>NC_060181.1:17793835-18393835 GCF_021184085.1 Oncorhynchus gorbuscha | reverse complement strand
TGTAATACCCCACACAGTGACATGACGGACCAGGAGCTGTAATACCCCACACAGTGACATGACGGACCAGGAGCTGTAATACCCCACACAGTGACATGACGGACCAGGAGCTGTAATACCCCACACAGTGACATGACGGACCAGGAGCTGTAATACCCCACACAGTGACATGACGGACCAGGAGCTGTAATACCCCACACAGTGACATGACGGACCAGGAGCTGTAATACCCCACACAGTGACATGACGGACCAGGAGCTGTAATACCCCACACAGTGACATGAAGGACCAGGAGCTGTAATACCCCACACAGTGACATGACGGACCAGGAGCTGTAATACCCCACACAGTGACATGACGGACCAGGAGCTGTAATACCCCACACAGTGACATGACGGACCAGGAGCTGTAATACCCCACACAGTGACATGACGGACCAGGAGCTGTAATACCCCACACAGTGACATGACAGACCAGGAGCTGTAATACCCCACACAGTGACATGACAGACCAGGAGCTGTAATACCCCACACAGTGACATGAAGGACCAGGAGCTGTAATACCCCACACAGTGACATGACGGACCAGGAGCTGTAATACCCCACACAGTGACATGACAGACCAGGTGCTGTAATACCCCACACAGTGACATGACAGACCAGGAGCTGTAGGCGACTAATGTGATTGAGCCATTCAGATTCATGCAGCGATCTGTGATTAGGCACGTCAACACACAGGATTAATGGGCTTCTACACAAATAGAATCGACCCGCTATATTTATAATTCTATGTTTTCTAACTGTAAGTTAACCTACAGAGTTCCTAGAGCTCTGGCCAGTGCAGCCTTTGAGTGCCATTGTCAGTCAACTTGTCGGTTTAGTTGGTTCCTGGGGTAGATGTTGTGTTTTTGTCTGATCCTCTCGCTTCTCCCCTGTACAGTGAGCATGTCTGCAGATTCGTTTGGCGCCGGGGGCAGCGATGCCCAGCAGAGCCTACAGTCCTTCTGGCCCCGCGTCATGGAAGAGATCAGGAACCTCACGGTGGTATGTCACGGCCTCCCTCTGATTGAATGCACACTCGTGCACACACACATACAAAGGCACACACATCACACCTCACAAGTGGTTTCCACATGACCTGCCCCTAACACCCCCTGGCTCTGTTTCAGAAGGATTTCCGCGTGCAGGAGTTGCCTCTCGCCCGAATCAAGAAAATCATGAAGCTGGACGAAGATGTGAAGGTATGAGGCAGGTCCCCGCCTTCTGTGATTGATCGATGAAGTCTTCATCAACACCCCACTCAGATAACAATATATAGTACTTATATAGTACTTTGGAGCTGAGGTGTGGCTACACGGCTGGCTGAAATGAACACAGCATCCATTAGCTCATTGTGTAGGAAACATTTTCACTTGGCACGTTATTTGGAATCTTGAGTCCCACGTCACATTCTATGTTGAAATATACACCCTGATCCCATTAGACCATCATCAGCTTATCACCCTACAGGGCTATTCCTGCTCTGCTCTGAGAGGACAGGCATGGGGAGTGTGTGCCCGTATCCGTGTCCAAGTAGGGCTCCTCCCGAGAGAGATAAGCAGTAGCAGCTTAAGTGTGAGGAGGAAGGTCAGCAGATCACTAACATACTGGACATCTAGCAGGACCCTTCTGATAGCCATGACCCAGAGTGTGACAGAGAGGGGTATGATGCTAGCCATGACCCAGAGTGTGACGTGATGCTAGCCATGACCCAGAGTGTGACATGATGCTAGCCATGACCCAGAGTGTGACAGAGAGGGGTATGATGCTAGCCATGACCCAGAGTGTGACGTGATGCTAGCCATGACCCAGAGTGTGACAGAGAGGGGTATGATGCTAGCCATGACCCAGAGTGTGACAGAGAGGGGTATGATGCTAGCCATGACCCAGAGTGTGACGTGATGCTAGCCATGACCCAGAGTGTGACGTGATGCTAGCCATGACCCAGAGTGTGACGTGATGCTAGCCATGACCCAGTGTGTGACAGAGAGGGGTATGATGCTAGCCATGACCCAGAGTGTGACTGAGAGGGTGTGATGCTAGCCATGACCCAGCAGCTCCTGCAGCCTGCTTCACCGACCACCGCCTGCCCAGGCCAACTTCTAAATGTCACTCTGTGGAAAGGTTTTCTAAAGGTTAGGTCTCCCCCCTTTAGCAGCAAGGGATACGGGTGGTCTATCTATACTATATTAGTTTTTAACATGTCATCTCAATGTCTCCATAGATGATCAGTGCAGAGGCCCCGGTGCTGTTTGCCAAGGCAGCTCAGATCTTCATCACAGAGCTCACACTGAGGGCTTGGATCCACACTGAAGACAACAAGAGACGCACCCTACAGGTCAGTCACACCCTCCCTAGTCTGTATAGAGGTCACGCACACATTCACACAGACAACCCATGCAGACTGCTGGCCCAAGTTCACGTGTAAAGACCTCACATATGTAGTCTGCTGGCCCAAGTTCACGTGTAAATACCTCATGTAGTGTACTGGTCCCAGTGTGTGTGTGTGTAGAGGCCCCACACGGCCATCCCCTGAGGACCTGCTCTGTTAAATTCCTTCTCTCTCTGTGTCGACTGTGAAAGCAGAGCTCGGCTCCCGTGACCCACTTTTACTTCGAATGCCATTTTGCCTGCTCTCTGATCCCAGAGCCAGGGGAATTACATGGATCCTAGTGTGATGAAAGGGACAGCGAGAGTGGGAAAGAGGGAGAGCCAAAGTGAGATGGTGAGGGAATGGGCAAGAGAGAAGGAGGAGAGACAAAGTGAAAGAGTATGTGAGAAAGAAGGGAGAGAGAGACGTTGAAGAGAGAGAAGAGAGTGTTGATCAGAGTGGTTTGGAAAGCCAGGGCCAGTCACACCTGGGTGTTAAGGGTCGACCAGACAGTCAGCCACACACTGAAACATTAAACAGAATACCCCACTTCTTTCATCTCCATCTATTCACATACATGTGTGTGGGATACTGCTTTGCATGATATCTTAGCAAATTCTGTCCTTCAACAAGGTTTCATAACAGTGGGGCTGAAAGCGTCATTCGGTTGAGCTTTGTTAACCTTGAAATAGAAAGCCAATTTGGCATGTTAATTACATTTCTACACCACAGATGGTGATATGTGTCTGGCGTATGCTCCTAGTCTGTGTGTGTTGTTAATAAGACAGCTCTACTTTCAATCACACTCGATCTCTCTCTCTCTCTCTCTCACTCACTCACTCACTCACTCACTCACTCACTCACTCACTCACTCACTCACTCCGGCTCTCGCCAGAGTTCCATTGTGCTGACAGCACGCCGATTAGGGTCACCATGGTGACACTCATCAATATAACAACTGTGGATGTGACCCGGTGTTACCAGATATTAATCACAGCACTATAAATAGACTGATGGTGGGGACTTAATATCCAATGGAAAATCACTCACACACACACACACTCTCTAGAAGGGGGAGCCCAGTAGGACAGTGATGCTAAGAATACGTCACAACTCCCGATTGTTGTTCATCTGGTGTTTCTTACAGTGGGCCCATTCCTGCTGTTTTTTACATGGTGAATGTTCAGGCTGGGAATTGCCAGGGACCTCACAATACGATATTGTTACGATACTTCGATGCTTCTCACTAGTTAAAAAGAGGATGTAGGATAATAATAATAATAATATATGCCATTTAGCAGACGCTTTTATCCAAAGCGACTTACAGTCATGTGTGCATACATTTTACGTATGGGTGGTCCCGGGGATCGAACCCACTACCCTGGCGTTACAAGCGCCATGCTCTACCAACTGAGCTACAGAAGGACACAGGAAGTTTTGGCGCAGGTACAGCCGACTAGTGCTAGCTAACGCTACCTAGGCAAAAACAATATTTTTTAAAAATTATAATAATAAAAAATATTTTATATATATTATACTTTTTACTGATCAATACTTGGAGTCAAAGTATCGATATATTGTCCAAAATAATATTAGTGTGTGTGTGTGTGTGTGTGTGTGTGTGTGTGTGTGTGTGTGTGTGTGTGTGTGTGTGTGTGTGTGTGTGTGTGTGTGTGTGTGTGTGTGTGTGTGTGTGTGTGTGTGTGTGTGATTGAAGTAGGCTTTTACAGTTCCACTGTGAGCGAGCTCCTTTTAGTATTGTTTACAAAGCTGCAGAATGTTCGGGTATGACCTAGAAGATTATATAAACGGTCTTTTCTTCAATCGTTTTCAAAAAGGCTATATTTGGAGAGAGCAGCAGAAGTAGAAAGCCGGTTTTATATTTAGTCTAGTTTCTGTACATACTGAATGAGGAGCCTAATGTTCACCCTCAACTCTTATCCTGTGTTTCAGAGGAATGACATTGCCATGGCGATAACAAAGTTCGACCAGTTTGACTTCCTCATCGACATCGTGCCCCGGGATGAGCTCAAGCCCCCTAAACGACAGGTAGTGTGTGAGAGTCCATCTGCATTTCATTTCAGGACCCCGGCAGGGTGTAGTACCATTCCTGGCAGCCTGGAGGCGCTGTAAACATCCTTGACTGGAAGCTGGTGTTCGGTCAGCGAGGGCTTTCAGTCGGATGTTTGCAGCGTCTGGCTGACCCTTACCTCCAACATCCCTCAACAGTACCACCAGTACCCCATAGCTTGTAATCACTGTCAACATAATCACCACTGTGTTAACTGACGCCCTCTGCCACATTACAGTTTGATGGTGGTACATGTTTTAGACTAGGCAGTGCCTCCCAAGCATTTGTAAGTTGTGACCTACCTAAAATGATGGTATTCTATCAGTACATCCATAAATCAATATAGTTGACCTGATCTGTGACCAGGGGTGTAAACATCCTACACTCTCAGCTGTGTCATCATCGAGCTGGGAGAGGGGTGTTTACACTTCTGGTGACGGGCAAATCGGCTACCTCCTACGCTACCCCATGGAAGATCAACCGACCAGTAGCTTTTAGGGAACTGTTACCCTGTACTTGTGATGAGGCCTTGCCGTGGCATTGCTCTAACTGATTTTGGGCTGCATATTATGATGATAATAATAATAATATATGCCATTTAGCAGACGCTTTTATCCAAAGCGACTTACATGATAACTAGGCACAAGGAGGGTACAGACTTGTTAATGGTTGATCATGTCCAATGTGTCACTAAATTAGCTTTCCTTTCACACTTTGATTTAGAACATTCTCAATAATGTATCAATGCCTTGTTTTTTTATGAATAGAAATTATCCCTTTCAGTCTGAAGTGTTCTTGTGAAAAATGTTGTTGATCATCACAGTGATAATGGATTTACTAATGCATTTACTTTCTTTTCCTATTATTTTTTATTTCTTATTGTTGAGAAGCTGCTAGAAAGTGTTTAGTTGGATGATGTATACCATGTATATCCCATACATAAGACTAATAAAACGTGAAAGTAATGGATCCTCTGGTTAGTGTCCCAAATGGCACCCTATACCCTATAAAGTGCACTTGTTTTGACCAGGGCCTGTAGGGCAGACCCATAGGGCCCTGTTCAGAAGCAGTGCACTACCTAGGTATTATGGTGCCATTTGGGACAGAACCTCCATTCAGAATCACATTACTCATCCATCCAGAGGTTATTAGTTATTTATCGGGCCTCTCGCTTATTGTATTACGCTGGCAAAATAATGAATGGAGATGTAATGGACTGATATGCTTCTCTTTCTGCCCTTCACTCTGTTATCCTCCTCTCTCTTGCTCTCTGTCTCCCATTCTCACCCTCTCCCCCTGTCTCTCTCTCTCTTCGTGTGTGTGTGTGTGTGTGTGTGTGTGTGTGTGTGTGTGTGTGTGTGTGTGTGTGTGTGTGTGTGTGTGTGTGTGTGTGTGTGTGTGTGTGTGTGTGTGTGTGTGTGTGTGTGTGCACAGGAGGAGGTGCGTCAGTCAGTGGCCCCAGCAGAGCCGGTTCAGTACTACTTCACCCTGGCTCAGCAGCCAGGTCAGGTCCAAGTGCAGGGTCAGCAGCAGGGCCAGCAGCAGGGCCAGCAGGCCACGGGACAACAGACTACCACCATCCAGCCTGGACAGATCATTATCGCACAGCCACAGCAAGGACAGGTATGCTGGAGAATAGACACAAACACACACACTCATACGCGCTGCACACACAACGCACCACACAGACTGCAAATAACCAGTAAGGTACCGACATACAGCATAGGCAAAGGCATATTATAAACTGGGTGGTGACAGCCCTGAATGCTGATTGGCTGACAACCATGGTGTATCAGACCGTATACCACGGGCATGACAAAACATGTGTTTTTACTGCTCTAATTATGTTGGTAACCAGT
Organism: Oncorhynchus gorbuscha; assembly: GCF_021184085.1. Classification (NCBI taxonomy): domain Eukaryota; kingdom Metazoa; phylum Chordata; class Actinopteri; order Salmoniformes; family Salmonidae; genus Oncorhynchus; species Oncorhynchus gorbuscha. The sequence goes on along the minus strand of NC_060181.1, from coordinate 18,387,496 downwards.
TTATAATAGCAATAAAGGTACGTGCTGTATCCAGGCACTCCACGTTGTCATGCTTAATATACCACACCCCCTTGGGCCTTGTTGCTTAAGTATAACACACCACACGGCCTGGCAGAACACAAGCTCTCCTAACATACCCAGTCAACAACCCTGTGAAGTCCAGTGTGAATGGGGGAATAACGGCATTAACAGTGGATTTTATTGATATTATCGTTGGCAAGCACAGCCGATCCCCACTTTGGCTTCAACTCTTTCCCACCAGCAGGGATAATTGACCCGTACACACCCAACACACACACTCCCAGCTACACAAGCAGTGGTCCAGAGCCATTTGATCTGCACACTTCAGTCACTCCCTTCTCCACTGTAGGTCCGTAACACATTAAACAGTAACACACTAGGGCTGCGTCTGGTCAAAAGTAGTGCACTATGTAGGGAATAGAGTGCAGCCCTGGTCAAAAGTAGTTCACTATGTAGGGAATAGAGTGCAGCCCTGGTCAAAAGTAGTTCACTATGTAGGGAATAGAGTGCAGCCCTGGTCAAAAGTAGTTCACTATGTAGGGAATAGAGTGCAGCCCTGGTCAAAAGTAGTGCACTATGCAGGGAATAGAGTGCAGCCCTGGTCAAAAGTAGTGCACTATGCAGGGAATAGAGTGCAGCCCTGGTCAAAAGTAGTTCACTATGTAGGGAATAGAGTGCAGCCCTGGTCAAAAGTAGTTCACTATGTAGGGAATAGAGTGCAGCCCTGGTCAAAAGTAGTGCACTATGCAGGGAATAGAGTGCAGCCCTGGTCAAAAGTAGTTCACTATGTAGGGAATAGAGTGCAGCCCTGGTCAAAAGTAGTTCACTATGTAGGGAATAGAGTGCAGCCCTGGTCAAAAGTAGTGCACTATGCAGGGAATAGAGTGCAGCCCTGGTCAAAAGTAGTTCACTATGTAGGGAATAGAGTGCAGCCCTGGTCAAAAGTAGTGCACTATGCAGGGAATAGAGTGCAGCCCTGGTCAAAAGTAGTTCACTATGTAGGGAATAGAGTGCAGCCCTGGTCAAAAGTAGTGCACTATGCAGGGAGTAGGGTGCCATTTGAGACGTAGTCCTAGTGTGTTACTGTTTAATGTGTTACGGACCTACAGTGGAGAGGGGAGTGACTGAAGTGTGCAGATCAAATGGCTCTGGGCCACTGCTTGTATAGCTGGGAGTCCCTGTGAGACTGCTCTCCACCCCTCCACTGTACTTCTCTCTGAAGAGGAGGAACCCCCACCCCCCCATCCCTAGTTTGTCGTCTTCTCTGGTCCCCCTCATCCCTAGTTTGTCGTCTTCTCTGGTCCCCACCACCCCTAGTCTGTCTTCTTTATCTTTTCTCTTTTTGTTCTCTCTCGCTCTTTTTTTGAATATATTTTATTTTTCTCCCCCCCATGCTGCCTTAAGTTCATTGAGCTGTCGCAGTTCCACAGTCGGACCAGAACTGTTGCTACTGTTAATATCTGCTGCTGTTAATGTTACTGTTAATGTTACTGCTACTATTGTTGCTGCTGCAGTCCACTTAGTCGCAGAGCAGGGAAGGTCACCAAATGACTGGCACCTTAGAAGAGATGACTAGTCCAGGGTGCATCAGTATTGGGTAACAGTCAAGAGGCCAGGGGGTTGGAGGGAGCAGAAGAACAGGGGGATAAAGTGTCATTTTTAAAAGCGAGAGTTATCTGGAGATTGAGAGCGAGGGAGGAGGGTGAAGAGAGAGAGATCTTAAATCGTGTGTGTCTCCAGACTTGACTACAAAGAGCTTTGTCACTAGTCGTCACTGTCGTACCAGTTCTGTCAAATGCCCTCTCAGGTCACAAAGTCCCTAATGGACTGATCTGTTAGGAAACCAAACCTCCATTTCCTACTGTAGGCTACGTCTTTATATTAATATAACTACCATTTCCTACTGTAGGCTACGTCTTTATATTAATATAACTACCATTTCCTACTGTAGGCTACGTCTTTATATTAATATAACTACCATTTCCTACTGTAGGCTACGTCTTTATATTAATATAACTACCATTTCCTACTGTAGGCTACGTCTTTATATTAATATAACTACCATTTCCTACTGTAGGCTACGTCTTTATATTAATATAACTACCATTTCCTACTGTAGGCTACGTCCTTATATTAATATAACTACCATTTCCTACTGTAGGCTACGTCTTTATATTAATATAACTACCATTTCCTACTGTAGGATACGTCTTTATATTAATATAACTACCATTTCCTACTGTAGGATACGTCTTTATATTAATATAACTACCATTTCCTACTGTAGGATACGTCTTTATATTAATATAACTACCATTTCCTACTGTAGGCTACGTCTTTATATTAATATAACTACCGTTTCCAACTGTAGGATACGTCTTTATATTAATATAACTACCGTTTCCTACTGTAGGATACGTCTTTATATTAATATAACTACCATTTCCTACTGTCGGATACAGCTTTATATTAATATAACTACCATTTCCTACTGTAGGATACGTCTTTATATTAATATAACTACCATTTCCTACTGTAGGCTACGTCTTTATATTAATATAACTACCATTTCCTACTGTAGGATACGTCTTTATATTAATATAACTACCATTTCCTACTGTAGGATACGTCTTTATATTAATATAACTACCATTTCCTACTGTAGGATACGTCTTTATATTAATATAACTACCATTTCCTACTGTAGGATACGTCTTTATATTAATATAACTACCATTTCCTACTGTCGGATACAGCTTTATATTAATATAACTACCGTTTCCAACTGTAGGATACGTCTTTATATTAATATAACTACCGTTTCCAACTGTAGGATACGTCTTTATATTAATATAACTACCGTTTCCAACTGTAGGATACGTCTTTATATTAATATAACTACCGTTTCCTACTGTAGGATACGTCTTTATATTAATATAACTACCATTTCCTACTGTCGGATACAGCTTTATATTAATATAACTACCATTTCCTACTGTAGGATACGTCTTTATATTAATATAACTACCATTTCCTACTGTAGGCTACGTCTTTATATTAATATAACTACCATTTCCTACTGTAGGATACGTCTTTATATTAATATAACTACCATTTCCTACTGTAGGCTACGTCTTTATATTAATATAACTACCATTTCCTACTGTAGGATACGTCTTTATATTAATATAACTACCATTTCCTACTGTAGGATACGTCTTTATATTAATATAACTACCATTTCCTACTGTCGGATACAGCTTTATATTAATATAACTACCGTTTCCAACTGTAGGATACGTCTTTATATTAATATAACTACCGTTTCCAACTGTAGGATACGTCTTTATATTAATATAACTACCGTTTCCAACTGTAGGATACGTCTTTATATTAATATAACTACCGTTTCCTACTGTAGGATACGTCTTTATATTAATATAACTACCATTTCCTACTGTCGGATACAGCTTTATATTAATATAACTACCATTTCCTACTGTAGGATACGTCTTTATATTAATATAACTACCATTTCCTACTGTAGGATACGTCTTTATATTAATATAACTACCGTTTCCAACTGTAGGATACGTCTTTATATTAATATAACTACCGTTTCCAACTGTAGGATACGTCTTTATATTAATATAACTACCATTTCCTACTGTCGGATACAGCTTTATATTAATATAACTACCGTTTCCAACTGTAGGATACGTCTTTATATTAATATAACTACCATTTCCTACTGTAGGCTACATCTTTATAGTAATATAACTACCATTTCCTACTGTAGGATACATCTTTATATTAATATAACTACCATTTCCTACTGTCGGATACATCTTTATATTAATATAACTACCATTTCCTACTGTCGGATACATCTTTATATTAATATAACTACCATTTCCTACTGTAGGCTACATCTTTATATTAATATAACTACCATTTCCTACTGTAGGCTACATCTTTATAGTAATATAACTACCATTTCCTACTGTAGGCTACATCTTTATATTAATATAACTACCATTTCCTACTGTAGGCTACATCTTTATATTAATATAACTACCATTTCCTACTGTCGGATACATCTTTATATTAATATAACTACCATTTCCTACTGTAGGCTACATCTTTATATTCATTAACTTCACTATACCTGGATTTCACAGCTGCTATTCCTTCATTAATTCTGCACATCACTTCTGTTCTATGCAGCATTTCATTGTGCTCACATGCTCATTGTTGTGTGTGTGTGTGTGTGTGTGATCTGACGACACCTGTCTACTGTATGTGTGTGTGTTCCTGTGCGCTCTGCATGTGCTCGTAGTCATCTTTGTAAAGCTTCCTCTCTCTCTCCTCCCTCCTCCCTCCCCTCTTCAGGTGCTGCAGGGGGCCACAATGCAACAGTTACAGCAGGTGCAGGTAGCCCAGTCACAGGGCACACCCATCACGGTAAACACAGCTCCTCAGCCGCCCCGTCCCCATCTGAAACCCCCTCCCAGCCCAGCACACCTCAGTGTAGGGTGAAGTTGCCCCTGGACGCTGATCGATTTTGCATTTCTCCCACTAAATGGTTAGCATTGGGGGGGGGGACGCTGATCCTAGATCTGATCCTAGTGGAAATTTAACCCCAGAGGGCACCCCTCCACATTGAATCAGGAAGATTAGGAGGAAGCTTGTGTTTGGCTGCATCACTAGTTAACTGAGTTTACCTGAGTTTGCATACTAGGGACGTTCATCAGATCTGATCAGCCAATCCTGGAGAGACTGGGTTACCTGACACGACCATATCATCGTCTGTCAGCTTGTAGGATGAGGGGGGGGGTTTCAACCCTGCCTTGTCATCGCTCTCTGTGGTCCCACTCTAACTGTAATCTACTTATTAGGCCCAGGTTTTCCAGCCCAATGTCAATCATTACATGGTCACAGTCACCACACTCTCACCAGTTGTTTAAGAATGAACATTCTCCCTCTCCCACCCCCATCACCAGAGTGCTCCAATGACCATGCAGGTTGGAGACCAGCAGGTCCAGATAGTACAGGCGTCGTCCCAGGGCCAGACCCAGACGGTGCAGTCAGGACAGACCATGCAGGTCATGCAGCAGATCCTCACCAACTCTGCCGAGATCCAGCAGATACCAGTAAGAGAGAGCGAGAGAGAGGGGGAGGGAGGGGGAGGGGAGATTCTCTCCTTGAGTGACCTAACTGGAAAGTTGAATCATTTCAAATTTTCTAATGAAATAAATATAACACATTTTCTTAAGTTGGCGATCAATCTTCAAACACACTGTAGAGAGCTGCTTGAACCTTCCTCTCCCCCATTTTGACACTAACTAGCTCAACGATCATAATAACGTTTGTTTTGTGTTTCTATGACCTCCCCTGCCTAAAGTGGGTGTTTGTCTCCCCCGTGTGGTGGTTGTGTGCAGGTGCAGCTGAACACTGGTCAGTTGCAGTACATCCGGCTGGCACAGCCCGTCTCTGGCACACAGGTGGTTCAGGGACAGATCCAGACGCTGGGTAACACTCAGCAGGTACAGGTAATGAACAAGAACCTTTTCAATGTATAGTATCGCATCATATGTGTGTGGACACTTCATCTCTGTAATGTAGTCTCTGGTCTGGTATCACTATACTAGTTTATACAATAACATTTAACGTTGTTAAGGTAGTAACCAATACAAATATTATACGATTGTGTATTTCTATATTCTTTCATGAATTGACTTTTATATTGTCCATTGCCTTCAGTTGCATTTGAACAGAGGTGTAGGTTTTCATAGTGGCTGTGAGAACCAGTGTGTGAATGACTGACTCCTCTCTCTCTGGTTTGTTCTCAGATTACACAAACGGAGCAAGGCCAGCAACAATTCAACCAGTTTACCGACGGACAGGTAAGACGAACATCTCCCACTCCTGTCACACACATGCACACACCCTCCTCTCTCTCACCCTTTCCCTCTGTGTCCTTACAGCAGTTGTATCAGATTCAGCAGGTGACGATGCCGGCGGGTCAGGACCTCAGCCAGCCAATGTTCATCCAGTCCACCAACCAGACGGCCGACGGACAGGTCACCACGCAGGTCAGCGGAGACTGAGGCTCCGGAAGCATCCGCCTGACCACCAGACCATCCAACCATTGATCCCACCACCTGTTACCATCCATAAGGGCAACTGGCTCAAACAGCCAAGGGACCTCCTAGGATATGTCCCAAATGGTACCCTATTACCTACACACTATATAGGGAATAGGGTGCAATTTGGGATGTGCCCTCACGCTCATTCAATACATATGACATGATAATTACAAGGGACTCTCTGACAACAACAGTTCTTTATTCAGTACACTGGGTGAGATACCAAAGGGACTGCCAGACAACTCTCCCTCATTCCCATGTCATATCATCTCTCTCTGCCTCCGTTAGTTCCTCCTGGCACCCACACTCACCTGATACGTTCCCCAGAAAGGCCTCCCCTAATGCCCATTCATGACAGCCACACACAGGGTATCCAAATGCTGAAACCTCCAGGACCCAACTTTCCTCCTTTTTAGTGACCAACTCTCTTGTTCTTCCTCAGTGTCTGTCAACCCTTGCTGTATAATCTGTATGTCTTCTGTCTCTCTGTGAAGTACACTGTATAGGGGTGTCTTATGTTCTGTCTGCATCCCAAATGGCACTGTTCCCTATCTAATGTACTCTTTTTGACCACGGTCTATATGGCCCTGATCAAAAGTAGTTCACTATATAGGGAATAGTGCAATTTGGGATGAATCTTATGGAAGGCTTGGTCCTTGTTTGGTCTACAAGAGAACATGAATCATGGCCTTCTGTTGTAATGTCTTAATGTGTAGACTTTAAAAGAAGAAACTATAAAGCCATACTCTAAGCTAGTGCACAATAATTCATTGGAAATTGTATGAGACTCACACCAGCCTAGATGGATCAATTCATAGTTTGTTGTTAGTTCCTCTTCGTTTTGTTCACATTGACGAGACATGCCATCAATGAAAGGGCTTCTAACTGTATGATGGAGTTTGTATTTAGTATGTATGACCCTTGTGCGTGTGTGTCCGTCCATTATGGTGCAGTATCTTTTTCCCATGGCCCAGTGATCATACTCACCTCTTCAGTGGCCCTCTTCCATCTCTCTTTCCTTCCCCCTCCATCTCTTCATGAATCACCACACTGATCACTATCATTCTTAGAGCAGGGAGTGGTTAGGCCTTTCTCTGCCTTTATATGCAGTCTCTCCCCTATCCAGAGAGGTTTTTGGTTCTCCTTCCTTGCCCGTAGAGAAATACTTCACTGGAGCAAGGACCCCTTTTTATAGTATTTTCTTAGTACTGGTTGTAACTTGTCAAGGTTTCTTTTGAAATGACCATCCCTCCCTTTTCCTTCCCTTTCTTATTTGGTAATGATCATTATCATAGCTTGTTCTTCTTATTGTTGTTTTGCATGTAGTTTAAACTGCCAGCATGATATGCAATGGATAGGTACACATCTTATTTTTGTTCTATTTTGTAAGCAAACTTTGGGTTTGTGAGGAAAAAAATTACAACTAAATAAAAAAACAATACATGCAATCTTTTCAACAGAAAAGGTAACAGTTTTTCACCCAAAAGTTTTTGTTGCAAATGTGCATTTGTGTTTGAGGTGATTGAAATCTATTCATAGTACAATATAAACCACGTTTCCATCCACAGATTTTAATGCGAGCAATACCATACACATAAAAATCAAGACAGCTGTGATGGAAACGGCGTTTCTGTACAATTTTATAAATTCAGACCGAATGTATTAGTTTAACATGATGGGATCTTTTTGTGTCGGTAAAATTCGTTATGACAAATGGCGGTGGAAACGCATTTATGCACAAATATTGATAGTTATTATATCATAACGAAGTAAACTTGGGTGGCCTCCCACTAAGACTCAGGAAACGATGTGGTTTATTAGGCTACAGATTAAATAATTACGCCTTATGTCCACCAGATGGAGCATGCGTTCCGGCGGAAGTCATTCATTGTCAATTGAGCAGGCCGCAACACTACATTGGGGATGCCGCACTAGGCCGCGGTGAGTTCGGTGTACCGTGTGCATTACATTTTTAATGCTTTCTGTTCGGTGGTACAAACCGAAGTACACACAGACTCAAACTACCTAGTTGCTAAGCACATGCACGTCAAATACCTCAAATGCGAGCAAAACATACGGAAAAACAAAACATGTATTTTGTTGGTATCTGGCGTTATGCACTTCACAGGGTGGTGAAAGTGCACAGTGATGAGTTTGATGCGCCTTTCCAATACATTCCGAGGGAATCATTTTCTGGTGACATGATGATCGATGGTTGACTGCAGTTGGAAAAATACAAATATTCTTGCTCTGGAGAGTCTAAAATTCAATGGAAACTCTTTGAACATACGATTTTTATTTTGTACATGAAAACTAAAGCGAAAAAGTACATTGGAGCGGCAGGGTAGCCTAGTGGTTAGAGCGGTGGACTTGCCGGAAGGTTGCAAGTTCAAACCCCCGAGCTGACAAGGTACTAATCTGTCGTTCTGCCCGTAAACAGGCAGTTAACCCACTGTTCCTAGGCCGTCATTGAGAATAGGAATTTGTTCTTAACTGACTTGCCTAGTTAAATAAAGGTAAAATAAAAGTTAATTGTTTGCCCTACGTCATCACGCACTGATTTTGTTTCTGCAACAAGTCCGTTTGGTAAAAAAAAAGAAGAGTCCGTTTGGTGTAAACGCCACGGGTGGAAAAATGCGCATATTTTCTAAATGCAGATTTTAGAATATTTGCATGAAAATCAGTTTTTATTTTTGATGGAAACCTAGCTATAGTTATCCTTTAGTTAAGAAATGTATCAGTCGGTATAGGTTAGACTTGATGGTGATAAATGATGTACAAGTTGTTGAGTAGGAATTTCTTGACAAATATCACTTCATAATATGGGTCTATGCACTCTACAACTGTCTGAATAAAAACGATCACTCTATGGCTTCCAACATCGACTGACAAACTATCCTGAAACCCACAATGGAAATTAGGGCGCCCACGAAACACCTGGAGGCGGGACCTTGAAGCAGATGCCTAAAATCCGGCATGTGATGGTACGAGATTGAGAGATCAGCCCAGAAGGGGCGATGGAGAAGAGTCGTAGATGGTTAATGCGCCCTTGGGGAGTGACGTACCTACGTAAGCACTATGGCCACAAGGGGGTGCCCGTGGGTTAATTTATCCGTACAATGTCCACCCCGAGAGGATCACACTTCCAACAGCAGAGCAATGTCTTACTGTTTTTTTCTTCTCACTTCTCTACTTCTGGAAAGGGCTGTTCGTTGTGAAAGGGAAAGCGGGTAACAATGGAATCACGAGGTAGTTGGTTGGAGACGGCTCAGCACTTTGGAGATCAGACATCATTCCTTATCCGACCTAAATCGTAAAAGGAAAATAGGTAATTAGGCTGGGACAGAAATATAGCGAGAGTGATGCCTCACCTACCTCGAGGAATTGGTCACAAACAATTTGTCAACAACAATTAATGTTTAAATATCTCATATTTCCCAATAAGAATGATTTATTATTACTTGGGCAATGTCTATAATGTATGAGTAGGGCCAGGAGTTACTCCTGTCTGCAAGACTGACCTTGGAATAACTCCCCGTTCTACTTATTGCTAACCTCCATCTGGCCCAGTGAGTCTAATATCTACCTAATGAGAAGATTAGCCCTACATTTAGCTTTGAGTGCTGTCCACATTTAAAACCCGTCTGTCTGATAATAGTGCTAGGTCTTTGGTTGGGTCAGTCAAGGTTTAAGTGCTGGAAACCGTTTGTGTTATGTAACAGGTAAACAGTGATGCTATTCCGGTCCATAAGCCGACTGGTAGATTGGGACCCATTCCCGTTCTAATCGACTTAAATCACTGAACAATAACTGCATTAATGAATAGACTCATGCTCGCCTCCATCTAATAAGGGGCAATGAGGATTGGGAGAAATGTATGTAGCTTAAGTGGAGCGTGAATAGGATTGTCCAACGGCCCCCACCGCTTAGATCAAGGTAACTTTGGAGAGATTAATTATGACCGACTGCTCTGGCTCGAACGTTGGTGTAGGTCCCAAGTGGCACTCTATTCCGTATATAGTGCACTACTTTTGACCAGAGCCCTTTGGGAATAGGGAGCCATTTGGGACGCAGCTTGTGACCTTGTGATGCGGCCACCACACCAGCTTGTCCCAACAAGTTAACCACATCAGACCTTATCAACTCATCAGACGAGTTGACTTTGGGTTAGACCAGAATCCATCTATCTTGACCATGTGTTTGATGATCTTTACAGTGCCTTGCGAAAGTATTCGGCCCCCTTGAACTTTGCGACCTTTTGACACTTCAGGCTTCAAACAAAGATATAAAACTGTATTTTTTTTGTGAAGAATCAACAACAAGTGGGACACAATCATTAAGTGGAACAACATTTATTGGATATTTCAAACTTTTTTAACATATCAAAAACTGAAAAATTGGGCGTGCAAAATTATTCAGCCCCTTTACTTTCATTGCAGCAAACTCTCTCCAGAAGTTCAGTGAGGATCTCTGAATGATCCAATGTTGACCTAAATGACTAATGATGATAAATACAATCCACCTGTGTGTAATCAAGTCTCCGTATAAATGCACCTGCACTGTGATAGTCTCAGAGGACCGTTAAAAGCGCAGAGAGCATCATGAAGAACAAGGAACACACCAGGCAGGTCCGAGATACTGTTGTGAAGAAGTTTAAAGCCGGATTTGGATACAAAATTATTTCCCAAGCTTTAAACATCCCAAGGAGCACTGTGCAAGCGATAATATTGAAATGGAAGGAGTATCAGACCACTGCAAATCTACCAAGACCTGGCCGTCCCTCTAAACTTTCAGCACATACAAGGAGAAGACTGATCAGAGATGCAGCCAAGAGGCCCATGATCACTCTGGATGAACTGCAGAGATCTACCGCTGAGGTGGGAGACTCTGTCCATAGGACAACAATCAGTCGTATATTGCACAAATCTGACCTTTATGGAAGAGTGTCAAAGAAGAAAGCCATTTCTTAAAGATATCCATAAAAAGTGTCTTTTAAAGTTTGCCACAAGCCACCTGGGAGACACACCAAACATGTGGAAGAAGGTGCTCTGGTCAGATGAAACCAAAATTGAACTTTTTGGCAACAATGAAAAATGTTATGTTTGGTGTAAAAGCCACACAGCTCATCACCCTGAACACACCATCCCCACTGTCAAACATGGTGGTGGCAGCATCATGGTTTGGGGCTGCTTTTCTTCAGCCGGGACAGGGAAGATGGTTAAAATTGATGGGAAGATGGATGGAGCCAAATACAGGACCATTCTGGAAGAGAACCTGATGGAGTCTGCAAAAGACCTGAGACTGGGACGGAGATTTGTCTTCCAACAAGACAATGATCCAAAACATAAAGCAAAATCTACAATGAAATGGTTCATAAATAAACATATCCAGGTGTTAGAATTGGCAAGACAAAGTCCAGACCTGAATCCAATCGAGAATCTGTGGAAAGAACTGAAAACTGCTGTTCACAAATGCTCTCCATCCAACCTCACTGAGCTCGAGTTGTTTTGCAAGGAGGAATGGGAAAAAATGTCTCTCGATGTGCAAAACTGATAGAGACATACCCCAAGCGACTTACAGCTGTAATCGCAGCAAAAGGTGGCGCTACAAAGTATTAACTTAAGGGGGCTGAATAATTTTGCACGCCCAATTTTTACGTTTTTGATTTGTTAAAAAAGTTTGAAATATCCAATAAATGTCGTTCCACTTCATGATTGTGTCCCACTTGTTGTTGATTCTTCACAAAAAAATACAGTTTTATATCTTTGTCTGAAGCCTGAAATGTGACAAAAGGTTGCAAAGTTCAAGGGTGCCGAATACTTTCGCAAGGCACTGTATCTTTGAGTTGTGGGAGATTTAGTCATTCTGTGGTTATTCAGGCATCACAGTTACAAGGCAGAAGGTCAGGGGTCAATCCATGATTAACTAACAGTGTGATTCATTCTGCATGTAGCAGACATTGTGTCTAGTATGGACACAATGTACATACATGATGTACATCAATTGAATAATGTGATAACAGGGAGATTGTATTTAAGTGCTTTAACTGTTTTATGAAGACTACATGGCCTGTTTCCACCTGGACAAAGCTGCAGGGCTCTGGTCAAATCAGGAGCAAAAAGACACGATGCAAGTAACTATCTCATTACAATAAAGAAAAATAAAACGTTGCTAATCTAGTCTTAATAACAAAGGAAGTAAAATAAGGTTGTTGGGAGTCCAGAGGCAGAGCTTGAGCTGTGACAGTCACTCTCTCACACACACACACACCGCTAGGTCATGTGTTGTTTGGCCTGACAGGGACATCTGTGGACCGGGGCAGATATGCTAGGGGAGCAGAGGGCTGCCTGGGGACCGGGGCAGATATGCTAGGGGAGCAGAGGGCTGCCTGGGGACCGGGGCAGCAGCAGCAAGGTTCAAAAGCCATTTCCCTGGGTAATGAATGTGCTGGTGGTGGGTGAGGCCTCCACCCATTTGACTGTGTTCTCGGGATTCAGACAGACTGACCGTTAAGTTAGTTTGTTCTTTAAACAATTTGAAAGCATTTTCTGTTCATGTTTCAATAGTGTAGTACAACAGTGTTTTCTGTTAATGTTACAATAGTGTGTCTGGCATTTAGTGTGTCTACATGAATCTTAGTGGGTTTAAAAGAAATGTCATCCCCAGTTCAGCCGTAGTCTAAATGATAGCAGCATCTCTCCAAAGACTACTACCAAGCCTATCATAACATGAAGCAACAAACAACAACACACTGTATCAACAAATGGATCTGTGTTTTCCCCCTCATTTTTTCTCTGATGTTTTCCATTAAGTGAAATCTGGGGAAAAGAGGAAACACATGCAGATTAACGGAAGGAGGAAAAAAAGGATGAAATAAAGCCAAACAATGTGGTCTGGGAAAGCCATTAAGTGGTGTAACGCAGTATGTAAAGCTTCAAGTTGTTCAGCGGATATAAAAGGTTGTTGGGGTCCGTCGGAGCGAGAGCGAGCAGCAGAGGTCTGCACTACGTGCTGCTGATGTGGGGGGATTTTTAAGTTCCCATGAAATCCTAGTACGGCTGTCTACTACTAGGGCTCAGCTAGGCTCTGTGGGGCGGGAGTGAATGCCGGTTCGAGAGCAGAGCAGTATGCAATGGAGGAGAGCGTGGTGTGAGAGAACAACGTGCCAGCCCGACGTCTGTCCTCTTCAACACCTTACATGGAGCGGCAGGTAGCCTAGTGGTTAGAGCGTTGGACTAGTAACCGAAAGGTTGCGAGATAGAATCCCTGAGCTGACAAGGTAAAAATGTGTCATTCTGCACCTGAACAAGGTAGTTAACCCACTGATTCTAGGCTGTCATTGTAAGAACAAAATCTTATTTAACTTGCTTGCCTAGTAATAAAGGTTAAACATTTTATTTATTTATTATATGGTGTCACCTGTCCCCTTTGACCCCTTACATTACATGGTGTGACCTGTCCCCTTTGACCCCTTACATTTGACCCCTTTGACACATTACATGGTGTTACCTGTCCCCTTTGACACCTTACATTACAATGTGTTCACCTGTCCCCATTGACACCTTACATTACAATGTGTTCACCTGTCCCCTTTGACCCCTTACATTACATTGTGTCACCTGTCCCCTTTGACCCCTTACATTACAAGGTGTCACCTGTCCCCTTTGACCCCTTACATTACATTGTGTCACCTGTCCCCTTTGACACCTTACATGACATGGTGTACCCGGTCCCCTTTGACAACTTACCTTACATGGTGTCACCTGTCCCCTTTTGACACATAACCTTACATGGTGTCACCTGTCCCCTTTGACACATTACATGGTGGCACCTGTCCCCTTTTGACAACTTACCTTACATGGTGTCACCTGTCCCCTTTTACCCCTTACATTACATGGTGTCACCTGTCCCCTTTGACAACTTACCTTACATGGTGTCAGCTGTCCCCTTTGACAACTTACCTTACATGGTGTCACCTGTCCCCTTTTACCCTTTACTTTACTTGGTGTCACCTGTCCCCTTTTACCCCTTACATTACATGGTGTCACCTGTCCCCTTTGACAACTTACCTTACATGGTGTTACCTGTCCCCTTTGACCCCTTACCTTACATGGTGTCACCTGTCCCCTTTGACACCTTACATTACATGGTGTCACCTGTCCCCTTTTACCCCTTACATTACATGGTGTCACCTGTCCCCTTTGACACCTTACATTACATGGTGTCACCTGTCCCCTTTGACAACTTACCTTACATGGTTCACCTGTCTCATTTGACACCTTACCTTACATGGTGTCACATGTCCCCTTTGACACCTTACATGACATGGTGGCCCCTTTTCCCATTTGACACCTTACATGACATGGTGTCACCTGTCCCCTTTGACACATTACATGGTGCCACCTGTCCCCTTTGACCCCTTACATTACATGGTGTCACCTGTCCCCTTTGACACATTACATGGTTTTCATCTGTCCCCTTTGACCCCTTACATTATATAGTCACCTGTCCCCTTTTACCCCTTACATTACATGGTGTCACCTGTCCCCTTTTGACACATAACCTTACATTGTGATCACCTGTCCCCTTTGGACACCTTACCTTACATGGTGTCACCTGTCCCCTTTTGACACCTTACCTTACATGGTGTCACCTGTCCCCCTTTGACACCTTACCTTACATGGTGTCACCTGTCCCCTTTTGACACCTTACCTTACATGGTGTCACCTGTCCCCTTTTGACACCTTACCTTACATGGTGTCACCTGTCCCCTTTTGACACCTTACCTTACATGGGGTCACCTGTCCCCTTTTGACACCTTACCTTACATGGTGTCACCTGTCCCCTTTTGTCACCTGTCCCCTTTGACAACTTACCTTACATGGTTCACCTGTCTCATTTGACACCTTACATTACATTTACATTTACATTTAAGTCATTTAGCAGACGCTCTTATCCAGAGCGACTTACAAATTGGTGCATTCACCTTATGACATCCAGTGGAACAGTCACTTTACAATAGTGCATCTAAATCTTAAAGGGGGGGTGAGAGGGAATACTTATCCTATCCTAGGTATTCCTTAAAGAGGTGGGGTTTCAGGTGTCTCCGGAAGGTGGTGATTGACTCCGCTGTCCTGGCGTCATGAGGGAGTTTGTTCCACCATTGGGGGGCCAGAGCAGCGAACAGTTTTGACTGGGCTGAGCGGGAACTGTACTTCCTCAGTGGTAGGGAGGCGAGCAGGCCAGAGGTGGATGAACGCAGTGCCCTTGTTTGGGTGTAGGGCCTGATCAGAGCCTGGAGGTACTGAGGTGCCGTTCCCCTCACAGCTCCGTAGGCAAGCACCATGGTCTTGTAGCGGATGCGAGCTTCAACTGGAAGCCAGTGGAGAGAGCGGAGGAGCGGGGTGACGTGAGAGAACTTGGGAAGGTTGAACACCAGACGGGCTGCGGCGTTCTGGATGAGTTGTAGGGGTTTAATGGCACAGGCAGGGAGCCCAGCCAACAGCGAGTTGCAGTAATCCAGACGGGAGATGACAAGTGCCTGGATTAGGACCTGCGCCGCTTCCTGTGTGAGGCAGGGTCGTACTCTGCGGATGTTGTAGAGCATGAACCTACAGGAACGGGCCACCGCCTTGATGTTAGTTGAGAACGACAGGGTGTTGTCCAGGATCACGCCAAGGTTCTTAGCGCTCTGGGAGGAGGACACAATGGAGTTGTCAACCGAGATGGCGAGATCATGGAACGGGCAGTCCTTCCCCGGGAGGAAGAGCAGCTCCGTCTTGCCGAGGTTCAGCTTGAGGTGGTGATCCGTCATCCACACTGATATGTCTGCCAGACATGCAGAGATGCCATTCGCCACCTGGTCATCAGAAGGGGGAAAGGAGAAGATTAGTTGTGTGTCGTCTGCATAGCAATGATAGGAGAGACCATGTGAGGTTATGACAGAGCCAAGTGACTTGGTGTATAGCGAGAATAGGAGAGGGCCTAGAACAGAGCCCTGGGGACACCAGTGGTGAGAGCGCGTGGTGAGGAGACAGATTCTCGCCACGCCACCTGGTAGGAGCGACCTGTCAGGTAGGACGCAATCCAAGCGTGGGCCGCGCCGGAGATGCCCAACTCGGAGAGGGTGGAGAGGAGGATCTGATGGGTTCACAGTATCGAAGGCAGCCGATAGATCTAGAAGGATGAGAGCAGAGGAGAGAGAGTTAGCTTTAGCAGTGCGGAGCGCCTCCGTGATACAGAGGAGAGCAGTCTCAGTTGAATGACTAGTCTTGAAACCTGACTGATTTGGATCAAGAAGGTCATTCAGAGAGAGATAGCGGGAGAGCTGGCCAAGGACGGCACATTCAAGAGTTTTGGAGAGAAAAGAAAGAAGGGATACTGGTCTGTAATTGTTGACATCGGAGGGATCGAGTGTAGGTTTTTTCAGAAGGGGTGCAACTCTCGCTCTCTTGAAGACGGAAGGGACGTAGCCAGCGGTCAGGGATGAGTTGATGAGCGAGGTGAGGTAAGGGAGAAGGTCTCCGGAAATGGTCTGGAGAAGAGGGGAGGGGATAGGGTCAAGCGGGCAGGTTGTTGGGCGGCCGGCCGTCACAAGACGCGAGATTTCATCTGGAGAGAGAGGGGGAGAAAGAGGTCAGAGCACAGGGTAGGGCAGTGTGAGCAGAACCAGCGGTGTCGTTTGACTTAGCAAACGAGGATCGGATGTCGTCGACCTTTTCAAAATGGTTGACGAAGTCGTCTGCAGAGAGGGAGGAGGGGGGGGGGGGAGGAGGATTCAGGAGGGAGGAGAAGGTGGCAAAGAGCTTCCTAGGGTTAGAGGCAGATGCTTGGAATTTAGCGTGGTAGAAAGTGGCTTTAGCAGCAGAGCCAGAGGAGGAAAATGTAGAGAGGAGGGAGTGAAAGGATGCCAGGTCCGCAGGGAGGCGAGTTTTCCTCCATTTCCGCTCGGCTGCCCGGAGCCCTGTTCTGTGAGCTCGGAATGAGTCATCGAGCCACGGAGCGGGAGGGGAGGACCGAGCCGGCCTGGAGGATAGGGGACATAGAGAGTCAAAGGATGCAGAGAGGGTGGAGAGGAGGGTTGAGGAGGCAGAATCAGGAGATAGGTTGGAGAAGGTTTGAGCGGAGGGAAGAGATGATAGGATGGAAGAGGAGAGAGTAGCGGGGGAGAGAGAGCGAAGGTTGGGACGGCGCGATACCATCCGAGTAGGGGCAGTGTGGGAGGTGTTGGATGAGAGCGAGAGGGAAAAGGATACAAGGTAGTGGTCGGAGACTTGGAGGGGAGTTGCAATGAGGTTAGTGGAAGAACAGCATCTAGTAAAGATGAGGTCGAGCGTATTGCCTGCCTTGTGAGTAGGGGGAAGGTGAGAGGGTGAGGTCAAAAGAGGAGAGGAGTGGAAAGAAGGAGGCAGAGAGGAATGAGTCAAAGGTAGACGTGGGGAGGTTAAAGTCGCCCAGAACTGTGAGAGGTGAGCCGTCCTCAGGAAAGGAGCTTATCAAGGCATCAAGCTCATTGATGAACTCTCCGAGGGAACCTGGAGGGCGATAAATGATAAGGATGTTAAGCTTGAAAGGGCTGGTAACTGTGACAGCATGGAATTCAAAGGAGGCGATAGACAGATGGGTAAGGGGAGAAAGAGAGAATGACCACTTGGGAGAGATGAGGATCCCGGTGCCACCACCCCGCTGACCAGAAGCTCTCGGGGTGTGCGAGAACACGTGGGCGGACGAAGAGAGAGCAGTAGGAGTAGCAGTGTTGTCTGTGGTGATCCATGTTTCCGTTAGTGCCAAGAAGTCGAGGGACTGGAGGGAGGCATAGGCTGAGATGAACTCTGCCTTGTTGACCGCAGATCGGCAGTTCCAGAGGCTACCGGAGACCTGGAACTCCACGTGGGTCGTATGCGCTGGGACCACCAGATTAGGGTGGCCGCGGCCACGCGGTGTGGAGCGTTTGTATGGTCTGTGCAGAGAGGAGAGAACAGGGATAAACAGACACATAGTTGACAGGCTACAGAAGAGGCTACGCTAATGCAAAGGAGATTGGAATGACAAGTGGACTCCACGTCTCGAATGTTCAGAAAGTTAAGCTACGTAGCAAGAATCTTATTGACTAAAATGATTAAAATGATACAGTACTGCTGAAGTAGGCTAGCTGGCAGTGGGTGCGTTGTTGACACTACACTAATCAAGTCGTTCAGTTGAGTGTAATAGTTTTTCCAGTGCAGCTAATCAGTGGACGTTAGCTAGCTGGCTAGTGAAGACTACGTTAGGACGGCGAAATACGATAATTACGCAATTATCTTTGATACAAAGACGGCTATGTAGCTAGCTGAGAAGAAATTGCTAAGATTAGACAAATCAAACCGTTGTGCTATAATGAAATATAATGAAATGTAATGAAATGTAATGAAAAATTATACTACCTGCGGGAGCGAAGTGCGATGCGACCACTCGCTCCAAACCGGAAAAAGAACAGTTGGTTCTACCTGTCCCCTTTGACCCCTTACATTACATGGTGTCACCTGTCCCCTTTGACAACTTACCTTACATGGTGTCACCTGTCCCCTTTGACAACTTACCTTACATGGTGTCACCTGTCCCATTTTACCCTTACATGGTGTCACCTGTCCCCTTTGACAACTTACCTTACATGGTGTCACCTGTCCCCTTTGACAACTTACATTATATAGACACCTGTCCCCGTTGACACATTACATGGTGTGCCCTGTCCCCTTTGACACCTTACCTTACATGGTGTCACCTGTCCCCTTTGACACCTCACCTTACATGGTGACACCTGTCCCATGTAGTGTCAACGAGGTTAGCTAGCCAGCTATTTGTCGTCCTTAACGTAGGAGACACTGCTAGCTAGCCAACAGCTAGCCAACGTCTACCGAATAGAACTCAACAACCCGGTCGCATTCCGCTTCGCTCCACAGGTAGTATCACATTTTCATTTCATTTCATTACAGTACAACGGTTTGATTTGTTTGATCGTAGCTAGCTACATAGCTAGCTACATAGCCGTCTTTGTATCAAAGATAATTGTGTAGTCTAGAGCGATTTTCTAGGTTAGCTAGCCAGCTATTGTCATTCTTTTAACGCAACGTAACGTAATCAACACTGCTAGCTAGCCAGCTAGCCCCCGAATAGCAGCACTGTAGAAACTATTACACTCAACGGAACGACTTGATTAGTGTAGTGTCAACAACACAGCCACTGCCAGCTAGCCTACAAAGTCAACAACGCAGCCACTGCCAGCTAGCCTACTTCAGCAGTACTGTATAATTTTAATCATTTTAGTCAATAAGATTCTTGCTACGTAAGCTTAACTTTCTGAACATTCGAGACGTGTAGTCCACTTGTCATTCTAATCTCCTTTGCATTAGCGTAGCCTCTTCTGTAGCCTGTCAACTATGTGTCTGTCTATCCCTGTTCTCTCCTCTCTGCACAGACCATACAAACGCTCCACACCGCGTGGCTGCGGCCACCCTAATCTGGTGGTCCCAGCGCGCACGACCCACGTGGAGTTCCAGGTCTCCGGTAGCCTCTGGAACTGCCGATCTGCGGCCAACAAGGCAGAGTTCATCTCAGCCTATGCCTCCCTCCAGTCCCTCGACTTCTTGGCACTAACGGAAACATGGATCACCACAGACAACACTGCTACTCCTACTGCTCTCTCTTCGTCCGCCCACGTGTTCTCGCACACCCCGAGAGCTTCTGGTCAGCGGGGTGGTGGCACCGGGATCCTCATCTCTCCCAAGTGGTCATTCTCTTTTCTCCCCTTACCCATCTGTCTATCGCCTCCTTTGAATTCCATGCTGTCACAGTTACCAGCCCTTTCAAGCTTAACATCCTTATCATTTATCGCCCTCCAGGTTCCCTCGGAGAGTTCATCAATGAGCTTGATGCCTTGATAAGCTCCTTTCCTGAGGACGGCTCACCTCTCACAGTTCTGGGCGACTTTAACCTCCCCACGTCTACCTTTGACTCATTCCTCTCTGCCTCCTTCTTTCCACTCCTCTCCTCTTTTGACCTCACCCTCTCACCTTCCCCCCCTACTCACAAGGCAGGCAATACGCTCGACCTCATCTTTACTAGATGCTGTTCTTCCACTAACCTCATTGCAACTCCCCTCCAAGTCTCCGACCACTATCTTGTATCCTTTTCCCTCTCGCTCTCATCCAACACTTCCCACACTGCCCCTACTCGGATGGTATCGCGCCGTCCCAACCTCCGCTCTCTCTCCCCCACTACACTCACCTCTACCATCCCATCTTCTCCTTCCTCTGCTCAAACCTTCTCCAACCTATCTCCTGATTCTGCCTCCTCAATCCTCCTCTCCTCCCTTTCTGCATCCTTTGACTCTCTATGTCCCCTATCCTCCAGGCCGGCTCGGTCCTCCCCTCCCGCTCCGTGGCTCGACGACTCATTGCGAGCTCACAGAACAGGGCTCCAGGCAGCCGAGCGGAAATGGAGGAAAACTCGCCTCCCTGCGGACCTGGCATCCTTTCACTCCCTCCTCTCTACATTTTCCTCCTCTGTCTCTGCTGCTAAAGCCACTTTCTACCACTCTAAATTCCAAGCATCTGCCTCTAACCCTAGGAAGCGCTTTGCCACCTTCTCCTCCTTCCTGAATCCTCCTCCCCTCCCCCTCCTCCCTCTGCAGATGACTTCGTCAACCATTTTGAAAAGAAGGTCGACGACATCAGATCCTCGTTTGCTAAGTCAAACGACACCGCTGGTTCTGCTCACACTGCCCTACCCTGTGCTCTGACCTCTTTCTCCCCTCTCTCTCCAGATGAAATCTCGCGTCTTGTGACGGCCGGCCGCCCAACAACCTGCCCGCTTGACCCTATCCCCTCCTCTCTTCTCCAGACCATTTCCGGAGACCTTCTCCCTTACCTCACCTCGCTCATCAACTCATCCCTGACCGCTGGCTACGTCCCTTCCGTCTTCAAGAGAGCGAGAGTTGCACCCCTTCTGAAAAAAACCTACACTCGATCCCTCCGATGTCAACAACTACAGACCAGTATCCCTTCTTTCTTTTCTCTCCAAAACTCTTGAACGTGCCGTCCTTGGCCAGCTCTCCCGCTATCTCTCTCAGAATGACCTTCTTGATCCATATCAGTCAGGTTTCAAGACTAGTCATTCAACTGAGACTGCTCTTCTCTGTATCACGGAGGCGCTCCGCACTGCTAAAGCTAACTCTCTCTCCTCTGCTCTCATCCTTCTAGACCTATCGGCTGCCTTCGATACTGTGAACCATCAGATCCTCCTCTCCACCCTCTCAGAGTTGGGCATCTCCGGCGCGGCCCACGCTTGGATTGCGTCCTACCTGACAGGTCGCTCCTACCAGGTGGCGCGGCGAGAATCTGTCTCCTCACCACGCGCTCTCACCACTGGTGTCCCCCAGGGCTCTGTTCTAGGCCCTCTCCTATTCTCGCTATACACCAAGTCACTTGGCTCTGTCATAACCTCACATGGTCTCTCCTATCATTGCTATGCAGACGACACACAACTAATCTTCTCCTTTCCCCCTTCTGATGACCAGGTGGCGAATGGCATCTCTGCATGTCTGGCAGACATATCAGTGTGGATGACGGATCACCACCTCAAGCTGAACCTCGGCAAGACGGAGCTGCTCTTCCTCCCGGGGAAGGACTGCCCGTTCCATGATCTCGCCATCTCGGTTGACAACTCCATTGTGTCCTCCTCCCAGAGCGCTAAGAACCTTGGCGTGATCCTGGACAACACCCTGTCGTTCTCAACTAACATCAAGGCGGTGGCCCGTTCCTGTAGGTTCATGCTCTACAACATCCGCAGAGTACGACCCTGCCTCACACAGGAAGCGGCGCAGGTCCTAATCCAGGCACTTGTCATCTCCCGTCTGGATTACTGCAACTCGCTGTTGGCTGGGCTCCCTGCCTGTGCCATTAAACCCCTACAACTCATCCAGAACGCCGCAGCCCGTCTGGTGTTCAACCTTCCCAAGTTCTCTCACGTCACCCCGCTCCTCCGCTCTCTCCACTCCACTGGCTTCCAGTTGAAGCTCGCATCCGCTACAAGACCATGGTGCTTGCCTACGGAGCTGTGAGGGGAACGGCACCTCAGTACCTCCAGGCTCTGATCAGGCCCTACACCCAAACAAGGGCACTGCGTTCATCCACCTCTGGCCTGCTCGCCTCCCTACCACTGAGGAAGTACAGTTCCCGCTCAGCCCAGTCAAAACTGTTCGCTGCTCTGGCCCCCCAATGGTGGAACAAACTCCCTCACGACACCAGGACAGCGGAGTCAATCACCACCTTCCGGAGACACCTGAAACCCCACCTCTTTAAGGAATACCTAGGATAGGATAAGTATTCCCTCTCACCCCCCCCTTTAAGATTTAGATGCACTATTGTAAAGTGACTGTTCCACTGGATGTCATAAGGTGAATGCACCAATTTGTAAGTCGCTCTGGATAAGAGCGTCTGCTAAATGACTTAAATGTAATGTAATGTAATGTAAATGTCCCCTTTGATACATTACATGGTGACACCTGTCCCCTTTTGACACCTTACCTTACATGGTGTCACCTGTCCCCTTTTGACACCTTACCTTACATGGTGTCACCTGTCCCCTTTTGACACCTTACCTTACATGGTGTCACCTGTCCCCTTTTGTCACCTGTCCCCTTTGACAACTTACCTTACATGGGTCACCTGTCTCATTTGACAGCTTACATTACATGGCTCTACCTGTCCCCTTTGACCCCTTACATTACATGGTGTCACCTGTCCCCTTTTACCCTTTACATTACATGGTGCCACCTGTCCCCTTTGAAACGTACCTTACATGGTGTCACCTGTCCCCTTTTACCCCTTACATTACATGGTGTCACCTGTCCCCTTTTACCCCTTACATTACATGGTGTAACCTGTCCCCTTTGACAACTTACCTTACATGGTGTCACCTGTCCCCTTTGACAACTTACATTACATGGTCTACCTGTCCCCTTTGACACCTTACATGGTGTCAGCTGTCCCCTTTGACACCTTACCTTACATGGTGTCACCTGTCCCCTTTGACACCTCACCTTACATGGTGACACCTGTCCCCTTTGATACATTACATGGTGACACCTGTCCCCTTTGACACATTACATGGTGACACCTGTCCCCTTTGACACTTTACCTTACACGATGACACCTGTCCCCTTTGACACCTTACCTTACATGGTGCCACCTGTCCCCTTTGCCACATTACATGGTGTCCCCTTTGATACCATACCTAGTTTGCACCTGTCCACTTTGACACCTTACCTTACATGGTGACACTGTCCCCTTTGACACTTTACCTTACATGGTGACACTGTCCCCTTTGACACTTTACCTTACATGGTGACACTGTCCCCTTTGACACCTAACCTTACATGGTGACACTGTCCCCTTTGACACCTTACCTTACATGGTGAGACTGTCCCCTTTGACACTTTACCTTACATGGTGACACTGTCCCCTTTGACACCTTACCTTACATGGTGAGACTGTCCCCTTTGACACCTTACCTTACAGGGTGACACTGTCCCCTTTGACACCTTACCTTACAGGGTGACACTGTCCCCTTTGACACCTTACCTTACATGGTGACACTGTCCCCTTTGACACCTTACCTTACATGGTGAGACTGTCCCCTTTGACACTTTACCTTACATGGTGACACTGTCCCCTTTGACACCTTACCTTACATGGTGACACTGTCCCCTTTGACACTTTACCTTACATGGTGACACTGTCCCCTTTGACACTTTACCTTACATGGTGAGACTGTCCCCTTTGACACCTTACCTTACAGGGTGACACTGTCCCCTTTGACACTTTACCTTACATGGTGAGACTGTCCCCTTTGACACTTTACCTTACATGGTGAGACTGTCCCCTTTGACACTTTACCTTACATGGTGACACTGTCCCATTTGACACCTTACCTTACATGGTGACACTGTCCCCTTTGACACTTTACCTTACATGGTGAGACTGTCCCCTTTGACACTTTACCTTACATGGTGACACTGTCCCCTTTGACACCTTACCTTACATGGTGACACTGTCCCCTTTGACACCTTACCTTACATGGTGAGACTGTCCCCTTTGACACCTTACCTTACAGGGTGACACTGTCCCCTTTGACACTTTACCTTACATGGTGACACTGTCCCCTTTGACACCTTACCTTACAGGGTGACACTGTCCCCTTTGACACTTTACCTTACATGGTGACACTGTCCCCTTTGACACCTAACCTTACAGGGTGACACTGTCCCATTTGACACCTTACCTTACATGGTGACACTGTCCCATTTGACACCTTACCTTACATGGTGACACTGTCCCCTTTCACACCTTACATTATATGGTGTAAACCAAAGTTATTCCAACCTGCTCAAGACAAGAGGACAATGGGTGTTTATGATTGTGTGGGCCTGTGTAATACCCCAGTGGATAGGTGTGTGTGTGTGTGTGTGTGTGGCGGCTTCTCAAGTGTACAGTATTGGAGTGTGAGAGAGAGTCTGTGTGTTTGCATGCACGTCTGTGTGTTAGTGAACGGCTAATGACACATTTGTGCTGTGACCTTGCTCAGCTGTTGTGTTGTCAGAAGCCCATGCAGCCAGACCCGGTCCTTTCCAATTCTGTCCTGTTTGCATGTTAATTAAGAGAGCTGGGTGAAGATGGTGCTGGGTAGTGGACTGATTAGTGTAGGGGGTGGTGGAGGGCTGATGGAGTGGGGTAGTGGAGGGGGTGGCAGAGGGAGCTGGAGGGTTGGTGGAGGGTCCGTGGGATGATTTTCCGCGGTTAAACTTTGATGTTAATCCCCTGGTGCAGGCCCAGATCAGCCCTGTCTATCGTCGCTTCGCTCGACTCAACTTCAGGAGTCACCGCCTAACCCCCTGGAGAATCACAGAAAGGCTGCTGAGAGGGAGAGGGGGGATGGTGGGAGGAATGTTGATGATTCCTTCTCCACTGTGACTAAGGTATGGGGGTATCCCCAGATGTTGAATGTTATAGAGCCTCCTCCAGAGAGCCTATGCATGCTCAGGGGACATATGCATGTCTGATTTTATAGAGGCTAAGCTTTTGGTCAAAGCGAACTTAACCAGGGCATTATTTACCTAGGCACAGGATGGATGGAGTCTAGTGTGAAACAAACCAATGACAACGTCCAAGGATGATGTATAACTTGCTAGATTTTAGTTGACCTTAATTGTCTGGAAATAAGTGTCCAAGCAACGCACATACTGCATAGCTAGTCTACCTCCCAAATTACACCCTATTGCCTATACGTTGCACTACGTTTGTAAAGCCCTCTGTATGCATTCTGAAGCAATGTAAAGAGTTAACTTTACATCGCTCAGCATTATGTAAGCATAGGGTCCTGGGAATACACTAGAGATTTGTAGCTCCAGCACAGCAGTGGCACCACCATGCATCCCCCTGCTTATTCCTCAACCATGTTTCATAAACTAATGAAAAGAATCAAATAGACCAGGAGTGTGTATATTGTGCACCATTAGGCTACATACCAAAATGGTGACAATGATGATTGCTTGTTTTGTAGGTTGCTGAAGCTATACATTCCTTGTTTTCCAGTGCCACAGAAGGTCCAAAGTTATATGTTCAAGCACGTCTTCTTCTAGAAATTTCATTTCGTTCATGTGAGTTTTTCTGTTCAAATATGGTATTTTACACTTTAGACCACTGATATATTAATTTATGTGCTTTGGTTTACAGGTTGTCCTGTAAATCACTGTTTTCTCCATCTCTTTGAGTGTACTGCCACTGCAGTAGAGATGGGTTGTATTCACAAGGCACCAAACGGAAGAACACTGACTGAAACAGGGCAGGTCTACCCGAACTTGTCCAATAACAAAAGGTTTTTCGTTGCAAAAAGTTTAAATATGGCGCACTAATGAATACAACCCACGGTTGGCTTGCCATCTGTTGATGTCATTAGTGTGATCCGTGATGATGTGGCAACACAGGACAGGAACCTTACACAAGCATTCTGGAGAGGTCCCGTCTAAACGGGTGACCGCTGTCACCGCTCTGCAGGGCACTGTGTGTCATAGCCTCAGAATGTGTGTCATGCCCAGAACCACATAACCCCAGGTGCTCCATGTCAGGACTGTAGAAATAGAATCCCTGGACCATAGAACTAGGATTCCCAATCTATTCCTATTGTCACAATGTGTCATAACCAGAATTCCTCTTCTATTCCTATGTTATTTCTGTGATCTATTGTAATGCTATGTCATAATAGTATTCTAATTCCATGGTCAGGCCACTGTCTGTCCCTCTTATCTTGTGTCCCCTGCCCAGTACCCCTGGATACAGCTCTGATGGTAAACCTATGGCCTGTGCTAGCAGGGGTCATTGGGACGTCCCTACCACCCCCGCATTGAAGTTGACATTTAAAATGGTTAGGTAAGGATTTGGTAAAGGTTAGGGTAGGGAGGTCGCAAGGATGCCAGATAGCACTGACCATATACACACAGGCTACATTACATTTTCATTGAGGCTCCCTCTGTAGGCCTACAGTGCCCTTGCCTCGTGACAGGAGAAAGTTGAAACAATTGATTTGGTCACCACTGATAACTTAAAGGCATGACAAATGTGTGACAACCAAGTCTATTAATGTGGTGCCCAATAAATAAACATGTATTATAGCTCCAAATACTAACATACCATAACTGTGATGTTTGCATCGGTATTTCTAAAATGAAAAGTTGTCAGCCTCATCAAAAATATGAACACTTAGCTCAGAGGTATTAGACCTGTCTCATGCTACTGAGCAAACATTACACACAACCGAATATCACCGTGCGCATTCCCGCTCCCTCTCTCAGCGTCCATCCCATACAATCCGTGTGTTCAAGACAGCCAGATGCTTTTGGTTTGTGCGTGCGAAGTCTTCGGGAAGCGCAACGGCCCTGGGTCTCTCTAATTTATCTCTGGACAATCTGATTCTGCTGCGTGTGAG
Organism: Oncorhynchus gorbuscha; assembly: GCF_021184085.1. NCBI lineage: Eukaryota > Metazoa > Chordata > Actinopteri > Salmoniformes > Salmonidae > Oncorhynchus > Oncorhynchus gorbuscha. Next base: position 18,360,308 of record NC_060181.1, on the reverse strand, counting down.
CCGAGAGTCCTCTCTGAAATAATAGAAGTTTAGAGTGAAGTTGACTCTTGATTTTAGATATCTCACGGACGGTCTTCACCGCTCCTCACCACGAGCGCGCTGGACAGTCGGCTGGAGAGTGTCAGTTCAGTGGGCATGTTGTGCAGCAGCGAACCTCATATGCGATTAATATATTAATAAGTAAATAATTGTATAAAAGAGCAGCGCGATAATGTTCAATCGATAGTTATTTAACCAACTTAATTGTAGTCCTTTAATAAATACACTTGTCTGCTTTAAGCTTTCAATTGCGGGCTTTAAGTGTTTTCCATATAGGCTAATTTCGAGCAAGATGCGCATGTGGGGACGACTATACTAATTAGCAATAGGGTAGGTTATAAAGTTACCGTTCCCCCGGCCAACATATATTGTAATCATCACTCGGTTGCACCTCGTTTTCCAAGATTTAACGGTCCTTGGAATTATCGCGTAATACCTTTGACAACTTTGCATTTGAGTTTCAACAATGTTTCTCTAAGGTTACGGTTTTACATAACGCACTTGTCAAAATGCCATGCGAATTTTATTTTATGGCTGTGACTTGATTTTTATATAACTTAACTTAAATTCAGAGTCCAGACCCAGACTTTTAGAGGGAAGAAATTGACTCGCTGTAATTAGTCTTTATTCCAAGTAATTATCCGATGCAGACAACCTGATTATGGCTTCGAATTCAGTTGGCTAAATCACAAATGTAAATATGGACTCACTGTTAAATAGGTGATTTGAAACTGAAGTTCGTTACATTTATTACTTATATAGGTATACTTTAACCATGTTAAGCACCCCATCAAATAACGGTGGCATTAGAATGTTGGTCCTCCCCGCACCCAACGACGATAGACGGGTTGAGTTTGTGGCTCTTACCGCCGTTCATACGGAGAGGAGTGAACCATCGACCCCGGAGCGCGTGCACCCTTCTCACCGCACCGGGCTCCTCGGTACCCCGCTGCCCGGGCGTCTTGGACCCCGGGCGACCACCTCAGCCTCCAGCAAGCGCTACAGAAAGTTTCAGAACTTCTTGTACAACGTACTGGAAAGACCACGAGGATGGGCATTCATCTACCATGCGTTCATGTAAGTACCCCTAATTGTATTTCAATACAATGTTGTAGGGCCTAGTCATCTCATTTGCGCACGCGGATTTACACTTTCAATAGCTGAATTTATATTTACTTTGCCATATCATTTTTTACATGACTTATTTGCATTGAAACAATTAATTGTATATTGTCATGACTTCCTGAATAATGCACGTGCCACGTTTTCTTTTGAGTCATTCTTAATTCATCAGGTGGAGTTGCTTTGTTGGCAATTCGCTCACACGTTCGCAATACATCACAACATGGGACCTCACACTCAATTTCCGCCGTCTTAACTTAATGAAATCCCCGATAGAACTGCTTTATAATTGAATTTCTCCAAAACCGGCGTTGTTAATTGGAAATAATTTGTAGGCCTACTGCTTGTCTACTTTAAAATCCTTGATACCTGTAGAGGCATTTGTTTTGTACGTCAACACATCTCAGATCAAAAACTACCACTTTTTGCTGATTGTTAGTTGACTAAATATGTTGTTTAATGGTCGATTACGGCCAGTGTGCAATGTAATACCAGAGAGTGTAATATTTACTCTGGTGTTTAACATGTAGGCTTAGCATTCACGAACAGTCCCATTAGTCAATGTTGCATTTCTTTTTTTCTTTAAAAAAAACGTACTTTCCCTGTTGAACGCTCATTTTTGTCCTTATATTAACCCGACTTTCAGTACACTTGTCTGTGTATTTGCGGTTTTATATATTCATTAATGAAGCAAATTTGCACATGACAAACGATGGCTGAGTTTAACCCAACCACAGACCGAACATTGTCCCATATAATCAGATGGCAAATTTCACAAACACTTTCAGTTGATTGCAGGAAACGTGCTGTTACATTCGATTCGGCTGTTGTTAAACATATTGTGCGATGCGTTAGATTGAACATACAAACGACTGAACCTACCTGCTCCTCAAAGTCGGAAAACAACCCTTTCCTGTGGATATTTCATTTCAATTTCCTACCATCAAAAGGACCAACATCGCGAACAACCGGTTAAGTGTTTCTTGTATCTTTTTTAGGGTGTCTTTTTTCCCAGACTGAATAGCCATGTGGTAACCATGGTAACGGTGAGGTTTAAGTCATGTAGGTCCAATTGTGGAAAGAGAACATTTCCTTTGAACAAGTTTAGTTTATGGCAGCCTTTTAGTGACAGTAAATAAATGCTTAAACAGAATGGAATCACCTAAACGTGAATCAGTTTATTAGAGATTTTTTTTTCTCCATAACTTAAAGGCAAGTAGTGTAGCCTATGGACAACCATAATATTCCTTAGCATAATAAACCGCTGCTAACTGTGAGTTACAACTTGGGGAAGATCTTTTCCACTCTTAATGTGATCTGTCATTGCTTCGAGTTCCCTTTGCACAAGTGTATACAATATATACATAGCCCTATCCAATCCAATAACTCCTCATGTAACACTGGGACAGATGAGGTCATCCCCAGCACTCTGAATCCATACAGCTGGGTTGTGTTCACTATGTACGAAACATGGCAACGGTTCAAAACCGAGTGCAACAAACAGGAAGTTAACATAACTTGTCCAACAAGAAATGCTTGTTTTAATTTTCCATTGCTCAATGTTTTGAAATGTTTTTCCACAGTGTGTACTAATGAACACGACTGTGTTTGTATCCAGAGCCAGACCTAAACTCTGTCTTATCAGAACTACACAGGGCCCGGCACAACACTCTTGGCAACTCATACATAATCTGGGGCTTTTTACTCCAAAATAATCAAAGCTCCATTGAGCTCTGCTGTGACATCCTCTGATCAGAAAGATTTAAGGTGACCACTCAGCTTTCCTTTCATACCTCTTTGATGATTGTGTGTAAGGGTTTGGAGTTTGGTGTGATGGGGGCAGAACAACTCACAGAAAACACTTTTTAATATATATATATTTTTTTACAACTGGTAACAAGGATGGGACGCTAGTCACGGTACAACAACTCCAGTCCTCCAGTACCCCTAATGGTACACACTTTTGTTGTAGCCCTGGACAAGCACACCTTTTGGGCTTACTGGAGTTGGGCTGTTGGGGTTAGTGGAGTTGGGGTTAGTGGAATTGGGAAACACTGTGCTACAAGACAGTGTCAGGAGTCAGTGAGGACAGAGAACCCCTTCCCCCTTAAAACCCACTCCTCGTCCTCCAGTCAGACAGCCAGCCACTCCTCGTCCTCCAGTCAGACAGCCAGCCACTCCTCGTCCTCCAGTCAGACAGCCAGCCACTCCTCGTCCTCCAGTCAGACAGCCAGCCACTCCTCGTCCTCCAGTCAGACAGCCAGCCACTCCTCGTCCTCCAGTCAGACAGCCAGCCACTCCTCGTCCTCCAGTCAGACAGCCAGCCACTCCTCGTCCTCCAGTCAGACAGCCAGCCACTCCTCGTCCTCCAGTCAGACAGCCAGCCACTCCTCGTCCTCCAGTCAGACAGCCAGCCACTCCTCGTCCTCCAGTCAGACAGCCAGCCACTCCTCGTCCTCCAGTCAGACAGCCAGCCACTCCTCGTCCTCCAGTCAGACAGCCAGCCACTCCTCGTCCTCCAGTCAGACAGCCAGCCACTCCTCGTCCTCCAGTCAGACAGCCAGCCACTCCTCGTCCTCCAGTCAGACAGCCAGCCACTCCTCGTCCTCCAGTCAGACAGCCAGCCACTCCTCGTCCTCCAGTCAGACAGCCAGCCACTCCTCGTCCTCCAGTCAGACAGCCAGCCACTCCTCGTCCTCCAGTCAGACAGCCAGCCACTCCTCGTCCTCCAGTCAGACAGCCAGCCACTCCTCGTCCTCCAGTCAGACAGCCAGCCACTCCTCGTCCTCCAGTCAGACAGCCAGCCACTCCTCGTCCTCCAGTCAGACAGCCAGCCACTCCTCGTCCTCCAGTCAGACAGCCAGCCACTCCTCGTCCTCCAGTCAGACAGCCAGCCACTCCTCGTCCTCCAGTCAGACAGCCAGCCACTCCTCGTCCTCCAGTCAGACAGCCAGCCACTCCTCGTCCTCCAGTCAGACAGCCAGCCACTCCTCGTCCTCCAGTCAGACAGCCAGCCACTCCTCGTCCTCCAGTCAGACAGCCAGCCACTCCTCGTCCTCCAGTCAGACAGCCAGCCACTCCTCGTCCTCCAGTCAGACAGCCAGCCACTCCTCGTCCTCCAGTCAGACAGCCAGCCACTCCTCGTCCTCCAGTCAGACAGCCAGCCACTCCTCGTCCTCCAGTCAGACAGCCAGCCAGCCACTCCTCGTCCTCCAGTCAGACAGCCAGCCAGCCACTCCTCGTCCTCCAGTCAGACAGCCAGCCAGCCACTCCTCGTCCTCCAGTCAGACAGCCAGCCAGCCACTCCTCGTCCTCCAGTCAGACAGCCAGCCAGCCACTCCTCGTCCTCCAGTCAGACAGCCAGCCAGCCACTCCTCGTCCTCCAGTCAGACAGCCAGCCAGCCACTCCTCGTCCTCCAGTCAGACAGCCAGCCAGCCACTCCTCGTCCTCCAGTCAGACAGCCAGCCAGCCACTCCTCGTCCTCCAGTCAGACAGCCAGCCAGCCACTCCTCGTCCTCCAGTCAGACAGCCAGCCAGCCACTCCTCGTCCTCCAGTCAGACAGCCAGCCAGCCACTCCTCGTCCTCCAGTCAGACAGCCAGCCAGCCACTCCTCGTCCTCCAGTCAGACAGCCAGCCAGCCACTCCTCGTCCTCCAGTCAGACAGCCAGCCAGCCACTCCTCGTCCTCCAGTCAGACAGCCAGCCAGCCACTCCTCGTCCTCCAGTCAGACAGCCAGCCAGCCACTCCTCGTCCTCCAGTCAGACAGCCAGCCAGCCACTCCTCGTCCTCCAGTCAGACAGCCAGCCAGCCACTCCTCGTCCTCCAGTCAGACAGCCAGCCAGCCACTCCTCGTCCTCCAGTCAGACAGCCAGCCAGCCACTCCTCGTCCTCCAGTCAGACAGCCAGCCAGCCACTCCTCGTCCTCCAGTCAGACAGCCAGCCAGCCACTCCTCGTCCTCCAGTCAGACAGCCAGCCAGCCACTCCTCGTCCTCCAGTCAGACAGCCAGCCAGCCACTCCTCGTCCTCCAGTCAGACAGCCAGCCAGCCACTCCTCGTCCTCCAGTCAGACAGCCAGCCAGCCACTCCTCGTCCTCCAGTCAGACAGCCAGCCAGCCACTCCTCGTCCTCCAGTCAGACAGACAGCCAGCCACTCCTCGTCCTCCAGTCAGACAGACAGCCAGCCACTCCTCGTCCTCCAGTCAGACAGACAGCCAGCCACTCCTCGTCCTGTCTTGCTCTAGTGTATGTTAGTTGGAACTCTATGTAGCTGATGTATAAGGCTCTCCTCTGACAGAACTGATTAAGGGGAAGGAGTGTGTATGTGTCCTCCTCAGTGTCTTGCCCTGTCATCCCTAGTGTTTTACCCTGGGGTTGTTTAGACAAGCCCAGCTGTCTCTGCCAGTGTCACCCTGTGTTTACACCAGAGGGGAAACCCAAGGAGGGCCACATATACGTATTCTAATGCACTCCTCTTTCCTTATGCTACTGTACACACAGACACGTAGGCCTACATACACAGCAATACACCTTAGTGCAGGCACTCCTCTTGCTTTCCCTCACTCTCTTGTGGTCTTTCTTTTGCCGTCTCTTGTATGGTATGTATGTATGGTATGTATGGTATGTATGTACTCACACAGTGCTTGCTGTGTGGACCATCACGACCCTGGCTCTCCCCCATTTAAAGATCATTCCTCGCTGGTACTCAGTCAGTACTGGTGATATTCCTCTGATATTAGTGGAGCCTAACTCAGAGCTGAGCGAGAGGAAGTTCCTTGTTTCAGATGCCAGGCCCTCAGAGTGTCTCATGGACTGTTCTTACAGACGGGAGAGAGGGGGTTGTCTGCTACTCTCTTGCTCACCCCCCCCCTCTTCCCAGCGCTGCACTGTCCACAGGTCCTGAATCGCAGCTGAGAATGAAGGCATCACATTGCCTGCTCACCTCCTGTCATTCTAACACACACACACACACACACACACACACACACACACACACACACACACACACACACACACACACACACACACACACACACACACACACACACACACACACACACACACACACACACTAATCCACTAGCCAAGCCTGACTTGCTCTACTTGCTCTATCAACAGTACTCTATATGGCGCGAGTCCCTACAATTGCCTACATGTTTCTGTGTGTGTGTGTGTATGCACTTTGGGTTTGAGTAAGTCTGTTTTCATATGAATTGTATTAGCTGTATCTGCCTAACTGAACACATCTCCCCCTCAATGTTATTATACCCTGAGGTATGCATTTGTGTGATTAATTACAATAGTCACATAGCATGAGAATAACTACAGTATGGCTGTACAGGAATTATCCTGTGCCAGGGAGCCACCAACCAGCAGCATTCAACTCTTCATCCCACTGCTTGTCTCTGAAGCTAAGCAGAGTCGGTCCTGGTCGGTCCATGAATGGGAGACCAGATGCTGCTGGAAGTGGTGTTGGAGGGCCAGTAGGAGGAAGTCTTTCCTCTTGTCTATAGGGCAGTGATTGGGAACAGGGTCCTGTATTTTGGCTGGGATGTTAATCGCTCCTGACTCTCCGTGGTCACTGAATATCCCATGGTAGTTATAGTGAGAGTAGGGGTGTTAACCTCAGTGTCCTGTCTAAATTACCAAACTGACCCCTCATACCATCATGGACACTCAATCTCCCCAGCTTCCAATTGGCTCATTCAACCCCCCCCCCACCCCCTGTAACTATTCCCCAGGTCGTTGCAGTAAATGAGAATGTGTTCTCAGTCAATTTACTTGGTAAGAGTGCTAAATAAATACAACAACAAAAAACAATCAGAATTGACTTGAGGCACACAGTGCTGCTGCATACATTGAGTGCTAATATCCCTATATCGTTTAATTAGGCCTTAGCTGTGAAGGTGGGTGCAGATCTCATTTCTAGAGAGGGTCCCTTTGTGCAGGGTTACATGTATAGGAAAGGAAGTGAAGTAGCCCTCGACTATGTCAGTGTCCTCATGCGCCCTCTTCAGGCCCCCTTTCTCTCAAACGCTAGCATTTGGGGGAGGCCAAATTGATCATAGATCTGTGCATATGGGCAACTTCTACCCAAAAGCTCTTCCGTGGACACCCCCCTTCAGTCTCTCTCTCAAGCTTCCGCTGCAGCAGCTGAACCAGAGATGCAGAGACCGCACAGTTCACAGGGTTCCTCTGGTTTCACCACCTGGACGCACACATTTGCTTTCTCTCTCTATTGAGATTCCAGACTGGTGACGTTTTGACTAGAGAGCTGGCAGGACTCTGGGTGAGAACTGAAGAGGAGGCTGAACTGAAAGCTATGTGTCCTGTGAGAACCTGGGAGAATATGAAGGGGTCGTTAAGACCGACAATGATTCTGCATCCAAAATTGTACCCTATTCCCTATACAGTACCCTACTTTTGGGCACTCGTGAAAATATAGGGATTATAGTGCACTATATAGGGATTATAGGGTGCTATTTGGGATGTCTGCTGCTCTTCCTGACAACCTGGTCCTAGGAATTCCTGTGCTCACCATCCTGAACTGTTGCTAAGACACAGTGAATTCATACGCCCGACGAGCTTCCGTTTAAATGTCTTGGAGACCATTAAGTACCACATTTTAAAACTGGAGGTTCACTTACTTAAAAGCCTGAAGCCTCTGTCACCCTTCAGCCAACTTCCTACACCTAGGACATCAGGCCTGGGCTGTCTGGGTTTGTAAGAAGAGAGTGTGATGTGTGTTAGGAGAATAGGGACCTTGGTAAACTGTGTGGTGTCAGCCTGGCATTCAGCTGGATTGGATTCATCCAGCAATCTTCTATCTGAACTATGACTCCTCACCCATTCCCACCCGCCACCCATGCCACATGTAGACGATCACATGACCACCTCTCCCTACAGGGGTCCCTCAGGATCAGGGGAATCTGTTCGCATCCCAAATGGCACCCTATTCCCTATATAGTGCACTACTTATGACCAGTGCCCATAGGGTGGACATATATAGGCCTCTAGTCCAAAAAAATAGTGCACTAAATGGGGAATAGGGTGCCATTTTGGGAAAAAGCCTGCGATTAAAAGCCTGCGACTGTCAGATTGGACTGTATGTACCAGTCGGTGCCATGCCAAAGCCCAGAACGGAGCTGTTAGGCAACAATGTCTTAACCTTTTTAGCTAGGGGTGGGGTGGGGAAGTCACTCATAGATCCTTGAGCACAATGTTCCTGTCCAGTGTGGGATGGGACAGGAAAAGGAAGCATAAGAGAGAACTGACCAGAGGGAGTGATTGATTCTATGGAGGGAGGGTGAAAATACACCATCTATTATTGATTTCTTTGTGTTATAGGAACAGAAGGGAGAGTATAGATGGCCTAGGAGCAACAGAACAGAAGTGGGAGTATAGATGGCCTAGGAGCAACAGAACAGAAGTGGGAGTATAGATGGCCTAGGAGCAACAGAACAGAAGTGGGAGTATAGATGGCCTAGGAGCAACAGAGCAGAAGTGGGAGTATAGATGGCCTAGGAGCAACAGAACAGAAGTGGGAGTATAGATGGCCTAGGAGCAACAGAACAGAAGTGGGAGTATAGATGGCCTAGGAGCAACAGAGCAGAAGTGGGAGTATAGATGGCCTAGGAGCAACAGAGCAGAAGTGGGAGTATAGATGGCCTAGGAGCAACAGAGCAGAAGTGGGAGTATAGATGGCCTAGGAGCAACAGAGCAGAAGTGGGAGTATAGATGGCCTAGGAGCAACAGAGCAGAAGTGGGAGTATAGATGGCCTAGGAGCAACAGAGCAGAAGTGGGAGTATAGATGGCCTAGGAGCAACAGAGCAGAAGTGGGAGTATAGATGGCCTAGGAGCAACAGAGCAGAAGTGGGAGTATAGATGGCCTAGGAGCAACAGAGCAGAAGTGGGAGTATAGATGGCCTAGGAGCAACAGAGCAGAAGTGGGAGTATAGATGGCCTAGGAGCAACAGAGCAGAAGTGGGAGTATAGATGGCCTAGGAGCAACAGAGCAGAAGTGGGAGTATAGATGGCCTAGGAGCAACAGAGCAGAAGTGGGAGTATAGATGGCCTAGGAGCAACAGAGCAGAAGTGGGAGTATAGATGGCCTAGGAGCAACAGAGCAGAAGTGGGAGTATAGATGGCCTAGGAGCAACAGAGCAGAAGTGGGAGTATAGATGGCCTAGGAGCAACAGAGCAGAAGTGGGAGTATAGATGGCCTAGGAGCAACAGAGCAGAAGTGGGAGTATAGATGGCCTAGGAGCAACAGAGCAGAAGTGGGAGTATAGATGGCCTAGGAGCAACAGAGCAGAAGTGGGAGTATAGATGGCCTAGGAGCAACAGAGCAGAAGTGGGAGTATAGATGGCCTAGGAGCAACAGAGCAGAAGTGGGAGTATAGATGGCCTAGGAGCAACAGAGCAGAAGTGGGAGTATAGATGGCCTAGGAGCAACAGAGCAGAAGTGGGAGTATAGATGGCCTAGGAGCAACAGAGCAGAAGTGGGAGTATAGATGGCCTAGGAGCAACAGAGCAGAAGTGGGAGTATAGATGGCCTAGGAGCAACAGAGCAGAAGTGGGAGTATAGATGGCCTAGGAGCAACAGAGCAGAAGTGGGAGTATAGATGGCCTAGGAGCAACAGAGCAGAAGTGGGAGTATAGATGGCCTAGGAGCAACAGAGCAGAAGTGGGAGTATAGATGGCCTAGGAGCAACAGAGCAGAAGTGGGAGTATAGATGGCCTAGGAGCAACAGAGCAGAAGTGGGAGTATAGATGGCCTAGGAGCAACAGAGCAGAAGTGGGAGATGGCCTATGGGAGATGGCCTAGGAGCAACAGAGCAGAAGTGGGAGTATAGATGGCCTAGGAGCAACAGAGCAGAAGTGGGAGTATAGATGGCCTAGGAGCAACAGAGCAGAAGTGGGAGTATAGATGGCCTAGGAGCAACAGGGCAGAAGTGGGAGTATAGATGGCCTAGGAGCAACAGGGCAGAAGTGGGAGTATAGATGGCCTAGGAGCAACAGGGCAGAAGTGGGAGTATAGATGGCCTAGGAGCTTCAGAAAGGGGTTGACGATTGTATGTGTCTAGCTCTAATAGGCCTTTATTCACAAAGCCTCTCAAAGTAGGAGGGTTGATCTAGGATCAGTTTAGCCTTTGAGATCATAATGAATAAGATTATTTGGACCTGACCTTAGGTCAGTACTCCTACTCTGAGACACTTTGTGGATACAGGCCCAGGTCTCCCCTGTCCATATAATTGTATTCATTAGGATCTGTAAAGCAAAACTGATCCTTGATCAGCCATCCTTCTCTTTGAGTCTTTATGAATACAGGCCCGGAGATGGTGAGTGGAGGGTCAGAGACAGACAACAGGTTTTACAAGGTAACGAATGACATGAGCCAGCTGAGGGCAAGGCAAACTGAGCTCTTACTCTCCCTCGACGGCCATTCTCGCCTTAGTCTCTGTGTCTCTCAGGTACGTGAATTGAGTAAGGAATGAAAGCATGTTTTGAACTGAGAAACTGGGGAGGCCAGAAATTTCACGACTGTAGAGGTGTTTAGAGAAGGCTGGGTTGAAATGCCTGAAACTGGCAGAGTTCTTAGAATGTAAATGGTGTGAGGACAACAAAGCCAAGTCTCCCTCACCATCCCCTACATCTCTCTCCTCTCTTCTCAATTCAAGGGCTTTATTGGCATGGGAAACATGTGTTCACATTGTCAAAGCAAGTGAAATAGATCATGAACAAATGAACCGTAAGCATTACACTCACTAAAGTTCCAAAATAATAAAGACATTTCAAATGTCATATTATGCATATATACAGTGTTGTAATAATGTGCAAATAGTTACAAAAGGGAAAATAATAAACATAAATATAGGTTGTATTTACAATGGTGTTTGTTCACTGGTTGCTCTTTTCTTGTGGCAACCGGTCACAAATATTGATGCTGTAATTGCACACTGTGGTATTTCACCCAGTAGGTATGGGAGTTTATCAAAATTGGATTTGTTTTCAAATTCTTTGTAGTTCTGTGTAATGAGGGAAATATGTGTCTCTGTGGTCATACATTTGGCAGGAGGTTAGGAAGTGCAGCTCAGTTTCCACCTCATTGTGTGAGCAGTGTGCACATAGCCTGCCTTCTCTTGAGAGCCAGGTCTGCCTTCAGTGGCCTCTCTCAATAGCAAGGCTTTGCTCACTTTCGGTCTGTACATAGTTAAAAGCTTTCCTTAATTTTGGGTCAGTCACAGTAGTCAGGTATTCTGCCACTGTAACCTCTCTCTCTCAATCTCTCTCTCGCTCTGTAAGCCTCTCTCTCTCGCTCTGTAAGCTCCTCTCACCCCTCTCTCGGGCTCCCTCTCTATTCCCCCCCTCTGTAAACCCCTCTCACTCTCTCTCTTATCTAACACCATCTCCCCCTCTCACTCCCCCTCCCCATCTGTAAACCCCCCTCTCCAAATCCCCCCATCTCTCTGTTGCTCTCCCTCGCTAAACCTCTGTCTTCATTAGGCCTCATTATGCCCTGCTGTGAAGGGCTGGGACAGGGAGTGTATTCCTAATAGCACTTTATTCTCTATAGTGCACTGCTTTTAACCAGAGCCCTATGGGGACATAGGGAATAGAGTGCCATAGGGAATAGTGTGGAACTCAGCCTGGGAGACTGACACTAATTCCAGCAGCTCTGCACACTACCCCTTAGATAAAGGAGCACAGTTTGTTATTTTTACATACCACTCATGTGAAGGAAACAATAATTATGTAATTGAGTGGCTAATGAGATTAGGGTGAGCGTAACTGGATTGGATCAGGTCTGGTTTGTGTTCCTCTGATCTGAATCGAGGGGGTGTTATTCTACTGGACTGGGAAGGGTTCTGTGAGCTTAACTTCTGAGCTTTTGAGGTGTCTCTGTCGGTCTCTCATTCTCTCTCATCCCTCTCGCTCTATCGAAGTGTATCACTTCCTCTCTCCTCTACCCCGCTTCCCCCTTGTCCCCCTCTCCCTGCCTGTCTGTCCAGCCGTGGGTCTCTGTCATGTGCTTGACGTCTCTTTCGATGGCCTGTCAGATATCTGCAGCAACTGTCAAAGCCCCTTTTCGGAGCGGCCAGCACAACTAGCTAGTACAGAGGTGTGACTTGAAGCGAAGGGACAGATGCAGAGAGAGAATAATATTTTGAGAGGGAAGTGAGACTTGGATGGAAAAAGAGAAAGACGGGTAAATATTTGTGACGGGGTGACGCTAGAGAGGGATTGATGTAGAGGATGACATTGGAATGAAAATAGAGTGAAGGGAGGCCTCCCGAGTGGGCACAGTGGTCTAAGGCACTGCATCGCAGTGCTAGAGGTGTCACTATAGACCCAGGTTCGATCATGGGCAGGATCACAACTGGCCGTGATCAGGAGTCCCATAGGGCGGAGCACAATTGACCCAGCGCCCTCCGGGTTAGGGGAGGGTTTCGCCATGAGGGCTTTACTTGGCCCATCGTGCTCTAGCGACTCCTTGTGGCCGGGCACGTGCAGGCTGACCTTGGTAGTCAGGTGAACGTTTTTTCCTCCAACACATTGTTGCGGCTGGCTTCCGGGTTAAGCGGGTGGATGTTAAGAAGCGCGGTTTGGCAGGTCATGTTCGGAGGACGCAGGACTCGATCTTCGCCTCCCATGTCCGTTGGGGAATTGCCGCGAAGAGACTAGATGGCATTTGGGGATAAAAAGCAGGTAAAATCAAGGAACATTTTCAATAGAGTGAAGGAAAGATGAGGCATTTCAGGGAGAATGTGTGATTATGGGAGCGAGAAGGAGAGTTAGAAATGGTTGTGGATGGAGAGGTAGATATGAACAGAGAGCAAGATAAAGATAGAGGTAGCTGTGCTTAGCCCTCCAGTAGGAGGGGGATTCTGAGGCGGATGGTGAGGTGAGCAGGAGATGCTATACTTATTTTCCCTTTCAGGACAGAATTTGTCCCCATGGGTACAAGATGTCTGTCCTAGCTAGGGAAGACCTGTAGGGTTTGATTTTCCCCCCCATTGATGACAGATCCATCTATGCCTCACCAGAGCCCAGGGCTCACTTTCACCCAGGACAGGCCATGTGTGTGTTGAATCATGTAAGTCTGGTCTGGTTGTGCGTGTGTATGTGAGAGGGGGTGTTGTTTACCTCATCTCTTCTAGGTCATTGGTCAAGGCTGCAGCCTGACGGAATAACAATCATGTTCTTCTTTATCATACTGATATTTCTGCTTTAAAAATGTGTATCAGCTCCTCAAACGACCCCATCTGAGACTCAACGTTAACCCGATCTGTTTGTCTGGGAAACTCTTATCTGTGAAAATGGTGAAGTGCATTCGGAAACTATTCAGACCCCTTGACTTTTTCCACATGTTACGTTACGGCCTTATTCTAAAATTGATTCAATAACAACTCATCAATCTACACACACTACTCCATAATGACAAAACGAGAACAGGTTTTTAGAATGTATAAAAAACAGAAATACCTTATTTACAGAAGTGTTCAGACCCTTGGCTATGAGACTTGAAATTGAGCTCTAGTGCATCCTGTTTCCATTGATCGTCCTTGAGATGTTTTCTAGAATTTGATTGGACATGACTTGGGAAATGCACAAACCTGTCTATAAGGTCCCACAGTTGACCGTGCAAGCCATGAAGTCAAAGGAACTGTCCGTAGAGATCTGTGGAAGGGTACCAAAAAATGTCTGCAGCATTGAAGGTCTCCAAGAACACCGTGGACTCCATTATTCTTAAATGGAAGAAGTTTTTAACCACCAAGACTTTTCCTATAGCTGGTGTCGTGGAAATTTCCTGTATTACCAAATCATTAGAGGGTAACCACACACACAAGTCAGAGTTATCATAAAGTCCATCTTTAATTATATGAGCTTCACCATAGCCCTGTGACTCTCAGATCAATTCAGTGTCAGGACAGCTCTTGGTCACTCGCAACCGGACAGTGGCAGAGTATATTTGAGTCCACAAACTCTCAGATTACTCTCCTCTGACTCGCCCCTGCTTACGCCTCAGGTGCCCTCCTTACAAAGGAATTCACACTCTGAGTATACGTAACAGAGGCATATTTAAAAAACTCAACTTCAAACCTGTGGTTCGCTCACCTCTTATTTTATTTTTTTAACTCAGTTCGAGATGTGGTATCCACTCGGCTCACTTCCTCTCAGATCAAAGGTTGGTCCATCTGCTTCGTTTCCAAAGTGTGGTTTCCCTAAGATCCCAAGTTTGAGGGATCCCTCGTGCATGATTTATTTACCTAGATCGTCAGGAACAGTCACCGAGTTGAAGATTCACATCCCATCCTCGTCGCCTAATGTTGTGGAAATTTCATGTATTACCAACCATGAGAGAGCAAACCACACACAAGTCAGAGTTATCATAAAGTCCATCTTTAATTATATGAGCTTCACCATAGCCCTGTGACTCTTGGATCAATTCAGTGTCCATAAATGATTTCTCTGAGTGTCAACATGATGGCAACTGAGATCCTTTATAGCAGAGACACCCATCTAAACTCACATGACAAATAACAGATCTTAGGAACATTACACAAAGAACCTTTTACCAGAAAAGCATTAGCTATACATTATCCTTCAGTTTGCCCTCTTAGACAAAGTTCTTATCTCATTCTTGGTACCATTTATGACCAAAACATTACCTCATCCAATGGCATATATCAATTGTCAATTTCTAGATACTCTCATGAAAAAATACAACCCCTCCTGGATAAGCTTACAGAGAGGAATGACTGGCACACAGACATTGTGGAGCCACCTAACTGGTTCCACATTAATCACACCATCTCTTCACATGGTTTAGGAATAGTTAGACACATTCACAGATAAGACTAAGCCGACCTCTCCCCTCTCTGGGCCCAAGTAACTTTTCTCACATACGCATACTATACAAATTTATAAAACATCTTATTTATCAATCTTACCTAAATAATTCTGATTCTGCTACTGGGCCTTGGTCTGGAAGATGACCAAGAGTCCGATGGTCACTCTGACAGAGCTCCAGACTTCTTCTGTGGAGATTGGAGAACCTTCCAGAAGGACAACCATCTCTGCAGCACTCCACCAATCAGGCCTTTATGGTAGAGTGGCCAGACGGAAGCCACACCTCAGTAAAAGGCACATGACAGCCCGCTTGGAGTGGATGCAAAGAGAGTGCAAAGCTGTCATCAATGCATAGGGTGGCTACTTTAAAGAATCTCAGGTATAAAATATTTTGATATGTTTAACACTTTTTCTTGGTTACGACATGATTCCGTATGTGTTATTTCATAGTTTTGATGTCTTCACAATTATTCTACAATGTAGAAAATAGTAAAAATAAAGCAAAACACTTTAATGTGCATGTGTGTTATTTATACATGAATGCATACTACTTTT
This sequence comes from Oncorhynchus gorbuscha, assembly GCF_021184085.1. Taxonomy (NCBI): domain Eukaryota; kingdom Metazoa; phylum Chordata; class Actinopteri; order Salmoniformes; family Salmonidae; genus Oncorhynchus; species Oncorhynchus gorbuscha. The sequence continues at coordinate 18,344,736 of NC_060181.1, read as the reverse complement.
CAAAAGTTTGGGGACCCTTAGACATTTCCTTGTTTTTGAAAGAAAAACACTGGTCTCAACAGTGAAGAGGGGTGACTCCGGGATGCTGGCCTTCAGGCGGAGTTGCAAAGAAAAAGCCATATTTCAGACTGGCCAATAAAAAGAAAAGATCAAGATGGGCAAAAGAACACAGACACTGGGCAGAGAAACTCTGTCTAGATGGCCAGCATTCTGGAGTCACCGCTTCACTGTTGACTTTGAGACTGGTGTTTTGTGGGCACTGTTTAATGAAGCTGCCAGTTGAGGACTTGTGAGGCGTCTGTTTCTCAAACTAGACACACCCATGTACTTGTCCTCTTGCTCAGTTGTGCACCAGGGCCTCCCACTCCTCTTTCTATTCTGGTTAGAGCCGGTTTGCACTGTTCTGTGAAGGGAGTTGTACACAGCGTTGTACGAGATCTTCAATTTCTCACATGGAATAGCCTTCATTTCTCAGAACAAGAATAGACTGACGAGTTCCAGAAGAATGTTCTTTGTTTCTGGACATTTTGACCCTGTAATCAAATCCACAAATGCTGATGCTCCAGATACTCAACGAGTCTAAAGAAGGACAGTTTTATTGCTTCTTTAGTCAGAACAACAGTTTTCAGCTGTGCTAACATATTCGCAAAAGTGTTTTCTAATGATCAATTAGCCTTTTAAAATTATAAACTTGGATTAGCTAACAATGTGTCATTGGAACACAGGAGTGATGGTTGCTGATAATGGGCCTCTGTACGCCTATATAGATATTCCATAAAAAATCTGCAGTTTCTCGCAACAAAAGTAATTTACAACATTAACGATGTCTGCACTGTATTTCTGATCAATTTGATGTTATTTTAATGGCCAAAAATGTGCTTTTCTTTCAAAAACAAGGACATTTCTAAGTGACCCTAAACTTTTGAACAGTATATTTTTCAGGACCCTGTCTTTGAAAGATAATTTGTAAAAATACAAATAACTTCACAGATCTTCATTGTAAAGGGTTTAAACACTGTTTCCCATGCACCTGTGGAACGGTCATCAAGACACTAACAGCTTACAGACAGTAGGCAATTAAGGTCTCAGTTATGAAAAGACACTTAGGACACTAAAGAGGTCTTTCTACTGACTCTGAAAAACACCAAAAAGAAAGATGCCCAGAGGGTCCCTGCTCATCTGCGTGAACGTGCCTTAGGCATGCTACAAGCAGGCATGAGGACTGCAGATGTGGCCAAGGCAATAAATTGCAATATCCGTACTGTGAGACACCTATGACAGCACTACAGGACGGACAGCTGATCGCAGTGGCAGACCATGTGTAACAACACCTGCACAGGATCGGTACATCTGAACATCACACCTGCGGGACAGCTACAGGATGGGAACAACAACTGCCCGAGTTACACCAGGAACACACAATCCTATCAGTGCTCAGACTGTCCGCAATGGGCTGAGAGAGGCTGGACTGAGGGATTGTAGGCCTGTTTTAAGGCAGGTCCTCACCAGACGGCACTGGCAACAGCGTTGCCTATCGGCACAAACCCACCGTCTCTGGACCAGACAGGACTGGCAAAACTTGCTCTTCACTGACGAGTCGCGGTTTTGTCTCACCAGGGGTGATGGTCGGATTTGCGTTTTATCGTTGAAGGATCGAGCATTCCACCGAGGCTTGAACTCTGGAGCAGGCTCATCCTGACTTGACCCTCCAGCACGACAATGCCACCATGCACAGAACGAGCAGTATGGCTGATTTCCTGCAAGACAGGAATGTCAGTGTTCTGCCGTGGCCAGTGACGAGCCCGGATCTCAATCCCATTGAGCACGTCTGGGACGTGTTGGATCGGAGGTTGAGGGCTAGAGCCCCCCCCCCCCCCAGAAATGTCGAGGAACTTGCAGGTGTCTTGGTGGAAGAGTGGGGTAACATCTCACAGCAAGAACTGGCAAATTTGGTGCAGTCCATGAGGAGGAGATGCACTGCATTACTTAATGCAGCTGGTGGCCACACCAGATACTGTTACTTTTGATTTGAATTTCAATTGACTGATTTACTAATATGAACTAACTCAGTAAAATGTTAGATTGTTGCATGCATTTATTTTTGTTCAGTATAATTCAAATACTGAGTTATATTATGCTCAAATTTAAATATAAACGTATTATTTTATACTAAATACAATTGCTCAAAGATTTTGTTTAACTTTTTATGGCTGGGGGGCAGTATTGAGTAGTTTGGATGAATAAGGTGCCTAAAGTAAACGGCCTGCTCCTCAGTCTCAGTTTCTAATATGTGCATTTTATTATTAGTATTGGATAGAAAACACAAAAGTTTCTAAAACTGTTTGAATGATGTCTGTGAGTATAACAGAACTCATATGGCAGGCAAAATCTTGAGTTGAAATCAAAACAGGAAGTCTGAAGTCTTAGCTTTGTATGTATTCACCAATTTAATCCCCTTGAGATATGAATGTTGCACTGCTTAGGGGTTCCACTAGATGTCAACCATCAACAGAAATTATAATGAGACTTCTATGATGTTGTGGGAGTGAATGATAACAGAATCAGTCAGGTGTCTGGCAGCCATTTTTTGATCATGTTTTTTTCCTCGTGGTCGTCACTTGTGTTCCATTGCTCACGAAGGCAAGAAGGAGTACTCCAGTTGGATCTTTATTGAAGCTATATGTTAAAAACATCCAAATGATTGATTCTCTACTTAGTTTGAAATGTTTCTTCGACCGGTAATATCACTTTTTGAAGTTTTTGTCCGATATATATATATATAACACTGACCAGAATTAGTGTTTGGATATGTATACCAAACGCTCTAACAAAAGAAGGTATTTGGACATAAATAACGGACATTTTCGAACAAAACAAACATTTATTGTGGACCTGGGATTCCTGGAGTGCTTTCTGATGTAGATCATCAAAGGTAAGGGAATATTTATCATGTAATTTCTTGTTTATGTTGACGCCATCTTTGCGGCTGTGGTGTTTTTACTTTTGAGCGCGTTCTCAGATTATTGCATGGGTTGACACGGCGGTTGCATTAAGGAGAGGTATATCTATAATTCCATGTGTATAACTTGTAATATCATCATATTTATGATGAGTATTTATGTTGAATGATGTGGCTATGCAAAATCACTGGATGTTTTTGAAACTAGTGAATCTAATACGCCAATGTAAACTCAGATATTCTGATATAAATATCAACTTTATCAAACAAAACATGGATGTATTGTGTAACAAGAAGTCCTATGAGTGTCATCTGAAAATTATCGAAGGTTAGTGATTAATTTTATCTCTTTGATTTTTCTCTCTCTCTTTGGCTGGTAAAATTGGCTGTGTATTTTAGTGAGTTGGTGACCTAACATAATCGTTTGTGGTGCTTTCCCCGTAAATCCTATTTGAAATCTGACACTGTGGTGGGATTAACAACAAGACTACCTTGAAAACGATATAAAATACATGTATGTTTGAGGAATTTTAATTGAGATTTCTGTTCTTTTGAATATGGTGCCCTGTACTTTCACTGGTTGTTGTTATATCGCTCCCAGTAACGGGATCTCAGCCATAAACATATTTTACTTATTAAAAACTTCTTATCTCAAAGGTAGGGTCAAAAAGATTAACACCTGTTTTTCAATACCTTTCAGTACATCCCCTTACTCAGATAATGGAACTGAACCTTTTTTCTAAAACATTTTATGAGTTAGAGAACACATTGGTAGGGATTTTAGACAATTCCTTCACACATAATCCTTCCAGATCCTTAAACTGAGTTTATGGACTGCCCTCTTCAATTCAACCACAGGTTTTCAATGGGGTTCATGTTTGGAGACTGAGATGGCCATTGCAAAATGTTGATGTTGTGGCCAATTTCTGTTGATTTGTGCTTGGGCTTATTGTCTTGCTGGAAGATCCACTTGCGACCAAGTTTCAACCTCCTGGCAGAGGCAACCAGGTTTTTGGCTAAAATGTCCTGGTACTGGGTAAAGTTCATGATTCTGTTGACCTTAACAAGGGCCTCAGGACCAGTGGAAGCAAAATAGCCCTGTAACATCAAAGGTGCACCACCATATTGTACAGTAGGTATGAGGTACTTTTCTGCATGTGCTTCTGTTTTCAATGCCAAACCCACCACTGGTGTGCATGGCCAAAGCTCTATTTTCATGACATCTAGTTCCAATCCAAGTGCCAATGCCGTTTAGCAAACTCCAGACGTTTTACATTTGTTGGACGACATGAAAGTAGAGTTCTTTGACCTGACCCTTAATGTACAATTATCCATTTTATGACCATCTTATTAAAAAAAATCCATACGTTTGCTTAGATTACAATATCTACTAAGGGCTTAGACGTACAGGGGTTAAGTAAGCGTTACAGTGGACAGTCAAATCTGGCAGGTCCTGGGGATGGGACAGATGAGTGGAGGGGGGACCGTTAGGACGGTGGCGTTGAAGACTGCCAGAAAAGCTCTACGCACAATGGCAGTCCTACCGGGAAACGCAGTGTCCTGTTGAGGGTGGTTTTGTCCCAAATGGCACCCTATTCCCTACATACTGCACAACTATGGGCCCTGGTCAAAAGTACTGCATCTTCTGACGCGTCACCCAGTTAAAAGGTTAAGGCAGCGCTGTGCCTGTGAGTGTTAAATCCTGTTTATAGACCAAGAGCTAGAGTGTGATCTCTGGTCTGTGGATACTGTCATCTTCCGTAACTGCTGGTACTGTGAGAGAGAGCTGGCATGCTGTAACCATCAACACATCTCTCTCCAACACCTCATATTATTACACCAGCACTATTTCGCAACACATTATAGGCCCCTTAATTCCATCTATTTCACATTGTGCTCCACCCCCCCAAATAAAGATGGTCTGTGTGCAAGCGTCTGTTACTAAAAATGCTGACCTGCTGAAAAAGTGTTTGCGCTTGCAAAGTGCTTTCAATGGTTCTGACCTGTTCATTTTGGAAACACTGAAACCACTCTAAACGGTTTGCTCCAGTTTTGAGTTTATGAACGTAACTCATGACCCACACCACTATGACCAGTCAATCAGTCAGTTGACCTCAGCACCACCAGTGTTTCACGAAGAGCAGTGAGAATGCCCTGCAGGCAGCTCTATGGTAACTAGCATAAAATCTGTCTTTAAACCTAATCTTAACCACACTGCTAGCCTAAAGGCGTCAGCATGTTTCAGTTCGGCCTGCGCCTAGCCGATCCGAACGAGTGTGCTCGCATACTCCCTTAAAACACCTTCACTTGTGATTAACACAAATTCACTGAAAACCCCAGTCAGATCACCTGTCATATAAGTCAGTATTAAACATCCATCCATGTTGGGAGATTGCATAGAAACCAGTTACTAGGGGCAACAGTGAGTGCTCTTACCTTAAAGTTTGCACACACTGTACATAGATTTTTTTCTATTGTATTATTGACTATGTTTGTTCCATGTGTGACTCTGTTGTTTGACACACTGCTTTGCTTTACCTTGGCCAGGTTGTAGTTGTAAATGAGAACTTGTTCTCAACTAGCCTACGTGGTTAAATAAAGGTGAAAAAAAAGTAGGTTTCGGTAAGCATCTGCCTCATTTAGTTGCTCTTATAGAAGGTAAACAGTTTTCTAGTCCTGATGGTGACCGGTCACCTATACTGCGCACACACGCTCTCCACTTGCTTTTGTCTCCCTGTTGCCCCCACGTCAACCACCACTGCACTCATTGACATAGTGCTAGCTAGACTAATCTACCCTAATATAGTGACACACACACACACACACACACACTCCACAGATCCAAGGAAGCCCTTGTTCTTGTTCCTGGGAAGTCCCAGGTCCAAGGACCCTGTCGCTCTCTCTCTCTCTGGCTGTACCCGGCCAGCAGCGTGGTGGAAGGCCTGGCTGCTTAAGTGTTACGACCATTTTAATTTATAACTGCAGCTTCTATAAACATGTGGGGAAACCTCACCATGGAGACTGGACTAAAACAAATGCATAATATAGGCCTGTATTTATAAGGCCTGTCCGGCCTGCCTGCACTAAGCAGGGGCCTTTTGTGTGTGTGTGTGTGTGTGTGTGTGTGTGTGTGTGTGTGTGTGTGTGTGTGTGTGTGTGTGTGTGTGTGTGTGTGTGTGTGTGTGTGTGTGCGCGCGCACGCATTGCATGGCATTTTTGTCTTCATGCGAGTGTTTTTATGTGAATATGCATGTGTGTATTATACAGTGTGCAATATGACCAATAATTAAATGTAATGTCTGTTTTAATGGCACGGGTGACTGCCACACATTATATTCTGCCTCCCTGTGAACTGTTATTCGCAGTGTTACTCCATTTCTTTGTTTCGTATTATTGCTCAACTAATTTTCTCAACCCAACCCTTCCTCCATTTATTCTCTCCTCTTTTTTAGTTTCTCAGTTTCTCGATCACTTCCCTTCTACATTTTCTCAATGCCACATTTCACCTTTATCACTCATCCCTCTTTCCTTCTCTCCTCTACGCTATTCACCTTTTATTTTTTCTCCTCCCTCTTTCCCCTTTCTCCCTCCTTTTCCATCCCCTGTCTTCTCCGTTCTGCCCTCCCCATCTTCCCTCTCTTTCCCCTTTCTCCCTCCTTTTCCATCCCCTGTCTTCTCCGCTGCCCTCCCCATCTTCCCTCTCTTTCCCCTTTCTCCCTCCTTTTCCATCCCCTTTCCATCTTCCCTCTCTTTCCCCTTTCTCCCTCCTTTTCCATCCCCTGTCTTCTCCGTTCTGCCCTCCCCATCTTCCCTCTCTTTCCCCTTTCTCCCTCCTTTTCCATCCCCTGTCTTCTCCGTTCTGCCCTCCCCATCTTCCCTCTCTTTCCCCTTTCTCCCTCCTTTTCCATCCCCAGTCTTCTTCTCCGTTCTGCCCTCCCCATCTTCCCTCTCTTTCCCCTTTCTCCCTCCTTTTCCATCCCCTTCTTCCATCTTCCCTCTCTTTCCCCTTTCTCCCTCCTTTTCCATCCCCAGTCTTCTTCTCCGTTCTGCCCTCCCCATCTTCCCTTGCTTTCTCCATCTGATTTCCTGACTCTGCAGGTTTGTCCTTGTTAATTAACAGGCTCTATGATGAGGGCAGGCAGGAGGTAAACACGGCCTAAAGGTCAGCCTCAGCCTGACTGGGCCAAATCCCAAATGGCACCCTATATTGTGCTGCAGTACTTTGGCCCATAGGGCTCTGGTCAGAAGTGGCACACTATATAGGGTCAGCCTTTAAATACTGCAAAATCAGCAGCTTCTGTTCCTGCTTCATCACTAAAATTATTATTCTCCCCCTTGTGAAATTAACAGAATTGTAATTCATATTTTTACAGTCATTCTTTGTTTCAAGATATCATTTTCCCATTTTTCCTTTGGTTTATTTTGAAATCATCCGATTTAAGTATTTCGACCAGTGGAGAATTGATAGGTGGTGTTACAAGTAGTTCAAGGTAGTGTTTGCGCATACAGCACATTTGACGGGTGCAGAGGAGATGAAATATTTATATTTGAGAAAGGAACGCACATTAGATGTCTTAAGCTCACTGTGTTGTTTTGTTTGGAGGGCTGCTCAGTGCTCTGGTGGCCTCTTGGCCCTGCGATTAAAGCCATGTCAGCAGGTGTGTGATGAGACCTTACAGATACTTCATCTCCTTCTTTTTCTCTCTCACTCTGGGAATCATCCTCTCACTCTGGCAGCAATCGTCTCTTCTCTGACTTTCTCTGTTTTTTTTCTCTCTCGCATGCGTTTCCTTTCCTCACAGCTGCATACTCTCTATTCCCTCTACTGCTCAATCGATCATTTCAGCCCCGCTTGTCAAATTCCCACATTGTTTCCTCAGTAATGTCCGAGTGAGGGTCCTATGGCCTTGTAGTGGAGCTCAGATTAGATGACGATGGGGGGGTAGTGTGGAACACCACGTAGGCCTACACCGCAGCCGTGTGATGGAGGACAGCAAGTCGGCAACCCTCTCCCTCAGGACTAAGGCTCAATCACTGTGAACGTTGACCTTCAACGCTGCACGGGAACAGTGTGAGAGGGGGGAAAAAGAAGGGGGTGTAGAGGGGGGGAAGAGAATGAGAGACTGTGGGGAGAAAGGGAAACTGAGGGAGAGGGACAATGAGAGAGCGAGCGAAAGCAAGACTGAGAAGGGAGGGGTGGACGAGATGGAGGGATGTCAGAAAGGGATTAATAATTCAGAATATTATCCCTCTTCCATTCCCTCCATGGCCTGTCACTTAATTTGTTGTAATGATGCAGAAAGAGGCATGAAGAGGGAGAGAGACGGGCAGACAGCGAGTGACTGAGAGGCCTACAAGTGGCCCACTCTGAACCTGGCAAGGGTTCAATCTCTGTTGCGAGGGAGGGGGAGAGGAAAGTGAGTAGAGCACGGTGGGTAGAGGTTGCACTTTCCAGGACGTATAAGCGATAGTTTTCAGTAAATGTTTAGGTACTGTATGTTTTATCTCCCTGCTCGTCTTTTTGGGTTAGCATACATTGGCAGATTGATGTCATTGACTTCAGGTATGCTGTAGTTTACCCAAAAACGCAATATACAGTACAAGTCATGTATACAGTCTTGTTGTCCTTTTGCTTACTACTTGTGAACAAAATTACTCTCTTTCAAAATGTGTTGTTTCACATCCACTGGGGAGTCTATTTTAAGAGATTCCAAACCCAGCTTTCTTCAGTGGACCAGATAGTGGGTTTGCAGGGCAGAACTTCTGCTACTGGAAGTCCAACTCCTATTGAAGCTAGTGGACCAGAGGTTCAGTCAGTGTGTCCAACCAATGGAAAAAGAGTCAGTTTCCGTCCCAAATGGCATCATATTCCCTATTCAGTGCACTACGTTTGACCAGAGCCATATCAAAAGTAGTGCACTATATAGGGAATATGGTGCCATTTGAGACGCACCCTCCAAGTCTTCATGTTGGTTGTACTGGCTGTAGTGGAGTCTAAGGACGATGATGTAACTCTAACACGTGGCTCTGGATTGTGTCTCCATACACACAGGCTGAGGCAGGCTGGTGCCGCATCACCAAAACTCAGATATACACTGTAGTCTTTCATGTCAACCTCAGGCTTCATGTTTGAGGTCATCGGATAAAGACATTGGCTAAGTCGTCTCTGTGATAAGCGAGATGGCAGGGGTTTCTATTGTAGGGTCGTCTGCCTGTCTGAGAGATGGCAGGGGTTTCTACTGTAGGGTTGTCTGCCTGGTGGGGAGATGGCAGGGGTTTCTACTGTAGGGTTGTCTGCCTGTCTGAGAGATGGCAGGGGTTTCTACTGTAGGGTTGTCTGCCTGGTGGGGAGATGGCAGGGGTTTCTACTGTAGGGTTGTTTGCCTGTCTGAGAGATGGCAGGGGTTTCTACTGTAGGGTTGTCTGCCTGGTGGGGAGATGGCAGGGGTTTCTACTGTAGGGTTGTCTGCCTGTCTGAGAGATGGCAGGGGTTTCTACTGTAGGGTTGTCTGCCTGATGGCGAGATGGCAGGGGTTTCTATTGTAGGGTCGTCTGCCTGACGGGGAGATGGCAGGGGTTTCTATTGTAGGGTCGTCTGCCTGGTGGGGAGTTGGCAGGGGTTTCTACTGTAGGGTTGTCTGCCTGACTGGGAGATGGCAGGGGTTTCTATTGTAGGGTCGTCTGCCTGATGGGGAGATGGCAGGGGTTTCTACTGTAGGGTTGTCTGCCTGGTGGGGAGATGGCAGGGGTTTCTACTGTAGGGTTGTCTGCCTGACGGGGAGATGGCAGGGGTTTCTACTGTAGGGTTGTCTGCCTGACGGGGAGATGGCAGGGTTTCTACTGTAGGGTTGTCTGCCTGATGGCGAGATGGCAGGGGTTTCTACTGTAGGGTTGTCTGCCTGATGGGGAGATGGCAGGGTTTCTACTGTAGGGTTGTCTGCCTGATGGGGAGATGGCAGGGGTTTCTACTGTAGGGTTGTCTGCCTGATGGCGAGATGGCAGGGGTTTCTACTGTAGGGTCGTCTGCCTGTCTGAGAGATGGCAGGGGTTTCTACTGTAGGGTCGTCTGAGAGATGGCAGGGGTTTCTACTGTAGGGTCGTCTGCCTGATGGGGAGATGGGGTTGGAGCCTTGCAGTTAGCTCAGCTGTCATTACCAGGATTCACACGTCTCTGTCATGCAGGGTTATCATCAAAGACCAGGCTGAAGAACCCACCACCGGGTCGTAGGGTCGCTGCCATGGCAACCTAAACTGACAACACGTTTACAGTAATGCTTCTTTTTGCCGTTGAGCTGTTAGGTGTTGAAGGCTCTGCAGGCCAGTTCAGCTGTGTGTAGACATTAACAATGAGTAACAGAACTGAATACATTTACACCTGGTTGTGCTGTCATTGGTTGTACACATGTAAGCACTAACACATGACAGACTGTGCCTTGTCAGTGAATAACCATGTCCCTCCAGTGACGTGGGAAGGCGTGAGGCCGAAGTTACAGTATGTCACTGAAAGTGTAGTGATAGACCAAAAAAATCTCAATGACTTGTTCTTGTTGTGCGTGTTCTGTTGTTTGTGTATTGTTATCTTCCACTGGGCCTTTGTTAAACTATTCATAGCCATTTCTACTACTCAGATAAGAAGAGAAGAGACTCTTGGAATATTGTTGCAGATAACAGAACACGATAGACATGCAGATTCAGTTGCCTAAACCTCTGCTATGAGAAAGTAGAAGATGTTTTAAAAGGGTCAGTCAAGTCAATTTACTTGTCAATGGTCCTCTGAAGCTCAGTTTGTTGAGCATGGCGCTTGCAACGCCAGGATAGTGGGTTCGATTCCTGGACCACCAGTATGTAAGATGTCTGCTAAATGGCATATCTTTTTTATATACAGTACCAGTCAAAAGTTTGGACACAGCTACTCATTCAAGTTTTTTTTTTATATTAACTGTTTTTCATGTTGTAAAATAATAGTGAAGACATTAAAACTATGAAATAACACATATGGAATCCTGTAGTAATCACAAAAAAAGTGTTAAACAAATCAAAATATATTTTAGATTCTTCAAAGTAGCCACCCTTTGCCTTGGTGACAGCTTTGCACACTCTTGGCATTCTCTCAACCAGTGTCACCTGGAATGCTTTTCCAACAGTCTTGAAGTAGTTCCCACATATGCTGAGCACTTGTTGGCTGCTTTTCCTTCACTCGGTGGTCCAACTCATCCCAAACCATCTCAATTGGTTTGAGTTGGTGTGATTGTGGAGGACAGGTCATCTGATGCAGAACTCCATCACTCTCCTTTTGGTCAAATAGCCCTTACACAGCCTGGTAGTGTGTTCGATCATTGTCTTGTTGAAAAACAAATTATAGTCCCACTAAGCGCAAACCAGATGGGATGGGTTATCGCTGCAGAATGCTGTTTCTTTGCAGCAATTTGACCATGAAGGCCTGATTCCCGCAGTCTCCTTTGAACAGTTCATGTTGAACTCTGTGAAGCATTTATTTGGGGTGCGATTTCTGTGACTGGTAACTCTAATGAACTTATCCTCTGCAGCAGAGTTAACTCTGCCAGTTTCATCATAGAGCTTGATAGTTTTTGCAACTGCACTTGAAGAAACTTTCAATGTCCTTGACATTTTCTACATTGACTGACCTTCATGTCTTAAAGTAATGGACTGTTGTTTCTCTTTGCTTATATGAGCTGTTCTTGCCATAATATGGACTTAGCCCTATTTGGTGAAATACCATCTTCTGTATACCACCCATACGTTGTCACAACCCAACGTATTGGCTCAAACGCATTAAGAAGGAAAGAAATTCCACAACTTAATTTTTATCAAGGCAAACCTGTTAATTGAAATGCATTCCAGGTGACTGACTACCCCATGAAGCTGGTTGAGAGAATACCAAGATTGAGCAAAGTTGTCATCAAGGAAAAGGGTGGCTACATTGAAGAATCTCAAATATATTTTGATTTCTTTAACACTTTTACACGCTTACCACATGATTGCATATTTTATTTCATAGTTGTGATGTCTTCACTATTATTCTACAATGTAGAAAATTGTAAAAATAAAGAAAATCCCATGAATGAGTAGGTGTCCAAACTTTTGACTGGTACTGTATATTTATTGAATTATATTACTTATTACAATGGACTTGTAATAAATATAAAACTGCGTGTAACTTTGTATTCCCAAACTGTCTAACTCCAGCCTTCAAAGCATTTCATAACCCCGTACTAAGTCCCATATTGTACTCCATTCCCTCTATAGTGCACTGCTTTTGATCAGGGCCCATAACTCGATAGGGATAAAAGTAATGTACTATATTGGGAATAGGGTGCCATTGGGAGTGTAGCCCTGAGGTTTGACTAATTACCTGCTAGCGGTAACACTAGCGCATGTAAATGTCACAGTTCTCACAGCACCTCCCCTTTAACCAATTAGAATATTTTACATAGAGAGAGAAATGCTAGCTGGAGTTTCCGCTGATGCCAACTTTGCAAGTATTCATTATTAGACTATATTACTACATACACAATGGGCTTTGATTGGATGCACTAACTGGACTTCCTGATATCAGGTGTGCCTGCCTGTCTGCGCTCGTCGAGTTGTAGATAACTGGTGGTGAAGGCGTATGAGTATTTCCTTTGATAACAAGTTCTTTGAAAGTGGCCCATGTAGCAGTACCTTAATAAATCTTTCACTAAGACTTTCATCTTTGACATAGCCAGGGCTGGAAGAGTACAGTTATTTGTCAATTGTGTATTGATTCTGTAACATTACTGTATGCTTTTTATCGGACTTTTCAAATACATAATCAAGCAATTTATTGGTCATTCACACTCTGAAAACAATCTAAATAAATCGAATCTATAAAATCCATTCTTCTTAGAGTAATATGTACACTCCATTATCCACAGTCACAGCACTCACCCCTCCAACATTTTAGTTTTCTAACCTTTAAGTCACTGCCCCCTCTGTGGATAATGTGGTCTTTTAACGTCACTTACTGGTCAGTGATTTGGTTAACTCTAATGATCTGCCCTCCTAACCATATACACAATGTATTTACACAGGTTGATGTGATGGGAGAGAGAAACTACTATTAGCCAGACATTGAACACTGAGTCATTTTAATCATAGGACACATTAAAGATATGCATTGGTTTATACACTGCTCAAAAAAATAAAGGCAACACTAAAATAACACATCCTAGATCTGAATGAATGAAATATTCTTATTAAATACTTTTTTCTTTACATAGTTGAATGTGCTGACAACAAAATCACACAAAAATGATCAATGTAAATCAAATTTATTAACCCATGGAGGTCTGGATTTGGAGTCACACTCAAAATTAGTGGAAAACCACACTACAGGCTGATCCAACTTTGATGTAATATCCTTAAAACAAGTCAAAATGAGGCTCAGTAGTGTGTGTGGCCTCCACGTGCCTGTATGACCTCCCTACAATGCCTGGGCATGCTCCTGATGAGGTGGCGGGTGGTCTCCTGAGGGATCTCCTCCCAGACCTGGACTAAAGCATCCGCCAACTCCTGGACAGTCTGTAGTGCAGCGTGGCGTTGGTGGATGGAGCGAGACATGATGTGCTCAATTGGATTCAGGTCTGGGGAACGGGCGGGCCAGTCCATAGCATCAATGCCTTCCTCTTGCAGGAACTGCTGACACACTCCAGCCACAGGAGGTCTAGCATTGTCTTGCATTAGGAGGAACCCAGGGCCAACCGCACCAGCATATGGTCTCACAAGGGGTCTGAGGATCTCATCTCGGTACCTAATGGCAGTCGCGCTACCTCTGGCGAGCACATGGAGGACTGTGCAGCCCCCCAAAGAAATGCCACCCAACACCATGACTGACCCACTGCCAAACTGATCATGCTGGAGGATGTTGCAGGCAGCAGAACGTTCTCCACGGCGTCTCCAGACTCTGTCACGTGCTCAGTGTGAACCTGCTTTCATCTGTGAAGAGCACAGGGCGCCAGTGGCGAATTTGCCAATCTTGGTGTTCTCTGGCAAATGAAAAACATCCTGCACGGTGTTGGGCTGTAAGCACAACCCCCACCTGTGGATGTCGGGCCCTCTATCACCCTCATGGAGTCTGTTTCTGACCGTTTGAGCAGACACATGCACATTTGTGGCCATGCTGGAGGTCATTTTGCAGGGCTCTGGCAGTGCTCCTCCTTGCACAAAGGCGGAGGTAGCGGTCCTGCTGCTTAGTTGTTGCCCTCCTACGGCCTCCTCCACGTCTCGTGATGTACTGGACTGTCTCCTGGTAGCGCCTCCATGCTCAGGACGCTACGCTGACACACAGCAAACCTTCTTGCCACAGCTTGCATTGATGTGCCATCCTGGATGAGCTGCACTACCTGAGCCACTTGTGTGGGTTGTAGACTCTGTTTCATTCTACCACTAGAATGAAAGCACCGCCAGCATTCAAAAGGGACCAAAATATCAGCCAGGAAGCATAGGAACTGAGAAGTGGTCTGTGGTCCCCACCTGCAGAACCACTCCTTTATTGGGGATGTCTTGCTAATTGCCTATAATTTCAACCTGTTGTCTATTCCATTTGCACAACAGCATGTGAAATTTATTGTCAATCAGTTTTGCTTCCTAAGTGGACAGAGAGAGAGAGAGAATTACATATATTTTACATGAATGAATTGGTGTCCAAACATTTCGCTGGTACAGTAGATATGTTTTTACAGTGCATGTGTATCATTTTTAATCAATCTGTTTAAAAGAGCTCAGCATTTCAGATGCCATAAGCACTGGTACGTACGAACCATAGACCTTAATCACAGGAGGCTGCTGAGGGGAAGAACGGCTCATAATAATGGCCGGAACGGAGCAAATGGAATGGCTTCAAACACCTGGAAACCATGTGTTTGTATTTAATACCATTCATCTGATTCCGCTTCAGTCTAATGACTGATGTTCATATGTATGTTATTTTCCAGCAAGGGACTCTGTTTGAAATGCATCATCTTCATGGGGACAATGGTATCATAACAGTTGTTGGAGGTCCCGCCAGGCAAGCTCTTGAAAGAAGGCAGTATGTATACACAGTACAACACACTAATTCTATTGACGTGTGCGTGTGTGCCATACCACAATATGGCATTTATTTGTGTGTGTGTGTGTTCTGGACTGCTGCATCATTAACCAACTTTGATCTGATTACCTGTATTGTCAAGTTTATAGATGACGTTTACAGTTATTAATTGTTGCAGTACTATGTCTACTCCTGTCTGAAGTTTTGAAGTAGGTAGTTGTATTTGGGCGGTGCTGTTGATATAGTAAACCATGGATACCAGATCTAAACAGACTAATCAGAGCTAATATACATGATACAGTATGTAGGCTGCGTTAGGTCAATGAGAATGTAGGGTTGTATTAATTAGTGCACACTGTAGTAGCAAAACGTTTTGCAAAAAAAAAAAGTGGCAGGTTGCCTCGAGGGTAGATCGTAGGGCCAGTAACCAAAAGGTTGCTGGTTCGAATACCGGAGCCGACTAGGTGAAAATCTGTCGCTGTGCCCTTGAGCAAGACACTTAACCCTAATTGCTCCAGGGGCGCGGCACAATGGTGACCCTGGCCATAACCCCACTCCCTTTGGGTGTCTCAGGAATTTGGAATATGGGTCAAAGACTTATAATGTTTTCAAAGTAGCAAAAATAAACCCGCAATTACAATTCTCTAAAAGGTTTGTTTTTATGTTCATTGGAGTGTCACCTATGCCGTTACAATATTTATATTCAAGGATAAAGCCAAGAATTCATTTTTATTGTGGTTCATATGAATGCACCCTAGTAAAATGTAATTCAGTATAACACTATATAACACAGTATAATGTATAATGAAACTATTTTAATTTGAATACCACATATTTGGTGTCATAGGTACAACTCAAAATTTGTTGAAGGTTTTTTACAAAGACTTCCTGCATTACACTGTCCAAGATTTTAGCATTTAAAAAAAATCTTTCACTTCATCTTTTGAGTTGTTTTTGTCTCTGAGTCAGCAAAACAAAGTTATTGTACTTTAATATAAAATACTGGTGTTATACTGTATGACTATTTTGTTACCCTGAATGACACATCACTACGACCCAAAAATATTGATTAAATAGGATTCCTTCAGCAATAACAATAATGATCCTATGAACTATTATTAGTAGCAGCAATAGTATTTTTCTTTGAGGAATTCTTTAAAGTTCTAAAACGGTGTAAAAACAGTGGTGTGGAGGAATAGTTTAGTTGAGAAATTCACCGGAAACCAGGTTGACGGTCACGACAACGCCGAACAATATTCCAAATTAGATCCCGAATGTCGACAAACATGGCAAACGGTTTTTATAATCAATTTTCAATGTGTTTTTCAAATATCTATTCGATAATATATCAAGCGGGACAGGTGGCTTCTTAGTAGGAAAGAGAGAAACAATGGTCCCATTTGTCTATTACGCACAAATCACTCAGAGCCTCCAGCTGACCACTGACGCAATGTTGTCGTTCAGGCTAATTTTTCTAAATAAAAGCCTGAAACTATGTATTGTAACACTAGACACATTAGGGAAACCATAGAAAAAGGAATCTGGTTGATATCCCATTCACTGCTCAATAGGCAAAGACTCAGTTTATGCAAAAGGTTAGTACAGTTTATTCACAAATGTTTGCATTTTTGATTTTAGAACGGTCTTTATAACACACACGAACAAGTTCAAATCTTAAACTACGCCTTGCTCAGAGAGTCGATGTTTTGTGGAGATGTTGTGGAGACAGAATGTCCTGTAAGGAACACAGTAGTACAACTTGTCTGTCGATAGCTCCTCTTATAATTTGTTTCACACTTGCACCCTACTTACATACTAAAAAGGAACAAAAGGTCATTGTTCTAATTCTGACAAACTACACACATCATCAGATTAGTTTTATGATTCTAATAAATTTCATACAATTATATGGTTTCAGGGTGGAATTTTTTAATCATTACCATTAAGCATATAATTCCCGTATCAATCCACCCTTAATGACTAAATAATACTCATTGATACATCCCCCGTCATATGGAATAAAAATGTTCCACAAAACCAAGACATGTATTTACATCAGATACTACTCATCGACTGCTCTAGGCCTATATCCAATTATAACTCTTCTTTTTAGGATTTTTATTACAGTCTTCATTAACCTCTCTGCGCACAGAACCCGTTAGCGGGATTAAATTCAACAACATACGGTGATCGCTACATAAAGAGTCCTATTAAACATTCATGAAAATACAAGTGTCTCACATGGTTCGAAAGCCTAGAATCTTGCTAATCCAACTAGGTTGTCAGATTTAAAAAAGGATTTACTGCGAAAGAATACGATGCGATTATCTGAAGACCTAGCCCCATAAAAATAACAAACTATTTCAACCAGCACAGGCGTAACAAAATCACAAATTGCAATAAAATAAATTGTTTACCTTTGACGATCTTCCTCTGTTTGCAATCCCAATGATCATTGTTACATAATGAATGGTCTTTTCTTTGATAAAATCCATTTTTATAGCCTAACACGAAAGTTTTTGTGAACCGCTTGTCGTGAATTCCGTCTCATTCAATTTTCTACGACACATTCGATGTAAATACACACACTAAATGTGACTTTATCCAGTCATGTTTGGTTTCATTGCAATCAACTGGTTGTTTGTAACACAACCAAACTTGATGGGTCATTTCGCGGGACGTATTGACTGAAAGAAACCGATTTGAAGACAAGTAATGACGACATTGTGCACCAATGATATGACCGCTGTTTCGTTGATTGACTGTATTTTAACCCAATGACCACTAATCGTCTTGAAATCTAGCTGGATAGATGGCCAATGAGCTGAGGTAAACGGCAATATGCAATGGTTATGTGTTGGAAGACCAACCCATGTTGTAAACTCCGGCGTAAAGAGGGTCATTCGCCATTGAAGATTCATACTGGAAGGATGTTACGCACAGCACTATTTTGGTAAAGCCCATCTTCAGCTGTTTATATATCAATCAGTATGGTGACTAAGTCAGGGAATGCTAAATCTAAGTCTAGATATACAGATGTACACAATTTTAGAAGAAATTGATCGGGAAAGTCAGACAGAGATTGTTGGAGAACGATTAATTTAGTGAGCATAGCTTTGATTCCCAAATGGAGGAATATGTTTTGAACGGAGAGGACATCAATTTGGACTGGTAAGTTCTTCTCATGCTAATGCCATTTGAAATTAATAATATAAAATAATATTTGTGATTTAAACATTTTTTTAGTAGCAATATATAAATATTTTATGAAATGTGTAAAGTACACGTTGGCTATACATTGTGGGTAGGGGTATGTATGTGTATGACCCATAGCCTATGTTTGTGTGTGTATATATACATATTGTGGATTAGAGGGAGCATGGCCGAGATGCGTGTGTCTGCCGCTCCACCTCACCCCACCCCCACATGAAATGGCCTATTTGAGGCTGTTGAGGGGAGGGAAGGCCCACAACAATGACCAAAGTGATTTGGAGACAGAATATCTAGCTGAAATGTCATAATATAATAGAGACCGTAGATCTAGCTGGTCTGTCATATAAATGAGACGGTAGATCTAGCAGGTCTATAATAATATATTCAACCTTATGTTCCCTGTACTCTATATATATCTGTTTATTATACCTGTTGATACAGGGCTCATATGTGAAACTATTCTAACTGAACATTTTCTTTCACAGTGACATCTACTCCAAATGGGAACCCCCAGTGCCAAGGTGTCCGTCCCACACTGAAGCTGGTCCATCCAGCCGGACACCTGTTGTCTCAGCGCTACTGGGGCATGGGCCGCAAAAAATGTTCCCCATTCCAACTGCAATAAGGACTACAACAAGAGCATGGGAGGTGTGGATCTGTCAGATGTGCTGATAGGCTATTACAATATTCTCCATAAGACAATGAAATGGTACAAGACCTATCATTTCATCGACATTGCTGTGGTGAATGCATTCATCCTACACAAGGAAATGGCTAAGAGTTGTGGAAAGCCCCCCCATCTCACAGCTAGCCTTCAGGGAGCTGCTCATCAAGGAGCTTGCTGGTTACAGCACCACTGCACCACGTTCTGACCCCTCTACCTCTGTCCCTTCTGCTCCTGCCACAAGTGGTGTTCATCTGCCCAAATGTATTTCTGCAGGCATGGATGTGCCTCAGGGCCAAAAGGGCACAGCATGGAGGCGTCGATTGTGTTCTTTGCAAAATGAAGTCCCCCATCACCTGCACCACATGCTTGGTGACCCTCTGCTTTACCGCAGAAAGAGACTGCTATGGCACCTGTCATCAGCAGCACAATATTGTGTAGAGGACTGATGGTCTTCCAAATATTGAAAGTGTTATTTTGTAAATGTATATATTTGTTTGTCATGTTTTTTCTCCATTTTTGGGGTGGGGGTGTTGGAATACCATTTTGGTATTTTGTATATAGTTATTCCATTCAAAATGTATAACTTCACCAATTTGGCCACTTGAGTACATTTGGGCTACTTGTGTGGGTGACTTCATGATAAATGTCATGTAGCACACTCATTTTGGAAGTTATCATTCTGAAACTTTGCACAAGTGCTGTTGCCCTCTTATGTTTTTCACTGATTGTCCCCATCATCCTATCTGAATGTTTGTTTTATCTTGTTCATTTTAAAGATGCTGATACAACAATAAAATAAAAAACGTATGGTTTTTTCATTGTATTATCTAAACCAGATCTATTGTGTTACATTCTCCTACATTCAATTCACATTTACACAAACTTCAGTGTTTTCTTTCAAATGCTACCAAGAATATGCATATCCTTGCTTCTGGGCCAGAGCTACAGAGAGTTAGATTTGGGTATGTCTTCAGGCGGATATTGAAAAAAGTAGGGGGGTAGCTCAGAGGTTAAAGGAACAGTCTGTCTAAACATTGAAGATTGGCTCCTCGTGGTTAAAAGAAAGAGCCATCTCCTAGGCCTGGAGGCCTGTATTCGTCATCCCACTGGTGCGAGCTCGGAATCGGTCCATGTCTCACCATCTGTTGCGTCATCGATCTCCCTAGAGTTCTAGTGATTTAAATCTCTCGCGCATGGGACCAAACAGCATCCACACCACACCAACATACTCATACAGGTGAAAGCAGCCCACAATACAGTACTTCCACCCTAGAGTTCTCTGCTAACTCATGAGCGAATGTGGTCAAACCAGCCAGGGCCTTGTTCACTGATCCGTCTGGAGCTGTGTTATTAAAAAATAAATGTACAGCAATTGAACCCCAGTCATTTCCCTCCCCCTCCCTTTTCTGCCAATAATATATGGAGTCAGTCTATTTTACCAGGTCATGAGGGAGGTGGAGGATAATTGGTCAGAATTCCCCTTTACTGCATCCCCGGTTTCATTCATGAATCTCTAATTATAATAGATGTAATCCAATCCCCATTTTTATTTATTGTCAATGACCAAAAGAACGTAGTGGTAAAGCCTTCACCTAATTTAATTCCTAGCTTTGTATTCATCTGGAACTTCCCTGGGGATGCCAATAGCATCCATCTAGACAAAGCTACTCCCATCCTGGTCAAAACTCCTCACGTGCCTACTTTAGCCTCCTGTAACTGGCCTCTGATGACTAACTCGAACTGGTTGGACCAATAACCCCGGGGTGCAAGTTCCTAACCACCCTTTTTGGAAGTTTCTGTCGTATGCGTCCTTTGCTGGTACGAGCCCATCCTACATCAGTTATAGGTGCTGTGAGGTTAAGAATTTTCTCCTGTACATCCAAACCTAAGTCAGTCGCATTAACGATTACCTTTCAGCCATTAAAATCATGAAGTTCTCGGTGCCATTCTTGTATCTATATCACTGGTACTCATCAGGAGTTAACTGAGGTGGGTTCTTCCCAAAAAACGCCAACTCACTCCTGCCCTTAGTCGGTCTGCTACGTACCACCCCATACGCGGCAGGGTATAGTAGTGGTTAGAGCGTTGGACTAATAACCGGAAGGTTGCAAGTTCAAATCCCTGAGCTGACAATGTACAAATCCGTCGATCTGCCCCTGAACAGACAGGTAACCCACTGTACCTAGGCCGTCATTGAAAATAAGAATTTGTTCTTAACTGACTTAGTTAAATTAAGGTAAAAAATTACAAAAAATTACTCAAACCTCTAGGAGCACACACAGTGATGAGCGGAGGGATAGGGAATATTTGTTAAGGCGGTGACCCCAGGACCCTGTTGGTACTCGGTTCTTCTCCTAACTATCTGTGTGTGAGCAGCAGTGGGTAATGTGGACCCAAGTGACTCTCAGCTGTTCTAATGGCATAGGTGGTTTAACAGAACCTGGTGTGGGCCTTCCCAACGGGCTGCTTCCAGTCTTTTCTCCTCGGGGACTGGATCCACACCCAGTCTCCTGGTTGGATTGAGTGAATCATCTTCTCCTGTAATTTACCTGTTGGACATACGGGTTTGGTTAACAAACAGTCTTGTGTTCTGCTAGTTTATCTTCAACTTCTATGTCTACCTGTTCTGGTCCCTAACTCTGGCATTCTATTTGTTCTACCTGATTAGCTAAAATGTCATCCATTATTTAAAGAAATAGATCCTAGTAAACCAATTCTAGGGATAATATCTTGACCTAATATTTTAGCTACCATAATCGTGTCCTCCAAGTAAGTTGGGAACGCTTCTACCCGTTTACTATCCCATTTACTTATCTATTATTGTTAAACACCCCTTCTTCCCCTTACTTTGGAATAGTTCAATGAAGTCCATTTCCAAATGTTGGACTGGATATTCTACCAATTTAATTTTTTAAAGTAGTTATCCCCTAGGCCACTAAGTCTTTCCTAACCTGCAGTGTTTCCTAACCTGCTCTACCATCCTTCCTCCCTGTTGGCACATGGCTCTGCCAATGTGTCAATTTGCTGCATATCTAAACAATGACTTAGGTAAGATTAGTAAATTATCCTAAAGTGTGACATTATCTTGTAGGATCACTCCTTTCATTTTCCACATGTCCAATTCTTCCTGGGGCGTTCGTTCTTGGCTATCCTGTAACAATTCTCTGTCAAGTGTCTTATCTTTAAGATTTATTTGTGCTGCTTTTTATGGTTTTAAATGCATGTGTGCTGTCGGTGTAAATAGTAACCTTTCTCTCCTTTCTTATTTCGCAGGCTCTAGTCAATGCTACTATTTCGGCCTGTTGTGCAGAATCATTTCTGGGCAATGGTTCAGTGTCTAACACCTTAGTTCCTGAAACCGTTCCCCTTTTAGTTGGGGTAACGACTACTTTCAACAAAATCATCATGTCTCTTCCTAGCGAATTTGCTAACGATACATAAAATACCTGCCTCCTCTCCTAACTTTTCACATTTTAAAAACCAATGGAGCTGACAGTCTCTCCATGAATGAATATCCTAAAGCTAAGCGAACCAAAATCTCTTCCCTTTCATTCTTATTCTGTCTTTTCTATGTGTCACAGTATTATTTCTGTCCCCCATTTCTCGGGAGAGCCTTACACTCTGCCATCTAATCCTGTTTATAATTGAACTATGCTGGTCTCCACTCAGTAACTGTATCTACCCATTCTGTGGCACTTCTATCTTCTCTCCTCATGCTACTCCCAAGCCATCAAGATCTCAGCAGTGCGGGGAAGGGCTTCTCCGCCTGCCCTTCTATCTGTCTGTCGCTCTTTCTCAAAACAGTCCGTATCAAATATGGTTTCAGTTTTCAAAATATTGACTAAATGTCTCACTGTCTCCCTGTCTGCACTCATGGATTTTTAGAAAAATCAACATGTCTATGGTAGTAATCTCTAAGATTATTACCTAGTTGATCAAGTTTATCTCGATACTCTCAATGATCCTGAATCACCACAGATGTCATATATCCCTGTCCTGTTGGCTCAGAATATGTTCTAAATACTTAACATAAGTCTACCATTATTACACTTATTCTTGCTAACTTCAAACCTTATTCAACAACAAAATATAATAATACTATCAATTTTACAGCCTTGTGTTAAATTTCTTACACTGAATACAGCAACAGCTGACCACCTAAGGGAAAACAAAACTTTATAAACATGACTTAACTTCTTTGGGGTAGGGGTCAGTATTGGGTAGCTTGGATGAAAAACGTGCCCAAATTAAGCTGCCTGCTACTCAGCCGTAAAGCCTAGAATATGCATATAATTAGTACATTTGGATAGAAAACACTCACGTTTCTAAAACTGTTTGAATGATGTCTGTGAGTATAACAGAACTCATATGGCAGGCAAAAACCAGAGGAAAAAATCCAAACAGGAAGTGGGAAATCTGAGTTTTGTAGTTTTTCAACTCAGCCCCCATTGAAGATACAGGGTGATATTAGTTATGTTTCACTTCCCAAGGCTTCCACTAGATGTCAAGAGTATTTAGAACCTGTTTGGAAGATTCTACTTAAAAGAGGGGATAATAAGGGCTCTTTGAGTGTGTGGTCTGGCAGAGTGCCACAGCCTTGGTCTGGCGCGCTCACGTGAAAGGTAGCTACGTTCCACTTCATTTGTACAGACAAAGGAATTGTCCGGTTGGAACATTAATGAAGTTTTATGATAACCTCTCTAGGTTAGGGGGCAGCATTCGGAATTTTGGATGAAAAGCATGCCCAAACTAAACGGCCTGCTACTCGGGCCCAGAAGATATGATATGCATATGAATGGTAGATTGGGATAGAAAACACTCTAAAGTTTCCAAAACTGTTAAAATAGTGTCTGTGAGTATAACAGAACTGATTTAGCAGCCGAACACCTGAGAAAAATCCATTCAGGAAGTCGTGTTTTATTTTTTATTTTGTAGTTTTCTATTCAATGCCATTACAGTATCCGTTGACTTAGGACTCCATTTGCAGTTCCTATGCCTTCCACTAGATGTCAACAGTCTTTAGAAATCGTTTCAGGCTTGTAATTCTTATAATTGAGGGAGTAAGACCAGTCTGCACGAGTGGACCCTAACGTGACGCAGAGTTTTCAGGCGCAAGTGCATTTCTTGTTTACGTTTTATATTGACAACGTTATTGTCCGGTTGAAATATTTTGGATCATTTAGGCTACAAAACAACCTGAGGATTGAATATAAACATCGTTTGACATGTTTCTATGAACTTTACAGATACAATTTGGATTTTTTTGTCTTATTGTTTTGACTGAGTTTGAGCCTGTGCATTACTGAAGAAAACGAGCTAACAAAACTGAGGTTTTTGGATATAAAGAGACTATATCAAACAAAAGGAACATTTATTGAGTAAATGAATGTCTTCTGATTGCCAACATATGAAGATCATCAAAGGTAAGGGATTAATTGTATCTCTATTTCTGAGTTTTGTAACGCTTCTGCTTGCCTGGTTACTGTTTGTAATAATTTGTCAACTGGGTTCCACTAGCGGAATGGGGTTCCTGTCCCAGACAGGTTAAGCCAAAATAGTGGGAGTTTCAAAATAACCTTGACAGTTTTTTATAAACCCACCTTCACCCCCTTTTTAACCCATAATTCTCCATGAGAGTATTGTATAAAAAATACTACTACTGGTCAAAAGATAAAACAAAGTTTCAAATAACATAATCAGATCAGAATCACTACTCTGAAATCCTCCACAAAGAAAAATGATTGTACCCTTATGGCCATAGGAAGAGAGACTTAAGGAAGTCTACCCTTTGTCAAAGGCTATGCCCTTTCTTTCGTCTCATTGGTTCAAATTACAAATATGTCAAAGAACTATAAACTCCATCATAATTATCAATTACACAAATTACCTTAAAATCAGTATCGCAAATGACCTTAAATTCATTATCCAAATGGCCCTCCCATGAAGCTGATCAGACCACAAAGGAAAGCCATGATTTAGGTCAAAAGTCATGACACCCCTTCAAAGAAATGTTTCTATATTAGACAAATTAAAGAAAAAACATCAAACATTTTATACATGTTGTATCCCAGGTTCCCAGAACATTCCTTTATCAAAATAATTCATGTGTTTAATTAAAACTCTGAAAATACAACTTCTAAAATACCATGTGTGTGTGTGTGTGTGTGTGTGTGTGTGTGTGTGTGTGTGTGTGTGTGTGTACCCCTTTAAGATATTGTGACTCTAGGAAACATGCATATCTCCTCAAACCAAAAGGCAACCCCTAGGTTAAATACAAGCAAAACATTTCCAGGCCTTTTCAATTTGGTAGAAATATGCCTCTATCTCACTCGCTCCCTCCAAGATTACAGCCCCAGAAAACGAGACAATGAAGCACTCCTTTTCCCAGAAAAACACTACAACCACCCAGTCAGCATTTCATTATACTACACTGATTCAGAAACCCAAACTTTGACGACAAACAAAACCTAATAATAATGATAATTCCATTGTACTCCCTCCAATCATTAGTTTTAAACTTCCTCAATGGTTCTATGTACTTAATTGAACATGCGTTACCCTTGAATACAATACTGTACGTAAAATTTATGAAATTCCCCTAATTAACATATTACTTGACTGATTTTGGCCAAGCTTGCTTTACTACATTAAAACCCATTCAGTCTGTCTGCAACCAGTCTCTCAAAGTGCTTGATAGAAAGCCCCATAGTCATCATCACTGTTACATTCTCAAAAAGCTTGAGCTCCTGAATTGGAAAAATCTAATGCAATACACTGACGCATGTCTTGTATTAAAAATTCTACATGTCCAGGCTCCCCCTCCACTCAGTACTTTTGTTGAGCAGAAAACCCAAACCTTATGGCAGCAGATCCACATGGTCTGCCATGAGAGATGACTGTATAGTTCCCTTAAGGAAAACCACCTTCAATCTGCTTTTGTTCTATGTAATGGAAACAGATTATCATGTTAGAATACATTAACTTCATGCTCAAATTCACTGGTATTACCTAAACAATAAAATTTTTTAAAAACAATAATCAGAAACTGTCACGAATCGTGAAAGTTAACTATTCAGACCTGAATCCCTTACAGCCAAATATAGCCCAGCGAGCACAACTAACTCACCTATTCTTACCAGTAGGCAAAAATATAACCCCTACTCAAACAACGTCCTGCCTTACCTCTATCGTAAGATTAAAACATATTTTACAACTTTCTCTTCTCTTTCGGCTTCACGTATGAAATGTCCAAGACTTTAAAAGTAACATGTAAATCACCAAATGTATAAAATACATCAGTCAATCTATAAGAATAAAAACATTTCGGTGTACACAACTCTATTGCCATTAAATATCTGCATTAGATTTAGGTAACTGTCTCTTCTGTGATTGTTATTTAAATACGACTCCTATTCTCGATACCTTATTCCAGCAGACCATTTAGGGAACAGACAACGTATTACATCGAAATCGCTATTATTTGAATGAATTAGTCTTTCAATTTAACCTAAACAAGTTATTAAAACGTTCAGTTTATATCTTAAACAAACACTAACGACCGTATCTTTCCAGGCGAAACATACCAATAGTTGAATTACAACCAGAAACCCAGATTTGAGTCAATTGGTGCATAGGCTGGGAAACAAACCCGGGTCTCCAGTGTGGTAGGCTAGAATTATACCACTGGACCACCAAAACTATTGAAATGATGGAGACTCCTTGCAAATAACCCTATTTATTAATGTCTATAGTCATAAAAACAGGCACATATTACCCAACACAATTCCCAGAAAATAGCCCAAATTTAAAGGTCCAAGCATTTCTCCGGCGATGATTCTCCTTTCTCTCTCTCTCGTTGTCTCTGCCTCTCTCCTTCTCTCTGTATGTCCCCTTATCTTCTCATTTCCTTTCCTCTCTTGACTCGTATCTCCTACTCAGAATTTAGGAATAATTACTATTGTGACTTTGGTAAGTTATTATGTCTCACACGCACATAATTTCCCCCCTGCTGATGTCCTTCTCGAAACTGTCTCAGCCTTTCTCTACACTTGCCTTCTTACCTCCTTTTCCGGGCTTCAGACAGCCAGGTATTTAACCCTCGGCCTGCTGTTTCCCTTGACTATCTACACATGTCTTATGTATCTACTTTATCATTCATTCTAATTTTTCTACATCTAGACGTCTCTCAAATTCGTACTTCTTTCTCCATTTTGGGCATTAGATTTACCTCTCATCCCCGGTTATTTCCGGGACCTCCTTTGAGGATTTACTACCCATGTTATTCAATTACCTTTCCTTGTTATTCTGCTTCTTCTCACGATCTATGTGTAGGTGCTTTCTACCGTTATTATCCTTAATTAACCTATGTTGATAAACACCTTCCGTTAATCTTTCCTAGAATTTTTTGAATAATTATTTGTATGAATCCTGACATTATTTAGATCTCACATGTATACAACCATAAATTCTACTTATTCTTTGTTGTTCCTTGTGACTTTTGACTGATCAATATATCTATCTCACACGCAAATAATTATCCTCTTATTCTATGTGTGCTTTTAAAACTCTGATCTCGTCTCACAATTGATGTGTATGTTGTTGTGGAAATTTCCTCTATTTACCAAATCATGAGTGCAAACCACACACAAGTCAGAGTTTTTTTAATCAAAGTCCATCTTTAATTATATGCGCTCTATCATAACCCTGTGACTCTCAGATAAATTCAGTGTCTCTCAATGAATTCTCTGAGAGCCCCCTACACATTGCAGCTGAGTTCCTTTAATAGCAAAGAACACACATAGTCAGGCAGCATAGACATAATAAATCGTTCAGCTTTGTCTCCTTACTCAAACCCCGAAACCATAAACCAATCCTCCATATCAACAGGCATATATCAAATTGTCATTTAGATACAACCAATTCTAAATACAACCAATCCTGGACAAACTCACGGAGAGCATAGAATGATTCCAGACACTGCCATCCTCCTTTCCCCGATGGGAAAAGTAGGGAGTGACTGGCACACAGACACAGTGGAGCAACATATATGTTTACACATGATGATACCTTGACCTCTCCCCTCTCTGCGGCCCATGCAAC
This sequence comes from Oncorhynchus gorbuscha, assembly GCF_021184085.1. Taxonomy (NCBI): domain Eukaryota; kingdom Metazoa; phylum Chordata; class Actinopteri; order Salmoniformes; family Salmonidae; genus Oncorhynchus; species Oncorhynchus gorbuscha. The sequence continues at coordinate 18,316,728 of NC_060181.1, read as the reverse complement.
TTAGTCTTGACATAGAACAGATAACTGCAACCCCGCCACAGTATTATACAAAAATAACATTCTGATGAGAAGTAACTTACAAACATATGATGAATATAAAACATCTTACCTATGTTACCAACCAATTCTGATTATTCCCCAACAATGTCCCTATGTGTGTGCTTTTTCCTTTCTTTAAACTTTATCTATAGAGGTGTCTTTCGATCGGACATTAGGTCTCACATGTATACAACTTATAAGCTATGCCCCAAGTCCTAGTTAACAGACTATTTTTCTGTTGTTCCTTGTGACCTTTGACTCGTTAATATCTCGTATCTCATCCCGCTATATAGGTTTCCCTTCTTCATTGGATAATCAGACCTAGATGTGTGCCTCCGGAAGATCTGACAATCCCCTTCTATTTAAACGTATTTAGACAGGCGACCTATATTAATATAATCATGTCTCTGACCTTCTCTCTTATAATTTGATTATTATATTTCGCCTTCTAATTTACGTTTTTCTGCTTACGTCTTTTGACCCTATTATACATTTTAGGTCTCACCATTAGCTATTTTTATTCGACAGTGGCCACAGTTGCCCAGGGTCATTACGGACCCTGCTTCTTTGTTGAATTTACAACTAATTCCTGTCTTCCATTCGCATAGAATACTTGGTTCCCTTTAAATCATTTTTCTCCACACAAAATTCCAAAGACAGGTCACCAGATATATGCTCCTTGGATATTTTAGCACCTAACACCCTAAATACATTAAAATCCTTTACTCATCTCCGGTTAATTCTGGCATTCTCTTAAAATCCTTTACCTCATTTAATGCAACCATACAGATATTATCCAATATACAGCATATCCATGAATAAAAAGCACTGACCTTATTTTTTTTGCAGTTGAGGTTTCAATGTTGCTTGGTTTTTGTCACAGTTTTCTGTTGCGTACCAGTTTGCCACTGGCCTTAAATGGAACCTCAATTTCCAGAGGTCAGGTCTTTAACCTCTCTGGGATCGTTTGGAATGCTAGTGTCCCACCTCGCCAACAGCCAGAAATCTGTTGTATTTTACACCATTTTAAAGATATACTTCTCGTTTTTTGGCGAAAGCAGAACATATCATTATGTTGGGTCAGCAACTAGTCACAAAAAGCATTTAGCCATTTTCCAAAAAAAGAGAGGTGTTGCAGAAATGTAGATAAAATTAATTATTAACCTTTGACGATCTTCATCAGATGACACTCCCAGGACTTCATGTTACACAACACATGCATGTTTTGTTTGATCAAGTTCATATTTATATCCAAAAATCTCAGTTTACATTGGCTCTTTGTTCAGAAATGCCTCCAAAACATCCGGAGAAATTGCAGAGAGCCACACCAAATAACATAAATACTCATCATGAACTTTAATGAAAGATACATGTTTTACATGAAATTAAAGATAAACTTGTTCTTAATGCAACCGCTGTGTCAGATTTCAAAAAGGCTTTACGGCAGAAGCACAATATTCAATAATCTGAGAACAGCGTTCAGCCACAAAAGCAAGCCATACAGTTACCCGCCAAATTGTGGAGTCAACTAAAGTCATAAATAACAATATAAATCTTCATTTACTTTTGCTGATCTTCGTTTGAATGCACTCCCAGGACTCCCACTTCCACAAGAAATGTTTGTTTTGTTCGATTACATCCATATTTATGTCCAAATACCTCCGTTTTGTTCGCGCGTTTAGTTAACTATTCCAAAGGTACAATGCGCGAGCGCAAAATCCAGACAAAATCAAGAGTTCCATTACAGTTTGTAGAAACATGTCAAACGATGTTTACAATCAATCCTTTGGGTCTTTTTATAATAAATCTTCAATAATATTCCAACCGGACAATAGAGGAAAAAGAAGTAACGCCCGCGTGACCGCGCAGTAAACAACTGATTGGCCTCAGCCTAGTCCACTTGTTGAAACCGCGCTTATTCGACACCCTTCCATAATAGAAGCCTCAAACAACTTTCTAAAGACTGTTGACATCTGCTGGAATCCTTGGAAAGTGCAATCTGGCCCCATAGACACAGCATATTGGATAGGCAATCACGTAAATGAAACTACAAACCTCAGATTTCCCATTTCCTGGTTGGATTTGTCTCAGGTTTTCGCCTGCCATAGGAGTTCTGTTATACTCAGACATCATTCAAACAGTTTTAGAAACTTCAGAGTGTTTTCTATCCGATACTACTAATAATATGAGTATATTAGCATCTGGGACAGAGTAGCAGGCAGTTTACTCTGGGGCACCTTATTCATCCAAGCTACTCAATACTGCCCCCCTGTCACCAAGAAGTTAACTTACGGATCTCTGATCCGTCCGTGCACGGTTTTCGGCACTCCCAGAAAACAGGTATTGAAATCCGGCTTCGAAGGACCAAGCTGTCAGGAGAATTTTCAATCACATTGATAACTAACATTCAATAGCTTTGACCAATCCCCGAGGTTTGTAAGACCATGGGTTTAATAATAATTAGGCATAGACTCAGCTTATGCAAAAGGTTAGTAAAGTTTGTTAACGAGAATGTTCGAAAATAAAAAATGCAAACAGTCTTCATAACATACACAAACAAGATGAAATCTTAAGCTACGCCTTGCTCAGACAGTCAATGTTTTTCCACTACACAGATACATTGTTTCTTTAATCTGCAACATGTTTCATAATTTTCCGCAAGCCTAACAGTTTCTCCCATCCACGGGTGGAGACAGAATGTCCTGTAAGGAACACAGTAGCCCAGCTTGTCTGTCGATAGCTCCTCTTATCATTTGTTTCACACTTGCACCCTACTTACATACTTAAAAGGAACAAAGGGTCATTGTTCTAATTCTGACTAAAACTACACACATCATCAGATTATAGTTTTATGATTCTAATACATTTCATACAATTATATGGTTTAAGGGTGGAATATTTTAATCATTATCATTAATCTTATCAGCGGCGCCTACATTTTTCTACATTTTTCCCTCTTTTTTTCTCCCCAGTATCATATTGTGTCATTGTATGTATGGGTGGGTGGATGATCAGGATTGACATCCTCCTTCTCTGATAGCTAAAAAACAAAAATGTAGCAGTTAAGAGACTGGCACAGAATATGATTCACATCTATTAAATGAGCTCCAAATTTAAATATATTACTCTAAAAATCAAACTTTCATGAAACCACACATGTTAGATACCAAATTAAAGCTACACATGTTGTGAATCCAACCAACATATCAGATTTCAAAAAGGCTTTTATCTGAGGATAGCACCCCCTTAACCAAAGAGAGAGAAGCATATTTCAACCCTGCAGGCGCGGCACAAAACGCAGAAATAAAAATATAAATCATGCCTTACCTTTGATGAGCTTCTTATGTTGGCACTCCAATATGTCAATATATTTCCAAAATATCCATTTATTTGGCGCGTTTGATCCAGAAAAACACTGGTTCCAACTTGCGCAATGTGACTACAAAATATCTCAAGTTACCTGTAACTACTTTTGTAATACAACTTTAGGTATTTTTTAAAGTAAATAATCGATAAAATTTAAGACTGGATGATCTGTGTTCAATACCGGAAGTAAAGAAACTGACGCTACCTCTCTGGTCATGCGCCTCTAACAAACCGTGCACTTCAAGTGACCCTCGTTTTGAACAGGGCTACTTCTTCATTACACAAAGGAAAAACCTCAACCAATTTCTAAAGACTGTTGACATCCATTGGAAGCGATAGGAATTGCAAGAAGGTCCCTCAGAATTCTGGATTCCCAATGAAAAGTCATTGAAAAGAGAATGACCTCAAAAAACAAAAATCTGAATGGTTTGTCCTCTGGGTTTCGCCTGCTAAATAAGTTATGTTCTACACAGACATGATTCAAACAGTTTTTGAAACTTCATTGTTTTCTATCCACATCTACTAATAATATGCATATCTTATCTTCTGGGGGTGAGTAGTAGGCAGTTGAATTTGGGCATGCATTACACCCGGACGTGAAACAATTTTAGATGAAGTTTTGTGGAAAACGAACTGGGGGGCAAAATATATTTCTCCCACGGGCAAAGAAATTCAAAAGGGCTGATGGTTTTAATTAACAGTAATTTTGATCCAAATGTGCAAATTGTCCAAACAGATTATCAAGGTAGATGGATTATTTTGAATGTTATTGGACAATAAACAGATATGGCTTATCAACCTATACGGTCCAAATAATGATGATCCAAGCTTGTTTGAAAATATATATAAGAATTTATCAACTCTACACTAGACTCTATTATTATGGTGGGAGATTTTAATACGGTCTTAAATACCTCTATGAACCGGAAAGGAAATCACACTACAAACTATCATCCTCAGGCACTTAAGGAAATCATGAATGTCATAGATATATTGGAATTAGTGGATATATGGAGACTTAAATACCTTGACCTAGTGAGATATACATGGCGGAGACTTAATCAAGCTAGTCGTCTTGACTACTTTCTTATGCCATTCTCTCTGGCACCAAAAGTTAGTGTTGATAGGGGACAGAATGCGGTCGGATCATCACATAATTGGCATATATATTACTCTTACGGAATTTCCATGTTGGTGAGGATATTGGAAATTTAATCAAAGCCTACTAGATGATAAATTGTTTAGATCTAGGACAGAAGAATTTATAACATACTTTTTCAGACATAACATAGGTACAGCAGATCCCCTTACTGTATGGGACACTTAAGTGTGCCTTTAGAGGCCATGCAATTCAGTACTCATCAATAAAACAAAAGCAATTTAGACCAAAAGAGTCCATATTAACAAAGGAAATTGAAGGACTAACAGTACAGTTAGATAGCAATAAAAACAGTACCATAGAGGCACAGAATAAGTTAGAGGAAAAACTAAAAGAAATGGAGGAACTTATTCAAGAAAGATCCAATGTAATAGATTGTAAAAATAAAGCAAACTGGATGGAATATGGGGAAAAATGCACCAAATTATTTTTCAATCTTCAGCATAGAAATGCTAAAATGTATTAAAACTTGTTACAACTGATGGAGTCACGCATGATTCACCAAATGATATTTTGAAAGAGGAAGTAAAGTACTTTAAGAATATGTTTTCATTTCAGGCTCCTCCATCTCCACTAACTGAAACTAATTGTATGGATTTACTTCCTAATAATATTGTAAAATTAACATCTGTACAGAAAGACTCATGTGAAGGTCAAATTACAGAGGAGTAACTCGTTGAGGCAATTTAACTCGTTGGGGCCTTTAAGGATGGGAAAACTCCAGGGTTGTATGGCAACCCAGTGGAAGTATACAAAACTTTTTTTGATATACTCAAAGGACCATTATTAGCATGTTTTAACCACTCCTAAATAAATGGTAGATTATCAGACACGCAACAAGAAGGTCTGATATCATTATTCATGAAACAGGACCCAAGTGGTATATATAAAGATCCAGTCCATTAAAAAAATTGGAGACCTCTTACACAGTGTTGTGATGCAAAATGCTTGGCGCATAGAATTTAAAAAGTGTCGTCAGATATTATTCATCCTAATCCGACAGTTTTTTTTACATGGACGATGCATTGGAGATAATATAAGACAAGTACTGGAAACAATAGAATACCATGAAATATCGGGGAGACCAGGCCTGGTTTCAATAGCTGATTTTGAAAAGGCTTTTGATAAAGTACGACTGGAGTTTATATATAAATGCCTAGAGTATTTCAATTTTGGGGAATCTCTTAGAAAATGGGTTAAAGTTATGTATAGTAACCCTCAGTGTAAATACTAAATAATGGCTACATCTCAGAAAGTTTTAAACTCTCTAGAGGAGGAAAACAAGGATGTCCACTATCGGCATATCTATTTATTATTGCCATCGAAATGTTAGCTGTTAAGATTAGATCAAACAATAATATTAAGGGATTAGAAATCCGTGGCTTAAACACTAAGGTGTCATTGTACGCTGATTCATGTTTTCGTTTAACCACAATTAGTCTTTCCACTGCCTTATAGAGGATCTTGATACTTCTGCTATTCTCTGGATATCAGAAATAGAGGAAGGACTAAAAACAAACCAAAAATAACTATTGTAAAATAGACTGTGAATGTAAAATGTGTATAAGATGTATAAATTGAAGGTAAAAGCCGAAGTGTTTATTAGTTTACTCCAATTGGGGGATCGGTGGTAGGGTTTGCGGGGAATAATAATAAAGGTATATTCTTTAAAAAAAGTATGTATGTCTATATAGGTATGTGTATGTATATATGTGTATATGTATGCATGTGTGTGTGGATATATATATATATTTACCCAAAAATATATGGGGGATTGGAAATGATGCAGACAATTACATTGATGGAACCAATATTCTTTCCGCAATATTTAGCTGATCCAACCCTTAAAAAAAGTATGCATTGTGACACTAACTGGTAAATGTCTATGCAATACAGGTATACAAATACAATTTCAAGATACCTACACAAAATAGCTCCATAAAATGCCCATCAAACTACTTCAATTCAAACTTGTACAGCCTGATTTTGCAGAGTGCCCCAAATGTGAAGCAGCTATTAAATAATATAATTCATTATCCATATTTTGTGTGTAATATTTTATTAAGTAATATAATCCATCAGTTATACCTTAAATGCAGTGCAATAAAACATTAACTACAATGTAATAGTTCAACTTAATGTTAAGTGTTATCCACCCAGCTTTATATCCTATTCTGTTGCTGACAGTAGCATGAAAACAACTGGATCTGCGTTCATCTTTTGTCTGTGCCGTGCAGCCCTCTCCTTTATTAGATAATGGCATGTACAGTATAAAGATAATGTTCCTTAAAATGGCATAAAATTAAATTAAATATAATATGCAGTATTCATACAACAAGTAAATATGAATTGCATGATTAAATGTTGTAAACTAGTGAAAACATGGGATAACAAAGATACTGTCATTCAGCATAACGGGTGACATTGTGATATAACACAACTTTTATTTTTAGATGAATTTCTACATTTTAAAAACAATTTTGTCATTAGAATTTTTAACCCGGACAGTTACACTAAAGGACATTTTGACACTTTAATGCTCAATAACTCCGTTAATTTAATAGTTTGCAACACAAATATATCTGGTTCAAAATAAGGGTAAGAATTGAGTGATTTTAATATTATAATTATACATTTTTATATTTTTATGTTAAATGACTGGCCTTCGGACACCAAATCTACATGTCTCGTCTTTGACCCATATTAAAAAAACACACATTACCATTACACACTTGTAGTAATAATAATACACACCAAATAATATGATTTATACGATCAAGATGTGAATGAAAGAATAACATTTGGAAAGATGGCTGATAGTGGAACTGTCTGTCAAAATGCAGGGTTTCCCTGGTCCCGCAAACACACACTTCTCTCTTGTCTTGGGTGCCTCGTTTTTCCACACAGTGACTAATGAGTAGGCAGTTTTCTCCCAAGGTTACCAAAGTCTATAAAGTGCATCGTTGGCTTCTTTCCCCCATGAAAAAGCACTTATTTTTTGTTTTTTTCCCTCTTCCCTGAAGTTTCTGGTCACCAGCGACATGCATGGTTGGGTATTAGTGGTGGAGAGTGTGAGCTGTTCTGTTACCTGAGAAGAGGGAGCGAGAGAGGCAGGCCTGTACTGTGCTGTTACCGGGGGAGATGCAGGCCTGTGCTGTGCTGTTACCAAGAGAGGGGGAGTGAGAGAGAGGCAGGCCTGTACAGAGCTGTGCTGCTTCCTGAGGAAAAGTAAATTTGCCTACAGTCGCTATTTAAAGACACTGATGCACTATTTATAACCTATTCTACTGTTACCACCTTTCTCTTTCCGCTTGCTGACACACTCTTGTGCTCGCCAGTGTTGCCACACACCCCTTCAATGCCATAACCCCCACTCCCGGACAAAGCAGGGCAGCCCCACACTCGCCAGTGTCGCCGTAACCCCTACTACTGGACAAAGGAGGGCAGACCTCCTATTCAAGTCAGTATTCGATGCCCATCCATGTCTAAGGATGTTGGGAGATGACGTGGAATCCGGCCACTATGGGCAACAGTGAGCGACATTACCTTCAAGTAGGTTTCGGTTTTTCTAGGGTGTTGTGGATGGGCTTAAGCATCTGCCTCTGATTCCAAAGGTTGCAAGTTCGAATCCAGTGATAGAAAGTTGTTTATACTTTTAAAAATTGAAGTATGTCCCAAACCTTAACCCTTACGAAAAAATGTGGAGTTAATTCCTAAACTTAACGTTAAACACTGAAATGTGACATTTGGAACAACTTCGAAATTTGACGTTTGTGAAACATGGATGAACAAATTCTGATGTGAGAGCTGGTTGATTATCACATATGACCATCAAGCATATTCTGGATATCAGATCAACACTTACTAACCTCGGTTTCGACTTCAAATTTGACGTCAACTTAGCTGTTCCTTTGTTCATACTGGACCCCATTCCTGGGCTACCAAAATGCTGCAGGTATAGATGTGGGAGATGTGCCGGCATCCTAGTGAGATTGAGGCGAATATAATATCGACCGGCACTACCCCTCCATTCTATTAGAAAATATCCATTCACTCGAGAATAAGATGGATGAGCTTTGTTCCGTAGTCTTCTATCAGAGAGACTTGAAAAGCCAAAGTATTATATGCCTTGCAGAGACGTGGCAGGGTGACTATGCAGGTGCTGCAGTAGTAAGACGTTTCTCAATGCAACAGCACGATCAGGCGACGGCAGCCTCTGGGAAAGTCCGAAGGGGGAGGGTTGTCTCTTCATCAACAACTGGTGTGCTTCTTCCAGTGTGAAGGAAATCTTGAGCTTTTGCTCACCTAATATAGAACACCTCGTGGTAAGCTGCAGACACTTATCTACCAAGAGAGTTCTCATCCATAATCATCACAACTGTATTCATCCCTCCACAAGCCAACACCCCTTTGGAACTCAATGAACTGTATGGGGACATTAGAAAAAAGCTATAAACCGCTCACCCAGAGGCAGCGTTTCTGATGGGCGGAGACATTAACCCCGGATTACTTAACCGCTCTACCTTACTTTTACCAACCGTTCTACCTTATTTTTTCCAACACGTCTCCTGCACCATTAGGGGTGCTAAAACCACAGAAATGCATATAAGGCCCTCCCTCTTCCTCCATTTGGTAAGTCTGACCAAGACTATATTCTTCTGCTTCCTGTTTACAAACAAAAGCTCAAACAGGGAGTACCAGCTCAATACGGACGTGGTCCGATGAAGCAGATGCTAAGCTACAAGACTGTTTTGCTAGTACAGACTGGAATATGTTCTGGGATTCATCTGATAGCATTAAGAAGTTTACCACATCAGCCACAAGCTTCATAAATAAGTGCATAAATGACGTTGTCCCCACAGTGACAATACTAATATATCTAAACCAAAAAAAGAAAAAAAAGAATATCCAAACCAAAAATAGCAGATTAGTGGTTGGCAATGTCTTTGCTGGGCTAAATGCTAGAGCTACCACTTTACAAGCAACGGGACATTGACATGGACACATACAAGAAAGCCTGCTACGACCTCCGAGACAACATGAAAACGGACAATATAGGACGAAGGTGGAATTATATTACCGGCTACGACGCTCTTGGTATGCGGCAAGGCTTGCAGATGATAATGGGTTAAAAAGGGAAACCCAGCCATAAGATGCCTAGTGACGCAAAACTCCCAAACAAGCTAAATGCCTTTTATGCTCGCTTTGAGGAATACCACATTGAGTCTTGCGTAAAAACCCCTGTTGTTCCAGATGAATGTGTGATCTCTCTCTATCTGTGGCCGATGTGAGAAACTTTTGTAACAGGTTAACACTCGCAAGGCTGCCGGGCGAGATGGAATACCAGGGTGTGTTCTCAAAGCAAGCGCACACCATGGCCCGTTCTCCCGGTCTGTAATCCCAACATGTTTCAAGCTGACCACCATTGTCCCTGTTCCCAAGAACTTCAAGGTAACCAGCCGAAATGACCATTTCCCTGTAGCACTCACATCTGTAATTATGATGTACTTTGAAAGGCTGGTTGGTCATGACCTACATCAACACCCTGGACACACTCCAATTCACATGCTGCCCCAACAGATCCACAGATGACACCATCGCAATTGCACTTAACAATGCACTCTCCCACCTGTACAAGACGGGAAATAACTGTGAGAATGCTCTTCATAAACTACAGCTCAGCGTCATAGTGCCCTCCAAGCTCATCACCAAGCTGGGGGCCATGGGACTGAACACCTCCCTCTAATTGGATCCTGGACTTCGGTCTTCCTGATGGGACAGCCCCAGGTGGTGAGGGTAGGCAACAAAACCTCTGCCACGCTGACTCTCAACACAGGGGTCCCTCATCCCCTCCTGTACTCCCTGTTCACCCACGACTACGTGGCCACGCATGACTCCCAACACCATCAATTTTCACTGACGGCGATGAGACAGCCTACAAGGAGAAGGTCAGTGACTTGGCAGTGAGGTGCCATGACAACAGCCTCTCCCCTCAACATAAGACCAAGGAGCTGATTGTGGACTATAGGAGAAAGAGGGGAAAGCACACCCCCATCCACATCGACAGGGCTGTAGTGGAGCGAGGCGAGAGCTTCAAGTTCCTTGGCATCCACATCACTAAGGAATTAACATGGTCCACACACACCCGCACAGTCATGAGGAGTGCACAACAGCACCTCTTCCCACTCAAGAGGTTGAAAAGATTTGGCATGGGCCCTCGGATCCTCAAGTTCTACAGTTGCACCATCGGGAACATCTTGACTGGCTGCATCACTGCTTGGTATGGCAAATGCACCACCCTTGACCACAAAGTGGCAGGGGGGCGGCAGGGTAGCCTAGTGGTTAGAGCATTGGATTAGTAACCAAAAGGTTTCAAGTTCAAATCCCCGAGCTGACAAGGTACAAAATCTGTCATTCTGCCCTTGAACAGGCAGTTAACCCACTGTTCCTAGGCCGTCATTGAAAATAAGAATTTGTTCTTAACTGACTTGCCTAGTAAAATAAAGGTAAAATAAAAATTAATAAAAAAATATAAAAAAGCGCTACAGTTGGTGGTGCGGACAGCCGACTACATCACTGGGGCTGAACTCCCTGCCATCCAGGACCTCTGTCAGGCGGTGTCAGAGGATGGCCCAAAAAATGCCCAAGCCATAGACTGTTAACTCGGCTACTATCTGGCAAATGGTACCAGAGCTTCGGCTTGGAAAAACAGGCTCCAAGCCATAAGACTGCTAAATAATGAATTAATGGTTACCTGGACTATCTGCACTGACCCTAACTCTATGCACACTCACGAGACTATATACACTGAGTGTAAGAAAACATTAAGAACGCCTTCCTAATATTGAGTTTTGCCCTCAATTTGTTTGGGCATGGACTCTACAAAGCATTCCACATGTTGACTCCAATGCTTCCCACAGTTTTGTCAAGTTGGCTCAATGTCCTTTGGGTGGTGGACCATTCTTGATACACACAGGAAACTGTTGAGCATGAAAAACCCAGCAATGTTGCAGGTCTTGACACACTCTAACCAGTGCGCCTGGCACCTACCATACCCCGTTCAAATGCACTTTAATATTTTAACTTGCCCATTCACCCTCTGAATAGCACACATACACATACACAATCCATGTCTCAATTGTCTCAAGGCTTAAAATTCCTTCTTTAACCGGTCTCCTCCCCTTGATCTACACTGCTTGAAGTGAATTTAACAAGTGACATCACTAAGGGATCATAGACTGACCAGGTGAATCCAAGTGAAAGCTATTTCATGGAAAGAGCAGGTTCTCCTAATGTTTTGTACACTCAGTGTATACACAATATATACACACCCACACACTACATTGACACTCAGACAAAACACACCCGCATACTGACGCAACACATACACACGCACCACACTTTTCCACGCAATATGATGTTGCTACTCAATAATTTTTTCAATCTTCTTTTTACTCTTATCTATCCTGATGCCTAGTCACTCCCCCTTGCCTTCATGGTCATGCAGTGCATTTCCACATGTTGTTACGTTACATCCATATTCTAAAAAACAATGACAAAGCAAAAACAGGTTTTTAGAAATGTTTGCTAATTTATCAACAAAACAAAAACATGATTTCAGAAGTATTCAGACCGTTTACTCAGTGCTTTGTTGAAGCACATTTATCAGCGATTACAGCAGCGATTTTTCTCATGCTCTGCCAGGTTGGATGGGGAGCGTTGCTGCACAGCAATTTTCAGGTTTCTCCAGAGATGTTCGATCAGGGTTAAAGTCCAGGCTCTGGCTGGGCCACTGAAGGAAATTCAGAGACTTGCCCCAAAACCACTCCTGCGTTGTCTTGGCTGTGTGCTTAGGGTCATTGTCCTGTTGGAAGGTGAACCTTCACCCCAGTCTGTGGTCCTGAGCGCTCTGGAGCAGATTTTCAACAAAGATCTCTACTTGGCTCCATTCATCTTTCCCTCAATCCTGACTAGTCTCCCAATCCCTGCTTCTGAAAAACATCCTCACAGCATGATGCGGCTACAACCATGCTTCACTGTAGAGATGGTGCCAGGTTTCCTCCAGATGTGACGGTTGGCCTTCTGTCCAAAGAGTTCAATCTTGGTTTCATCAGACCAGGGAATCTTGTTTCTCATAGTCTGAGGGTCTTTAGGTGCCTTTTGGCAAACTCCAAGCAGGCTGTCATGTGCCTTTTACTGGGGAGTGGCATCCGTCTGGCCACTCTGCCACAAAGCTCTGATTTGGTGGAGTGCTACAGAAATGGTTGTCTTTCTGGGAGGTTCTCCCATCCCCACAGAGGAACTCTGGAGCTCTGTCAGAGTGACCATCGGGTTTCTTGGTCACCTCCATGACCAAGACCCTTCTCCCCCTGATAGCTCAGTTTGTCCGGGCAGCTAGCTCTAGGAAGACTCTTGGTGGTTCCAAACTTCCATTTAAGAATGATGGAGGCCACTGTGTTCTTGGACATTCAATGCTGCAGAAATGTTTTGGTACCCTTCCCCAGATCTGTGCCTTAACTCAATTCTGTCTCGGAGCTCTACAGACAATTGCTTTGACTTCATGGATTGGTTTTCCCTCATGCACTGTGGGACCTTTTATATAGACAGGTGTGTGCCTATCAGAATCATGTCTAATCAATTGAATTTACCAAAGGTTGACTGCATTCAAGTTGTAGAAACATCTGAAGGATGATAAATGGAAACAGGATGCACCTGAGCTCAATTTCGAATCTCATAGCAAAAGGTCTGAATACATATATAAATAAGGTATTTACGTTTTAAATTGTTAATACATACGTACAGTTGAAGTTGGAAGTTTACACCAGAGACCGCCTTTCTACTGCTCCAGAGTCCAATGGAGGTTGCTTTCAGAGGCAGTTAGGAACCCGGTAGTGAGTGTTGAAACCAAGGACAGTGCGCTACGCACTTCAGCACTCTGCTGTCCCGTTCTGTGAGCTTGTGTGACCGATCACTTCGCTGAGCTGTTGTTGCTCCTAGACGTTTCCACTTCACAATAACAGAACTTACAGTTGACCGGGGCAGCTCTAGCAGGGAAGAAATTTCACGAACTGACTTGTTGGCATCCTATGGCGGTGCCACATTGAAAGCCACTCTGCTGCTAATGTTTGTCTAAATATCTTGCATGGCTATGTGCTCAATTTTATACACCTGTCAGCAACGGGTGTGGCTAAATTAGCAGAATCCACTCATTTGAAGGGGTGTCCACATACTTGTCTGTGTCCATCTCTTTGTGAATGAAGTGTTTTGATGTTTGATTATGTGTATGTTATTTGTGTGTTTGAGCACCTGCTGTGCGTAGTGCAGCCTGTGGATCAATGCCTGGAAGCCTTCACTCAGAGCTGGCGCCACATGCTTGCCTACACGCACGCACGCACTACACGCATGCAGTACTTCTGTGGTGCTGCTTTTTGTTCCACCTCAGTTATAACACACCTGATTAAACTGATATGCCTGCACAGAGCTTCCCACCCCAGCTACAACACACCTGGTTAAACTGATATGCCTGCACAGAGCTTCCCACCCCAGCTACAACACACCTGGTTAAACTGATATGCCTGCACAGAGCTTCCCACCCCAGCTACAACACACCTGGTTAAACTGATATGCCTGCACAGAGCTTCCCACCCCAGCTACAACACACCTGGTTAAACTGATATGCCTGCACAGAGCTTCCCACCCCAGCTACAACACACCTGGTTAAACTGATCTGCCTGCACAGAGCTTCCCACCCCAGCTACAACACACCTGGTTAAACTGATATGCCTGCACAGAGCTTCCCACCCCAGCTACAACACACCTGGTTAAACTGATATGCCTGCATAGAGCTTCCCACCCCAGCTACAACACACCTGGTTAAACTGATATAATATGCCTGCACAGAGCTTCCCAACCCAGCTACAACACACCTGGTTAAACTGATATGCCTGCACAGAGCTTCCCATCCCAGCTACAACACACCTGGTTAAACTGATCTGCCTGCACAGAGCTTCCCACCCCAGCGTTGCCGACCCATGTAGGTCCAACACGGATGGTTAAACTGATCTGCCTCTAATAGTTTAGATGCAAAACAAAAGTAGTTTTAGGAACTTATTCAGGAAAGATCTGGTTTCATTTTTTTTTAAACGGAGTAAATTGGACGGAGACTGTCAATGCCTGAAAGTCTTCATTCAGAGCCCCGTCGATCAGAGCTGGTGCCACACACCTTCAACATAGAACCTACAGAAAATAGTTAAATGATGGAGAAATCATTTTCTCACAAGGATATTTTGAATGAAGAAGCAAAATGTCTTAAAAAAATGTTTTCCTTTCAAGTTCCTCCAACTTTAAGGTTAAACTATCTACAACACACATTTTTGTGAAGGATAAATTGCACAGGACAAACTACGGTTGACAATTGACTCCTTTCAGACTCGGGAAAACCCCTGGCCTTGACGGCATTCCAATAGAGATCTACCTGGCGGGAGGTAGCCTAGTGGTTAGAGTGTTGGACTTGTAACCGAGCAGTTGCAAGATCAAATTCCCGAACTGACGAGGCA
Source organism: Oncorhynchus gorbuscha (assembly GCF_021184085.1). Taxonomy (NCBI): domain Eukaryota; kingdom Metazoa; phylum Chordata; class Actinopteri; order Salmoniformes; family Salmonidae; genus Oncorhynchus; species Oncorhynchus gorbuscha. The sequence continues at coordinate 18,301,608 of NC_060181.1, read as the reverse complement.
AAAATCTGTCCTTATGCCCCTGAACAAGGCAGTTAATCCACTGTTCCTAGGCCGTCATTGAAAATAGGAATTTGTTCTTAACTGACTTGCCTAGTTAAATAAAGGTAAAAATTAGATATATTTGATAAATTACTGAAAGATCCACTACTATAATGTTTTTTTTATTATTCATATATAAATGGTAAACTGTCTCACACACAAAATGTCACCCTTGCAATATTGAACGCAAAAATGAATTGACGATAACATTAGAAAATTATTAGAAATAATTGAAAACCTATGAGCATGCAGGGAAACCAGGCAATCTTTATAGCAGGTAAAGTAAAGCTATAATTAAAAAATTATTATTATTTCAATTTTGGTGAATCTCCCATAAAATGGTTAAAAGTCATGTACAATACTCCTTTATGTAAAAATATCAATGGTTATTTCTCTGAATTGTCAAGAGGTGTAAAACAAGGTTGCCCTCTATCACCATACCTGTTTGTTATAAATGCGTTAGAAACGATGATTCAAGTTTTCTCTTGATTCCACAATGTTCAACCCTGAAGGGTCTTATTGAGGACCTGGATAATTTCTCCAGTTTATCTGGATTACAATCCAACTATGATAATTGTACTATATTATGGATTGTGTCTCTAAAAGACACTTTAAATTGCTATGTGGTCTCCCGACTTAAATGTGCAGTTGATGTGCTTGGCATACACATCCCGAAAAAGTTGAATGATCTTGCAACAATTCATTTCTATAGAAAACTTACTCTAGAAATTCTCATTAATTCTGTAGTGAAATCGCAGTTTACATATTTTATTTGGAATGGCAAGCCAGATAGCGTTAAATTGGTATATTTATATAATGAATGAGTTTGAAGTGCTAAAACTATTCAATATCAAGGCATTACACCACTGTATTAAAGTTTATTATACCAAAACCGTTTCTAAATCTAAACGGGTTCCGGTAGGTTACTAAGAGAGGCACATTTGACATTTAAAAGGGGTATCTTTGCTGTTTATACAGATTGAAACCATTATTTTCTGGTGGCTTGACAATAGAATCCTGTTTAAAGTATCCTGCTTTATAAATGGAACCATGCACTGTTGGCTACAATTCCAGTTTTACTCTCCAGAAAAGGCAGAACATATATTGCTAAACTCCAACTCCATAATTTTGCACACCCAATTTTTTAGTTTTTCATTTGTTAAAAAAGTTTGAAATATCCAATAAATGTCGTTCCACTTCATGATTGTGTCCCACTTGTTGTTGATTCTTCACAAAAAAATACAGTTTTATATCTTTATGTCTGAAGCCTGAAATGTGGCAAAAGGTCGCAAAGTTCAAGGGGGCCGAATACTTTCGCAAGGCACTGTATGCTCAATACAAAATTATAACCAACTCATCGCAGCTCTGCCATAAAAATGGAATAGGCAATTACTAAAAAGGAATTAGTTTGTCTGACACCAATTAAACATCAGAAATGTCTTAAAATGATCAATATAAATAGTAAAATGTATGTTGAACTTACGGTCAAGAGGGTTGACAACTATGCCACATAGAATTCAAGATAGTCGGTAACAGATTTGATGTACCAATACCATGGCATCGCAGTTATGAACTGATATACAAAACAACAATTGATGCATCAGTCTATTCTTTAAATTTAGTTGGTGCTTTTAGCTTGCGGCTTGCGTGGACCTTTATCCAGAAGGAAAACAAAGGGAAAGCGGATACCTAGTCAACAATTACAGCTAGTGTTTGAAAAAATGATAAGGATTTAATATTCGTCAAATTTATTGAGCATGTCCTCCACTCTCATAAGCTTCAAAAATGTTCCTTATTTATCATATCAAGATCTTGATATGGACCTCAGTCAAGAGCATATGCCTTGTATGTGCTGAGAAAACATACCATGTAGGCCTACTATTTGTTATTGTATACAGAAAATAAGATGTCCACATAGGCCTATCTCAGGATATCTAATAAGTCAATATCCGGCCTTACGTGTATGATATCCGGAGGCAATCCATAAATGTCTTCTTTGTGCATGAAATAAAAATATGTATTTCATATTTGTCAATTGAGCATGTGTTGAACTCAGAAATGCATCAGAAATCATCCTTATTGACAGCATATCAAATCAAACTTTATTTGTCACATGTCCCGAATACAATGTGTACACCTTAACGTGAAATGCTTACTTACAAGCCTTTATGACGGCCTGTTCCCAGGCCGTCATTGAAAATAAGAATGTGTTCTTAACTGACTTGCCTGGTTAAATAAAGGTAAAATAAAAAATGTAAAAATAACCAACAGTGCAGTTCAAGAAAGAGTTAAGAAAATATTTACCAAATAAACTAAAGGTAAAAAAAGAATCAAAAGGAACACAATAAGGAGGCATATACAGGGAGTACCGGTATGAGTCAATGTGCGGGGGTACAGGTCATTTGTACATGTACTGTATGTAGGCAGGGGTGGAGGGATTATACATGGATCAAAAAACGTATCAAGATCTGGATATGGACCTCAGCTAAGAGAAACATATCTGAAATCAATATAGCTTCATATCTTGAATATGCTGAGAACCCAGATATGTGATGTATACAGTCGGTATTTGTCAACATGAAGAGAGAAAATAGGATGTCCCATATCTCAGGAAATTGAATGAGTCCATATCCAACCATAGGAAATGTCCATGTGTGATAATCCCAACATCAGATACACTACCGTTCAAAAGTTTGGAGTCACTTAGAAATGTCCTTGTTTTCCATGAAACACACATGAAATTAGTTGCAAAATGAATAGGAAATATAGTCAAGACGTTGACAAGGTTATAAATAATTATTTTTAATTGAAATAATAATTGTCCTTCAAACGTTGCTTTTGTCCAAATCTTCCATTTGCAGAAATTACAGCCTTGCATACCTTTGGCATTCACGACGCCAGGACAGCGGAGTCAATCACCACCTTCCGGAGACACCTGAAACCCCACCTCTTTAAGGAATACCTAGGATAGGATAAGTAATCCCTCTCACCCCCCCCCCCCCTTAAAAGATTTAGATGCACTATTGCAAAGTGGCTGTTCCACTGGATGTCATAAGGTGAATGCACCAATTTGTAAGTCGCTCTGGATAAGAGCGTCTGCTAAATGACTTAAATGTAAATGTAGTTGTCAGTTTGTTGAGGTAATCTGAAGAGATTTCACCCCATGGTTCCTGAAGCACCTCAAGTTGGATTGGCTTGAAGGGCACTTCTTACGTACCATACGGTCAAGCTGCTCCCAGAACAGCTCAATAGGGTTTACATCCAGTGACTGTGCTGACCACTCCATTATAGACAGAATACCAGCTGACTGCTTCTTTTGTAAATAGATCTTGCATAGTTTGGAGCTGTGCTTTGTGTCATTGTCCTGTTGTAGGAGGAAATTGGCTCCAATTAAGCGCTGTCCACAGGGCATGGCATTGCAAAATGGAGTGATAGCCTTCCTTCAAGATCCCTTTTACCCTGTGCAAATCACCCATTTTACCACCACCAAAGCACCCCCAGACCATATTGCCTCCACCATGCCTGACAGATGGCGTCATCACTCCTCCAGCATCTTTTTTCTTCTTCTGTTTTTTCACGAATGTTCTTCTTTGTGATCCGAACACCTCAAACTTATTTGTCTGTCCATAATTTTTTTTCTCCCAAACTTCCTCTGTCCAGTATCTGTGTTAATCTTTTATTTTTATTGGCCCGTCTGAGATATGGCTTTTCTTTGCAACTCTGCCTAGAAGGCCAGCATCCCAGTGTCGCCTCTTCACTGTTGACATTGAGACTGGTGTTTTACAGGTACTATTTAATGAAGCTGCCAGTTGAGGACTTGTAGCCCTCTGTTTCTCAAACTAGACACTCTAATGTACTTGTCCTCTTGTGCCCCGGGGCCTCCCACTCTTTCTATTCTGTCTAGAGCCAGTTTGCACTTTTCTGTGAAGGGAGTAGTACACCGCGTTGTACGAGGTCTTCAGTTTATTGGTAATTTCTTGCATGGAATAGCCTTCATTTCTCAGAACAAGAATAGACTGACGAGTTTCGGGAAAAAAGTTATTTGTTTCTGTCCATTTTGAGCCTGTAATCGAACCCACAAATGCTGTTGCTCCAGACACTCAACTAGTCTAAAGAAGGCCAGTTTTATTGCTTCTTTAATCAGAACAACAGTTTTCAGCTGTGCTAACATAATTGCAAAATGGTTTTCTAATGATCAATTAGCCTTTTTAAAATGATTAACTTGGATTAGCTAACACAACGTGCCATTGGAACACAGATGTGATGGTTGCTGAAAATGGGCCTCTGTACACCTATGTGGATATTCCATAACAAATCAGCCGTTTCCAGCTACAATAGTCATTTACAACATTAACTATGTCTACACTGTATTTCTGATCAATTTGATGTTATTTTAATGGACCAAAAAAAATTGCATTTCTTTCAAAACAAGTACATTTCTAAATGACCCCAGACTTTTTTGAAGGGTAGTGTGTGTCTAAAAGACACATGGATTCAGAATGTCAGGATTTGGTGAATATCCACAAAACTCCAAATATACATTGGACATGGTCTCTATTCTCTAGAATATCAAAAACCGGTCATGTAAAGAGATCCCCTGATATGGACCCCAGTTGGTGGGGATGTGATTATTGTATGTTATGCATTTAGTTATGTTTTTGATTTTGGTTTCACGCTGTGAGCGGTATGTGTGCTGGTCCTGGTGGTTGGGTGCGCTCACAACCATGCCTGACCGGGCATCGGGCTGGACTTTCCTGCCCTTGGAAAGTCTCTTTGGGGCGGGGGCTTCACTATGCCGGCATCTGAGGTCGGGTGGGGACAAGCGGTTGTTTTAATTGAATGAATAAATAAATAAACACTGATGGCATGGTGACAGATGGTTAAAAATATCCATTGTGCCTGTTTTATTTTTTCATTCCTATACTATAAAGACCTCAGGATTCAAGTAAAGTGCCTTTTTTATTGCACTTGCAGTATGCATTTTCAGGAAAACATTTATAGTAGGTCAAGGCACTTACAAACAAGAGGCCCAACCTAACTTCCATTAAAAGCCTACTTCCCTGAAAAGTAATGTAGTTCAGAATACTTCACCAAAAATGTCACTCTTCCCTATATAGTGCACTACTTTTGATCAGAGCCTTATGGGACCCGGTCAACAGTAGTGCACTATAAAGGGAATAAGGTGCAATTTGGGATGTAGACATCTATGTTTCCTACTGTTGCTCAAAATGAAAGAGGCCTATTCTGGCTGTTTATTTGGATCCAGGCTGTGTTTTTGTGTAGCTGGACAGAGAGGTACTGTCTGTTTACAACTAGCTTGAATTTCAAAGAAACTTCAAATATACACAAGACACAACACTGCTGGATTTGAAGACATGTTTCCTTGCAGAGAGCCAAAGGCTGCTGGACAAGTCTCCTGTTTCTTTTCTTCTGTCTGTAGGAAGAAACCGTGGTCAAACCAACCTAGAGTTGAGGTGTAGCTGAAAGGCAAGATTCCCATTGTTTTGTTTTCAGATCATATGGTAAATAGATATGAATACTGTGTGTGTGTGTGTGTGTGTGTGTGTGTGTGTGTGTGTGTGTGTGTGTGTGTGTGTGTGTGTGTGTGTGTGTATGCATGCAAGCAACTGGCTAATGTATATTCTACCAGGCATTTATCCCATAGTGTATCTGTGGCTGGTCATCTCATTTAGGATGGTTTGGTTTGTGTCCTGTTCTCACTCAGGCTACAAATATCCCCTCTCCCAGACTGGCTACATTGGTTGGCTGGATTTGCTTTTGTAGTGGGGTGTCAGATGGAGAAAAAAATCCTGCGGTTCAGGATGTCTCCTCACCCCCAGGTTTGTTGGCAGAGGGTCACAGCAGGCCATACAGGGTGACCCATCCGATGGCCAGTCCTACAGTAGGTCTTTACGGGTGGAAGGGAGAAGGCAGGGACCCCCAGAGCAGGCCCAAATTGTATCTGTTCAGAAAGTACAACAGCTGGGATAGGAGAGAGAGAGCGCCTCTCTGTGTTCGCGCGCGCCTCTCTGTGTTCGCGCGCGCCTCTCTGTGTTCGCGCGCGCCTCTCTGTGTTCGCGCGCGCCTCTCTGTGTTCGCGCGCGCCTCTCTGTGTTCGCGCGCGCCTCTCTGTGTTCGCGCGCGCCTCTCTGTGTTCGCGCGCGCCTCTGTGTTCGCGCGCCTCTCTGTGTTCGCGCGCGCCTCTCTGTGTTCGCGCGCGCCTCTCTGTGTTCGCGCGCGCCTCTCTGTGTTCGCGCGCGCTCTCTGTGTTCGCGCGCGCCTCTCTGTGTTCGCGCGCGCCTCTCTGTGTTCGCGCGCGCCCTCTCTGTGTTCGCGCGCGCCTCTCTGTGTTCGCGCGCGCCTCTCTGTGTTCGCGCGCGCCTCTCTGTGTTCGCGCGCGCCTCCTGTGTTCGCGCGCGCCTCTCTGTGTTCGCGCGCGCCTCTCTGTGTTCGCGCGCGCCTCTCTGTCTGTGTGTTTTCACTGATCTGGCCTGTTTTGGCTTTTGTCAATTTCCAATTCCCTGCATCAATCAATCATCAATCAATCCATAAGGGCCTATGCAAAAATGACATTAAGTGCTTACTGGTACATTTTTAACAAAGTTTCTTATCATATAGTCATCAATACAGCTGCATTTCTCTCAATTTTAATTGTGACTCTCATTACCTTGCGAGACAGTGTTTTTGACATAGTATAGTCTGATATCAGTTTGTTTATATGGAAACCGAAAACCACTCAGCAGGAGCCATACAGCAGATTATACTCCATTCGACCTCCTCAGAAACAAGAGACTGCTGATTTGGTGGTTTTTCTACTGATGCACCTCCTTAATTGACATTTCTCTGAAGGGAGCTGGAGAGGGGTGGGGGTGTTGTGGCTAAAACTGTTCCCTCAGCTGAAATGTTGAAATGCGACCTCCCGTACATGGACAATGCATGGGCTATATATCATACGCTTTTGCCGTTATCATTTTTCTGACCTCCAGGATTTTGAGGCAACGAACAACTAAACAGATTTTGGTGGATTTTTGCCCCAATGTTTCCAGTTAATTGCTGATGTTCAAAGGGGGTGTTGTCTTTCAGACCTGAGCCAGGTTTCCCGATAGCGATGTAACTCGGGCTAAAGCCTGTTTTTAAGGATTCATCCTAAAAGATGTCACACCCGTTTCCCAAAACACCACACAGTGCTCTCGTCACAAAGGGGAAACTCGACTGTGTTACAGGAGCTTTCCCGTGGTGAAATTATTCAAGAATTTAGGCTGAAGAGCTAAATTAGTAATGGCTGGTCAATCTTTTCTTTATTTTTTGGTACACAATACAGTGCTCCCTTAGAGAGAATACATTTTCTGTATCCTATTATGTATTTGTATTATGTTTCCCATGTGTTATGTATTATTTCTGTTTTCTCCTGCTATTTTGTATGTAATGTTTGAATTTTTTTTCAGTTTGTGTAAACTGTGAGCATGAATGAATAAAGCCAAAGTCAGTCACTTGTTCCCTCGTCCGCTATGGAACGTGAACGTGACCTAAAAATAGGATATGATGACAAAGGTTTTTGTTCATGTTCAACAAGTCATTGTAGCTTAATGGCAGGCAGGAATTGCACTTCAAGTAAGCCTATAGATATTCTACAAGTAAAGTAATTAAACATGAAGTAGCAAGTTAAGCGACATTGCCATAGACCTAATATATGTTGACCTCACGGTTATTGGTTAGGCTACAGGGAAATACGTGAGCTTTTAGATATAGGCCTAATACACTGCTCAAAAAAATAAAGGGAACACTAAAATAACACATCCTAGATCTGAATGAAGGAAATATTCTTATTAAATACTTTTTTCTTTACATAGTTGAATGTACTGACAACAAAATCACACAAAAATGATCAATGGAAATCAAATTAATCAACCCATGGAGGTCTGGATTTGGAGTCACACTCAAAATTAAAGTGTAAAAACACACTACAGGCTGATCCAACTTTAAAACAAGTCAAAATGAGGCTCAGTAGTGTGTGTGACCTCCCTACAATGCCTGGGCATGCTCCTGATGAGGTGGCGGATGGTCTCCTGAGGGATCTCCTCCCAGACCTGGACTAAAGCATCCGCCAAGTCCTGGACAGTCTGTGGTGCAATGTGGCGTTGGTGGATGGTGCGAGAATTGATGTCCCAGATGTGCTCAATTGGATTCAGGTCTGGGGAACGGGCGGGCCAGTCCATAGCATCAATGCCTTCCTCTTGCAGGAACTGCTGACACACTCCAGCCACATGAGGTCTAGCATTGTCTTGCATTAGGAGGAACCCAGGGTCAACCGCACCAGCATATGGTCTCACAAGAGGTCTGAGGAGCTCATCTCGGTACCTAATGGCAGTCAGGCTACCTCTGGCGAGCACATGGAGGGCTGTGCGGCCCCCCAAAGAAATGCCACCCCACACCTTGACTGACCCACCGCCAAACCGGTCATGCTGGAGGATGTTGCAGGCAGCAGAACGTTCTCCACGGCGTCTTCAGACTCTGTCACATCTGTCACGTGCTCACTGCTTTCATCTGTGAAGAACACAGGGCACCAGTGGCGAATTTGCCAATCTTGGTGTTCTCTGGCAAATGCCAAACGTCCTGCACGGTGTTGGGCTGTAAGCTCAACCCCCACCTGTGGACGTCGGGCCCTCATACCACTCTCATGGTGTCTGCTTCTGACCTTTTGAGCAGACACATGCACATTTGTGGTCTGCTGGAAGTCATTTTGCAGGGCTCTGGCAGTGCTCCTCCTGCTCCTCCTTGCACAAAGACGTTGGTAGCGGTCCTGCTGCTGGGTTGTTGCCCTCCTACGGCCTCCTCCACATCTCCTGATGTACTGGCCTGTCTCCTGGTAGCGCCTCCATGCTCTGGACACTACGCTGACAGACACAGCAAACCTTCTTGCCACAGCTCGCATTGATGTGCCATCCTGGATGAGCTGCACTACCTGAGCCACTTGTGTGGGTTGTAGACTCCGTCTCATGCTACCACTAGAGTGCAAGCACCGCCAGCATTCAAAAGTGACCAAAACATCAGCCAGGAAGCATGGGAACTGAGAAGTGGTCTGTGGTCACCCCCTGCAGAACCACTCCTTTATTGGGGGTGTCTTGCTAATTGCCTATAATTTCCACCAAATTTCCACCTGAAATGTATTTTCAATCAGTGTTGCTTCCTAAGTGGACAGTTTGATTTCACAGAAGTGTGATTGACTTGGAGTTACATTGTGTTGTTTAAGTGTTCCCTTTATTTTTTTGAGCAGTTTATATATGAATATTGAAGCGCCACATAATGGCTTAATACTAGGTAGGTCTATCGATTACACATACATGAATGTGATGTCAATATTTAACCAAATTATATAATAGCTAGATTGTTATAACATTGTAAAGTTATGTTATTTATATTGAACTTTGATGATTTCTGCGGTCACAGAGACAGATGAACATGTTCATTGTATGTTTAGCTGAGTTTTTCTGCGAGTAAAGTGATGCTGGAGGTCAAACTGTAGTCTAACTACGCACTTAGCTGTTCTACTAGTGGTCTGAGGTGATTTCAAATGCAACATTAATAAAGACTGTTTTGGGAAAGGGTTTGGAAATTTAAAGCTGCAATATGTAACTTTGTTGGCAATCTGACAAAATTCACATAGAAATGTGTGTTAGATCGATCGTTCTATTGAAAGCAAGTCTAGGAAGCAATCGATCTGTTCTCTGTTCGCAATTTCTATGCTTCCCCTTAAGTTATATATTTTTATAAAAATCTTTTCGGTTTGTACACACCAGAGAAAATACAATATTTTTGGTCATGGAGAATATATTTCACTGCGGTTTAGATGGTACAATGATTCTATACACAATACTTGCTTGTTTTGTCACAAACTGAAATTAGGCGAACTATTAGAATATGAGCAATCAGGAAATGACGGTGCGATTTCTGCGTAGTGCGTCTTTCAAAAAGCTCTTTAAGAGGGTTCTAAAGATGAACATAGTCTTAAGATACTTTTGGGAAAGCGGGCCCTGGTGTCCAGTTCTCAGACCTGTTTAATTGAACTATTATAATATGACCCTTGCGGACTGGTGTCGTATTCATTATGGCACACCATAGCAAAACATTTTGCAGCGGAAAATATAAGTTCAGCAAGTTCCTCCCTTTTTAAATACCCTTTCTTCCTTTTTTTAGGAGGTCCTAAAGATTAAGCAAATGTATTCTTTCCATTTTGATTTGTGTGTTAATTCATGACAATTGAAGGAAGCGGAGGGTTGACGTGGACAGTTCTCTAAAACAAATTAACCCGGGGGTTGACGTTGACAATCCTCTATTAAAACAATATAACCCGGGGGTTGACGTGGACAGTTCTCTAAAACAAATTAACCCGGGGGTTGACGTTGACAATCCTCTATTAAAACAATATAACCCGGGGGTTGACGTGGACAATCCTCTATTAAAACAATATAACCCGGGGGTTGACGTTGACAATCCTCTATTAAAACATTATAACCCGGGGGTTGACGTGGACAGTTCTCTAAAACAAATTAACCCGGGGGTTGACGTTGACAATCCTCTATTAAAACAATATAACCCGGGGGTTGACGTGGACAATCCTCTATTAAAACAAATTAACCCCGGGGGTGGATGTTGACAATCCTCTATTAAAACAATATAACCCGGGGGTTGACGTGGACAATCCTCTATTAAAACAATATAACCCGGGGGTGGACGTGGACAATCCTCTATTAAAACAATATAACCCGGGGGTTGACGTGGACAATCCTCTATTAAAACATTATAACCCGGGGGTTGACATGGACAGTTCTCTAAAATAAATTAACCCGGGGGTTGACGTTGACAATCCTCTATTAAAACAATATAACCCGGGGGTGGACGTGGACAATCCTCTATTAAAACAATATAACCCGGGGGTTGACGTGGACAATCCTCTTAAAACAATTTAACCTAAGATCAGTTTAGCCTTTTAGATCACAATGAGTAAGATTACAAGGACGGGGGAAGTTGCAGATCCTAGATCAGCACTCCTGAGATGCATGATACATACGGCTTCTGGTGTATTCTCTCCCTGGTTGACATATTCCTCCCAACTGCTGTCTAAACTGTCCGGAGGATCTGTCAGATTTCTACGACATATGTGTCTTGTGTTCCTTTCTTCCTGTTGTCCCAGTGGGTGGGTTCCAGTCCTGTTGTAGCTACTACAGTGTGTCTGACTCTGACATTGGGTTGTTGTCAGATCCTCTGGGATTCTATCCCTGGTCACCCACACCAATCAGTCATCCTCTTCCTTCCTTCATTTACAATGATCATCTGTGGTTGTGTGTGTGTGAGTGTCTGGAAGGAAATGATTCTCCCCCTGTGTCCTTTCACCCCTGTTTACTGTAACGAGAAGGGAATGAGGATGGATGGACTGTAGTAGACTCTTGTAGTGTGTGTTAGAGAGATGGAGATAAGAACAGGGAGTTCTCTGTCCACTCTGTGTGTTATTACACTTGCTCTTTATTGTTTAATTTTTACATTTTTTGTTTGGTCAAGTTTCAGGGTTATTTGCCACATGTGAATACAGTGGACATGTTACTCACCAGAGCTGAACAACATTATAAAGTCACTTTGTCATTCATTATAGTGTTACCATCACCCTTGTTGTCCAACAGACCAAATATAATCACAATTATGTCTTTGCCACACACTCCGTTAAACACTGACCAGTGTGATTGTCATTCCTTCAGTGATGACCCATCCATAACCATTGTGTGATTTATTCATTTATTTCACCTTTATTTAACCAGGAAGGGCTCATTGAGATTTAAAATCTCTTTTTCAAGAGCGCCCTGGCCAAGATAGGCAGCACCAAGTCATTACAAAAATGACAGACAAACAACATGAAAAACTACAAGTAATCCAGTAAAAACCATAGAATTCACAAGAGTATAAGAAAATCAAAAACAGTCAATTAAAAACATTGACAGGTCAGGGAATCAGTCTCAAGATCATTCATCAAGTTCTTCCAGTTTAAAAGTATTTTGTAAGGCGTTCCAAGAAGATGGCGCAGAGTACATAAAAGCCCTTTTACCAAATTCAGTTCGGACATTTGGAACAGTTAGCAGGATAAAGTCCAGTGAACGAAGAGAGTACCCACCACATTTCTGAACAATAGAAATGCACAAATAAAAAGGTAGTAAACCCAAAATGGCTTTGTAAATAAAAGTATACCAGTGACTGAGCCTACGAGTGACGAGAGAAGGCCAGCCAACCCCTAGTGCAGTGGTGCGTAAGGGTTTTGCAGTTTAAAATACATCTCAGTATTCCACTGAGTGGAAGCATTCATATATAAAATGTCCCCATAGTCTAGTAAAGGCATAAATGTAACTCACTAGCCTCCTTCTGGCTTCAAAAGAAAAACAGGGCTTTTTCCTAAAATAAAATCCAAATTTCAGCATCAATTTGATTGTAAATTGTTGAATATGCAATTTAAAAAAGGCCTACGATTGTCATTCCTTCAGTGATGACCCATCCATATCCACTCAGTGTGATTGTCATTCCTTCAGTGATGACCCATCCATATCCACTCAGTGTGATTGTCATTCCTTCAGTGATGACCCATCCATATCCACTCAGTGTGATTGTCATTCCTTCAGTGATGACCCATCCATATCCACTCAGTGTGATTGTCATTCCTTCAGTGATGACCCATCCATATCCACTCAGTGTGATTGTCATTCCTTCAGTGATGACCCATCCATATCCACTCAGTGTGATTGTCATTCCTTCAGTGATGACCCATCCATATCCACTCAGTGTGATTGTCATTCCTTCAGTGATGACCCATCCATATCCACCATCAGTGTGATTGTCATTCCTTCAGTGATGACCCATCCATATCCACTCAGTGTGATTGTCATTCCTTCAGTGATGACCCATCCATATCCACTCAGTGTGATTGTCATTCCTTCAGTGATGACCCATCCATATCCACTCAGTGTGATTGTCATTCCTTCAGTGATGACCCATCCATATCCACAGTGTGATTGTCATTCCTTCAGTGATGACCCATCCATATCCACAGTGTGATTGTCATTCCTTCAGTGATGACCCATCCATATCCACTCAGTGTGATTGTCATTCCTTCAGTGATGACCCATCCATATCCACTCAGTGTGATTGTCATTCCTTCAGTGATGACCCATCCATATCCACTCAGTGTGATTGTCATTCCTTCAGTGATGACCCATCCATATCCACTCAGTGTGATTGTCATTCCTTCAGTGATGACCCATCCATATCCACAGTGTGATTGCTCCATTCATACAGTCGTTTATCTTAGGTTAGATTGTTGTTGTCGTAATAGAGAGTTTTAGTGGTCATAGCCTTCGTTAGCTCTCCCCAGAGATAAGAGAGAATGTGTGTGAAAGAAAGAGGGAGGGGGGAGTGTGTATGTGTGATGGAGAATGTGTGTGATTGTGAGCAGGAGACTGTTTGGGGTTGTGAGAAGTGTTCTCATACTGAGAGACCTGGCCTCTACCCCAGCAGCATACTGTGAGACCTAGCCTCTACCCCAGCAGCATACTGTGAGACATGGCCTCTACCCTAGCAGCATAATGTGAGACCTAGCCTCTACCACAGCAGCGTAATGTGAGACCTAGCCTCTACCCCAGCAAGCATACTGTGAGACCTAGCCTCTACCCCAGCAGCATACTGTGAGACATGGCCTCTACCCTAGCAGCATAATGTGAGGCCTAGCCTCTACCCCAGCAGCGTAATGTGAGACCTAGCCTCTACCCCAGCAGCATACTGTGAGACCTAGCCTCTACACCAGCAGCATACTATGAGGCCTAGCCTCTACACCAGCAGCATACTGTGAGACCTACCCAGCAGCATACTGTGAGACCTAGCCTCTACCCAGCAGCATACTGCCTGATACTGTGAGGCCTAGCCTCTACCCCAGCAGCATACTGTGAGGCCTGGCCTCTACCCCAGCAGCATACTGTGAGACCTGGCCTCTACCCCAGCAGCATACTGTGAGACCTAGCCTCTACCCCAGCAGCTGCCACCTGGCTAATCCTACTGCGCTCCCAGAATATTCACATGAGAGAGGGTAAAAAACCACTGGAATCACCTGGAATGGAGTCGGGGCAACGGCACTGCTCCAACTGTCAAAGAACCTTGTGCGTTCCAAAAGTACTGGTATTGTAATCAAATTGTATTAGTCACATGCACCGAATACAACAGGTGTAGTAGACCTTACAGTGAAATGCTTATTATGAGCCCCTAACTAACAATGCAGTTTAAAAAAAAACCGATAAGAAATAAAATAACAAGCAATTCAAGAGCAGCAGTAAAATAACAATGGGACTATATACAGGGGGGTACTGGTACAATCAATGTGCTGGGGCACCAGTTAGATGAGGTAATATGTACATGTAGGTAGAGTTATTAAAGTGACAAAGCATAGATAACAACAGAGAGTAGCAGCGGTGTAATTGTCTGGGTAGCTATTCGATTAGGTGTTCAGGAGTCTTATGGCTTGGGGGTAGGAGCTGTTTAGAAGCCTTTTGGACCTAGACTTGGCGCTCCAGTACCTCTTGCCATGAGAGGTATCAGAGAGAACAGTCTATGACTAGGGTGGCTGGAGTCTTTGACAATTTTTAGGGTCTTCCTCTGACACCGCCTGGTGTCTAGGTCCTGGATGGCAGGAAGCTTGGCCACGGTGATGTACTGGGACGATCGCACTACCCTCTGTAGTGCCTTATGGTAGGAGGCCGAGCAGTTGCCATACCAGGCAGTGATGCAACCAGTCAGGATGCTCTCGATGGTGCAGCTGTAGAACCTTTTGAGAATCTGAGGACCAATGCCAAATATTTTCAGTCTCCTGAGGGGGAATAGGTTTAGTCGTGCCCTCTTCACGATTGTCTTGGTGTGCTTGGACCCTGTTCGATTGTTGGTGATGTGGACACCAAGGAGCTTGAAGCTCTCAACCTGCTCCACTGCAGCCCCGTCGATGAGAATTGGGGCGTGCTCGGTCCTCTTTTTCCTGTAATCCACAATCATGTCCTTTGTCTTGATCACGTTGAGGGAGAGGTTGTTGTCCTGGCACCACACGGCCAGGTCTCTGACCTCCTCCCTATAGGCTGTCTCATCGTTGTCAGTGATCAGTCCTACCACTGTTGTCATCGGTAAACGTAATGATGGTGTTGGTGTCATACGTGGCCATGCAGTCATGAGTGAACAGGGAGTACAGGAGGGGACTGAGCACACACCCCTGAGGGTCCCCTGTGTTGAGGATCAGTGTCGGATGTGTTGTTACCTACCCTTAGCACCTGAGGGCGGCCCGTCAGGAAGTCAAGGATCCAGTTGCAGAGAGAGGTGTTTAGTCCCATGGTCTTTAGCTTAGTGATGAGCTTTGAGGGCACTAGGGTGTTGAACGCTGAGCTGTTGTCAATGAATAGCATTCTCACATAGGTGTTCCTTTTGTCCAGGTGGGAAAGGGCAGTGTGGAGTGCAATAGAGATTGTATCATCGGTGGATCTGTTGGGGTGGTATGCAAATTGGAGTGGGTTTAGGGTTTCTGGGATAATGGTGTTGTGAGAATCTGTGTCCACTCAGCATGCCAGACATGCTGTGCAGAGTACAACACCATACTTGTAATTATCAAATACATCTACTGTGGACACAATGCAAGGCTGGATGAATGTGTGACATTGTCCCACAGAAGTGACCAGTGTCCATTGTTCTGCACACTCAAGTTAATAATCTATACTAGAGTACAATGAAAAAGTAAACCGATTCTATCTTATAGCCATGGTCTGTTTCTCCCTCTCTCACCATATACACACTTGTCTGACTAATGTCTATTTTTGTGTCTGTCTAAGCATTTGGCTATGTTTAGAGTGTATTCTGTGTGTGTGTTACAGTTTCCTGCTGGTGTTCAGCTGTCTGGTTCTGTCTGTGTTCTCCACCATACCAGACCATCAAAAGATAGCCAACGAAGGCCTCTTCATCCTGGTAAGCCGTCAGCCCCCATCTCCTCCCCTCCACCATACACCCAGCTCCACAGACCAGATGTACCAAGCCTCTCAGAGTAGGAGGGCTGATTTGGGATCAGTTTTTATTTATTTTTTACACTAAAAGTACAATTTGCCCCTGCCTAGTGCCAACTCACCTTAACACGATTCTAAATCAGTATTGTGTTAGCCTGAGTACCTGTCTGGTTTTGCTGTCAACATCACTATATCAGAACAGGTTGGAGAAAGCGGAGGCAGACTGGAACCTACAGTAGCTAAGTTGATATACTGTTAGTGTAAACACTGGTTATCCCACTGAATCTTCCTCTCCCTTTATCTGACTAGCCCAGGCATTGCTCCTAAGTGGTAGGGTGGTTTAGGGGCAGCTATATAAACCATATACTGTCACATCATTTTTCACACCTCGGTTCAAATAGTATTTGAAATCTTTCAAATACTTTGAATGTTTACTCTAGCCGGCCTGGAGTGCCATATGGGTGGGGTTTGTCGTTTTGGGACTGTTCTATTGGTTCCATTGTGCCAGGCAAGCTCAATTAAGCTTAGCTAAAGTATTTGAAATGATTCCGAATAGTATTCGAACCCAGGTCTGCCATTTTCTGGACCGTATGTGTACTGCATTTGTCTGAGTGTGATTACAACATCATACTGGGGTAAGCTACAGAGTGTCTGATTCTGCTTCCAGTCACACCTGCCGTTGAGTGTGTGTGTGTGTTCCGCGGAAGAATGGCAGTGTAAGAAACGGTGGTGTAAGCAGGCGGGAGGACTCAGGTATTGTAGAGTATACAGGAAATCCCAGACATGAACCAGTAATCCAAACAGCCATAATCACTACTTCCTCTTTCATCTTTAGGAGGATGGCTTTCTGCTTTTACTCTCTGCTTTTATCACCTGTTTAATTTCCCTCCCTTCCTCTCACTTTCTCCTTTTACTCTCTGATTTTATCACCTGTTTAATTTCCCTCCCCTCCTCTCAGTTTCTGCTTATATCACCTGTTTAATTTCCCTCCCTTCCTCTCACTTTCTCCTTTTACTCTCTGCTTTTATCACCTGTTTAATTTCCCTCCCTTCCTCTCACTTTCTGCTTTTATCACCTGTTTAATTTCCCTCCCTTCCTCTCACTTTCTGCTTTTATCACCTGTTTAATTTCCCTCCCCTCCTCTCACTCTCTGCTTTTATCACCTGTTTAATTTCCCTCCCTTCCTCTCACTTTCTGCTTTTATCACCTGTTTAATTTCCCTCCCTTTCTCTCACTTTCTGCTTTTATCACCTGTTTAATTTCCCTCCCCTCCTCTCACTTTCTGCTTTTACTCTCTGCCTCTCCTTTTACTCTCTGCCTCTCCTTTTACTCTCTGCCTCTCCTTTTACTCTCTGCCTCTCCTTTTACTCTCTGCCTCTCCTTTTACTCTCTGCCTCTCCTTTTACTCTTTCTCCCTCCACCCCCTATCTCCCTTTCTCTCTTTCTCCCTCCACCCCCTCTATCTCCCTTTCTCTCTCTCTCCCTCCACCCCCTCTATCTCCCTTTCTCTCTCTCTCCCTCCAACCCTCTATCTCCCTTTCTCTCTCTCTCCCTCCACCCCCTCTATCTCCCTTTCTCTCTCTCTCCCTCCACCCCCTCTTTTAGCCATTATTGAGCTTTACTTACGTGAACAGTACTGTTATGGAAGATTGAGACAATTTACCCGCTAATGCAAATGAAATATGGGAAATGGAACAGAGATAGACAAACATCAATTAATTACTATTTACAGTTGAAGTGGGAAGTTTACATACACCTTAGCCAAATACATCTACATTCAGTTTTTCATGCTTCCTAACATTTAATCCAAGTAAAAATTTCCTGTCTTAGGTCAGTTATGATCACCACTTTTTTAAGAATGTGAGTTGTCAGAATAATAGTTGAGAGACTGATTTATTTCAGCTTTTATTTCTTTCATCACATTCCCAGTGGGTCAGAAGTTTACATACACTCAGTATTTGGTAGCATTGCCTTTAAATTGTTTAACTTAACTGCCCCATTCCTCCTGACAGTGCTGGTGTAACTGAGTCAAGTTTGTAGGCCTCTATGCTCGCATACACCTTTTCAGTTCTGCCCACAAATTTTAGTCAAATACCTTGACTTTGTTGTACTTATTAAGCCATTTTGGCACAACTTTGGAAGTATGCTTGGTGGAAAACAGAGGAGACTTGCAAGCCAAAGAACACCATCCCAACCGTGGAGCACGGGGGTGGCAGCATCATGTTGTGGGGGTGCTTTGTTGCAGGAGGGACTGGTGCACTTCACAAAATAGATGGCATCATGAGATAGGAAAATTATGTGGATATATTGAAGCAACATCTCAAGACGTCAGTCAGGAAGTTAAAGCTTGGTCGCAAATGGGTCTTTCAGATGGACAATGACCGCAAGCATACTTCCAAAGTTGTGGCAAAATGTCTTAAGGACAACAAAGTCAAGGTATTGATGTGGCCATCACAAAGCCCTGACCTCAATCCTATAGAAAATGTATGGGCAGATCTTTAAAAGTGTGTGCGAGCAAGGATGCCTACAAATCTGACTGTTACACCAGCACTGTCAGGAGGAATGGGCCAAAATTCACCCAACTTATTGTGGGAAGCTTGTGGAATGCTACCCGAAATGTTTGACCCAAGTAAAACAATTTAAAGGCAATGCTACCAAATACTAATTGAATGTATGTAAACTTCTGATCCACTGAGAATGTGATGAAAGCTGATAATTCTCTCTTCTATTATTCTGACATTTCACATTCTTAAAATTAAGTGGTGATCCTAACTGACCTAAAACAGGGAATTTGTACTTGGATAAAATGTCAGGAATTGTGAAACTGAGTTCAAATGTATTTGACTAAGGTGTATGTAAACTTCCGACTTCAACTGTATATTTGGATTCGTTTAACACTTTTTTGGTTACTACATGATTGTTACTTTATAGTTTTAATGTCTTCCCTATTATTCTATTCTAGTAAAAACAAAGAAAAACCCTTGAATGAGTAGGTGTGTCCAAATGTTTGACTCATACTATATATAGCACTATATTTGTCAACACTGACAGTGACTAAGGAGAATGATTTTGTCTGTTTCCACTCCCATTCTCTTTTTCCTTCTCCTCCTCTAACTCTTTGTCCATTGTCACAGATGATCATTTTGTAAACAGATGGTGAGCTTCTTTAACTGACCTTGCTGTGACCCTATGCTGATCTGTGCTGTTCAGTTGGTTTCCTCATTATGACCCATCACTGACCCTCTCCCTCCTAGATGAGGTTGTGATGATTGCTGTGTTTTCTCTGTCTCCCCCTAGATGAGGTTGTAATGATTGCAGTGTTTTCTCTGTCTCCCCCTAGATGAGGTTGTAGTGATCATGGTGTTTTCTCTCACGCTGTCTGTCTCCCCCTACAGGAGTTTGTGATGATCGTGGTGTTTGGTCTGGAATACGCTGTGAGGGTTTGGGCATCTGGCTGCTGCTGTCGCTACAGAGGATGGCAGGGGAGACTACGCTTCGCCAGGAAACCCTTCTGTGTTATAGGCAAGATGCTGTCTCTCTCTCCCTGTCTGTGTGTGTGTGTGTGTGTGTGTGTGTGTGTGTGTGTGTGTGTGTGGTGTCTTCAACTACAAGATCATGTGTAAGTATACAGTCGTGGCCAAAAGTTTTGAGAATGACACAAATATTAATTTTCACAGTTTGCTCCTTCAGTGTGTTTAGATATTTTTGTCAGATGTTACTATGGATACTGAAGTATAATTACAAGCATTTCATAAGTGTCAAAGGCTTTTATTGACAATTACATGAAATTGATGCAGAGAGTGAATATTTGCGGTGTTGACCCTTCTTTTTCAAGACCTCTGCAATCCTCCCTGGCATGCTGTCAATTAACTTCTGGGCCACATCCTGACTGATGGCAGCCCATTCTTGCATAATCAATGCTTGAAGATTGTCAGAATTTGTGGGTTTTTGTTTGTCCACCCACCTTGAGGATTAACCACAAGTTCTCAATGGGATTAAGGTCTGGGGAGTTTCCTGGCCAACGTAATCACCTCCACCCCCTGACAACACAATTATCGCCACCACCACCTGACAACACTGTAATCATCACCACCACCACTTGGCAACACAATCACCTTCATCACTTGGCAACACAATCACCTCCACCACTTGGCAACACAATCACCTCCACCACTTGGCAACACAATCACCCCTCCACCACTTGGCAACACAATCACCTCCACCACTTGGCAACACAATCACCACCACCACTTGGCAACACAATCACCACCACCACTTGGCAACACAATCACCACCACCACTTGGCAACACAATCACCACCTCCACCTGGCAACACAATCTTCACCTGGCAACACAATCACCGCCTGGCAACACAATCACCACCACCACCACCTGACAAGACTATAATCATCATCACCTGACAACACAATCACCACCGTCACCTGACAACAGTATAACACCATCACATGACAACACAATCACCTCCACCACCTGACAACACAACAATCACCTTCATCACCTGACAACACTACAATCACCTCCACCACCTGACAACACTACAATCATCAACACCACCATCATCATCTGACAGCACTACAATCATCATCACCTGACAACACTATAAACCACCACCTGATAACACAATCACCACCTGACAACACAATCACCACCTGACAACACAATCACCACCTGACCCAAAATATCATTGTGTTGTTCCCTGAGCCACTTAGTTATCACTTTTGCCTTATGGCAAGGTGCTCCATCATGCTGGAAAAGGCATTGTTCGTCACCAAACTGTTCCTGGATGGTTGGGAGAAGTTGCTCTCGGAGGATGTGTTGGTACCATTCTTTATGCATGGCTGTGTTCTTAGGCAAAATTGTGAGTGAGCCCACTCCCTTGGCTGAGAAGCAACCCCACACATGAATGGTCTCAGTATGCTTTACTGTTGGCATGACACAGGACTGATTGTAATGCTCACCTTGTCTTCTCCGGACAAGCTTTTTTCTGGATGTCCCAAACAATCGGAAACGGGATTCATCAGAGAAAATGACTTTACCCCAGTCCTTAGCAGTCCAATCCCTGTACCTTTTGCAGAATATCAGTCTGTCCCTGATGTTTTTCCTGGAGAGAAGTGGCTTATTTGCTGCCTTTCTTGACACCAGGCCATCCTCCAAAAGTCTTCGCCTCACTGTGCGTGTAGATGCACTCACACCTGCCTGCTGCATTTCTGAGCAAGCGCTATACTGGTGGTGCCCCGATCCCGCAGCTGAATCAACTTTAGGAGACAGTCCTGGCGCTTGCTGGAGCCCTGAAGCCTTCACAACAATTGAACCGCTCTCCTTGAAATTCTTGATGATCCGATAAATGGTTGATTTAGGTGCAATCTTACTGGCAGCAATATCCTTGCCTGTGAAGCCCTTTTTGTGCAAAGCAATGATGACGGCACGTGCTTCCTTGCAGGTAAGCATGGTTGACAGAAGAAGAACAATGATTCCAAGCACCACCCTACTTTTTGAAGCTTCCAGTCTGTTATTCGAACTCAATCAGCATGACAGAGTGGGGGGGATTCAGTTCTTTTCTATGGCAAAGAGGGACTTTGCAATTAATTGTAATTCATCTGATCACTCTTCATAACATTCTGGAGTATATGCAAATTGTCATCATACAAACTGAGGAAGCAGACTTCGTGAAAATTAATTTGTCGTTCTCAAAACTTTTGGCCACGACTGTACTTACAATACATGTACAGAGTAGTATTTACATGCATGCATGCATGCATACAGACAGACAGACAGACAGACAGACAGACAGACAGACAGACAGACAGACAGACAGACAGACAGACAGACAGACAGACAGACAGACAGACAGACAGACAGACAGACAGACAGACAGACAGACAGACAGACAGACAGACAGACAGACAGACAGACAGACAGACAGACAGACAGACAGACAGACAGACAGACAGACAGACAGACAGACAGACAGACAGACAGACAGACAGACAGACAGACAGACAGACAGACAGACAGACAGACAGACAGACAGACAGACAGACAGACAGACAGACAGACAGACAGACAGACAGAGTTTCCAAAGAGCAGTAGCTAATGGATAGTTATTGATATGTGTCTGAGCTTACTGGGACTGAATGTGTGTACTGGATGTGCATTGTGCATCTCTCTCTCCTTTCACCTCCTTTCACCTCCTCTCTTTCTTCCCCCTTTTTCTCCATAGACTTCATAGTGTTTGTGGCGTCGTTGGCGGTGATCGCAGCGGGTACCCAGGGGAACATATTTGCTACCTCTGCCCTGCGCAGCATGCGGTTCCTCCAGATCCTCCGGATGGTACGCATGGACAGACGAGGAGGCACCTGGAAACTACTGGGCTCTGTGGTCTATGCCCACAGCAAGGTGGACATACACACACACACTCACTCACAGTGGATGATGAAACGACTAGTATTAGTGATATGGTGTCATGCCAACCACAACACACCCACAGATACTTTACACATACTGAAAGGTTAGGGTCGTGGACCTCAGAAACGATATCCACCTTAGACTGGTAGTTAGGATGACCACTCTGAAAAGTTAAAGCCAAATACACTGCACACACACTCAGGGATGTCAGGTGATGGTGATTGTGTTGTCAGGTGATGGTGATTGTGTTGTCAGGTGATGGTGATTGTGTTGTCAGGTGATGGTGATTGTGTTGTCAGGTGATGGTGGTTTATTGTGTTGACAGGTGGTGGTGGTGGTTTATAGTGTTGTCTGGTGATGGTGATGATTATAGTGTTGTCAGGTGGTGGTGGTTTATAGTGTTGTCAGGTGGTGGTGGTTTATAGTGTTGTCAGCTGGTGGTGATTGTGTTGTCAGGTGGTGGTGATTGTGTTGTCAGGTGGTGGTGGTTTATAGTGTTGTCAGGTGGTGGTGATTGTGTTGTCAGGTGGTGGTGATTGTGTTGTCAGGTGGTGGTGGTTTATGGTGGTGATGATTATAGTGTTGTCAGGTGATGGTGGCGATGATTGTAGTGTTGTCAGGTGGTGGAGGTGATTGTAGTGTTGTCATGTGATGGTGTTAATACTGTTGTCAGGTGGTGAAGGTGATTGTAGTGTTGTCAGGTGGTGAAGGTGATTGTTGTGTTGTCAGGTGGTGGAGGTGATTGTAGTGTTGTCAGGTGGTGGAGGTGATTGTAGTGTTGTCAGGTGGTGGAGGTGATTGTAGTGTTGTCAGGTGGTGAAGGTGATTGTTGTGTTGTCAGGTGATGAAGGTGATTGTTGTGTTGTCAGGTGGTGGAGGTGATTGTTGTGTTGTCAGGTGGTGGAGGTGATTGTAGTGTTGTCAGGTGGTGGAGGTGATTGTTGTGTTGTCAGGTGGTGGAGGTGATTGTAGTGTTGTCATGTGATGGTGTTAATACTGTTGTCAGGTGGTGGAGGTGATTGTAGTGTTGTCAGGTGGTGGAGGTGATTGTTGTGTTGTCAGGTGGTGAAGGTGATTGTTGTGTTGTCAGGTGGTGATGTGGATTGTGTTGTCAGGTGATGATGTTGTTGTGTTGTCAGGTGATGATGTTGTTGTGTTGTCAGGTGGTGATGATGATGATGTTGTTGTGTTGTCAGGTTGTGTTGTCAGGTGATGATGTTGTTGTGTTGTCAGGTGATGATGTTGTTGTGTTGTCAGGTGATGATGTTGTTGTGTTGTCAGGTGGTGATGGTTGTTGTGTTGTCAGGTGATGATGTTGTTGTGTTGTCAGGTGATGATGTTGTTGTGTTGTCAGGTGATGATGTTGTTGTGTTGTCAGGTGATGATGTTGTTGTGTTGTCAGGTGATGATGTTGTTGTGTTGTCAGGTGATGATGTTGTTGTGTTGTCAGGTGATGATGTTGTTGTGTTGTCAGGTGATGATGTTGTTGTGTTGTCAGGTGATGATGTTGTTGTGTTGTCAGGTGATGATGTTGTTGTGTTGTCAGGTGATGTTGTTGTGTTGTCAGGTGATGATGTTGTTGTGTTGTCAGGTGATGATGTTGTTGTGTTGTCAGGTGATGATGTTGTTGTGTGGTCAGGTGATGATGTTGGTTGTGTGGTCAGGTGATGATGTTGGTTGTGTGGTCAGGTGATGATGTTGGTTGTGTGGTCAGGTGATGATGGTGGTTGTGTGGTCAGGTGATAATGATTATAGTGTTTTCAGGTGATGGTGTGGATTGTGATGTCTGGTGTTTATTGTGTTGTCAGGTGATGGTGGGGATTGTGTTGTCTGGTGTTTATTGTGTTGTCAGGTGATGGTGGGGATTGTGTTGTCTGGTGTTTATTGTGTTGTCAGGTGTTTATTATATTGTCAGGTGATTATTATATTGTCAGGTGATTATTATGTTGTCAGGTGATGGTGTGGATTGTGTTGTCAGGTGATTATTATGTTGTCAGGTGATTATTATGTTGTCAGGTGATTATTATGTTGTCAGGTGATGGTGTGGATTGTGTTGTCAGGTGATTATTATGTTGTCAGGTGATTATTATGTTGTCAGGTGATTATTATGTTGTCAGGTGATTATTATGTTGTCAGGTGATTATTATATTGTCAGGTGATTATTATATTGTCAGGTGATTATTATATTGTCAGGTGATTATTATGTTGTCAGGTGATTATTATGTTGTCAGGTGATGTGTGTGTTGTCATGATGGTTGTGTTGTCAGGATGATTAGGTGTTGTCAGGTGATTATTATGTTGTCAGGTGATTATTATGTTGTCAGGTGATTATTATGTTGTCAGGTGATTATTATATTGTCAGGTGATTATTATGTTGTCAGGTGATTATTATGTTGTCAGGTGATTATTATGTTGTCAGGTGATTATTATATTGTCAGGTGATTATTATGTTGTCAGGTGATTATTATGTTGTCAGGTGATTATTATGTTGTCAGGTGATTATTATGTTGTCAGGTGATTATTATGTTGTCAGGTGATTATTATGTTGTCAGGTGATTATTATGATTATTGTCAGGTGATTATTATGTTGTCAGGTGATTATTATGTTGTCAGGTGATTATTATGTTGTCAGGTGATTATTATGTTGTCAGGTGATTATTATATTGTCAGGTGATTATTATATTGTCAGGTGATTATTATGTTGTCAGGTGATTATTATGTTGTCAGGTGATTATTATGTTGTCAGGTGATTATTATGTTGTCAGGTGATGGTGTGGATTGTGTTGTCAGGTGATTATTATGTTGTCAGGTGATTATTATATTGTCAGGTGATTATTATGTTGTCAGGTGATTATTATGTTGTCAGGTGATTATTATGTTGTCAGGTGATTATTATGTTGTCAGGTGATTATTATATTGTCAGGTGATTATTATGTTGTCAGGTGATTATTATGTTGTCAGGTGATTATTATGTTGTCAGGTGATTATTATATTGTCAGGTGATTATTATGTTGTCAGGTGATTATTATGTTGTCAGGTGATGGTGTGGATTATGTTGTCAGGTGATTATTATGTTGTCAGGTGATTATTATGTTGTCAGGTGATTATTATGTTGTCAGGTGATGGTGTGGATTGTGTTGTCAGGTGATTATTATGTTGTCAGGTGATTATTATGTTGTTAGGTGATTATTATGTTGTCAGGTGGTGGTGTTTGTTGTCAGGTGATGATTGTGTTGTCAGGTGCTGGTGATTATGTTGTCAGGTGATTGTGTTGTCAGTTGATTGTGTTGTCAGGTGATGGTGGTGATTGTGTTATTTGCTCTTTAATATTTGGCATATATTGATTGATGTTTTTGATGATATTTTGATCACTACCTGCCCCTCCCCCTCCTTTCTCGGTCTCAGGAGCTCATTACAGCGTGGTACATTGGTTTCCTGGTCCTGATCTTTGCCTCCTTCCTGGTTTACCTGGCAGAGAAGGATGTCAACACAGAGTTCAACACCTACGCAGACTCCCTCTGGTGGGGAACGGTCAGTACCACACACACACTCACTCACACAGGAAAGATTGCATTGCATTGGATAGCAGTCGTCTTCTGGGCTCCTGACCAATTCTGCTATTGTTGGAAAAGGACCCATACGCATTTCACAGTTAGCCTACACCTGTCGTTTACGAAGCATGTGACAAATAACATTTGATTTGACACACACACCCACTGACTTGGGTATGAATTGCCCTTTCTCCAGATCTAGAATTAGACTGACCAATAGAATGTCTCTCTAGTACCATGCTGTTTTACTAGTTTTGCTCTGTATAGTATTTACCACTGGAAGACTTATTCTCTGTGTGTGTGTGTTTCTACTTCCAGATTACTCTCACCACCATCGGCTATGGTGACAAAACACCCCGCACCTGGTTGGGCCGACTCCTAGCTGCCGGCTTCGCGCTCCTGGGTGTGTCCTTCTTCGCCCTTCCTGCTGTGAGTCTCTCTCATTGGTGTACATCACTGTCAGTTCCCCTCCCAGCCAATCGGCGCTCATTCCTTTTAGCCCTCCCTCTGATCCGCTCCTTCTGAACCCTCTCTCAGGGTATCCTGGGGTCAGGCTTTGCTCTGAAGGTGCAGGAGCAGCACAGACAGAAGCACTTTGAGAAGAGGAGGACTCCTGCTGCCAACCTTATACAGGTGACCACAGATAGCTCAGGTGTCATCCACTCAATCAACAGACTAGATCATAAGGGGTGACAGGTAGCATAGTGGTTGGACGTTGGACCCGTAACCGGAAGGTTGCGCGATCGAATCCCCGAGCTGACAAAGTAAATATGTGTCTTTCGGCCCCTGAACAAGGCAGTTAACCCACTGTTCCTAGGCTGTCATTGTAAATAAGAGTTTGTTCTTAACTGACTTGCCTAGTTAAATTAAGGTTAAATAAAATAATAAAACTGAACCCACTAACAAATTGCTGTATGATTGGATCATTTTCCTTTAGTGGCTTAACGTGTGTGTGTGTGTGTGTGTGTGTGTGTGTGTGTGTGTGTGTGTGTGTGTGTGTGTGTGTGTGTGTGTGTGTGTGTGTGTGTGTGTGTGTGTGTGTGTGTGTGTGTGTGTGTGTGTGTGTGTGTGTGTGTGTGTGTGTGTGTGTGTGTTCCAGGCTGCTTGGCGTCTGTACTCTACTGATGCTCAGCACTCCTACCTGACAGCCACTTGGTACTTCTATGACAGCATGCTTCCATCCTTCAGGTAGGTACTCCCTTCTCCTCTCCAATAATGCCGTTGTTGTGTGTTGGTGCTGGTCGACCCATGAATTTAACCATCCCCACTACATTAAATTAAAAGGACAAAATGTTTGTACAGGTAGATTTGACTTAGGTGTGACTTGGAGTAGCAAGCGTGTCTCACCTATCCTAAATGAATGTGGTTTTGAAAGCCAGCTGACACTGCTAACCGGTTGAACATTGAGAGAGCATTGTAGGGAGGTGAGGAGAGGCTGTACAGATGAATTATAGGATCTAGGAAGAGAACCTAAATGTAACTTGCACCTACATATAATTAACATGACACACACATGAACATACACACATGAACGTACACAAATATACAACAATGATCAATATCCCAGCAATTGAGTTGCTTTTACCAGTGGTGACCGTGGGCATTCTATCTTCCTTGGTCTAAAACGGTGGGGTGCACTTTCATTCATTTTCATTCTCCCTTTTTTAAGTTATTACAGGTTTCTTCAGGCCTCAAATGTGACTACCACCATTGTTTATCTTTATTATTTCTTAAGATTGTATTCTCTTATTTTATTTAAGTATTTACATATTAATTGGACTCATTCAGTTTGTTTAAAAAGAGGGGTACTTTTATGACTTACATAAACCTTTTTTTGCCTCTTAGCTCTGTGTCCAGTGACAAGAAAAGTGTGTAGATGGTGCCATCAATATTTGTCATACTTAATTTTGATAAATTACATATGAATTATCCCCACCTTTTTTATGTTTTGACCCTTAATTTGACATCCTTTTTATGTTTTTTTTTTGTTTTTTTGTTTTGTTTCTTGCTTTCTTTGTTTTTTTTGTGCACATGGGGTCAGAGAACTGACACTACTGTTCAGTCACCTTCAGCGACGGCGTAGCGCCAAGAATGTCCTTCACAACTCCCACAACACCCTGCTGTCCGGGCTACGGCCCTACAGCTCCCCCTACCTGTCAGGGGACAGGTACGCACCACCACACACACACACACACACACACATACACACAGATAAACGACAGACTGATATATAGAGGCACACCGACATATAAATACGCAAGAAAAGATCACCGTGACACATGCACTAATTTGTATCAAACAATCTCTCACCAGAGGATGCTGCAGTTTTTACTCCTTATAGCAGTGAGCTGATTTAGAAAGAAATGCTGGCTGTTCTCTGGTCTGTGGTTCCTGTGTGGATGTACTGTTGTGTATCTAACCACCTGTCACAAATACTGATTCTAAACCTGTGTAATTAACAGCACCGCTTGCTCCATCTCTGTCTGCCTCTCATTCACTTTCCTCGTCTGATTCATCTTCATGTCAACTCCATCACCCTCATCCATTCATCCACCCCTTCTCTCCTTTTTGTCCCGCTCTCTCTCTCTCCTGTCATCCGCTTCTTTTCCATGTCATCCCTCCACCAACCCTGTTCTCAGGAAGACAGAAGTCCCTTGCAGGTTTGTTCTTCTGAACGCATGTGTCTCTGCATTCCCTCTCTGACAAATCCAGCTAGGAAGTGGTCCTCCATGGTAATGGGAAAAACAATGGGACACAACCCAGCATGTCAGATACATACAATAACATGCCATGTTTTCCAAGGTATATGTTTGGTCTTGTAGCCCCTCAGTATGAACCAGATGTATGCTGTATTTGCCATACAGTTGATTGAATAGTACTGCATGTACTGAAAGACATTAATAACACATTGATGGCAGTGTGTCTCCCAAATCAAGAAGACAATGGTTAGGTGTGGAGCTAATTATTTTCGACCTTCTAGAACGGGGGCTGCAGTCTTATTATGGATATACTCCGGTGAACTGCTTCCTCTGCAGACTCTCCTGCTGCCTACAGTACACCCCCAACTCAACACCTCCCTCCTCCATGGGTGTGTGTCAATACATTTGCAAACCTTCAAAGTGAAAGGAGACAAGGAAAGGAAGCCATTTAAGACTGTTGAGTTGCAGTACTGGGCTACCCCTCCACTTCACCCTCTCACCTCCCTCAGCCCCTCACCTTTATGATCTCACTGCCTGCGTACCCTGCCTCTGCTCTCCCTTTTCCTCCTCTTCCTCTCCTATCTTCCAATTCTCCTTTCCTCCTCTCTCCTCTCCCCTTCTAGCCCCCACCCCCTCTTCTTCTTCTCCCCTCTTCCTCTTCCCTTCCTCCTCTACTCTTCCTCCTCCACTCTTCCTCTCCTCCTATTCTCTTCACCCTCCTTCTGCCTTGTGTGTTTCCTCAGTCAACTCGTTTCTAAAAAGCGGTCTCTTCTGGATTCACGCTGGCCGTAAGCAGCAGAGGTATCCACGGTGACAAGCCTGTGCATGGGGCACCCCCCTCCCCATCCTTCCTTACTCACACATTCACACTACCCCCTTCCCACTCTGCCTGAGGGTCCCACAGCCTTCTGGCCCAGTGCAGTGGGTGTGTCTCTGTACATTTTCTCCTTCGAATAAGGAGTTGGTCCCCTTGAAATATGCCACTTTCAATAAGGATTTGGTCCCCTTGAAATATCCCACTTTCAATAAGGATTTGGTTTTAGTCTCTTCATTTAGCATAGTGTGAAGACACTTGTCATTGAGGATGGTCATCAGAATAAAAATGTTTGTAAATTGCACTATTTATAGTCACATTTTGGAATTGATGTTTGAGAATAGGAAACACTGCTCTGGTGTTAATCTTTGCCTGGGCCTTTACTGTGTGAGAAGAATGACAGTTTGTTCTGTTAAAGGGATACCTCTGTTGTAAACCACTTTCTTTCAGTGAACTGGATGACACAATAAACCATGCGTTCTTTATTAGAAAACAAAGGGATTTGTTTCATGGTTTATGTGGATCTAATGTCAGCATTGGCCTCCTCACACACTTACAGATTTAAATTACTTACATCATTTTTACAGAAGGTTCTGACAAATACATTTTTTAATATTTATGAAAAGGTCAAATAATTAGCAAGTCACACATGCTGTTTTCCTAATAGTGTTGCATGACCGTTACTTGTTAATTGCACACATTGTTCATGCATGCATTCTTTGATCACTTCTGCTCTGTAGTGAATTATGGAGAAAGGCTTCAAATGATCCTGCATGCAATGCAACCATATGCTTATGCAGAAACATTTCCCTCCCCTGATAGTTTTTCCCCTTTCGTCTGCTAAAATGTTTCTCTTCAAATCCTTTGCTCAGTATGCCGTACATGTCTTTGGAGGGTTCATCTGTGTTTTTAACCCTAGCAC
Source organism: Oncorhynchus gorbuscha (assembly GCF_021184085.1). Classification (NCBI taxonomy): domain Eukaryota; kingdom Metazoa; phylum Chordata; class Actinopteri; order Salmoniformes; family Salmonidae; genus Oncorhynchus; species Oncorhynchus gorbuscha. The sequence continues at coordinate 18,271,099 of NC_060181.1, read as the reverse complement.
ATCCCTTTTTAATTTCCTTTCCAATGGAATGCAAAGGGCTAACAGTAATTCAACATCTTACTCTGTCCACCCTCCCCTTCTAAGTCATCCTGAGCATTTCAGCTCCGGCGTATGAAATGCCGTTTCCCCTAATGCTTTTCCAGCTACTTAAATATTACATTTAAATGGCAGGTCAGCACACAAACAAGGGTTATATCAGCGTAAACAACATGTCTCTAATCGTTCTCTGGTGCGTGACGTTTGAAATGCTTTGTGACTTTGTAACATGTAAGTGGTCACCGAGTGTACATCACAATTTGCTCCCTATTCCCTATATATACCTATACTCCCCCCAGTCAGCCAGTCAGTAAATCAGCCAGTCAGTCAATAAATCCGGCAGTAAATCAGCCAGACAGTCAGTCATGCCTGTGTGACATCTCCGTCTGAATGTCTGTCTCTGTTCTCTCTGTGCTTTGTTGGTCATTGAGTATGTTGTGTGTGACTGTTTTTAATGGGAGTCAGTAGCTACACACTATCTAGTGTACTGCTGTCTGTACCTGCTAACTACCTGGGACTGCTTCTCTGCAGATTGGCTAAACTCAGATCTAAAACAACTGGACCGTCCACTGGACACTATGAACCTATAGTCAATGAGGAAAATCACACAACAGAACTCTAAGGTTGTCCTAAGTGGCAGATAAACATGTGGACACAAGTTAATTACCTTCGTTGTTTCAGCAGCAGCAAAATGGGATTCCGGGACAGGATGCGGCTGAACAACTCCCGTTCGTCCCAGGCGAGCCGGAACAAGGCGTCCCCGCTGCCTCCCGGGACGAGTGTCCGCCAGTCGCCCAGCACGGACAATGTCCCAGAAGCCACCAGCCCCGGAAAAGTGCAGAAGAGCTGGAGCTTCAACGACCGCACGCGGTTCCGCACCTCCCTGCGACTCAAACCCAGACCTCCTGCAGACGGTGGGAACTGGGACTTGACTCACTCACTCACTCACTCACTCACTCACTCACTCACACAAACACACATTCTCTACATTTACATACACTTACTCACATACTGTCTCTCACGTATGTTATTGTACTCACTCACTCCCTCCCTCTCACCCTTAACTGTATTGTTGCTGTCCTGTCTCCAGTGGATGGAGTAGGGGAGGACAGTGTTGAAGACAAACCATATTGTGACGTTGCCATGGAGGAGGTGATCCCAGCAGTGAAGACCTTGATACGGGCTGTTAGGTGAGTCCTACAACCCCTCTCACAGCACCCCTACCTGTACCCACAGGGTACCTACTGGTCCACATTATGATGGAATCAGGTCACCTGTCTCCTCTGGTCCTATTGTCGCAATAGGCCCGAGTATTATATTTGGGCCTACAGTACTTCATGTTATGGTGGATGGACTAAGATGAATGGTTGGCTTTTCCAGTGGACTCTGGCCATATGCAGCTTCAGCTGACGGTAGGGAAATGTCCTCTTTAGTGTGGTAACTGATCCTTCCTGCCGCAGGCCAGCTGCTTGGCTCTGACCTTGTCTCAGTCAGTCAGTCAGGGCCTGGAGGGCAGCTGACAGAGCTGTGATCATGGAGAGTCTATTGCAGAGCTCCATGTTAATGATACACTGTGTGTTTTAGCGATCACTCCCTGGCCCCCAAAAATAGACAAACATGACATCACTATACTAGTCTCTATTGTACAGTTATTTTGTCTCATCTTACTTTGATGGAAATTATCATACGAATTTGTTGACCAAAGTCTTACATTACATTTACATTTAAGTCATTTAGCAGACGCTCTTATCCAGAGCGACTTACTCATGTAACATTGTTTTAAAGGTAACGTTGTGCATGCTGTAGTGTAGTCGTGTACATAGACCACCTTTCTATGCCCACAAGGGAACTTCCAATATTAGGAAAAACTAGCTACGATATAAGGAATGGAGAAAGAATGGTGTGAAGGAAGGAGAAAAATGCCTACCTGGCAAACCTATGCACTAATTAACGGCTCCATGTGTTCAGGGGGGGGACGACACACGACCCCTTGAGGTTTCTCTGTGCTTAACCATGTAAATGTCCTGGAGGGATACCTTTATCGCTCTACACACACAGACACACGCACATGCAAAACTTATTCCACTGAGGGAGGCAGAAAAACACTACAATTGCCAGCAAACAACTGTCAGTGAGGCAGGTATGTTGGTCTGTGGGTAGTTGGTGTGAGTGGATTGTATTGAACCACTACTGGCAGACCCCAAGGGTCAGCCATACAGACACACAGCATCTTTCATGTTGCATCAGACTGTGTGTGTGTTTCCATGTGTACACTGTGTACAGTATGCTATAAGTATGAGGGGTTATGTGAGTGCATGTGTTTATATGAAAGGGTTAGTGGATTGGGTCTGGATTCATTTGAGTGTAGGCCCTATTAGCTACCATACTGAAACGTGAATATTCTTTGTCGACACTACATCACTCTAGAAACACTGGAATCTTATGTCAGACTCCACACTTAAGATTGATGTCTTTTACGAAACCGGTAGATATTAGCATCGACTGTATTGCTGAGGCTTCACTATAGGAAGGCTAATGTAGTTAATCAGCCTGCCTACTTGCCTGTGTAAATGTGTGTTGTTTGGGATATGCAGGGATGGTGAGAGAGGAGGAGGAGAGAGATCTGCATACTTGTTGTAGTACTCTACTCAAACTAATCGAGTTGTGCTAAAGCCACTAGTAGTCAACTTCTGTATTTTTGCACAGTTGTGAACATTTTATATTTTTGAAACGGTTTTATCCAGAGTTTGTAAAGTCAACCATTTGCCTATTGTTTGATCCTCCGTGTTAAGGGTTTTAAAGAAGTGATAGTTCCATTCCTCTGCTTTTAAAGTGATAAGCTGTTGAGCTCATGTAAGCAGGAGTTCCTCTCTTGGTGTTAAAGACAGCAGGTAGCCTAGCAGTTTGAGCATTGGCCCAGTAACTGAAATGTCGCTGGTTTGAACACCCGAAGAAGACTCTTGAGCCAACAATGTGAAAAATCTGTCTATGTGCCCCTGAGCAAGGCACTTAAACCCCATTTGCTCCAATGGCGCTGTACTTACTATGGCTGACCCTATAAAACAACACAATTTACTGCACCTATCCTCCATCACAACCCACTTCACTACTGTTGCCATGAGTCATTCACATAAAACCAAACCAAAAATGACCGAATGCTGACTTGAATATGTTTGGTCCAGATCTCAATAACTTTTTGGTACTGATTCCCTACCAGAGCCCCTGAGTCTGTAGCTAATGATGTAGTGCACCCAGCTATGCCCTTATACCAGGTATCTGCAGTGGGAATACTTCAGGCAGCCAATGTATTAATACGATCATACCACTCGATGAAGAGAGAGACTCAGCGCTTTGAAGAACCCCTTAGAGGATGGAAATAAAATGATATTTTTCTTTCTTTTTCTTGTTCATTCCTTTCTACTTTCCCTTACTCTTTATTTTACCCACACCTGAGACCCACCCGAACAGGAGAAAATATGCATCTACCTGCAAAAAAAAAAAATACATCTTGCAAAAATATTTTTGAAAAACTCCGTTGTCATCAAGAGCGCACTGTGAGGAAGAGGAAGGAGGAAGGGTGCGCTGACGGCTTCTGTGGTACCAGCTGTCGACCACCACCCCTCTTTTTCTACTTTCTCTCTCTCCTGCAGAGCAGAAGAGGGAAAGGGGGATAAAGAAGAAAAGTGTGTGTTTGCCATCAACACACTAGCGTTGCAGCACAGCGTTGCAGCACATAGCACTAAACTGCCATTGCACATGCCAGTTGTTCAGTTGCCAACAATGATTAACACGTTTCCACATTACCTTGTGTTCCATATCCCTGCTGTGATTGTGTGTGTCTGTTTCACCAAACCACCACCACTACAAATGTAATGTGTGTGTCCTCCCCCTGACAGAACACACTGATATTAAAGAGGTCTTAGCCCATCTCTGTGTGAGAGATAGTGTTTCCTCATAAAACAGCCCCCCTCCCCACCTGCCTCGCCCTCCCTCCCCTCTGTGCCCACTCTGACTCATGGAGCAATCCATCACGGCTTTGTTTGACAGGTTAAGTGCGTATGTTTGGCTACGCTAACATTTGGTGTTTCCTGCATTCTGCCGAACCAGCACCTCAGTGTTCGGGTGTCTGACTACTCTACTATAGTGTGACAAGCAGCCAGAACTCTGCCCAGTATATGTTCAACACTCTGCACACGCGCACACGCGCACACACGCACACACGCACACACGCACACACGCGCACACACACACACACACACACACACACACACACACACACACACACACACACACACACACACACACACACACACACACACACACACACACACACACACACACACACACACACACACACACACACACACACACACACACACACACACACACACACACACACACACACACACACACACACACAGCTGTCTCGCTGAGAGGAGGTAGACGAGACACACACAGGGGTCCACCTCATGTTTGTGTGAGAGAGATGCTGACTAAGCAGAGGGCCAGGGTGTGCAGAAAACTGAGTGTGTCCCTCTCTCCTTACACAGTGCACCGGAATAAGGGTGTCTATTAAAGATATGCACAGTGCCTTGGGAACATATTCAGACCCCTTTTTCCAAATTGTATTAGGTTACAGCCTTATTTCTCAAATGGATTACATTTGTTTTAAAATCCTCAGCAATCTACATATAATACCCCATAATGACAAAGTGAAAACAGGTTTTTAGACATTTATGCAAATGTATTAAAAATAAAAAACAGAAATCTTATTTACACAAGTATTCAGACCCTTTGCTATGAGACTCGAAATTGAGCTCAGGTGCATCCTGTTTCCATTGATCATCCTTGAGATGTTTCTACAACTTAATTCGAGTCCCACTGTGGTCAATTCAATTGATTCGAACATGATTTGGAAAGGCACACACCTGTCGATATAAGGTCCCACAGTTGACAGTGCACATCAGAGCAAAAACCAAGCCATTAGGTCAAAGGAATTGTCCGTAGAGCTCAGAGACAGGATTGTGTTGAGGCTCAGATCTGGGGAAAATAAGCAAAACATTTCTGAAGCATTGAAGGTCCCCATCATTCTTAAATGGAAGAAGTCTGGATCCACCAAGACCGGCTAGACTGAGCAATCAGGGGAGAAGGGCCGTGGCCAGGGAGGTGGCCAAGAACGCGATGGTCACTCTTACAGCATTCCAGAGTTCCTCTGTGGAGATGGGAGAACCTTCCATAAGGACAACCATCTCTGCAGCACTCCATCAATCAGGACTTTTATGGTAGAGTGGCCTGACGGATGTAAAAGGCACATGACAGCCTGCTTGGAGTTTGCCAAAAGGCACCTAAAGACTCTCAGGCCATGAGAAACTAGATTCTCTGGTCTGATGAAACCAAGATTGAACTCTTTGGCCTGAATGCCAGGTGCCACGTCTGGAGGTAACCTGGCACCATCCCTACGGTGAAGCATGGTTGTAGCCGCATCATGCCGTGAGGATGTTTTCCAGCGACAGGGACTGAGAGACTACTCAGGATTGAGGCAATGATGAACGGAGCAAAGTACAGAGAGATCCTTGATGAAAACCTGCTCCAGAGCGCTCAGGACCTCAGACTGGGGTGAAGGTTCACCTTCCAACAGGACAACGACCCTAAGCACACAGCCAAGACAACACAGGAGTGGCTTCGGGACAAGTCTCTGAATTTCCTTGAGTGGCCCAGCCAGAGCCCAGACCCAATCGAACATCTCTGGAGAGACCTGAAAATAGCTGTGCAGCAATGCTCCCCATCCAACCTGACTGAGCTTGAGAGAATCTGCAGAGAAGAATGGGAGAAACTCCCCAAATACAAATATTTCAAGCTTTTAGCGTCATGCCCAAGAAGACTCGATGCTGTTAACCGCTGCAAAAGGTCTGAATACTTACGTAAATGTGATATTTCAGTCTTGTATTTTTTAAAAATAAATTAGCAAACATTTCTAAAAAATAGTTTTTGCTTCATCATTGAGGTATTGTGTGTAGATTGATAAGAAAAATATATATTTGATCAATTTTAGGATAAGGCTGTAACGTAACAAAATGTGAAGAAAGTGAAGGGGTCTGAATACTTTCCGAAGGCACTGTATACAGTCAGTGTTCTAAACATGGCTCTACATATGTCATTGGTAATACAGAACCAATGCCGTTGTCAAAGTCCACAACAAAGGGGAATCCCTGCAGTCCTCCAGTGGTTTCCCTTAATGAGGCCATTTGTGAATAATATTGATAAGGTCACTTTGGCTGCAAATCCCACTTAATCACACCTACGTAGTGGCATTGATGACGTGCATGACTTGTTTCATGGTTTAACACTTTCGCTGTATTCACTGGTTTTATTCTGCAGTGTGAGGCACCCACAGGCAACACATTCTAGTAGATCTCTACTTGTGTGTGTGTAGGATTCTGAAGTTCCTGGTGGCCAAGCGGAAATTTAAGGAGACTCTGCGTCCATACGATGTGAAGGACGTCATAGAGCAGTACTCTGCTGGACACCTGGACATGCTGGGGAGGATCAAGAGTCTACAATCCAGGTACACACACACAACCTACAACAGTTGAAGACACAGTGGATTCACACACACTCTATCATCAGTAGTAACCATAACACCACTAAATGAACCATTTTGATAATGATTGTTGTGTGTTGTCCTGGTCCTCCCCAGAGTGGATCAGATAGTGGGTCGTGGATCGTCCTACCAGGCAGATAATAAGAAGGTGAGGAGTGAGAAGGGAGAGAAGACCCCTCCAGAACTAGACCTTATGGACGAGCTCAGTATGATGGGACGCGTCATCAAGGTGGAGAAACAGGTACAGAGCTCCAGTACAGTAGGTTGATCATCATGTTAACGCACGGCCACGGCCACCACTTTGAGACAGGAAAACCCCTGATCATCAATGCGTGGCTCCCCTGATTAGGCTAATATTCCATGTACACTGAGCAAAAATACAAACGTAACATTTAAAGTGCTGGTCCCATCTTTCATGAGCTGAAATAAAAGATTCCAGAAATGTTCCATACGCACAAAAAGTTATTTCACTCATTCTTTTGCCACACATTTGTTTACATCCCTGTTCATGAGCATTCCAAATGCACAATGCAAATAGTCCGGGTAGCCATTTGACTACCTGTTCAGGAGTCTTATGGCTTGGGGGTAAAAACTGTTGAGAAGCCTTTTTGTCCTAGACTTGGCACTCCGGTACCGCTTGCCATGCGGTAGTAGAGAGAACAGTCTATGACTGGGGTGGCTGGGGTCTTTGACAATTTTTAGGGCCTTCCTCTGACACCGCCTGGTGCAGAGGTCCTGGATGGCAGGCAGCTTAGCCCCAGTGATGTACTGGGCCGTTCGCACTACCCTCTGTAGTGCCTTGCGGTCAGAGGCCGAGCAATTGCCATACCAGGCAGTGATGCATGTTGCAGCTGTAGAACCTTTTGAGGATCTCAGGACCCATGCCAAATCTTTTTAGTTTCCTGGGGGGGGAATAGGCTTTATCGTGCCCTCTTCACGACTGTCTTAGTGTGTTTGGACCATTCTAGTTTGTTGTTGATGTGGCCACCAAGGAACTTGAAGCTCTCAACCTGCTCCACTACAGCCCTGTCGATGAGAATGGGGGCATGCTCGGTCCTCCTTTTCCTGTAGTCCACAATAATCTCCTTAGTCCTGGTTACGTTGAGGAATAGGTTGTTATTCTGGCACCACCCGGCCAGGTCTCTGACTTCCTCCCTATAGGCTGTCTCGTCTTTGTCGGTGATCAGGCCTACCACTGTTGTGTCGTCTGCAAACTTAATGATGGTGTTGCATGCCTGGCCATGCAGTCGTGGGTGAACAGGGAGTACAGGTGTGGACTGAGCATGCACCCCTGGGGAGCTCCAGTGTTGAGGATCAGCGTGGCAGATGTGTTGTGCCTACCCCCACCACCTGGGGGTGGCCCATAAGGAAGTCCAATATCCAGTTGCAGAGGGAGGTGTTTAGTCCCAGGATCCTGAGCTTAGTGATGAGCTTTGAGCGTACTATGGTGTTGAACGCTGAGCTGTAGTCAATGAATAGCATTTTCACATAAGTGTTAATTTTGTCCAGGTGGGAAAGGGCAGTGTGGAGTGCAATAGAGATTGCATCATCTGTGGATCTGTTTGGGCGATATGCAAATTGAGTGGGTCTAGGGTTTCTGGGATAATGGTGTTGATGTGAGCCATTCAAAGCACTTTCAAAGCACCTTTCAAAGCACTTCATGGCTACGGACATGAGTGCTATGGGTCTATAGTCATTTAGGCAGGTTACCTTTGTGTTCTTGGGGCACAGGGACTATGGTGGTCTGCTTGAAACATGTTGGTATTACAGACGCAATCAGGGACATGTTAAAAATGACAGTGAAGACACCTGCCAGTTGGTCAGCACATGCCCGGAGCACACGTCCTGGTAATCCGTCTGGTCCTCAGCCTTGTATGTTGACCTGTTTAAAGGTCTTACTCACGTTGGCTACGGAGAGCATGATCACATAGTCGTCCGGAACAACTGATGCTCTCATGCATGCCTCAGTGTTGCTTGCCTATATGCAAGCATAGAAGTGATTTAGCTCGTCTGGTAGGCTCGTGTCACTGAGCAGCTCACGGCTGTGCTTCCCTTTGTAGTCTGTAATAGTTTGCAAGCCCTGCCACATAAGACGAGCATCAGAGCCGGTGTAGTATGATTCGATCTTAGCCCTTTATTGACACTTTGCCTGTTTGATGGTTCGTCGCAGGGCATAGCAGGATTTCTTGTAAGCTTCCGGGTTGGAGTCCCGCACCTTGAAAGACCCTTTTGCTCAGTGTGAATGTTGCCTGTAATCCATGGCTTCTGGTTGGGGTATGTCACTGTGGGGATGACGTCATCGATGCACTTATTGATAAAGCCAGTGACTGACAATAAAAGGCCACTCTAAAATGTCCAGTTTTGTCACACAACACAATGCCACAGATGTCTCAAGTTTTCAGAGCATGCAATGAGCATGTTGACTACAGGAATGTCCACCAGAGCTGTTGCTAGAGAATTGAATGTTCATTTCTCGACCATAAGCCACCTCCAACGTTGTTTTAAAGAATTTAGCAGGACGTCCAGCCGGCCTCACAACCGCAGACCACGCACAAGTAGGTGCCGTCCCAGGCCCACCCATGGCTACGCCCCTGTCCAGTCATGTGAAATCCATAGATCAGGACCTCATTTATTTATTTAATTGACTGATTTCCTTATATGAACTGTAACTCAGCAAAATCTTTGAAATTGTTGCATGTTGCGTTTATATTTTTGTTCAGTATAATATAGGGGTGAGTGCATGATTTCTCAATTTATGCTTGTATTTGTCTAATGATATTGGGTTAGTAGTACTACTAACTGCATTTTAACTTTGCAATTTATAATGAAATACCCAGTAAAAAAGACTATCATAATCATTGCTCATTAATAATGTCATAAATAGATTTTAGTGCACAAAATAATTAGTGTGTGTTAATCTCTGTACAGGTGCAGTCGATAGAGAACAAGCTGGACCTCCTTCTTAACTTCTACACACAGTGTCTGAAGAAAGGCTCCTCCAACTTCACCTTGTCCTCCCTGTTAGAACCAGACCTGATGTCGGACTACCACAGCCCCACAGACCATCGTGACCTTTTCCCCTCTGCCAACTCACTCAACATCTCCCACTCAGAGTCCAGCAACATAAAGTGACTGGTATTGTACTCACTGACTGAGGCTGGGGCTGAATCTGGGAATGAACTGGGTCCACCGCTAGACCCTCACCACAATGGCCCTGAGATGTCATGTCACAATACTGGACTGTAGCAGCACCTCTGAAGCAACCCACTATGCCCATAGCTCTTCCCACTAATTACCAAACCAATTTGATTCCTAACTTTGGAGGTCTGACTCCTTTAGGAATTCACAGTCCACACCTTAGGACCCACACTTTTTACCATTGATTGATCCTCATCTTTAATCATTTCTCCCTCCACATACACTACATGGCCAAAATTATGTGGTCAACCCTTCAAATGAGTGGATTCGGCTATTTCAGCCACACCCATTGCTGACAGGTATATAAAATCGAGCACAAAGCCATGCAATCTCCATAGACAAACATTGGCAGTAGAATTACCTGTACTGAAGAGCTCAGTGACATTCAGCGTGGCGCCATCATAGGATGCCACCAAGTCAGTTCATCATATTTCTGCCATGCTAGAGCTGCCCTGGTCAACTGTAAGTGTTGTTATTGTGAAGTGGAAACATCTAGGAGCAACAACGGCTCAGCCCCGAGGTGGTAGGCCACACAAGCTCACAGCACAGGACTGCCAAGGGCTAAAGCGTGTAGCATGTAAAAATCGTCTGTCCTCGGTTGCAACACTCACAACCAAGTTCCAAACTGCCTCTGGAAGCATTACCAGCACAAGGACTGTTCGTCGGGAGCTTAATGAAATAGGTTTCCGTGGCCGAGCAGCTGCATACAAGTCTAAGATCACAATGCGAGATGCCAAGCGTCGGCTGGAGTAATGTAAAGCTTGCCACCATTGAAGCAGTGGAAATGCATGCTCTGGAGTGATGAATCACACTGTGCATTCTGGCGATGACAGGAGATCGCTACCTGCCCGAATGCATAATGACCTGGGGCTGTTTTTCATGGTTCAGGTTAGGCCCCTTAGTTCCAGTGAAGGGACACCTTAACGCTACAGCATACAATGACATTCTAGAGGATTCTGTGCTTTCAACTTTGTGGCAACAATTTGCCAAAAAAAGGCCCTTTCCTGTTTCAGCATGACAATGCCCCCGTGCACAAAGCGAGGTCCATACAGAAATGGTTTGTCGAGATCGGTGTGGAAGAACTTGACTGGCCTGCACAGAGCCCTGACTTCAACCCCACCGAACACCTTTTGGGATGAATTGGAACGCCGACTGCGAGCCAAGCTCAATCGCCCAACATCAGTGCCCGACCTCACTAATGCTCTTGTGGCTGAATGAACGCAAGTCCTGTTATAGCAGCAAAGGGGGGACCAACTCCATATTAATGCCCATGATTTTAGAATGAGATGTTTGACGAGAGGGTGATCACATACCTTTGGCTATGTGGTGTATTTTAAATCATCTGCTCCGTTTTAGAGCCCCCACTAGTGGAGTCTTCATCATACTATCCTTTCTCTGTTACAAACCAGCACCCATCAACCCTAACTACTCCTCACATGAAGCCCTTCACTCACACCCTCCCTCCACACCCTCCTCCCTTAATCCTCTCCCTTCATCTTCATCTGGCCATAGCCCTATCCAACCCTAACCCAGCCTCAAGTGAACCAGTGGAGTCCCTACTGAATATGCATACACTGGCCACCAGAGGGTACCATCTGAACAGATTCCTGGCCCGAAGAAGAGAGAGAACAACACTACTACTTGACCACCTAACACTACTAACTGACCAGTTTCACTCACCAACCACATCATATATACTGTATCTATCTATGCCTTTTCCTAAATATCAACCCAAGTTTGGGTTTTGTACATTTTTTTACACGGTTTGGTGTTCTGTTATCTGCTCAGTTTTTTCCCTCTACTGGTTTCCTAATTTGTAATCAATAGATTTCCAGATGAACCAATGAACTGCTGCAGCTCTGCAGCAGTCAGAATAGCTTTGATTTTTTTGATTAGTTCTCTAATCTGTTGCTATAGGAGACGGACTGTCTCTAAGCTTCTGATGAATGTACTGTGTGCGCCCTGTTCTGTCCCCTCCTCCTCTCATCCTCACCACACATTCCACAGCTCAACTCAACTCTCTTTCTGAGGCACTGCAAAGACGTCATGTCCCCATCTACTCCACTGCGGGGATACCCAGACTGGAAAAAAGGCCCAACAATGGACGACTCGTCATGAATAGAAAGATGAAAACCACAGCCATTTCACCAAAACATCAGCTCTCTGTCCTTGCCCTCCAGTCCAGGTTGTTTCATGATACTCGTTCTACAGTTCTACTGTATGCTGTCCTGAAAAGAGAGGGACTAGGTTACAACAAGAGAAGAACTTAGGCCTCGTGTGTGACACTTGTTCCATCCCTCTTTGAAGTACATCCATGCCACTCCAATAATCTCCCGACTCATGATTCTCTATACAAAAAGCCCTATTTGCAAAGAAAAGAAAGAGAAAGCGACTCCTTGAAACAGCCAATATGGTATTGCATAATAGTGAGAGAAATACTGGAAGGACGCAGGCTCTGTTTTCCAAATCAGTTTTGGAATGGGGAATCTCTCTCTAGCATTGTTTCATGGCATTCTGAAGAGATTTTACACGTCTGCACAAAGGTCAGGTTAAAGGGGTTATTGTATATTTTCTACCTGTTGATCTCTTTAAAAACGTCTGTCTTGCCGCCCACCCCTCAGACATGCATGTTCCTCAGACCAGACCAAAGGGTAAGAAAACACTGACCCCAAGTCAGACTATAGAGGGTGATGTCCCTTCTCTCTGTATCAGTACTCCTCCATTCTCACCCGGCTTTGTCACGTAGTATCTCACTCCTGTGTTTCATGTCAGCTGGTTTAGGACAGCCAATCAGCTCATGTCTATGATGAGATGTTTTTCAAACCAACCAACTATCACACATTCTTTGGCTGCTTTCCAACATCAACACTAGCATACTACTTAAAGTGCATGCACCAACCATAATAGCTTCAAAGCAGTGTGCTAGTGTGGATGTTGGACCAGAGCCTTACTTTCTCTCATTGTCGATAGAGAAATCTTGTCTCGTTGATTCGCCCAACACACGCACCTTCTCATGATGCACGTCAAGTGAACAGACTGAGTACAGTTGGTGTGATGTAGCCAATCGTGTGAATGGTACAGTCAGGTGGTGGCTGATAAGATAATGCCCGGGAGGCATTCATCCATGTCAGAAGCATGATCTCTGGTACTGTAGCCTCTCCTATCTATGCATGTGTCTTAGCCAATAGCTTTATAAATACTTCTTTACTGCATCTAACCGTGGCAGGATTCAATGCAGACGTCCTCCTTGCATTATCGACAAGAGAGAGTCCACTTTAGCCTTATGGTGTATGGTTGTTTATGGTTCGCTGACAGACCCTAAACAATGGTTTGCTCATAGAGGTAATGTTATGTAAAGATTTTCTAATGGACAGAACTGGAGAACACTCACCCCAAAGTTATATTCTTGTACCCACTGTAGTGGACACTATGGCACCTGAAGAGACTCCTGTAATAACTGTAATCAGAGTACTTGTTAAGTCGTCCTTTCTGTTTGTTCATACACTCCACCGCGTCTCCTCTGACAGCTAAAATTACATGGACCATTTCTATGATTGTATTTTTGTGGGGGTTTTTATTGTTTAAAGTGAATGTTAGATTTGAGTCCGTTATGAATGTGTCCTCCCATTTTGTTTTTTGATATTGTTTCCTATAAAGTTTAATAAATGTAGCATTTTTGTCAAGTCAAATTGACGATGCATGACTGTTCTCAAGACACTCCCATACTTCACACACACAGTCCCAGAGCTCAACGATTGATTTAACTGTTGTTAGCCATAATTGCATCCGGCCCTAACAATGGAGGACATTTTCTTTTTCTCAGAATCACAGTTCTCTGTTTTCAGCCAGTACAAGCAAGTCTCTGGCACCATGAGAGGCTTGGACAAATTAATTAGATTCAATCAAGACAACAGTTAGTTGATTCAGGTGCATAAATGTACCATTCAAAGCGTCTGGAGATTCTGAAACATTTTAAGCTTGGGACATCTGGTGTTTTTGTTGCTGCTTTTGTCAAATCGACGACAAGTGACTGTTCTGCGTTAGACAATGGCAAGACCACATTCAGTAGGGCCAAGAGATTCAGTTTGGCATCATTTCATTACGTATGTATTGTTGGATGGTAAATAGCTTTTTGTTATTGTCCTTAAATAGAAGCCATATGCCAAATTATGTCCAATCAGTTAATTGTTCATTCAGTTGTAGACAGTACACACTTATCCATATTAGACTGATGTGTCGCTTTACATGCTATAGTCTTTTTAGAGTTAAATATCTTGATCTGGGCCTCCCGAGTGGCGCAGCGGTCTAAGAGACTGCATCACAGTACTAGAGGCGTTACTACAGACCCGGGTTCATTCCCGTGCTGTGCCACAACCGGCCTTGGCCTGGAGTCCCATAGGACGGCGCACAATTGGCCCAGCGTCGTCCGGGTGAGGGGAGAGTTTGGCTGGTGGGGCTTTACTTGGCTCATCGCGCTCTAGAGACTCCTTGTGGTGGGCTGGGTGCCTGCAGGCTGACCCAAGTCGCCAGTTGAACAGTTTCCTCTGACACATTGGTGTGGCTGGTTTCAGAATTAAGATGGTGGGTGTTAAGGAGCGCGGTTAGGCGGATCATGTTTCGGTGGACACATGATTCCACCTTCGGCTCTCCCGAGCCCGTTGGGGAGTTGCAGTGATGAGACATGATCTACTTTCAATGGTGTTGAGTGGCTACAGCACAGTACAGAACGATACGCCTTACATAACCCATAACTTTGAGAAGGAAATCACAGAAAATGTATATTTTCATTGCAATCTCAGTCCCTTAGTATGCAACGACATACACTGAGTCAACAGCTTGAACAAGCCCTTACATTTTGTTCCACAAGACTGATTACAGAAACAACTGATTGGAATGACCGTATCAATTGCAAGTGTATAGTTTTAAAACTGAATCATTGCTCCTCTATTCAAATTCTGTCACATTTTAAGCTGGGACTGGAGGCATGACCTTTAGCATCCCACAGTGACAGTACTGACCCAGCACGTCACCCTGCCTTCCCTTGATACACATTAGCTTCTATAGGAACTGAGATAAGCACAGCTCTGATTTTCTAATCAAAACGAAGGCTGAGCATGATCTAATCTTCTGCATGTTGTCTTACTGTCCCTTTCAAGATTCCATCACATCACTTCCTCTGTCTGCGTCCCAAAATGGCACCATATTCCCTATCTAGCGCACTGCTGTTGACGAGAGACTGAAGGACCCTTGGTCTAAAGTACTACACTATATAGGGAATAGGGTGTCTTTTGAGATGGGCCCTCTGACTTGCTGCCATTCCAACATTCCATCCATCCTCCCTCACTTCTTTTAATCCCTATAATGTATTGGATCTATTGTTATCACGAGAACTAGTACAAAGTCAAAGCAATAAACTAGTATTAACAAAATGTCTTCCATGCAATTTCAATGATTTGATGAAGTTACCCGTTGGAATAATAACGATATTCAGTGTTTTTATTTTCTAATGCACACCTGATTTGGTTTTTAAAAGTGAAACCATAAAATGCTCACTACTTGTTGAGAATAATTCAATTTACTAATTTATTACTTTTTTTCAATAATGATTTAATTGAATGTTATGCTGTCTCTCATTTGAGTAACGCAGAGTCTTCTTTCTTCTGCCTGCTTTAGCCTATTGATGATGATGATGATGATCAACGATCCTCGTACCATTTTTGGATCAAATCAAACTTTGTTGACTCAGTTTCTAATCTTTCCAGAGTGGACTATGTTATTATCAACCACTTAACATTAACGTCGTAGCTTTATGAAATACCCAATGTACAGTAGGGACCAATTCAAAGACTCCAGAGGTCTACAGATACTTCCTTTCCCTGGATTTATCACATGAATGGCAGGATGTTCATGTATCATCTGGCCAGTGCAGCGTTTCCCCAACTTCAGGCCTCCAGTACACATTTATGTTGTAGCACAGGGACAAACTCACCTCAAGGTTTTGATGATTAGTTGACAAGTTGAATCAGGTGTGCTTGTCTGGGGCCACAACAAAAACGTGTACTGTTGAGGGTACTGGAGGACCGGAGTTGGGAAACACTGTTATAGTGGACGTGTGTGCGTGTTTAACTTCAGCCTGTAATGTAGATAAGTCCATCATTTGCTCCACAGGAATTCTATCCAGATACAGAATGTCTGACTACCAAATGGCACCCTATTCCCTATATCAAGGGTAGTCGACTTCTACCCGTGAGGGCTGGAGCCTGTTGATTGTCTGTTCTACCTGATAATTAATTGCACACACCTGTTGTCCCAGGTCTAAATCAGTCCCACGTATGTATATAGTACAGGTAATTATATGAAAAATAGTACACTTGCCTGCCAAATTATACCAGTATGCTAAATTACAGGGTGATGATAAATTATTTTTTAATTAACAAAAGGTTTATAGTGGTATTGACATGGTTAATCCAGTCAAACGATAAAGCAGCATATCTTCTCAGTCCAGCCCAGCTCTCACTTGATTCAGTTTTGTTTAAGGTCTCTTCATCACTTTGTCCGTCCTATTAACCATACCCCCACATTCTTGGAAGACATATAATAACCTAAAGGTAATGACACAAATGGATGTTTTTGCACTTTGAGCCCAGACCAGACTGTCTCTAGTTACAGTGGAGAGCTACAATACATAGTAGTTTAGCTACAAATGTTATTCTCATATTGTTTTCATTGTCTGTTTGATTTGAGGTCATTTCCTGATTCCTGCTTGTTACCTATTGGGGATAGGGTGGCAGGAAAGGGTGCATGTGCGATGATGTAATTGCTGCGGAATGCAGGGAGTTGGAATGCTAAAGGCATTGTGACTTCAGCTGTGGCAAACCACCACGTGGCAAACCACCACGTGGCAAACCACAACGTAAGGCTTGTCGATGGAACGCTCTCTCGCTCTCCATTTCTCTCTGTCTCCCTCACTCTGTTTCCCAATGCTTTTCTCTCTCTGTCTCTCTGTTTCTCTCGCGCTCTCTCACTGACCACGTTTACATGCGCACAGCATTCTGGATAGTACTTCATACTGTATCATGCTTAAGGTCTAATTCGGGATAAACTGTTTACATGAAACTTATTCCGCTCACGAGTTTCACTGTTTACATGAATAAACATAATATTCCTCATTTAAGTTCATATGGATTAATTGAATTGTAACTGAAATATGGACACAGACTGTAGGGCTGCAACTTCACATGTAGGATAATATCATGTTAACTCCTGCAAAATTTGGCATTTTTTCTCGGAACAGGTGCGGAGAAATGGTATTTCTTTCTTTCAGCATCTCTTATGAAAATGCATGTGTTATCTTTGACATGCAAGTAGACAGTATTTCAACCACATAAAATATGCACCCAAGATTTTGGGCTCCAGAGTGGCGCAGCAGTCTAAGGCACTGCCTCTCAGTGCTAGAGGTGTCACTACAGACCTGGTTCAATTCCAGGCTGTATCACAACCGTCCATAATTGGGAGTCCCATAGGGCAGAGCACAATTGGCCCAGCGTCGTCCGGGTTAGTGCTTGGCCGTGGTAGGCCGTCATTGTAAATAAGAATTGGTTCTTAACTGACTTGCCTAGTTAAATAAAGATTAAATAAACTGGGAGGCTTATCAGAATCATTTTCTCAGCTATTAATCTCCTCAAAACCAGTCAAACTGATGACATTTGGACATTTTGCAGAGGACCTATCTTTACACTGTTTTGAAATTATTGTGTTTTTCACCCAGGTCCCTGAACTAAACAGACAACTTTATCGGTGTTAACTAGATTACAAGTTCATTAATTCTATCAATGTAAGGCATTCTTCTGGTGAGTTCTACTTTATTTAGTTATAAAGGAGAGAAGCTGCATAACATATAGTGGCTTACCAAATGTCAGAAATTATCATATGGACTACCAAATGTCAGAAATGATCATATGGACTACCAAATGTCAGAAATTATCATATGGACTACCAAATGTCAGAAATTATCATATGGACTACCAAATGTCAGAAATTATCATATGGACTACCAAATGTCAGAAATGATCATATGGACTACCAAATGTCAGAAATGATCATTATGGACTACCAAATGTCAGAAATGATCATATGGACTACCAAATGTCAGAAATTATCATATGGACTACCAAATGTCAGAAATGATCATATGGACTACCAAATGTCAGAAATTATCATATGGACTACCAAATTTCAGAAATTATCATTATGGACTACCAAATGTCAGAAATTATAGGCAAAGCATTGTCTAAATTAGGGGTGAAAGTAACCAGTAGGCTATATGGTCCAGTATGGAGTAACAGCAACATAAATTATGGTGGATGAAACTGCACAGGTAGCCTACTTTTTGAAGTGATTTGTTTGACAATCAGATGAAAACATCATCACACAACACCCATGATATGCTAAACTGAGCCTGCGCAGACTGGTAAAATAACAGTAGCCTGAATGGGATAAGATGTTTACATGCCAAAGTAACCCGTCTAAGATCAGAATATCTCATAACCGGGATTACAAGCCTTTTCAGGTAATTGTAAATGGGATATGATGTTTATGTGTCAACTCAAAATCAGAATACTTGAGTATCGCAAATAATAATGGCATATTGGTGTGCATGTAAAGGTGGTAACTGACTGCACAATATGATATTGTATAAACATTGAGTGTCCACTAGAGAGCAGTCTTTCCCAACCCTGTGAGACACTGAACGACATTGCATTGGCAGATTGAGGCAATGAGAGACTCAGTCAGTGGCCCTGTTCACGATACCAAATTCTAAATGTTTTCAAAACGTTTGGCAATGTACACCACAACCATTGTCAGCAAGTTGTCCAAAGCAAGTGTCTGGGGCTTAAACATCTTTTTCTGAGCCCTCAGCACTATCCCGGAGTGTTCTGATATGAGGGTAAGAGGCATGATTGGTGACATGGTATTTTATTTACCAGATGGTCAACCACACTACTTTGTGGTGGCCGCAGGGTATGCATGTCAGGGTAGTTAAGCAGGTATGGACATAGATGAGGTAACACGTTTAGTTAATAATGGTCCCACTGGGCACAAACCTCAAACCATGTTGATTCAACCAATGTGTGCCCAGTGGGGTGCTGTGTTCTACTTTGATGCCAAGGTTGAGCGAGACTGAGTCCATGGATATTTTGTGGAAGAGAGCCTTGAGGTAAACGAATGACCACAGCTACAATTCCCCCAATCTGGAAGTCAAGCTTTATGAATGGGATTAGGTGTGTAGGCCTGGTTCTGTTTAGACAGATGAGTGCTATTGTCTGCAAGGTACCGGCCAAGAGGGAAGCTTAGAAGGCAGCTATTGATTGCATCTCTCATCCTAAATGACATTACTTGCTATGGTGCAGTGTTGATACTCAGTGTTCCCATTCCCAAATGTCAATCACCTCATTGGATTATGCCTCACTTGGCTCCAGTTTTTAACAACAAGGTTAACAACACCGCTCCTGCAGGTCTTTTAGGCACTCTCTAAGTGGCACAGACAGTTCTAGAGAAGTGTTCCTCGATCCTGCTCTTGGGGACACATGATGTGCACTAATACACCAGATTCAACTAATGAATTTATCATCAAGCCTTGAGTAAGTTGAACTAGGGCTGGAACCAAAGCCTGCACAGCCAGATGGTCTCCACAACCAGAATAAATGAAATTGTTGTTGATGGTGAAAACCTTAGGTTGGGCTATATCATTGGCTCACCATTAGGGACCTTTTTACTTGAAGAAACCTTTCCTTATGATGTCATCATTACTCTGTATTGATATTACATTCTGAAACCTTTCCTAATGTCATCATTACTCTGTATTGATATTACATTCTGAAACCTTTCCTAATGTCATCATTACTCTGTATTGATATTACATTCTGAAACCTTTCCTTATGATGTCATCATTACTCTGTATTGATATTACATTCTGAAACCTTTCCTTATGATGTCATCATTACTCTGTATTGATATTACATTCTGAAACCTTTCCTTATGATGTCATCATTACTCTGTATTGATATTACATTCTGAAACCTTGCTTTATGATGTCATCATTACTCTGTATTGATATTACATTCTGAAACCTTTCCTTATGATGTCATCATTACTCTGTATTGATATTACATTCTGAAACCTTTCCTTATGATGTCATCATTACTCTGTATTGATATTACATTCTGAAACATTTCCTTATGATGTCATCATTACTCTGTATTGATATTACATTCTGAAACCTTTCCTTATGACGTCATCATTACTCTGTATTGATATTACATTCTGAAACCTTTCCTAATGTCATCATTACTCTGTATTGATATTACATTCTGAAACCTTTCCTAATGTCATCATTACTCTGTATTGATATTACATTCTGAAACCTTTCCTTATGATGTCATCATTACTCTGTATTGATATTACATTCTGAAACCTTGCTTTATGATGTCATTACTCTGTATTGATATTACATTCTGGAATCTTTCCTTATGATGTCATCATTACTCTGTATTGATATTACATTCTGAAACCTTTCCTTATGATGTCATCATTACTCTGTATTGATATAACATTCTGAAACCTTGCCTTATGATGTCATCATTACTCTGTATTGATATTACATTCTGAAACCTTGCCTTATGATGTCATCATTACTCTGTATTGATATTACATTCTGAAACCTTTCCTTATGATGTCATTATTACTCTGTATTGATATTACATTCTGAAACCTTGCTTTATGATGTCATCATTACTCTGTATTGATATTACATTCTGAAACCTTGCCTTAAGATGTCATAACCTTTTTAGCACCTTTTGTGTTGATCCAGAAAAATGAAAACCAGACATGTTTTATGTTGTAGGTGTGCTATGCAATTGTGTGCATGTGGTGTTTGTGCTCACAATTCCTCAGTGCAGTTTTTTTTACTTTGGCGTGTGATGATTAAAACCCACCAATGCCACCACTATTAGGGAACATCAGGAGGGATGTTATGTCTTTCTCTTGGCTCGCTCCCCTCTTTTGGTTTTCTCTCCTTGAGATACTCTTATCTGAAGAATCCCGGGAATTCTAGACAGAGGGACCATGCAGGAACACGCCTGAGTAGGAATCAAGAATAGCATTGGGGAGGGGGAGAGGTGGGACAGGTGGAGCTGCACAGGTAAGGCTGAACATTTGGACTCCCTTTATTGTGTGTTAACAGTGGGACGGAACAAAAGTCTGCACACCTTCCACTGGTCTACTGAGTCTGAGACATGAGGTATCCTCATTGCTGTACTGACCAGACCTCAATGCCACTTCTTAGTTTTCTACCCATTGATACTTCCCCTTAACCCAATGCTTTCAAAGGCTGAACAAGTTCAAACGTATCGATGGGAAGAATAGCAGGTGCTGTTGCTGAGTATTGATGGCCTCAGCAGGGATCAATGGTATTGACAGGGAGGGCCTTTTAAAGGGAGTTTCAGGGGTGAGATGACTGGTGGGCCAGGGAGATTCAGGAGTAGAGATGACTGGTGGGCCAGGGAGTTTCAGGAGTAGAGATGACTGGTGGGCCAGGGAGATTCAGGAGTAGAGATGACTGGTGGGCCAGGGAGATTCAGGAGTAGAGATGACTGGTGGGCCAGGGAGTTTCAGGAGTAGAGATGACTGGTGGGCCAGGGAGATTCAGGAGTAGAGATGACTGGTGGGCCAGGGAGATTCAGGAGTAGAGATGACTGGTGGGCCAGGGAGATTCAGGAGTAGAGATGACTGGTAGGCCAGGGAGATTCAGGAGTAGAGATGACTGGTGGGCCAGGGAGTTTCAGGAGTAGAGATGAGCCACCACATTCCACTGTTATTGCCTTAATGCAAATGTAGTTGACATATCCTCTCTACATTGGGAATTTGAAGATGAAGGAGGCCTACAGTATTTGGGGGGATTAGGGGGGGGGGGATTATGGTTGAGCCGGGGTGCCGACATGAAGCTAGGGTAAAGGGTTGGGCTATGGCTGACCCGTATGTTCAACCCTAACCCTAACATTGTCCTTAATCCTAATCCCTAAACCTGCTTTTTTGAAGACTGTTATTCAAGATTCAGCCATTTGTTAGCAAAATGTTTTGAGGATTTGATATTTAATATATTTGAAATGTATTTCAAAGGGTGATTATAGACTGAATTTTAAAACATCTCATTTTTAACTTGTGTTAATGCCTCTAGTTCCTATTGAACTTCATTATGCGAAGACTACTGAACACAGGCTTACAGGCCTTTTAGCCTCTCAGTGACTTATTAAACCCCTGTTATACAGCCCCATCTCTTCTCGGTCACACATTAAACCCCTTTTATCAAAAACACCTCACACTACTTTTCAGGAACATTCTGTTTGGAGCTGGTCCCTGACATGGAACATGGCAGTGGATGTTCCACAATCAAACATGTTCAGCCTCAGCCTGCCAGAGTTCCTGACTGTGACACTGCTGGCCTGAAAACAAGGAATGTAGTCTACAGAGCACAACTCCAGCTGCCACCTCTTGAACCCAACTGGGGGGGGGAGCGGAACACAACTCATGGACTGAACCAAGGGATCTAAGATGGGGGAAACACCTCTCATGGATTGAACCAAGGGGTCTAAGATGGGGGTAATAAAACATCCTCAAATGTCCCACTGCTTAGGAACGCAAACACTAAAGAATAGTAAAGTGGTGGGTCATCAAATGTTTGGATGAGAGAGTGTTTGTTGTCTAATTTCTTTTTTATTTGAACAATAAAACATATTTTGCATCTTCAAAGTGGTAGGCATGTTGTGTAAATCAAATGATACAACACCCTTTCCCAAAAAATATATTTTAATTCCAGGTTGTAAGGCAACAAATAGGAAATATGCAAAGGGGGTGAATGCTTTCACAAGCCACTGTATTGGTAAATGGTGCCTTAGCACAAATACTGTAGCAATGTTCACGCAGTGTATTTTATTTACAATATTCATCCCGTGCCCACACACTTTTAATTCTGAAAAGTGAAAGTATACTTGTGAGGATGGTCGCCCTAGTAGTAGTTGTAGGTTTTTATACAGTACCCAAGACCAATCCATGAGTTCATTTGACCATTGGAAAAGAGCTACTGTGTAATTACTGCAATGTGGGTTTGATTGAATTAAGCCCTAAGTTATTATCCAATCTTTCCTGAGATCTAATGTAAAGTCTTCAGTCAGCAGCCTCAGCCATCATACAGTTGTCAGTCAGCAGCCTCAGACATATTAGAAACACTAAGATGATGATGAAAGTGCAAAGCTGGCCTCCTGAGTGGCCCAGCGGTCTAAGGAGCTGCATTGCAGTAGTCGTCTGGGTTAGGGGAGGGTTTGGCCGGGGGGCTTTCCTCCTTGGACATATATATATATGATATTATATTGGTGTTAAGAAGCAGCGAGGCTTGGTGGGTCATGTTTTGGAGGACGCATGACTTGATCTTCGCCTCTCCAGAGACCGTTGGGGAGTTGCAGCGATGAGACACGATCTCAACTACCAATTTGGATATCACGAAATTGGGGAGGAAAAAGGGGGTCAAATTACAAAAAAAGAAAGTGAAAAGCTTGACTTCCTCATTTTTACTCATAATATTTAATTGACTTAGCCTGAGAATTTGAGACATTTTACATACATCACACAGTGGTGCAAGGTAAGTAACAGCCTGTGAGTTATTCAGCCTTCATGACAACATATCTGAGAAAGATTTACAAGATTGAGACATGAGGATGCTCTCAGGAGTCTAGTGGAGTGGCGCTGGATGTTTTGGGCTCCAGTGAGGGGAGGGAGGATGAGTAAATGACAGGTATTGAGCGATGGTGTGACAGACCATCAAGGCTGGGTCAGTCCCTATGGGGATGGAGGAGTGGATGGAGGGAGGAGAGGTCTGGTGTGAGCCACCTGAGACCCACTCTCTCAACACTCATCCAAAGATGAAAGGATGACATCCTTAGGGGCAGGGTGGGTGAGGAGGGTGAAGGAGGAGGAAAGAGGGGGAGGAGACTGTCTTCTTCCTTCCCTGTAGACACACAGAATCACCAGAACATACATGTATCTGGCCACTCCTCTCTGTCATCATAAGAGTTCATTTTTGTCCCTTTCCCTCTTAAAGTTAAAACATCCCTTCTCTCCCCAAAAGGGACCAACCATCTGTCTTGGAGACTCAGTGTTGTGAATTGAATTCAATTTGATTCATGTAGCTCTTTTCCCACATTCAAAGCACTGTACATTACATTGGTGTCCGCAGAAAACGTAGACCGTTTAGTTTGTATTCACTTTGGTTATTGTGGCTGAGTATTATGTTGTTGTGTAATTGCAATATTGCCAAACCCCAAGGCAGTAAGTGCTCTCCCGCTGACAGCGTCAACAAACCATTACCACACACACACATACAGCATCAACCAGTGGTGTAAAAATACTTTAGTAGATTTGTTTTCCTTTACTTTACTATTTATATTTCTGACTACTTTTACTCCACTACATTCCTAAGAAAATAATGTACTTTCTACTCCATACCCAAAAGTACCCGTTACATTTTGAATGCTTAGCAGGACAGGAAAATGGTCTAATTCCATTTACATTTACATTTACATTACATTTAAGTCATTTAGCAGACGCTCTTATCCAGAGCGACTTACAAATTGGTGCATTCACCTTATGACATCCAGTGGAACAGTCACTTTACAATAGTGCATCTAAATCTTAAAGGGGGGGGGTGAGAGGGATTACTTATCCTGTCCTAGGTATTCCTTAAAGAGGTGGGGTTTCAGGTGTCTCCGGAAGGTGGTGATTGACTCCGCTGTCCTGGCGTCGTGAGGGAGTTTGTTCCACCATTGGGGGGCCAGAGCAGCGAACAGTTTTACATTTACATTTAAGTCATTTAGCAGACGCTCTTATCCAGAGCGACTTACATTTTGACTGGGCTGAGCGGGAGCTGTACTTCCTCAGTGGTAGGGAGGCGAGCAGGCCAGAGGTGGATGAACGCAGTGTCCTTGTTTGGGTGTAGGGCCTGATCAGAGCCTGGAGGTACTGAGGTGCCGTTCCCCTCACAGCTCCGTAGGCAAGCACCATGGTCTTGTAGCGGATGCGAGCTTCAACTGGAAGCCAGTGGAGAGAACGGAGGAGCGGGGTGACGTGAGAGAACTTGGGAAGGTTGAACATCAGACGGGCTGCGGCGTTCTGGATGAGTTGAAGGGGTTTAATGGCACAGGCAGGGAGCCCAGCCAACAGCGAGTTGCAGTAATCCAGACGGGAGATGACAAGTGCCTGGATTAGGACCTGCGCCGCTTCCTGTGTGAGGCAGGGTCGTACTCTGCGGATGTTGTAGAGCGTGAACCTACAGGAACGGGCCACCACCTTGATGTTGGTTGAGAACGACAGGGTGTTGTCCAGGATCACGCCAAGGTTCTTAGCGCTTTGGGAGGAGGACACAATGGAGTTGTCAACCGTGATGGCGAGATCATGGAACGGGCAGTCCTTCCCCGGGAGGAAGAGCAGCTCCGTCTTGCCGAGGTTCAGCTTGAGGTGGTGATCCGTCATCCACACTGATATGTCTGCCAGACATGCAGAGATGCGATTCGCCACCTGGTCATCAGAAGGGGGAAAGGAGAAGATTAATTGTGTGTCGTCTGCATAGCAATGATAGGAGAGACCATGTGAGGTTATGACAGAGCCAAGTGACTTGGTGTATAGCGAGAATAGGAGAGGGCCTAGAACAGAGCCCTGGGGGACACCAGTGGTGAGAGCGCGTGGTGAGGAGACAGATTCTCGCCACGCCACCTGGTAGGAGCGACCTGTCAGGTAGGACGCAATCCAAGCGTGGGCCGCGCCGGAGATGCCCAACTTGGAGAGGGTGGAGAGGAGGATCTGATGGTTTACAGTATCGAAGGCAGCCGATAGGTCTAGAAGGATGAGAGCAGAGGAGAGAGAGTTAGCTTTAGCAGTGCGGAGCGCCTCCGTGATACAGAGGAGAGCAGTCTCAGTTGAATGACTAGTCTTGAAACCTGACTGATTTGGATCAAGAAGGTCATTCAGAGAGAGATAGCGGGAGAGCTGGCCAAGGACGGCACATTCAAGAGTTTTGGAGAGAAAAGAAAGAAGGGATACTGGTCTGTAATTGTTGACATCGGAGGGATCGAGTGTAGGTTTTTTCAGAAGGGGTGCAACTCTCGCTCTCTTGAAGACGGAAGGGACGTAGCCAGCGGTCAGGGATGAGTTGATGAGCGAGGTGAGGTAAGGGAGAAGGTCTCCGGAAATGGTCTGGAGAAGAGAGGAGGGGATAGGGTCAAGCGGGCAGGTTGTTGGGCGGCCGGCCGTCACAAGACGCGATAATTCCCACTCTTAAAGATAAATTCCTGTTCATCCCTACTGCATCTTATCTGGCGGACTCACTAAACACAAATGCTTATTTGTAAATGATGTCTGAGCGTTGGAGTGTGCCCCAAACAAAAAAATTGTGCTGTTTGCTTATAAGGAATTTGAAATTATTTTTACTTTCACTTTTGATTCTTTAATTTGAGCAATTACATTTACTTTTGATACTTAAGTATATTTACATGTCAAACCAAATAATGTTTTACTTTTACTCAAGTAGGATTTTACTGGGTGACTTGGGTAGTTTTTCCACCACTGGCATCAACAAAGCTTATTACAACAAAATGAAGGAGCTGCCTGCCATAGAAACTAAGTGTAATCAGAGACTTGAAGACTGAGTGCTGTGATCAAACATGAAGGGAATATCAAACGAGCAGCAGGTCTCTACACGCCAGACAATATATTTTCTGGTACTATAAGTCTGTATTGTACTGCTCTCACAAAACATAGGACAGGAAAATACTTTTAAACACACACAGAATGAACAAATTCATCTCTAGCACCTATCCATTAACAGTACTATAAGGGAAATTCAGAGTGAAAAGATGGAAAGCCTTTATATTTAGTTTGGTCACATTCTACCTTCAACAACTGATGGTTGACCGGCCTTCCAGTCACACTGGTTGAAACGTTTGGACATGTCAAAATGTAGGGATGCTGCTGTTATTGAAGTCTTGTTTGGTACGTTAGAACTATGTTCAGTGTTGCATGAGTTACTCTATGCAGACAAAGAAGTCTGCTTGAATGGGTCTGATTGATAGGGAGAGGTTGGTGTAGCAGGGCAGGTTGTGTGTGTGTGTGTGTGTGTGTGTGTGTGTGTGTGTGTGTGTGTGTGTGTGTGTGTGTGTGTGTGTGTGTGTGTGTGTGTGTGTGTGTGTGTGTGTAGTCCTCCCATTCCCCGTTCTGAGAGATGGTAGAAAGGAGAGTATGAGTCTGCCTGCACTGATATGGCCAATAGAGTCAGACAGACCCAAACATACCTTGAGGGAGTGTGTGTACGGGGCCTGTCTGCCATTGCAGTGTTGGGACAAAAAAACTGTCATCTTTGTTGTTATACAGTAATTTCTATCTCATTCACAAGTCATATTTTTAAAGTCCCTTTAAACATATGCCAAGATAGTGTCACATTGAATCCTATAGACAGATACAGCTGATCTAGGGACATTTTCTCTTTGGCAAAGCAGAGGCTGATTCACACTCACCACTTTGCTACCTCCTCTGTCAGCAAGAAACCAATCTGTGGTTCCTCAATCAATGGGAATAATATGTCAGACATATGAGACGTGAGAGAGGCAAAGGTGACAGAGGATTGTTCTGAGAGAGTTTGCTGAATGTTCTGTGATCTTGTCAGGGTTAGTAGGCTTGAATGAAAGAAATCAGTAAAAGTACTGGTTTTAAACTATTAAGTTGTTCCTCCGTCTTCTGACATATAAGAGGAAAGAGAGGAGAGCCGTGAAGTAAATATCTAACACGTCCTATACAGCACACCTGACACCTTCACTATCTCCGACACCCTCACTATCTGCCCTTTACATGGAGACAGAGCGATAGAGGTGTTTTGTCTATGGCTCTACATCAGCCTGCTATCAAAGCAATGTGTGATTTAATGGATAAGAAAGAGGCAGACTGAAAGATAAAAAGAGAGCGAGTTCATGTTCCTGGCATTATATATTATACACCAGAGGAATGGAGTGCACTATATAGAGACTATGGTGCCATTTGGGACATATAGTCTGTGCTCAAGGACTCCGACTAACCGCACAAACCGGGCTCCAGAGTGGCACAGCGTCTAAGGCACTACATCTCAGTGCTAGAGGCGTCACTACAGACCCTGGTTCGATTCCAGGCTACATCACAACTGGCCGTAATTGGGAGTCCCATAGGGTGGTGCACAATTGGCCCTGCGTCATCCGGGTTAGGGTTTGGCCGGAGTAGGCCATCATTGTAAATAAGAATTTGTTATTAACTGACTTGCCTAGTTGAATGAAGGTTAATAAAAATACATTTATAAAACTACGATTTGTGATGTAAATTGAGTATATAGTATGCTTATTGGTCATAGAATGGATATAGTTAGTATGCCAAAATGTCCCCGATGTCGTACTACATTTGACAAAATAGGAAGTATACAAGCAGTGGACACTATTTCTGTGCTTTTAGGGCCCATAATGCAATTCTTCCAAAAACGGGCGTGGCTTCATATTGTTTTCAGATTTCAAGAAAATTGAGGAAAATATGCAGAGCGGATACAAATTCATTGCTTTAACTAATTATGACAAATGTTACGAAAATGCTGAGCAATGTAATAAAGTAATGACTTTTCAAATAAGTTACCTTACACATTATGTTGGCTGACAATCCTTACAAACCACATCATTACAGCAGTATGTACCGGTATGCTAGCTAGGTATTTTAGCTAAAATGTTAGATTAAATGGCACTGAAGGATAGGGCTGCCGTGCTTCTAGCTCTTAGGAAACTTTGCAATATTTTCTTTTTTTAATGTGTTATTTCTTACATTATTAGCCCAGGAAATGTTTTGTGTTATTACATTCAGCCGGGAAAAACTTTTGGATATCAGAGCAGTAACTCACCAGCATTACCAGCAGTATGACCAGGAATATGACTTTCCAGAATCGGCTCCTTTGTTCATACCCCCCACGGCAATTTAACTGACTCCAGAGGCTGTTCCAAAACACTGCCGGCGGAAAAGAGGTACTCCGAGTGGACTTTTGGTCCGACTCAGGATGCGTGCACACCACTTCCGAGTATATTACTCGCTAATGTTCAGTCTCTGGATAATAAAGTTGACTAGATCAGGGAGAGGATTTCCTTCCAGAGAGACATCATGGATTGTAACATACTCTGTTTCATGGAAACATGGCTCTCTCGGGATATACTGTCTGTGTCCATGCAGCCAGTTGAGTTCTCAGTTCATTGCGCAGACAGGAATAAATGTCTCTTCAGGAAGAAGGGCAGGGGTGTATGTTTCATGATTAACTACTCATGGTGTGATTGTGATAACATGCAGGAAGTCAAGTTATTTTGTTCACCTGATCTAGAATACCTCACAATCAAATGCCGACCGTATTACCTCCCAATATAATTCTCTTGGTTATTTGGTTATTGCCACAGCCGTGTATATTCCTCCTCAAGCCGATACCACAGCGGCCCTCAAAGAACTTCACTGGACTTTATGCAACCTGGAAACCACATATTCTGAGGCAGCAACTTCTGGGATGCCCACAAAACCCTTCCCCGCCAACCCTTTATAATCACTACTTCATTTTGCTCCTCCCTTTCTCTAGGCAGAAACTCAAACAGGAAGTACCTGCACTAAAGACTATTCAACGCTGGTCTGACAAATCAGAATCCATGGTTCAAGATTGTTTCGATCACACAGACTGGGATATGCTCCAGGTAGCTTCCGAGAACAACATAAACTCAGTCACCATATCAGTGTATTCGTCTATCAGGAAGTGCATAGGAGATGTTGTACCCTCTGGGACTATTAAAACCTACCCTAACCAGAAACCATGGATAGATGGCAGCATCACATTTAACCATGGCAAGGTGACTGGGAATATGGTTGAATTCAAATAGTGTAGTTATTCCCTCTATAAGGCAACAAACAGGCAAAACGTCTGTATAATTTCAAAGTGGAGTTGCAATTCAACGGCTCAGACATAAGACGTATGTGACAGGGTCTACAGACAATCACGGACTACAAAGGGAAACCAGCCATGTCCGGACAAGCTAAACACCTTCTTCGCCTGCTTTGAGGAGAACACAGTGCTACAGACGCGGCCCGCTACCAAGGACTGTGGGCTCTCCTTTGCTGTGGCAAACGTGAGTAAGACATTTAAGCATGTTAACCATTGCAAGGCTGCCAGCCAAGACGGCATCCCTAGCCGTGTCCTCAGAGCATGCGCAAACCATCTGGCTGGAGTGTTTACGGACATATTCAATCTCTCCCTATCCCAGGCTGTTGTCCCCACATGCTCAAGATGTCCACCATTGTTCGGGTACCCATTAAAGCAAAGGTAACTGAACAGAATTACTATCGCCCCATAATACTCACTTCTGTCATCATGAAGTATCATATCACCTCTACCTTACCTGACACCCTAGACCAACTTCAATTTGTTTACCGCCCCAATAGATCCACAGACGATGCAATCACCATCACATTGCACATTGCACACTGCCCTATCCCATCTGGATAAGAGGAAAACCTATTTTAGAATTCTGTTCATTGACTATAGCTCAGCATTCAACACCATAGTACTGTATTGTCTTTGGCTATGCCGGATTAAGTGATATGACATGCTATTCAATAAAATAATTACTCCGTAATTAACATTACCTGTTTGAGCTAATCATGTAAATGTAATTAACCTGAGTTGGGCACCACAAAATAATATTTATAGAGCTGTTATCTTCCGAATAAACTCTTAAAGACCTAGTAATATTTTACATCAATAGCAGTCAATATTAATCGTCACCTTAATTCAGTCTCATCTGAAAGTTGTAAATTCTTGTAAATTCTTCACGAACCCTGGCTAACAAGTTGAATCAGCAATACAAAATTGGGTTTAATTATTTATTTACTAAATACGTAACTAATCACACAGAATTACACATACACATATTTAAATCATAACTTGATTACAAATTCCGTCATAAAGGAAAACGTCCGGGAAGACTGAGGAACAAAGGAAGAAGCTGTGCTATCGTAAATACAGTATCTTATGCATTCTAAATTACCACCCATTTGGAAAAGGAAAATGAAATAAATATTTACTCTGAGCTGCATTTCGGTAGGTTGGTGGTAGATGGAAGGCCGTGTTGCCCAACCGAGTCCTTTGAAGAATGTCTCTGCTGGTATATTGAATACGTTGTAGTAATGTCATTGTGTGGTAGACGGGATACTCTGTCTGTTCCTTCCTAACCCTCGTTTGCAGCGGCTGTTGCTAACTCAACGGCTAGGAGGTATCACTTCTGTAGTGAATAAGAGTTCAAAGTTCATACCATTCGCAACCAAAGCTCACGCTGATGTTGGCTTCTTTCTGTAGTTATTATCTGAACCATTCTGACATTGGACCGTTGTCCTCACGTCCTCGGAACAGGAAGTTATATTGTCATCAAGGGCTTACATAGGAAGGGAGAGGAGGGCATGTTTGAAAAGTTTTATAGCCCCTGTCCCTTCACAGGGGCGGGCCACTGATTGAGCAGAGCCCTATCTTATGAAAACCCAATCTCAAATTTTAGAAGCTAAAATCACATTTCATCCCATCAAAAATAATTTCATATTCAAACATTTAAATTGAACAACAATTCCATGTGAATCCGATAACTCTGATGTGTAGACTTTACACCGTAGAGTTTGTCATCTTATCATCGATGATAATGTCTCAGATGACAATCGAACTGACATCATATTCATTAAGTACCACTGCATATGTTCAATTGGTCGGATTACCAGAATATAATTCATTTCCCCACACCTTTTGATGTTCCCAGAATCTCTATGTTAAAACCTGTTATGGATCATGCGCATTTTCGCAGCTTTTTGTTAAAAATCGCGCAACATTTCAGCGCCCTGCTACTCATGCCAGGAATATAGTATATGCATATGATTAGTATGTGTGGATAGAAAACACTCAGACGTTTCTAAAACTGGTTAAATCACGGCTGTGACTATAACAGAACGTGCGTTTCATCGAAAAGCGCAGGGAAATCTGATCACTGAAAACTGGAAAATATATCAATGCGCCACTTGAATGTATTGTTGAAAATAAACCACATTAAATGGGGCCGAGGTTGCAATACCTACAGCTTCCACACGATGTCAACAGTCTTGTCATTTGTCTCGGATTTGTTTCTTGGTCAAACGGACACGAGGCAGCGCATTTCTTCAGGTCTCCGACCGGATGTTTTGGTTGAGAAATATTTGGACATGATATCAGGACGTGGAGCTATTGAATACACATCGCCCCGTGATCATTTTGATAGATTATTAACGTTTACTAATACATAAAGTTGCATTACAAAAGTTTTTCGAAGTGTTTTGTGAAAGTTTATCGTCGACTTCCTTCATTTAAAAAAATGACGTTGCGTTATCAAACTCAGTTTTTTCCTTGATTACACAGTCTTCATAGATCGATATCTATGCTATATATGGACCGATTTAATCGAAAAAAAGACCCAATAGTGATGTTTATGGGACATCTAGGAGTGCCAAGAAAGAAGCTCGTCAAAGGTAATGAATGTTTTATATTTTATTTCTGCGTTTTGGGTAGCGCCGGCTACCGCAAAATCTGTCGTTTTAGGTGACTTTGCAGTATTTTGGGGGTGCATGCTATCAGATAATAGCTTCTCATGCTTTTGCCGAAAAGCATTTTACAAATCTGACTTGGTGGATAGATTCACAACGAGTGTAGCTTTAATTCATTACCTTGAATGTGTGTTTTAATGAAAGTTTGAGTTTTATCAAAAACTATTGGTGGCGCTCTGAATTTCCGCTGATTGATGTTCCTGCATGGGAACTATATTCTGCGTCATCCTTAAGAAGTTTAACCAAAGGGTTTGCAAATGTAACATCAGTAGGGTGGAGAGAGGAAAAAGGGGGGGGAAGAGGTATTTATGACTGTAATAAACCTAACCCCAGACCAACATCATGACAGTACCTTCCAAACTCATCATTAAGCTCAAAGCCCTGGGTCTGAACCCTGCCCTTTGCAACTGGGTCTTGGACTTCTTGATGGGCCGACCCCAGGTGGTGAAGGTAAGAAACAACAACTCCACTTCGCTGATCCTCAACACTGGGGGCCCACAAGGAAGCATGCTCAGCTCCCTCCTGTACTGTCTGTTCACTGTGTGGCCACGCACGCCTCCAATGCAATCATCAAGTTTGCAGATGACACAACAGTAGTATGCCTGATTACCAACAATGATGAGACGACCTACAGGGAGGAAGTGAAGGCCCTGGGAGTGTGGCGCCAAGAAAATAACCTCTCACCCAACGTCAACAAAACAAAGGAGCTGATCGTGGACTTCAGGAAACAGCAGAGAAAGCCCCCTCCCATCCACATTGTCGGTACCGCAGTAGAGAAGGTGGAACGCTTCAAGTTTTTCAGTGTACACATCACTGACAAACCACCCACACAGACAGTGTGGTGAAGAAGGCGTAGCAGCACCTCTTCAACCTCAGGAGGCTGAAAAAATGTGGCTTGGCACCTAAAATCCTCAAACTTTTGCAGATTTACAATTGAGAGCATCCTGTTGGGCTGTATCATCGCCTGGTATGGCAACTGCACCGCAGGGCTCTCCAGAGGGCGGTGGGTGGCATCACCGGGGGTAAACTACCTACTCTCCAGGACACCTACAGCACCCAATGTCACAGGAAGGCCAAAAAGATAATCAAGGACAACAACCTATCATCCAGAAGGCGAGGTCCGTACAGGTGCATCAAAGCTAGGACCGAGAGACTTCTATCTGAAGGTCATCAGACTGTTAAATAGCCATCACTAGCATATTAGAGGCTGCTACCCTATATACATGGACTTGAAATCACTGGCCACTTTAATAATTGGATCACTAGTCACTTTAATAATGTTCACATATTTAGCATATACTGTATTCTATCCTATTCTACTGTATCTTAGTCTATGCCGCACTGACATTGCTCATCCAAATATTTATATATTCTTAATTCCATTCCTTTACTTTAGATTGTGTGTATTGTTAGATACTACTTGTTAGATATTACTGCACTGTTGGAGCTAGAAACATAAGCATTTCGCTACACCCGCAATAACATCTGCTAAACAGTGTACGAGACAAATTCAATTTTGATTTGAGCTACCTAATGTTAGTTGGCTACTAATACATCAAACTTGCCAGTAATTTTAACTATATCCTATCTTTAACTAACTACCCAACATTTATTGACTTGATTATTCCCGTCATGCTTAGCTAAGTGGTATAGTCAATGTGCGTTCTCAATGGACATTCGGGTGTTTTCGTAAATTCGCTCTGATTATCTACTCCGATTTCAGAGCACTCTCGTCTGAGTGTATCAGTACGCAAAATAACTGATGAATTTACCAACGCTCAACTCCCGTTGAATATGGGAGTCAGTACACTTCGGCAAAAAAGCATAATTAAATTGTTGCCAGCAGCACATTTAGTCACCAACGCTCTGGATAACCAGCTCTGCCAGGGCAAGTAAAATTGTCAGAGTGAGGTATTCTCTCATTTGTGTCTGGAAGTAGTTAGCAAGCTAGCTAACGTTAACCAGCTAACTTAACCAGACTGCCCTTGTGAGATCGGAACGCTCGGAACAACCCTTCTCCTCAGCCAGTGTGTCCGAGAGCTAAACGCTCTGAATTTACGAACGCCCAGAGGGGGCTCTGAGTGCACTCTGGCACTCCAGATTGAATTTGGATGCACCCTACTCATCGGCCAGAATGTCCAGTGTGCGCTCTGAACGCTCCGAGAGCGAAACACTCAGAATTTACAATTGGACAATCTGACAATGCTCTGAATTTACAAACGCTCAGAGCACACTCTGGCACAGATAGTATGCTCCATTGTTTATCTACTGACAGCATATGGATCTGACTGGAAGGTCCAAGTTGACGGGAGCCGGCGTGGGCCGTAGTCACTCTGAGTCTGAACACAACCCAACAACATTCCGACTGAACAAAAACAAAACTGAATTCAAAGAAAGGTAAACCGATAAAATAAAAAACGTTTATGTTGAAACTGCAATTTCAACACACAAGGAATGTCCCAACCCACTTTTC
Source organism: Oncorhynchus gorbuscha (assembly GCF_021184085.1). Classification (NCBI taxonomy): domain Eukaryota; kingdom Metazoa; phylum Chordata; class Actinopteri; order Salmoniformes; family Salmonidae; genus Oncorhynchus; species Oncorhynchus gorbuscha. The sequence continues at coordinate 18,236,042 of NC_060181.1, read as the reverse complement.
TAAATAAACAGTACACTACTAGATACAGTGCCTTGCAGAAGTATTCATTCCCCTTGGCGTTTTTCCTATTTTGTTGCATTACAACCTGTAATTTAAATGTATTTTTATTTGGATTTCATGTAATGGACATAAACAAAATAGTCCAAATTGGTGAAGTGAAATGAAAAAAATTATTTGTTTCAAAAAATGTAAAATGAAAAGAAAAGTGGTGCTTGTATATGTATTCACCCACTTTGCTATAAGATCTGGTGCAACCAATTACCTCCAGAAGTCACATAATTAGTTAAATAACGTCCACTTGTGTGCAAGCTAAGTGTCACATGATCTCAGTATATATAAACCTGTTCTGAAAGGTCACAGAGTCTGCAAAACCACTAAGCAAGGTGAACCACCAAGCAAGCGACACCATGAAGACCAAGGAGCTCTCCAAACAGGTCAGGGACAAAGTTGTGGAGAAGTACAGATCAGGGTTGGGTTATAAAAAAATATCCGAAACTTTGAACATCCCACGGAGCACCATTAAATCCATTATAAATAAATGGAAAGAATATGGCACTACAACAAACCTGCCAAGAGAGGGCCATCCACCAAAACTCACAGACCAGGCAAGGAGGGCATTAATCAGAGAGGCAACAAGGAGACCAAATATAACCGTGAAGGAGCTGCAAAGCTCCACAGCGGAGATTAGAGTATCTGTCCATAGAACCACTATAAGTCATACACTACACAGAGCTGTGGCCAAAAAATGCCATTGCTTAGAGAAAACAATAAGCAAACATGTTTAGTGTTCGCCAAAAGGCAGATGAGACTAAAATTGAGCTTTTTGGTCATCAAGGAAAAAGCAATGCCTGGTGAAAGTCATCTATATCAAGTGTCACATTTTCAACCTGTTCAATGTGTCAGTCATCAGGGGACTATTAAATGATCCATATATCATGAGTTTTGTTTCCAGTGAACACACAGCAGAGTCTCCATCTGGGATTTCCGATCTTGGTGCGTCAAGGCCTGGGAGGTTTACCGCTTTTGGGAGCCGCTCCCATCCCGGGGGAGAAATACAAGGATTGTTTTTGTTCAGTCGCAGTGTTGTTGGGTTGTGTTCAGACTCAGAGTGACTACGGCCCACGCCGGCTCCCGTCAACTTGGACCTTCCAGTTAGATCCATATGCTGCCAGTAGATAAACAATGGAGCATACTATCTGTGTGTGTGTGTGTGTCTGTGCAGTGTGTACAGTATGTATAGGCCCTCTATTGTTGCCATGGCTCTAGTGGCCATGGTTCCCCTTTACTTCTGCTCCTGAGGAGAACGGACAGTCTAATGTTGAGCATCTGGAGGGCCTGGCTCAGACCTGAGTCATTATAGAACAGGCCCAGCCTCTCAACACACACACACACACACACACACACACACACACACACACACACACACACACACACACACACACACACACACACACACACACACACACACACACACACACACACACACACACACACACACAAAACGTCTTGTGAAACATATAGCTCCCTCTTTCACAACTCGTCTTGTTTGTACATTCAGTGATTCCTCCTCGGTTCCTCTGCTGACACATATTTTGTGAATCCCACCAGTCGTGTGACTTCCTCCTCTGATTCAGGGGCCTAATTGGGGGGAGGTTATAGGGGGCCCCTTGGGACACAACCGGGCCCTCACATGTGGCTGCAATCACTCTCCTTTACTGAAAGAATGTCACTACTGTATTGTACTACATTGATGACTCACTGTGACCCCATATTATAGAGAAATGTGAAGTGTGACTGCGTATGAATCAGTGTTCACTGGAAACAAAACTCATGATATATGGATAATTTACTAGTCCACTGATGACTGACTAGTCCCACATGCCTTTTGGAGAACACCAAATGTGTTTGCTTATTTTTTTCTCGAAGCAATGGCTTTTTTTTGGCCACTCTTCCGTAAAGCCCAGCTCTGTGGAGTGTACGACTTATAGTGGTCCTATGGACAGATACTCCAATCTCCTCTGTGGAGTGTACGACTTATAGTGGTCCTATGGACAGATACTCCAATCTCCGCTGTAGAGCTTTGCAGCTCCTTCAGGGTTATATTTGGTCTCCTTGTTGCCTCTCTTATTAATGCCGTCCTTGCCTGGCCCGTGAGTTTTGGTGGGCAGCCCTCCCTTGGCAGGTTTAGTGTAATGCCATATTCTTTCCATTTTTTAATAATGGATTTAATGGTGCTCCGTGGGATGTTCAAAGTTTCGGATTTTGTTTTATAACCCAACCCTGATCTGTACTTCTCCACAACTTTGTCCCTGACCTGTTTGGAGAGCTCCTTGGTCTTCATGGTGCCCCTTGCTTAGTGGTGTTGCAGACTGTGGCCTTTCAGAACAGGTGTATATATACTGAGATCATGTGACACTTAGTTAAATAACGTCCACCTGTGTGCAATCTGTGACTTCTGGGGGTAATTGGTTGCACCAGATCTTATTTAGGGGCTTCATAGCAAAGGGGGTGAATACATATGCAAGCACCACTTTTCCTTTTATTTTGATTTTTATTTAACAAGTATTTTTTTTCATTTCACTTCACCAATTTAGACTATTTTGTTTATGTCCATTACATGAACTCCAAATAAAAATACATTTAAATTACAGGTTGTAATGCAACAAAATAGGAAAAACGCAAAGGGGAATGAATACTTTTGCAAGGCACTGTATCTAGTAGTGTACTGTTTAGAAAATTGGGTTGGGACATTCCTTGTGTGTTGAAATTGCAGTTTCAAACGTTTTTTATTTTATCGGTTTACCCTTCTTTGAATTCAGTTTGTGGCACTGCCTCTAACTTGTGTTAGCACTCTTTCGGGGATAGCCCTCTCCCCCTGCTGTGTGTGGTATTGATTGTGTCTTTAACAATACTTATTGGTTACACTAGGCGGCAACTACGGAAACATCCGTGTGTCTGGAGATCTCTTGCTCTCTCTGATCCTTTGTCACTTCCAATTTATACGGTCTTCACTGACAGACCTCTGCTCCATCCATCTCAAGCTGGGGACAGATTTTGGATCAGTGATGTTTTGGGGTGACGAAGCTACCTAGGAACTACTATAGAGAAGAGATGAAAAGTAAACCATTTAGATAGTATCAGGACCCGGTTACGAACCCAGGTCTCTGGTGAGAGAAATAGTCACTTAGCAAACTGAGCCACGAATAGTGAGCAGAACCCAGAAGATGAGGCAGACACAGCAGTACTTGAGACGGTGTTTTAATAAAGTAAAAGGAAAGTAATTCCAAGAGAACAAGGTGGTAGGTACAGCAGAAAAAAGCCTCAAAAGATAATCAAAAATAAATAAACAAGAACAAAAAACAGAGTACCACAAGAGAGTCCAACTGGAGCAACACATGTTCACAGCATCACTGGGGCTGGGTGTCAACATTCAAACAGAGCAAATAATTGAGGAAAACTAAGGGTTCAAATGCAATCAAGGGAAACGAGGCACAGGTGCAAATAATAACTGGGAACAAGGGAAAACAAAAGGGTCAAAAAGCACAATGGGGGCATCTAGTGTCCAAAACAACCCTGGCCAAATCCTGACAGAACCCCCCCCCCTAGGAACGGCTCCTGACATTCCTACCAGCTTTCTCGGGGTGGAGGGCCCTGAACTGTCGAATGAGGTCAGGGTCCAGTATGTTTTTGGCAGGAACCCAGGAGCGCTCCTCGGGACTGTAGCCTTCCCAGTCCACCAGATACTGCCAGGACCGCTGCACCCGGCGGGATATCCAGTATCCGATGGACGGTATAAGCCAGCTGGCCTCCGATGACACGGAGCGGAGTGGGAGGTCTGCCTGCCGGGACAAGGGGAGAAAAAAACAGGTTTTAATAAGGAAATGTAAAACGTGGGATTATTCTTAAGGGATCTGGGTAAGTGTAGGCGATATGACACGGGGTTCACTCTACTGGCAACCTTAAAGGGACCGGTGTATTTCTGGGACAGCTTGCGAGACTCCACCCGTAGCGGTAAGTTTTTTGCGGAGAGCCAGACTCTCTGGCCTGGGTGCAGAGTAGGCCCGGGACGGCGACGTCTGTTAGCTTGATGTTGGTACCGCTGTGAGGAACGCTGAAGATTAAGATGGGTCTTCCTCCATGTAAGCCGACAGTGTCTGACGAATTTCAAGGCTGAAGGCACTCCGACTTCTACCTCCTGGTCCGGGAACAATTGAGGGGCATAGCCAAACTGACTCTCGTGCGGGGACATACCAGTGGAGGAGGAGCGCAAGGTGTTGTGTGCGTATTCCGCCCAAACAATGAAGGACGACCATGTGGACGGGTTGTTAAGGGCCATACATCGGAGGGTGGTTTCCAGCTCTTGATTCATCCTCTCTGTTTGGCCGTTGGACTCCGGGTGGTACCCTGAAGATAGACTGGCAGAGGCCCCTATGAGTTGGCAGAAGGCCTTCCAAAACCTTGAGGCGAACTGGGGACCTCTTTCGGAAATCATATCTTGAGGAATGTCGAAGACTCGGAACACATGGTTAATTACCAACTCAGCCGTTTCCTTGGCAGAAGGTAACTTAGTCAGGGGGACGAACCTGGCCGCCTTAGAAAACCTGTTGATGATGACTAGGACAGTAGTATTACCATGGGATGGAGGAAGGCCAGTAATAAAGTCCAATGAGATATGGGACCAGTGTCTGTGGGGAACAGGTAAAGGAGTCCTTGAGGACGGAGGTGAGAAGATTTGCCCTGGCAGCACACGGGGCAGGCCTTGACGAAAGTGGCAACTTCTTTTATGGTGGGTCACCAGAACTTTCGCTGGATGAACTCCAAGGTGCGACCTTCGCCCGGGTGACAGGTGAGGCGAGAGGAGTGCCCCCACAGAAGGACCTGGGTCCTCGCTGCCTTGGGGACAAACAACCGATTGGCAGGACCTCCTTTCGGACCCGGTTCGATAGCTTGAGCTCGTCTCACGGTATCCTCAACTTGCCACGAGATCGGGGCCACGATCTTAGCAGCAGGAAGGACAGGCATGTCAGTGTCGTCTCGAATGGCAGGAGCGTAGACTCGGGACAAGGCATCTGGTTTGAGATTCTTCGACCCGGGCAGATAGGTGAGGATAAACTGGAATCGATTGAAGAAAAGAGACCATCGAGCTTGTCTGGAGTTCAACCGCTTCGCCTGCTGGATATACTCCAGATTTTTCACTTGAAACGGGTGAGAAGCCCCATCGAGCCAGTGTCTCCATCCCTTCAATGCCATCTTAACCTCTAGGAGTTCACAATCCCCCACATCGTAGTTCCTCTCGGCCAGGGTAAGCCGGTGTGAGAAGAAAGCGCAAGGGTGGGGCTTCTTGTCTTCTCCCCTCTGAGACAGGACAGCTCCATCACCAACCTCCGATGAGTCTACCTCCACAACAAAAGGTTCATCCGCAGTCGGTAGAGTCAGGATGGGAGCAGAGAGGATGCGCTGCTTGAGTCCTTGGAAGGCCATCTCAGCTAATTTCCCCCACAAAAACCTTGCATTGCCACCCTTGGTTAAAGCTGAGAGAGGGGCTGCCACCAAGCTGAAGTTCTTGATGAACTTGCGGTAAAAGTTTATGAAGCCCAGGAAACGCTGAACTTCCTTAACGGACTTGGGGGTGGGCCAATCCGCTACCGCCCCTACCTTCCTGGAGTCCATTTGGACTCGACCGGGTTCCACTACAAATCCCAGGAATTGTACTCTGGATGAATGGAATTCACATTTTTCCAGCTTAACGTACAAATGGCTGTCTAGTAGGCGTTTGAGTACTTGTCTGACATGCTTTGTGTGTTCTTGAAGGGAGCTCAAAAAGATGAGGATGTCATCCAAGTAAACAAACACGAATATGTTAAGCATATCCCTAAGCACATCGTTTATGAGCGCTTGGAACACAGCCGGGGCGTTGGTCAGGCCGAAGGGCCTCACCAAGTATTCGTAGTGACCAGTAGGCGTGTTCCACTCATCACCGGGTCTGATCCGCACAAGATGGTATGCGTTCTGCAGGTCAAGCTTGGTGAAGACAACTGCTTCCTGGAGCTGCTCAAAGGCTATGGCCATAAGGGGTAGCGGGTAGCGGTTACTGACGGTTATGACATTGAGTCCCCGGTAGTCGATCCAAGGATGTAATCCACCGTTTTTTTTGGCCACAAAGAAAAACCCTGCTCCCGCCGGAGAGGTGGATGGACACATGAGGCCTGCTGCCAGAACGTTGATGTAGGTATCCATAGCAGCTCATTCGGGAGGAGATAGGGAAAAGATCTGACCCCTGGGGGGGGGGCAGGCCTCAAAAGATAATCAAAAATAAATAAACAAGAACAAAAACAGAGTACCACAAGAGAGTCCAACTGGAGCAACATATGTTCACAGCATCACTGGGGCTGGGGGCCAACATTCAAACACAGAGCAAAGAATTGAGGAAAACTAAGGGTTTAAATACAATCAAGGGAAACGAGGCACAGGTGCAAATAATAACTGGGAACAAGGGAAAACAAAAGGGTCAAAAAGCACAATGGGGGCATGTAGTGTCCAAAACCGGAACAACCCTGGCCAAATCCTGACAGATAGTGGACATATTGTAAAGGTGTGTTCATGTTGTCTGGCTACCCAGACTCCTTGGCTGACCAAACGCTACACCATGCCATTGGACATTAGTTTAGCGAACGACAGAGCAGCGGAATAATTTTGTAACAGTAATGCTACTGTTTTTACTGCAGCTGTGCTAACCATGGTACAGGTGAGTCTTTTCAAACCACCCTTTGTCAAGTTTTTCTAGTGACCACTAGGGGGTAGCGAGGTGGTCACTGTGCCAAAGGGAAACAAGTGGATGACCCTGTGATGATGTCACAAATTAAAAAAGCTTAATCACAGGGACAAAATAGAAAGAATGAGCTAAATGGCAGTTGCTTTTGAAAATAACTGTTTTAGGTTTATTCAAGAGAGAGAGAAAATAAGGATTAGGCTAGGAGTCAGAAGGATAGGGCAGAGAGAGAGTGTGAAGGAGGGGGAGGGAGGAGTGGTTTGTTCATACTTAGTGGCTGTACAGTATATATAACTCAGTTGTTTAGCCTGACAGTGCAGTGAATGATAAGAGAGTGAGGGAGAAAGGGAGACAGACTTTCTCGCTGTGTATGAATTACAGAGAAAGCAGCAGAAAATCATTTCATCATTTACAGGACTGGGTTTTTCTATTGGATTACAAACAAGAAGAGAGATTTTCACAGAACACACATACAAGGTAAAATGGATTACCTCTTTCCCTTTCTCTGAGCCAGATCAGACAGGTGCAGGATTCACATCATTATCTAAAAAATGTAACAAACATTTTGGAAGCAGGTTTGATGGTAAACAACTAAATAAATAAAGCTAGTTGGATTTCCTTGGCTATGCTAGTTTTGTTATAATGTGATTGTAATTAGCATTTACTGTGACTAGTTTCAGATATGTTCAGGCTTCCTAATAAGATTCTTAGGAAAGTTTGTTTTCAGAATTAGATTAGTTGTCTAGTTAAATAAAGGGTTAATAAAAAAAAGATTTAAAAACTATGATTTAACCCACATATAATACTACAAAATTAGACTTGATATGTGGAAAATGTCTGAAAGTGTAGTGTACATCTTATGTATTCTAGATACTAAGATTATTGTTAATTTTGTCTTTGGACTGTGTCTCCTGTTTTAAACCAAGGGAGATTTGTGTGACACCTGTAAAATAAATGGTTGCTTTGTTTAGTGTATCCTTGAGTTGAGAATAAAAGTAAACAGAACTCAAGGACTCCATGACACACTCTTAGAACTCTCTAGAAATACCTCACTCCATTGAAATGCTTTTAGACTGATACTGACTGTGAGTGATTGAGTTATCTAGTGGGTTGTGAAGCAATGTTTCAAAGTTCAGCTGATCCTATTTGTCTGTATGTGAAGAGAGGTGAGAGAGAAAAGAGAGTTGGTGTGTGTGTCTATGCGTGTACGTGTGTGGGTGTGTTTGTTTGTCTGGCTGTCTCAGCACAGGTGAATGATACTGCCCAGGTGAGATGAAACCAGGGTGTGTTGTGCTTGTTCAGTGTTCTACCCTCATGACTCCATACAATATGACGCAGACAGGCAGCCGGCAATGGACTCTGGAAGTTGTTGAGCAGCTGGTTCTAGGGCACTGCATCCCTCTGAGTTGCAGTCGTTATGGGTTATAATAACTGTGGAATGTCTATAAGTTGGTTGTGCGATGAGGCTTTTCTGTTACTGTTTCTGTTACTGTGCTGGAGGGATCAACAGCAAGGCTACAGCTGATAACAGTACTGTGCCATTCTGTATGTCTGAGGTGCTAACGTGGAACCAAAGCAAGGCTGACTACAGTACTGTGTCATTCTGTATGTCTGAGGCGCTACCATGGAACCAAAGCAAGGCTGACTACGGTACTGTGTCATTCTGTATGTCTGAGGCGCTACCATGGAACCAAAGCAAGGCTGATGGTGGTGTTGATGATACAATCACACACAATAAGATGTGGCTAAGGGCCATTGTTTGTCCGTCCCATGGCTGTGCAGAGAGTGAGAGTTCACACACCAGCCAAAAAGGTGTGGTCAAGATTCTCTCCATGTCGGAGTGGCATTGACTAAAATACAATAAAATAGAATACAGTATAAACATATGAAATGAGTAAAACAGTATATTCATAAACATTATTAAAGTGACCAGGGATTCTATGTCTATGTACAGTGCCTTTGGAAAGTATTCAGACTCCTTGACTTTTTCCACATTTTGCACATAGAGCCTTATTCTAAAATGTATCAATTAAATTAAAATCCTCAGCAATCTACACACAATACTCTATAATGACAAAGCAAAAACATAAAAAAAAAACATTTTTTGCAAATGAACAACAGGAAAAAGACCTTGTGAAGATGCTCGAGGAAACAGGTACAAAAGTGTCTATATCCACGGTAAAAAGAGTCCTATATTGACATAACCTGAAAGGCCGCTCAGTAAGAAAGAAGCCACTGCTCCAAAACTGCCATAAAAAAATCCAGACTACGGTTTGCAACTGCACATGGGGACAAAGATCGTACTTTTTGGAGAAATGTCCTCTGGTCTGTTAAAACAAAAATAGAACTGTTTGGCCATAATGACCATTGTTATGTTTGGAGTAAAAAGGGGGCGGCTTGCAAGCCGAAGAACATCATCCCAACTGTAAATCACGGGGGTGGCAGCATTATGTTGTGGGGGTGCTTTGCTGCAGGAGGGACTGGTGCACTTCACAAAATAGATGGCTACATGATGAAGGAAAATTATGTGAATATATTGAAGCAACATCATTAGTCAGGAAGTTAAAGCTTGGTCGCAAATGGGGCTTCCAAATGGACAATGACCCCAAGTATACTTCCAAAGTTGTGGCAAAATGTCTTAAGGACAACCAAGTCAAGGTATTGGAGTGGCCATCACAAAGCCCTGACCTCAATCCTATAGAAAGTCTGTGGGCAGAACTGAAAAAGTTTGTGCGAGCAAGGAGGTCTACAGACCTGACTCAGTTACACCAGCTCTGTCTGGAGGAATGGGCCAAAATTCACCCAACTTATTGTGGGAAGCTTGTGGAAGGCTACCTGAAACATTTGACCCAAGTTAAACAATTTAAAGGCAATGTTACCAAATACTAATTGAGTGTATGGGAACGTTTGACCCCATGGAAATGTGATGAAATAAATCAAATCTGAAATAAATAATTCTCTCTACTATTATTTTGATATTTCACATTCTTAAAATAAAGTGGTGATCCTAATTGACCTAAGACATGGAATTTTTACTTGGATTAAATGTCAGGAATTGTGAAAAACTGAGTTAAACTGTATTTGGCTAAGGTGTATGTAAACTTCCGACTTCAACTGTATATATTGTACATGTGTAGAACAGGAAAGAGAGAGGCATGGTCTGTAGGACAGGATAGAGAGGCGTGGTTTGTAGGACATGATAGAGAGAGGCTTGTTTGTAGGACAGGATAGAAAGAGGCCTGGTCTGTAGGACAGGATAGAGAGGGAGGCCTGGTTTGTAGGACAGGATAGAGAGAGGTGTGGTCTGTAGGACATGGTAGAGAGAAAGGTGTGGTTTGTAGGACAAGATAGAGAGAGATGTGTTCTGTAGGACAGAATAGAGAGAGAAGCGTGGTCTGTAGGACAGGATAGAAAGAGACCTGGTCTATAGGACAGGATAGAAAGAGGCCTGGTCTGTAGGACAGGATATAAAGAGGCCTGGTCTGTAGGGCAGGATAAAGAGGGAGGCCTGGTTTGTAGGACAGGATAGAGAGAGGTGTGGTTTGTAGGACAAGATAGAGAGAGATGTGTTCTGTAGGACAGGATAGAGAGAGAGGCGTGGTTTGTAGGACAGGATAGAGAGATGTGTGGTTTGTAGGACAGGATAGAGAGGCCTGGTCTGTAGGACAGGATAGAGAGAGAGGCCTGGTCTGTAGGACAGGATAGAGAGAGAGGCGTGGTTTGTAGGACAGGATAGAGAGCGAGGCGTGGTTTGTAGGACAGGATAGAGAGAGGCGTAGTCTGTGTAGGACAGGATAGAGAGAGAAAGAGGCATGCTCTTTGGGACATTTCCTGAAGATTGACAGATTAGCTCTGACAGACAGCAGGACATTTGTTTCCATGATGACGTGATAGCTTTATATTCTCATGTTGATGATAATAATGTCACAACCCCCCTTTTTGACTGAGCGGAGGTGGAATGTCCCTTTTTTAATAAACAGTGAAGTATTGCATTGAGTGCTATTTTAGTGTGGCCGCATCGAACAACGTATTATGCAAAGAGACCCCAGAGAGCCATATTTATAGCAGGCTTACAGGCTTTATCCCAAATGTCACTCTATTCTCTACATAGTGCACTACTTTTGACCAGGGCTGCACCCTATTCCCTATAAAGTGTACTACTTTTGACCAGAGTGCTATGGTCCCTGGTCAAAAGTAGTGCACTTTATAGGGAAAAGGGTGTCATTTGGGACATTGACACAGTCTAGTAATGTCTCAGACCTGAAACCATTGAAATACAGTGACAGTATTGGGCAGTTCAATCTTTGCAGCTTTACCTTTCTCTTCATCATAGTGAAGTGTAGATTTGCACTGTTCAAATTGAAATACAGTAGAACATTCTGTGAATGCTATAGAGTTCTTTGAAGAGTAGCGTAAGGATTTGTGGAGAGGTCCTTTAAAATCTTGACCTAACCTGTTAAATGTAAACGCCCCTAACCTGTTAGATGTAAACACCCCTAACCTGTTAGATGTAAACGCCCCTAACCTGTTAGATGTAAACGCCCCTAACCTGTTAGATGTAAACGCCCCTAACCTGTTAGATGTAAACGCTCCATTTGAATCTGTTTTGGATATGTGCGATATGTTCCATACTTGTTGATTTATAAACACTTATTACATGAAAAGGTGCTATGTTACTATTCTTACTAGTTATGTTGAAATAATCTAAACCCAAATGACAGGCCTTATTTAAAAAGTTCTGAAACAAGAGGTATTCTGTTGTCTTGAGACCTCTCATAGGAAGCGGTTTAAAGAAATAGGGGACTTTAATCATCCATTGTTACACTAGGTTCACCCTTTACATCAAATCAAATGTATGTTTGTATGTTATTACAGTTAGTTGATCCTTTTGATACACTGTATGACCCTGTTGAAGGATGTGAGTGGATTGTTTCATAAAGGAACCAGATGAACGTAGGTGTTATCACGGGTTGATATTTCAGTCAGAGCCCACTGTCAAGGGAAACCTTGCAGAGTTGGCATGCAGCTCAGGCCTCCTCCTCCTTCTCCTCATCCTCCTCCTTCTCCAGCTTCTCCTCCTTCTCCAGCTTCTCCTCCTTCCATCTTCCTAAGAACTCTCTCCAGCTGTTAAATGACCCACTGAGTGTGACTTTTGGGCTTGCTGTTAGATTTGAATAAATTATCCTACTGTTAGACCTACATATCTCACTTGTTGATCTCTAAGCAGGACTAGGCCTGTCATCTTATTCAAATCAAATTAATTTATATAGCCCTTCGTACATCAGCTGATATCTCAAAGTGCTGTACAGAAACCCAGCCTAAAACCCCAAACAGCAAGCAATGCAGGTGTAGAAGCACGGTGGCTAGGAAAAACTCCCTAGAAAGGCCAGAACCTAGGAATAAACCTAGAGAGGAACCAGGCTATGAGGGGTGGCCAGTCCTCTTCTGGCTGTGCCGGTTGGAGATCATAACAGAACATGGCCAAGATGTTCAAATGTTCATAAATTACCAGCATGGTCAAATAATAATAATCACAGGCAGAACAGTTGAAACTGGAGCTGCAGCACGTCCAGGTGGACTGGGGACAGCAAGGAGTCATCATGCTAGGTAGTCCTGAGGCATGGTCCTAGGGCTCAGGTCCTCCGAGATAAAGAAAGAAAGAGAGAATTAGAGAGAGCATACTTAAATTCACACAGGACACCGGATAAGACAGGAGAAGTACTCCAGATATAACAAACTGACCCTATCCCCCGACACATAAACTACTGCAGCATAAATACTGGAGGCTGAGACAGGAGGGGCCAGGAGACACTGTGGCCCCATCCGATGACACCCCCGGACAGGGCCCAACAGGAAGGATATAACCCCACCCACTTTGCCAAAGCACAGCCTCCACACCACTAGAGCGATATCTTCAACCACCAGCTTACCATCCTGAGACAAGGCCGAGTATAGCCCACAAAGATCTCCGCCACGGCACAACCCAAGGGGGGGGTGCCAACCCAGACAGGAAGATCACATCAGTGACTCAATCCACTCAAGTGACGCACCCCTCCTAGGAACAGCATGAAAGAGCACCAGTAAGCCAGTGACTCAGCCCCTGTAATAGAAAGAATCTATTAGGATTTTGACAAATGTCTGACCTGACACTCTATCAGTGTCTACATAACTTATGACCTGCTCACAGCATCCTAACAGATGTTCTTCTTTGTCCCTTCTGTCAGGGTAGAAATGAAGCTTCTAGCGGCCATAGCAGTGGTGCTCCTCCTGGTGGTGTCGGAGAGTATGGCGGCCAGAGGCACATCCAGGAGGACCAAGAGGGAGCTGATGAGCCCGCTGCACATGGGGGGAATCAGGGACCCGTTTGGGTCGTACTGCGAGCGGAGAGGGGGCTGCTGCCCGGGCCGGGACGACCAGTGTACGGTACCCTACCTGGACACCATCTGTTACTGTGACCTGTTCTGTAACCGAACCATCTCAGACTGCTGCCCTGACTTCTGGGGCCACTGTCTGGGCATCTCACCCCCTTTCATTGGTAAGTGAGAGGGTGTGTGTGGGGAGGTTGTATGGTGTGTGCGTGTGTATGGGCCTGCCACTTAGGATTCAAACAGAAAGGGCCAGTACAGTGGAGACCTGTAGAGTAGCCAAAGTATTCAGGTCCCACACTGAGTGTATGGGACTACTGAATGAATGGCAACTACCAACTGCTAATCCTACGCACAGGCAAAGTTATGTTTCAACTGTCACAGTACATTAGGTAGGAGGTCCCATTGGCCTGTGAAACCTTAGCACACTGTGGTAAAATAAAATGTTTGTCACATGCTTCACAAACAACAGGTGTAGTCTAACAGGGAAGTGCTTACGGACGCTTCCCAAAAATGCAGAAAGAAAAAAAGAGAAATCTTATTTTTCTATTAACTCAAAGAATAAATACACAATGAGTAACGATATCTTGGCTATATACATAGAGGACCAGCACCTAGTCGATGTGCAGGGGTACGAGGTAATTAAGGTAGATGTGTACATATAGGTAGGGATAAAGTGACTAGTTAACAGGATAGACAATAGACAGTAGCAGCAGTGTATGTGATGAGTCAAAAGAGATTAGTGGGTTCACTTTCTCTGCTTTCAAAGTAAAAACATGCTTCACATACACTATAACTCTGCTAGTTGTTGTGGAGGTGTAAAATGTTCTGCTGGCAGCAGGGCCCAACCTGAGAAGAGACCAGGAACAGTAGTCTTCTTATTAGTCTGAGACAGATGGAGGGGGAGGTCAGAGGTCAGGAGAAAGAATGCACACTATGCAGAGAGAGGGAGAGATAGGCGACGGGAACGGGACAGGAAGTAGGGACAGGTCGAGGTAGGTATGTGCTCGCTAGATGACAGGGAGGTTGCGTTTCCCAAAGAGGGACATAAACACACCTTAGCCTGTGGGAGACGGGGGAAAGAGAAAGGAGTGACACCTTCATTTCTCACTCTCTCTACCTCACTTGCTCTTTCCCATCTCTCAGCTCACCTTATCAGACAAACTGTAGGATAAATTCCAAAACCATTTCATTCAAATCATACACTCACCCCCCTTTTGACCTCCTCCTTTTCCACAACAACCAGTGATCCGGGTAAACAGCATCAATGTAACAGTATAGCTTCCGTCCCTCTCCTCGAACCAGGAACCTTCTGCACACATCAACAACAGCCACCCACGAAGCATCGTTACCCATCGCGCCACAAAAGCTGCGGCTCTTGCAGGACAAGGGGAACAATTATTTCAAGGTCTCAGAGCAAGTGACACCACCGATTGAAACGCTATTAGCGCGCACCCCGCTAACTAGCTAGCCATTTCACATCGGTTACACTAGTTCCCACTCCACAGAACCATTAGCTCAAGATAAGAGTTAGGGTTAGATCATCTCTCATAGATCACACTCCACAGAACCATTAGCTCAAGTTAAGGGTTAGGGTTAGGTTTAGGGTTAGGTTCACCTCTCCTAGTGCCCACTCCACAGAACTATTAGCTCAAGTTAAGGGTTAGGGTTAGGTTTAGGGTTAGGTTCACCTCTCCTAGTGCCCACTCCACAGAACTATTAGCTCAAGTTAAGGGTTAGGGTTAGGTTTCGGGTTAGGTTCACCTCTCCTAGTTCCCACTACACAGAACCATTATGGAGTAGTGATGGAGTTAAGAAGAGTTTCTCGATACACTCGTGAGTTAATATACTGTAAGAAACATAATAAACAAATCCCCATCAAAATCCATTCAGTTTAAGCTAGAGATATCTATTTTTTGCATGGGCTGCTTCTCAATGTTGGCCCACCGTATCTGCAGCTATGGCTGTGTTTGTCAGACTATGAGACATCCTGAAAATTGTTCTTCTCACGAAAACGTCTGTAGTATCATGGGACTCGTCTGAAGTCGGTAACGCTGATGTGCCAAGTGTCTGTACTGTGGCGTCTGAAACCGTGTGGGCTACAAATCAATATTTTGCTCTACGTGCCACAGGACTCATCTGAAGGTAACCCATACAAATCAATGGAAGTATGGAGATCGTTTTGTGCCAACAAAAATAAAGGGTGAAATATGTGTCCCCAAAAAATACAATATTTTCTGAGCTTTCTTATGTCTCCTAGATATAGGACAAACACTTCAAAACCTTTTGTTAACTCTCTCACTACACGTCACAGCCAGGGTGTTACTGTTAACTCTCTCACTACACACCTCACAGCCAGGGTGTTACTGTTAACTCTCTCACTACACGTCACAGCCAGGGTGTTACTGTTAACTCTCTCACTACACGTCACAGCCAGGGTGTTACTGTTAACTCTCTCACTACACGTCACAGCCAGGGTGTTACTGTTAACTCTCTCACTACACGTCACAGCCAGGGTGCTACTGTTAACTCTCTCACTACACGTCACAGCCAGGGTGTTACTGTTAACTCTCTCACTACACGTCACAGCCAGGGTGTTACTGTTAACTCTCTCACTACACGTCACAGCCAGGGTGTTACTGTTAACTCTCTCACTACACGTCACAGCCAGGGTGTTACTGTTAACTCTCTCACTACACACCTCACAGCCAGGGTGTTACTGTTAACTCTCTCACTACACCCCTCACAGCCAGGGTGTTACTGTTAACTCTCTCACTACACCCCTCACAGCCAGGGTGTTACTGTTAACTCTCTCACTACACACCTCACAGCCAGGGTGTTACTGTTAACTCTCTCACTACACACCTCACAGCCAGGGGGTTACTGTTAACTCTCTCACTACACACCTCACAGCCAGGGTGTTACTGTTAACTCTCTCACTACACCCCTCACAGCCAGGGTGTTACTGTTAACTCTCTCACTACACACCTCACAGCCAGGGTGTTACTGTTAACTCTCTCACTACACCCCTCACAGCCAGGG
The DNA here is from genome assembly GCF_021184085.1 of Oncorhynchus gorbuscha. Lineage (NCBI taxonomy): Eukaryota > Metazoa > Chordata > Actinopteri > Salmoniformes > Salmonidae > Oncorhynchus > Oncorhynchus gorbuscha. Next base: position 18,219,866 of record NC_060181.1, on the reverse strand, counting down.
TGTTACTGTTAACTCTCTCACTACACACCTCACAGCCAGGGTGTTACTGTTAACTCTCTCACTACACACCTCACAGCCAGGGGGTTACTGTTAACTCTCTCACTACACACCTCACAGCCAGGGTGCTACTGTTAACTCTCTCACTACACACCTCACAGCCAGGGTGTTACTGTTAACTCTCTCACTACACCCCTCACAGCCAGGGTGTTACTGTTAACTCTCTCACTACACACCTCACAGCCAGGGTGCTACTGTTAACTCTCTCACTACACACCTCACAGCCAGGGTGTTACTGTTAACTCTCTCACTACACCCCTCACAGCCAGGGTGTTACTGTTAACTCTCTCACTACACACCTCACAGCCAGGGTGTTACTGTTAACTCTCTCACTACACCCCTCACAGCCAGGGTGTTACTGTTAACTCTCTCACTACACACCTCACAGCCAGGGTGTTACTGTTAACTCTCTCACTACACACCTCACAGCCAGGGTGCTACTGTTAACTCTCTCACTACACCCCTCACAGCCAGGGTGTTACTGTTAACTCTCTCACTACACACCTCACAGCCAGGGTGTTACTGTTAACTCTCTCACTACACACCTCACAGCCAGGGTGTTACTGTTAACTCTCTCACTACACACCTCACAGCCAGGGTGTTACTGTTAACTCTCTCACTACACACCTCACAGCCAGGGTGTTACTGTTAACTCTCTCACTACACCCCTCACAGCCAGGGTGTTACTGTTAACTCTCTCACTACACACCTCACAGCCAGGGTGTTACTGTTAACTCTCTCACTACACACCTCACAGCCAGGGTGTTACTGTTAACTCTCTCACTACACACCTCACAGCCAGGGTGTTACTGTTTATTTCTCTCACTACACACCTCACCGCCAGGGTGTTACTGTTAACTCTCTCACTACACACCTCACAGCCAGGGTGTTACTGTTAACTCTCTCACTACACACCTCACAGCCAGGGTGTTACTGTTAACTCTCTCACTACACACCTCACAGCCAGGGTGTTACTGTTAACTCTCTCATTACACCCCTCACAGCCAGGGTGTTACTGTTAACTCTCTCACTACACACCTCACAGCCAGGGTGTTACTGTTAACTCTCTCACTACACACTCTGTGTGTGGGTGTGTGTTTGTGGACACGTGGGTGCCTGCATGGCTGGTAGCTTGGGTGCATTTCCCTCTCCTGCTGGCGTTTGAGCACGCCCGTGTGCCCCTCATGCCTGCGTGCCTTTGTGTGTCTGTGTGTCTGTGTCTGGAGTGTGTAGTGTCGTGTTAATGGTCCATGGTATCACCATCTTAAAACAATTCCATATGTTAGCCCCCCGCCACCCCAACGGCTTAGGCTTTTAGAGTTAGACAGACAGACAGACAGACAGACAGACAGACAGACAGACAGACAGACAGACAGACAGACAGACAGACAGACAGACAGACAGACAGACAGACAGACAGACAGACAGACAGACAGACAGACAGACAGACAGACAGACAGACAGACAGACAGACAGACAGACAGACAGACAGACAGACAGCTGAAGGAGGAGTAGCTTCTGGAGTGTTACAGTGTTACTACCATAAATCACACAGCAGTCTCCTGCAGGGCCCAACACAGCGTTGGCAACTGAACCTCCTTCTACACAAGGGGAGTGTTAGAGGGAAGAGGTCAGCAGAGATGGTGTAGATATCTGTCCCAGTCAGTGTAGGACTTCAACTGAACATTGGAATGACCCTGTAAACATTTGAAAATGACAAACGACATTGGAAAGGAAATAGTGCTGAGAAAACGTTGAAAAAAGGACCATGAGGTTAATACATGGATTATACGTTTTGATTCAAACTCCATGGAATGTCTAATCCTATACTGAGGAGGTCTAGATGGAATTTAAATTGACCCCACCCTCGGAGGCCACACGGGGGGGGGGGTGGTTTGTCTTTGCCCAGTGAGGGGTGGGATGTGTGAGGTAGAGTGGCGCCCCTGTCCCCTGGAACCCCCTGGAGGTGGCAGGGTTTTCATTAAGTGTGTGTATAATTAAGCTTGTTAAGGCATGATGAGGACCTGTTAGCCCTGGGACACAGAGGACAGAAGCCAACAGGACATTCCAACAGAAGATTACTGCAGCTCAGGGTTCCCCAAACCCCAAATACAATACTACACACCTCACAGCCAGGGTGTTACGGTTAACTCTCTCACTACACACCTCACAGCCAGGGTGTTACGGTTAACTCTCTCACTACACACCTCACAGCCAGGGTGTTACGGTTAACTCTCTCACTACACACCTCACAGCCAGGGTGTTACGGTTAACTCTCTCACTACACACCTCACAGCCAGGGTGTTACGGTTAACTCTCTCACTACACACCTCACAGCCAGGGTGTTACGGTTAACTCTCTCACTACACACCTCACAGCCAGGGTGTTACTACTACACCTCACAGCCAGGGTGTTACTGTTAACTCTCTCACTACACACCTCACAGCCAGGGTGTTACTGTTAACTCTCTCACTACACACCTCACAGCCAGGGTGTTACTGTTAACTCTCTCACTACACACCTCACAGCCAGGGTGTTACTGTTAACTCTCTCACTACACACCTCACACCTGTTAACTCTCTCACTACACACACCTCACAGCCAGGGTGCTACTGTTAACTCTCTCACTACACACCTCACAGCCAGGGTGTTACTGTTAACTCTCTCACTACACACCTCACAGCCAGGGTGTTACTGTTAACTCTCTCACTACACACCTCACAGCCAGGGTGCTACTGTTAACTCTCTCACTACACACCTCACAGCCAGGGTGTTACTGTTAACTCTCTCACTACACACCTCACAGCCAGGGTGTTACTGTTAACTCTCTCACTACACACCTCACAGCCAGGGTGTTACTGTTAACTCTCTCACTACACACCTCACAGCCAGGGTGTTACTGTTAACTCTCTCACTACACACCTCACAGCCAGGGTGCTACTGTTAACTCTCTCACTACACACCTCACAGCCAGGGTGTTACTGTTAACTCTCTCACTACACACCTCACAGCCAGGGTGTTACTGTTAACTCTCTCACTACACACCTCACAGCCAGGGTGTTACTGTTAACTCTCTCATTACACACCTCACAGCCAGGGTGCTACTGTTAACTCTCTCACTACACACCTCACAGCCAGGGTGCTACTGTTAACTCTCTCACTACACACCTCACAGCCAGGGTGCTACTGTTAACTCTCTCACTACACACCTCACAGCCAGGGTGTTACTGTTAACTCTCTCACTACACACCTCACAGCCAGGGTGCTACTGTTAACTCTCTCACTACACACCTCACAGCCAGGGTGCTACTGTTAACTCTCTCACTACACACCTCACAGCCAGGGTGCTACTGTTAACTCTCTCACTACACACCTCACAGCCAGGGTGCTACTGTTAACTCTCTCACTACACACCTCACAGCCAGGGTGCTACTGTTAACTCTCTCACTACACACCTCACAGCCAGGGTGTTACTGTTAACTCTCTCACTACACACCTCACAGCCAGGGTGTTACTGTTAACTCTCTCACAGCCAGGGTGCTACTCACAGCCAGGGTGTTACTGTTAACTCTCTCACTACACACCTCACAGCCAGGGTGCTGTTACTCTCTCACTAACACCTCACAGCCAGGGTGTTACTGTTAACTCTCTCACTACACACCTCACAGCCAGGGTGTTACTGTTAACTCTCTCACTACACACCTCACAGCCAGGGTGTTACTGTTAACTCTCTCACTACACACCTCACAGCCAGGGTGTTACTGTTAACTCTCTCACTACACACCTCACAGCCAGGGTGTTACTGTTAACTCTCTCACTACACACCTCACAGCCAGGGTGTTACTGTTAACTCTCTCACTACACACCTCACAGCCAGGGTGTTACTGTTAACTCTCTCACTACACACCTCACAGCCAGGGTGTTACTGTTAACTCTCTCACTACACACACTCACAGCCAGGGTGTTACTGTTAACTCTCTCACTACACACCTCACAGCCAGGGTGTTACTGTTAACTCTCTCACTACACACCTCACAGCCAGGGTGTTACTGTTAACTCTCTCACTACACTACAGCCAGGGTGTTACTGTTAACACAGCCAGGGTGTTACTGTTAACTCTCTCACTACACACCTCACAGCCAGGGTGCTACTGTTAACTCTCTCACTACACACCTCACAGCCAGGGTGTTACTGTTAACTCTCTCACTACACCCCTCACAGCCAGGGTGTTACTGTTAACTCTCTCACTACACACCTCACAGCCAGGGGGCTACTGTTAACTCTCTCACTACACACCTCACAGCCAGGGTGTTACTGTTAACTCTCTCACTACACACCTCACAGCCAGGGTGCTACTGTTATCTCTCTCACTACACACCTCACAGCCAGGGTGTTACTGTTAACTCTCTCACTACACACCTCACAGCCAGGGTGTTACTGCTAACTCTCTCACTACACACCTCACAGCCAGGGTGTTACTGTTAACTCTCTCACTACACACCTCACAGCCAGGGTGTTACTGTTAACTCACTCACTACACACCTCACAGCCAGGGTGTTACTGTTAACTCTCTCACTACACACCTCACAGCCAGGGTGTTACTGTTAACTCTCTCACTACACACCTCACAGCCAGGGTGTTACTGTTAACTCTCTCACTACACACCTCACAGCCAGGGTGTTACTGCTAACTCTCTCAGTACACACCTCACAGCCAGGGTGTTACTGTTAAATCTCTCAATACACCCCTCATAGCCAGGGTGTTACTGTTAACTCTCTCACTACACACCTCACAGCCAGGGTGTTACCGTTAACTCTCTCACTACACACTCTGTGTGTGGGTGTGTGTTTGTGGACACGTGGGTGACTTTCCCTCTCCTGCTGGCGTTTGAGCATGCCCGTGTGCCCCTCAAGCCTGCGTGCCTTTGTGTGTCTGTAGTGTGGAGTGTGTGTCTGTGTCTGGAATGTAGAGTGTGTGTCTGTGTCTGGAGTGTCTGTGTCTGGAGTGTGTGTCTGTGTCTGGAGTGTAGAGTGTGTGTCTGTGTCTAGAGTGTAGAGGGTGTGTCTGTGTCTGGAGTGTCTGTGTCTGTGTCTGGAGTGTAGAGTGTGTGTCTGTGTCTGGAGTGTCTGTGTCTGGGGTGTAGAGTGTGTGTCTGTATCTGGAGTGTCTGGAGTGTAGAGTGTGTCTGTGTCTGGAGTGTCTGTGTCTGTAGCGAGGAGTGTGTGTCTGTGTCTGGAGTGTGGAGTGTGTGTGTGTGTCTGTCTGGAGTGTGAAGTGTGTGTGTGTCTGTGAAAATGTATCCACTCATTACTAAAATAACATTTTAAAAAGTGTGTGTAGTGTAAAGTGTGTGTCTGTAGTGTCGAGAGTGTGTGGAGTGTGTGTTTGTAGTGCGGAGTGTGTGTGTGTGTGTGTGTAGTGTAGAGTGTGTTTGCAGTGCGGAGTGTGTGTGTATGTGTGTAGTGTAGAGTGTGTGGATGTGTATTGTAGAGTGTGTTTGTGCGTGTAGTGCGGAGTGTGTATTGTAGAGTGTGTGTAGTGTAGAGTGTGTGTGTGTGTGTAGAGTGTGTAGTGTAGAGTGTGTGTGTAGTGTAGAGCGTGTTTGTAGAGTGTGTGTGGAGTGTGTAGTGTAGAGTGTGTGTAGTGTATAGAGTGTGTGTGTGTGTGTGTGTGTGTGTGTGTGTGTGTGTGTGTGTGTGTGTGTGTGTGTGTGTGTGTGTGTGTGTGTGTGTGTGTGTGTGTGTGTGTGTGTGTGTGTGTGTGTGTGTGTGTGTGTAGAGTGTGTAGTGTAGAGTGTGTGGATGTGTATTGTAGAGTGTGTGTGTAGTGTAGAGTGTGTGTGTGTAGTGTAGAGTGTGTGGATGTGTATTGTAGAGTGTGTGTGTGTAGTGTGGAGTGTGTATTGTAGAGTGTGTGTAGTGTAGAGTGTGTGTGTAGTGTAGAGCGTGTTTGTAGAGTGTGTGTGGAGTGTGTAGTGTAGAGTGTGTAGAGTGTGTAGTGTAGAGTGTGTATTGTAGATTGTGTGTAGTGTAGAGTTTGTGGGTAGAGTTTGTGGAGGGTGTAGTGTAGAATGTGTGTGTAGAGTGTGTGTGTAGAGTGTGTGGAGTGTGTATTGTAGAGTGTGTGGAGTGTGTATTGTAGAGTGTGTGGAGTGTGTAGTGTAGTGTGTGTGTGTGTCTGTTTGGAGTGTGAAGTGTGTGTGTGTCTGTGAAAATGTATCCACTCATTACTGTAGATTGTGTGTATTGTAGAGTGTGTGTATTGTAGAGTGTGTGTGGTGTAGAGAGTGTGTAGTGTAGAGTGTGTAGTGTAGTGTAGAGAGTGTGTAGTGTAGAGTGTGTAGTGTAGTGTAGAGTGTGTGTAGTGTAGAGTGTGTGTAGTGTAGAGTGTCGAGTGTGTGTGCAGAGTGTGTGTGTTGAGTGTGTGTGTAGAGTATGTGAAGTGTGTATTGTAGTGTAGAGTGTGTGTCTGTGTGTGACTGGAGTGTGGAGTGTGTGTGTGTGTGTCTGTTTGGAGTGTGAAGTGTGTGTGTGTCTGTGAAAATGTATCCACTCATTACTAAAATATATATTTTTTAAGTGTGTGTAGTGTAGAGTGTGTGTCTGTAGTGTAGAGAGTGTGTGGAGTGTGTGTTTGTAGTGCAGAGTGTGTGTGTGTGTGTGTAGTGTAGAGTGTGTGGATGTGTATTGTAGAGTGTGTGTGTATGTGTAGTGTAGAGTGTGTGGAGTGTGTGTGTGTGTAGTGTAGAGTGTGTGTAGAGTGTGTGTGTCGAGTGTGTGGAGTGTGTATTGTAGATTGTGTGTAGTGTAGTGTAGAGTGTGCGTAGTGTAGAGTGTGCGTAGTGTAGAGTGTGTATTGTAGAGTGTGTAGTGTGTGTAGTGTAGAGTGTGTGTGGAGTGTGTAGTGTAGAGTGTCTGTGTAGAGTGTGTGTGTAGAGTGTGTGTGTAGAGTGTGTGTGTAGAGTGTGTATTGTAGAGTGTGTGTAGTGTAGAGTGTGTGGAGTGTGTAGTGTAGAGGGTGTGTGTAGTGTAGAGTGTGTAGTGTAGATTGTGTGTAGTGTAGAGTGTGCGTAGTGTAGAGTGTGCGTAGTGTAGAGTGTGCGTAGTGTAGAGTGTGTGTAGTGTAGAGTGTGCGTAGTGTAGAGTGTGTGTAGTGTAGAGTGTGCGTAGTGTAGAGTGTGTGTAGTGTAGAGTGTGTGTAGAGTGTGTGTGTCGAGTGTGTGGAGTGTGTATTGTAGATTGTGTGTAGTGTAGAGTGTGCGTAGTGTAGAGTGTGCGTAGTGTAGAGTGTGTGTAGTGTAGAGTGTGCGTAGTGTAGAGTGTGTGTAGTGTAGAGTGTGCGTAGTGTAGAGTGTGTGTAGTGTAGAGTGTGTGTAGAGAGTGTGTGGAGTGTGTATTGTAGAGTGTGTGTAGTGTAGAGAGTGTGTAGTGTAGAGTGTGTAGTGTATAGTGTGTGTGTAGAGTAGAGTGTGTGTAGTGTAGAGTGTGTGTGTAGTGGGTAGTGTAGAGTGTGTGTGTAGTGTAGAGTGTGTAGTGTAGAGAGTGTGTGTAGTGTGTGTGTGTGGAGTGTGCGGTGTAGAGTGTGTGTGTGTAGTGTAGAGTGTGTGTGTGTATACATGGGAGTGTGGTGAGAAGATATAGTGGAGGAATCTGTATGAGTCAGCCTCTCAGATCTTCCGCCACAACTGGACTAAAAAGTTATCATTAATGTGATCCTATCGGCTGTCAGCATCTTTCTGAATTTCCTTCCTTTGTTTCCTTCCAGGCACCTGTGAAAGGAACAGCCACAAATTCCTCTCAGGACAGACATACAAAGAGAACTGCAACTTATGGTACGTGTCTCTAACCTCTTCCTCTCTTTTCTCCCTGTACAGTGCATTCAGAAAGTATTCAGGCCCCTTCATTTCCCCACATTATGTGAGGTTACAGCCTTATTCTAAAATGGATTCAATTTTTTTAAGTCCTCAGAAATCTACATACAATACTCCATAATGAGGAAGCAAAAACAGTTATTTTGTGAAATTTTGCCAAATGTATGAAAAATAAAAAACATAAATACTTATTTAAATAAGTATTCAGACCCTTTGCTATAAGACTCAAAATTGAGCTCAGGTGCATCCGGTTTGAATTGATCATCCTTGAGATGTTTCTTCAACTTGATTGGAGTCCACCTGTGGTAAATTCAATTGATGTGGACATGATTTGGAAAGGCACACACCTGTCTATATAAGGTCCCACAGTTGACAGTGCATGTCAGAGCAAAAACCAAGCCATGAGGTTGAAGTAATTGTCCGTAGAGCTCCGAGACAGCATTAGGTCAAAGTACAGATCTGTGGAAGGGTGAAAAAAAAATCTGCAGCATTGAATGTCCCCAAGAACACAGTGGACCGTCTTGACAAACTGAGCAATCAGGGGAGAAGGGCCTTGGTCAGGGAGGTGACCAAGAACCCGATGACGGAGCTCTAGAGTTCCTCTGTGGAGATGGGAGAACCTTCCAGAAGGACAACCATCTCTGCAGCACTCCACCAATCAGGCCTTTATGGTAGAGTGGCCAGAAGGAAGCCGCTCCTCAGTAAAAGGCACATGACAGCCCGCTTGGAGTTTGCCAAAAGGCATCTAAAGACTCTCAGACCATGAGAAACCAGATTCTCTGGTCTGATGAAACCAAGAATGCCAAGCATCACGTCTGGAGGAAACCTGGCACCATCCCTACGGTGAAGCATGGTGGTGGCATCATGCTGTGGGGATGGTTTTCATTGGCAGGGACTGGGAGACCAGTCAGGAGTGATGAAAAGAGGAATGGATCAAAGTACAGAGAGATTCTTGATGAAAACCTGCTCCAGAGCACTCAGGATCTCAGACTGATGGTTCACCTTCCAACAGGACAACGACCCTAAGCACACAGCCAAGACAACGCAGGAGTGGCTTCGGGACAAGTCTCTGAATGTCTTTCAGTGACCCAGCCAGACTCCGGACTTGAACCCGATCAAACATCTTTGTAGAGACCTGAAAATAGCTTTGCAGCAACGCTCCCCATCCAACCTGACAGCGCTTGAGAGGATCTGCAGAGAAGAATGGGAGAAACTCCCCAAATACAGGTGTGGCAAGTCTGAAGACTCAGTGCTGTAATCGCTGCCAAAGGTGCTTCAACAAAGTACTGACTAAGGGGTCTGAATACTTATGTGATATTTAAGAGTTTTATATGTTATAAATTAGCAACAATTTCTTAAAATCTGTTTTTGCTTCGTCATTATGGGGAATTGTGTGTAGATTGAGGGGATTTTTATTTTATTTTCGAATAAGACTGTAACGTAACAAAATGTGGAAAAGGTCCAGAGGTCTGAGTACTTTCCTAAGACACTGTATATCTCTGTCTCCACCTCTCCCCTCTCACTCCATTTCTTTACGTCTCTCTGTTCAAACAGTGATCACTCCTTCAAACACTTTGATCTGATGACGTGACCTTTCTGGTTGTACCACAGACAGACACACATTATCCATGGAGAGTTTTGGGACCCCTGTCCATTCATTTGGTTTAATGTAGCTGTCGCCTTCATGAGATGAAAGAGTATTGCATCTTATCAAACAAGCAGCAGACGAAAAGCAACCGCTCAATATGGTTGCACATCACCCTGCAAAACAACACTGAGCATTTGGCAACATTGGGAAACATTGCGCAATATTGGGTAACAGTGGACCTTTTGGGGCTAGAGACAGGGGTAGGATGGGTTACCTCTACAAGGGCTAGATGGGAACAACACATTCTTCAAATCCCCAGTGTCTGGCAACTCTCCTCCTCTTCTCCTCCCTTCCTCCATATGTTCCTCTCCTTCTCCTTCTGCTCTCCCAGTGTTGGGGAGTAGTGAACGACATGTAGTAATTCAGAAGCTCAGTGATAGTTATACAGATGGTAATACCGGCTAAACTACAGTAGCATCCCAGTTAGGTTTTAGTTAACTAATACCGGCTAAACTACAGTAGCATCCCAGTTAGGGTTTAGTTAACTATTGCAGGCTAAACTACAGTAGCATCCCAGTTAGGATTTAGTTAACTAATACCGGCTAAACTACAGTAGCATCCCAGTTAGGTTTTAGTTAACTACTACAGGCTAAACTACAGTAGCATCCCAGTTAGGGTTTAGTTAACTAATACCGGCTAAACTACAGTAGCATCCCAGTTAGGTTTTAGTTAACTAATACAGGCTAAACTACAGTAGCATCCCAGTTAGGTTTTAGTTAACTAATACAGGCTAAACTACAGTAGCATCCCAGTTAGGGTTTAGTTAACTAATACCGGCTAAACTACAATAGCATCCCAGTTAGGTTTTAGTTAACTAATACCGGCTAAACTACAGTAGCATCCCAGTTAGGGTTTAGTTAACTAATACCGGCTAAACTACAGTAGCATCCCAGTTAGGTTTTAGTTAACTAATACAGGCTAAACTACAGTAGCATCCCAGTTAGGTTTTAGTTAACTAATACAGGCTAAACTACAGTAGCATCCCAGTTAGGTTTTAGTTAACTAATACAGGCTAAACTACAGTAGCATCCCAGTTAGGGTTTAGTTAACTAATACCGGCTAAACTACAGTAGCATCCCAGTTAGGGTTTAGTTAACTAATACAGGCTAAACTACAGTAGCATCCCAGCTAGGGTTTAGTTAACTAATACAGGCTAAACTACAGTAACACTCCAGCTTGGTTTTAGTTAACTAATACAGGCTAAACTACAGTAACACTCCAGTTAGGTTTTAGTTAACTAATACAGGCTAAACTACAGTAACACTCCAGCTAGGTTTTAGTTAACTAATACCGGCTAAACTACAGTAGCATCCCAGCTAGGGTTTAGTTAATTAATACAGGCTAAACTACAGTATCATCCCAGCTAGGGTTTAGTTAACTAATACAGGCTAAACTACAGTAGCATCCCAGCTAGGGTTTAGTTAACTAATACAGGCTAAACTACAGTAGCATCCCAGCTAGGGTTTAGTTAACTAATACAGGCTAAACTACAGTAGCATCCCAGCTAGGGTTTAGTTAACTAATACAGGCTAAACTACAGTAGCATCCCAGTTAGGGTTTAGTTAACTAATACAGGCTAAACTACAGTCGCATCCCAGCTAGGGTTTAGTTAACTAATACAGGCTAAACTACAGTAACACTCCATTTAGGTTTTAGTTAACTAATACAGGCTAAACTACAGTAACATCCCAGCTAGGATTTCGTTAACCAATATACTGCACAGGCCAAGCCGAGTATGTTCATTCAGACTGGGGCTTCTGTGTTTGATAGGCATTAGAGACCCAATGCTGTATAAACCTTCCAGAAGATAATCACCGCTCAGCTGTGCATTACTCTAACCTGATGCTATAGCAGCACTGGTTGTGTCCTGTTTATCAAAAGTGTTGGAAAAACATGTCAATAATCAACTGACTGAGTTTGAGGTAGTCACCTCATACAAGTACTTGGGAGTATGGCTGGACGGTGCACTGTCCTTCTCTCAGAACATATCAAAGCTACAGGCTAAAGTTAAATCTAAACTTGGTTTCCTCTATCGAAATCGCTCCTCTTTCACCCCAGCTGCCAAACTAACCCTGATTCAGATGACCATCCTACCTGTGCTAGATTATGGAGACATAATATATAGATCGGCAGGTAAGGGTGCTCTCGAGCGGCTAGACGTTCTTACCATTCCGCCATCAGATTTGCCACCAATGCTCCTTATATGACACATCACTGCACACTATACTCCTCTGTAAACTGGTTGATGCTTATTTATAAAACCCTCTTAGGCCTCACTCCCCCCTATCTTAGATATCTACTGCAGCCCTCATCCTCCACATACAACACCCGTTCTGCCAGTCACATTCTGTTAAAGGTCCCCACACATCCCTGGGTCGCTCGTCTTTTCAGTTCGCTGCAGCTAGCGACTGGAACGAGCTACAACAAACACTCAAACTGGACAGATTTATCTCTTCATTCAAATACTCAATCATAGACACTCTTACTGACAGTTGTGACTGCTTTGTGTGATGTATTGTTGTCTCTACCTTCTTGACCTTTGTGCTGTTGACTGTGCCCAATAATGTTTGTACTATGTTTTTTGCTGCTACCATGTTGTGTTGCTACCATGTTGTTGTTAGGTTGTGTTGCTACCCTACTGTTGTTGTCTTAGGTCTCTCTTTATGTAGTGTTGTCTCTCTCTCTCTCTCTCTCTTTATATTGTATTTATTTATTTATTTATTTTAAACCCAGTCCCCCGTCTCCGCAGGAGGCCTTTTGGTAGGCCGTCATTGTAAATAAGAATTTGTTCTTAACTGAAGGTAAAAGAAAAATTAAAATGATGACTTATTCAGGGTTTTGTGCTTGTTTCTAGAAAATATATTTCGATTTGCCAGAGCAGAAATGTAGTTTACCTTATTGATAAATCACTCGAAATAGATCTAAAAAGACCAGAATGAGATATTCCACTAGGTTAAATCTAGAGCATAGACCTAGTGACCTATCTCATTCTAGTCTTTTTGCTTTTGTTTTAGTACCACTCTACTAGTACCTTACTACTACTACTATACTCTGTTCTACTGCAGAATACCTGTAAGTTGGTCTGTGATACAGTATAGGACTGAAGACAATTTGGCTCTTGAATAGCAGCATGACATACAGTTGAAAATGCATTTGGCCCAAGCCCCATATTGTGTGTGTGTGTGTGTGTGTGTGTGTGTGTGTGTGTGTGTGTGTGTGTGTGTGTGTGTGTGTGTGTGTGTGTGTGTGTGTGTGTGTGTGTGTGTGTGTGTGTGTGTGTGTGCGTGTGCGTGTGCGTGTGCATGTGCACGGGTCGCGTGTGCTGGTGTTTTGTGTTGGTGTCTGTGCCAAGCTCTCCAACAGTGTCTCCACACCACCCACTGAGTAAGACGGCTGCAATTAAAGATAATTGGGACAGAAATTCCTCTAACTGCCCAAGTGTGCAGGAACTTTGATCTCCAAAATCATGTCTAGTACACAAATACACCTGATAACCTCTTTCTAACACAAGAATATGGAGAACGACAATGCCCGGCTATCTCATAGACCCCTAACTCTTTGATTTGACTTATACATTGACTTCTTCTCACCTGTAGCTTTTCAATTGGACTAAATAATTGAGTGACCTTCATTATTAGCGTCAGGCTTTTTGTGTTACGAGATGGACTATTCAAGTCCTGATCACTTTTGTATGTATGGTATGGATGGTTTTCCTGTCTGGGGGATGTACAGTAGCTGAATATAACAGAGGAGGTAGTGGGTTGGGGTGAGGGCTCGAGGACAGTTCAAATCAAATAAAAAAATTCAAATCAAATTTGATTTGTCACATACACATGGTGAGCAGATGTTAGTGCGAGTGTAGCGAAATGCTTGTGCTTCTAGTTCCGACAATGCAGTAATAACCAACAAGTAATCTAGCTAACAATTCCAAAACTACTACCTTATAGACACAAGTATAAGGGGATAAAGAATATGTACATAAAGATATATGAATGAGTGATGGTACAGAGCAGCATAGGCAAGATACAGTAGATGGTATCGAGTACAGTATATACATATGAGATGAGTATGTAAACAAAGTAGCATAGTTAAAGTGGCTAGTGATACATGTATTACATAAGGATGCAGTAGATGATATAGAGTACAGTATATACGTATACATATGAGATGAATAATGTAGGGTATGTAAACATTATATTAGGTAGCATTGTTTAAAGTGGCTAGTGATATATTTTACATCATTTCCCATCAATTCCCAATATTAAAGTGGCTGGAGTTGAGTCAGTGTCAGTGTGTTGGCAGCAGCCACTCAATGTTAGTAGTGGCTGTTTAACAGTCTGATGGCCTTGAGATAGAAGCTGTTTTTCAGTCTCTCGGTCCCAGCTTTGATGCACCTGTACTGACCTCACCTTCTGGATGATAGCGGGGTGAACAGGCAGTGGCTCGGGTGGTTTCTGTCCTTGATGATCTTTATGGCCTTCCTATGACATCGGGTGGTATAGGTGTCCTGGAGGGCAGGTAGTTTGCCCCCAGTGATGCGTTGTGCAGACCTCACTACCCTCTGGAGAGCCTTATGGTTGTGGGCGGAGCAGTTGCCGTACCAGGCGGTGATACAGCCCGCCAGGATGCTCTCGATTGTGCATCTGTAGAAGTTTGTGAGTGCTTTTGGTGACAAGCCAAATTTCTTCAGCCTCCTGAGGTTGAAGAGGCGCTGCTGCGCCTTCTTCACGATGCTGTCTGTGTGGGTGGACCAATTCAGTTTGTCTGTGATGTGTACGCCGAGGAACTTAAAACTTACTACCCTCTCCACTACTGTTCCATCGATGTGGATAGGGGGGTGTTCCCTCTGCTGTTTCCTGAAGTCCACAATCATCTCCTTAGTTTTGTTGACGTTGAGTGTGAGGTTATTTTCCTGACACCACACTACGAGGGCCCTCACCTCCTCCCTGTAGGCTGTCTCGTCGTTGTTGGTAATCAAGCCTACCACTGTTGTGTCGTCCGCAAACTTGATGATTGAGTTGGAGGCGTGCGTGGCCACGCAGTTGCGGGTGAACATGGAGTACAGGAGAGGGCTCAGAACGCACCCTTGTGGGGCCCCAGTGTTGAGGATCAGCGGGGTGGAGATGTTGTTGTCTACCCTCACCACCTGGGGGCGGCCCGTCAGGAAGTCCAGTACCCAGTTGCACAGGGCGGGGTCGAGACCCAGGGTCTCGAGCTTGATGACGAGCTTGGAGGGCACTATGGTGTTAAATGCCAAGCTGTAGTCGATGAACAGCATTCTCACATAGGTATTCCTCTTGTCCAGATGGGTTAGGGCAGTGTGCAGTGTGGTTGAGATTGCATTGTCTGTGGACCTATTTGGGCGGTAAGCAAATTGGAGTGGGTCTAGGGTGTCAGGTAGGGTGGAGGTGATATGGTCCTTGACTAGTCTCTCAAAGCACTTCATGATGACGGAAGTGAGTGCTACGGGGCGGTAGTCGTTTAGCTCAGTTACCTTAGCTTTCTTGGGAACAGGAACAATGGTGGCCCTCTTTAAGCATGTGGGAACAACAGACTGGGATAGGGATTGATTAAATATGTCCGTAAACACACCAGCCAGCTGATCTGCGCATGCTCTGAGGGCACGGCTGGGGATGCCGTCTGGGCCTGCAGCCTTGCGAGGGTTGACACGTTTAAATGTTTTCCTCACATCGGCTGCAGTGAAGGAGAGTCCGCATGTTTTAGTTGCGGGCTGTGTCAGTGGCACTGTATTGTCCTCAAAGCGGGCAAAAAAGTTATTTAGTCTGCCTGGGAGCAAGACATCCTGGTCCGTGACAGTGCTGGTTTTCTTTTTGTAATCCGTGATTGACTGTAGACCCTGCCACATACCTCTTGTGTCTGACCCGTTGAATTGAGATTCTACTTTGTCTCTATACTGACGCTTAGCTTGTTTGATTGCCTTGCGGAGGGAATAGTTACACTGTTTGTATTCGGTCATGTTTCCAGTCACCTTGCCCTGGTTAAAAGCAGTGGTTCGCGCTTTCAGTTTCACCCGAATGCTGCCATCAATCCACGTTTTCTGGTTTGGGAATGTTTTAATCGTTGTTATGGGAACGACACCGAATCAGCGTATTCGTCAATGTTGTCGTCTGACGCAATACGGAACATATCCCAGTCCACGTGATGGAAGCAGTCTTGGAGTGTGGAATCAGATTGGTCGGACCAGCGTTGAACAGACCTCAGCGTGGGAGCTTCTTGTTTTAGTTTCTGTCTGTAGGCAGGGATCAACAAAATGGAGTCGTGGTCAGCTTTTCCGAAAGGAGGGGTTCCATGATGAGGGAAGTTAGAATTCCTCACCTATCTGCCAGAACGGTTTCTCACATCCCCGCCATGGATTATTTCTCAGAGAGGGTGTGTGTGTGTGTGTGTGTGTGTGTGTGTGTGTGTGTGTGTGTGTGTGTGTGTGTGTGTGTGTGTGTGTGTGTGTGTGTGTGTGTGTGTGTGTGTGTGTGTGTGTGTGTGTGTGTGTACTGGCGACGCAAAGGTGAGTGTCTGGTTGGCGTCTGCCACAATTCATGTATCCATATCATATTTACTTTCACACACATGCAAAGTATCCTGTGGGTTTTTCTCTAATCCAGTCTAACTCCAGTCTATTCCTACTGACCCCTGATCTGGTCCCTCCTGCAGGCTGAATAGCACACCTGGGCTCAAATACTGTTACACATCTTTCAAAGACTTTGAGTGTTTGCTTTAGCCTGCTTGGAGTGGTGGATGGTTGTGGTAGAGACCTATGGGTCAGATAGGAGCAGAGTTAGTAAAGGGGGAGCCTATAGGCGTCCAGTCTAACCTAATGTGTCTCCCACTCTCTTCCTCTCCTTTGAGAGAGACATTTGGAAGTTTAATAAGCACAGCCATGGTAGAAATAGACCCTGCTTTCAGTACAGCATGGTGCAGCATTTAAAGGAAGAGTTTTCTTATTTTTTTTACAAACAAATATCAATTTTTGGGGAAAATATATGGCATGTTATAGAAGGGTCCTGATGCCTTTTTTGTGATTTCACTTGTTTTTCAAAAAACTTACCCCAAACAGCAAATCAGTTCTTCATCCTCGTTATGTATAATGAGGGCCCTGAAAAACATGAACAAAGGCTCCAATAACACCCAGATACGTCATTTTAAACGGCAAAGCTCTCGGTATAGTGATGCAGGGCTTTAGATGTTGTACACCTAAATGGTGTCATTCCGAACTTTATCCGCAACGTTATATTTCATTTTGTTGCGGCTCGAGCGATAGGTCTGTTCTACAGTTAGTAAAGTATTTGAGTAAATTTGAGTAAATGAGGAAGTGATTTGCTGTTTGGGGCAAGTTTCTGTAAAACAAAGGAAATCCCCAAAAACCTGTCTGGACCCTTCTATAACATAAAAAAATGTAGATTTGTTTGTAAACAATAAAACTTCTCATTTAAGTCTAAACTCCCCTTTAACTGTTAAGTTCAAACAAATGGTCCCACGCAATAAACACCAATCATGTACTCGCATTCAAGCATGAAATCACATGCACACACACACTCCACTACTCTCCCCTCATTTCCCATGCTTGCATATTGTCCTTAACACTCCTACCCGTGGCGGTCGTTACCTTTTAAGATGAGGGAGGCAATAAAAAAATGTATGAGCATGGCCTTATTTCTATTACAGCAAATTGGATGACTGTCATTCATATTCAATTCACCCAGCTCAATGTAACATGGATAGGTTTAGGCTACTACATGATACTCACGTTTTCCCCATCATGAGGTTGCTACAACCTAGCATACGAATGAAGGTTTACAACGTAGGTGCACAGGTCCAGAGACATTTTTGTAATGAAGGTGACAGACATTGACTCATTCAATATCACCTGCACACTCTTGCCTGCATCCAGCTGATCTAGGGTGTAATTATTAGTCCAACAGTTGCAAACGAGAGCTTCTATTGGATATATTCAGATATGTTTATCCCTGTTTCGTTCCGTTTCCTTCCGTTTAAGAAATGTTTTTCATCAGAATTGGCGGAACGAATACTACCCCTGATCTCATGCAAACACAGTTCACTTTCAAAGCAGACACATACGTACTTGTGATGGTTCACATCATTATCAAGTGCCATCACCCTCTAAAAATATATTTTGGTTAGTTATTTTTGCAGTATAGTTCCAATATGATATTGTGAAGTAGCATGTGCATTAACAGTAACAGTAATACCGTATATAGTGCTGTAACTGAACATACTCAGCCTGCAAATGTTTCACCCGGTCGTTTCTCTCAAAAGGCACCAGGTAAATGTGTTTCATAGATACCTGGATGCCTCTTCAAAAGGTGTTGGCAGGCTGATGGATGACACATTGGCAAAGGTGTCATCATTCTCATCAATGGCCTGCTTTCTTTCAGACAGACGTATGTCATTCCTGGCCCTCATCATTTCCACCACTGCCCACTCCTGCTGATCAGTCAGCACACGGCCACCACCATGGGGTGGTAGAACAGAGTATACTGTCAATAGATCATACTGTAAGAATAGTGTAACATGTTTTGTGAATTGACATGCATTACAATATTCATTTACTGTAAATGTAATGGTAAAGCATAGTCCATATCCTGCAGACTTAACGGTTTTCTTGGCGAAATGTCCTCAAATGTTCTAATCTGGCTGCCTCTGCCATGGTAAGGCCTCTGTTAATCACATGGTCGCCGATGATGGCCCAGACTTCATTAGACACAACAGTTCCCTGCTGTCTGCCTCCCTCTCTCTGATGTCCATCTCTTTGACAGGGTCCATGCCCACCTCTCTGACCTCTTTGACAGGGTCCATGCCCACCTCTCTGACCTCTTTGACAGGGTCCATGCCCACCTCTTTGACCTCTTTGACAGGGTCCATGCCCACCTCTTTGACCTCTTTGACAGGGTCGATGCCCACCTCTTTGACCTCTTTGACAGGGTCCATGCCCACCTCTTTGACCTCTTTGACAGGGTCCATGCCCACCTCTCTGACCTCTTTGACAGGGTCTATGCCCACCTCTTTGACCTCTTTGACAGGGTCCATGCCCACCTCTCTGACCTCTTTGACAGGGTCCATGCCCACCTCTCTGACCTCTTTGACAGGGTCCATGCACACCTCTTTGACCTCTTTGACAGGGTCCATGCCCACCTCTCTGACCTCTTTGACAGGGTCCATGCCCACCTCTCTGACTTCTTTGACAGGGTCCATGCCCACCTCTCTGACCTCTTTGACAGGGTCCATGCCCACCTCTCTGACCTCTTTGACAGGGTCCATGCCCACCTCTTTGACCTCTTTGACAGGGTCCATGCCCACCTCTCTGACCTCTTTGACAGGGTCCATGCCCACCTCTCTGACCTCTTTGACAGGGTCCATGCCCACCTCTCTGACCTCTTTGACAGGGTCCATGCCCACCTCTTTGACCTCTTTGACAGGGTTCATGCCCACCTCTTTGACCTCTTTGACAGGGTCCATGCCCACCTCTCTGACCTCTTTGACAGGGTCCATGCCCACCTCTCTGACCTCTTGACAGGGTCCATGCACACCTCCCTTTGATCTGCTCTTTGACAGGGTCCATGCCCACCTGTATCTCTGACCTCTTTGACAGGGTCCATGCCCACATTAGATGTTTATAATTTACTCATCTGACCTCTTTGACAGGGTCCATGCACACCTCTTTGACCTCTTTGACAGGGACCATGCCCACCTCTTTGACCTCTTTGACAGGGTCCATGCCCACCTCTCTGACCTCTTTGACAGGGTCCATGCCCACCTCTTTGACCTCTTTGACAGGGTCCACGCCCACCTCTCTGACGGGCCCCTTGTCCACTAGCTCTTTGATTTCTTTCTCTCCCTTGCTGTCTATCTGCTCCATGTTGAAATAAATTACAAGTGTTCACCACAATTGGGGTTACTACTATGTGAATCCATCAGAAATAACCAGTAGTCATTATGTATGGTTATCATGTATCATACATGTCATTTAGATGTTTATAATTTACAGTAGTCATTATGTATGGTTATCATGTATCATACATGTCATTAGATGTTTATCATTTACAGTAGTCATTATGTATGGTTATCATGTATCATACATGTCATTAGATGTTTATAATTTACAGTAGTCATTATGTATGGTTATCATGTATCATACATGTCATTTAGATGTTTATAATTTACAGTAGTCATTATGTATGGTTATCATGTATCATACATGTCATTAGATGTTTATAATTTACAGTAGTCATTATGTATGGTTATCAGGTATCATACATGTCATTAGATGTTTATAATTTACAGTAGTCATTATGTATGGTTATCATGTATCATACATGTCATTAGATGTTTATAATTTACAGTAGTCATTATGTATGGTTATCATGTATCATACATGTCATTAGATGTTTATAATTTACAGTAGTCATTATGTATGGTTATCATGTATCATACATGTCATTAGATGTTTATAATTTACAGTAGTCATTATGTATGGTTATCATGTATCATACATGTCATTAGATGTTTATAATTTACAGTAGTCATTATGTATGGTTATCATGTATCATACATGTCATTAGATGTTTATAATTTACAAACACACATTTTATTTATGTAGCATATATAGTAGACAAACCAGTTTAAAACCTATACGTTTACCAAACGGTTTAGTGAGTAAGCGCAGTTGGATTATTTTATTGTCAAATGTATTTAAATAAATAAGAAGATAATTATGTTACTGAAAATGTTACTGAGGGATCATGATCTGTTTTCAGTTTTGTACTAAGATATTTTACCACATACTTGTGAAAATAGTACCAAAGTGATAAAAACAGTAACACACAGGGTTTTGGGTGGAGGACAGTACTTCTGTTCCGAGATAACCAAACACTCTCCTTGTCCCTCTCCCTCAGTGTGCCCCCCTCTCCCCTCTGCTCTGGTCAGCCCCAACTGTCCTTATCTCTTCCTCCTCCCCATTGTGATCTCCTTACAACAGTAGGCTACTATATCATAGCAGTCATGGCTGACACTACACTACTAACATGCAGTTCAACATCTGCTTGAGTATCTGCGAAAGCTTTGTCCGTGTGTAACAGTATAGCTTCCGTCCCTCTCCTCGCCCCAACCTGGGCTCGAACCAGGGTCCCTCTGAAACACATCAACAACTGCCTCCCACAAAGCATCGTTACTCATCGCACCACAAAAGCCACAGCGCTTGCAAGGCAAGGGGAACAACTACTTCAAGGTCTCAGAGCGAGTGACGTCACCAATTGAAATGCAATTAGCGCGCACCACCGCTAACTAGCTCGCCATTTCACATCAGTTCCACGTGACACGTGCATCCATTTGTTTTTCAATGTGTAGTGTGTGAAGTGTCTGTGGCACAGCTGGCTAGTGGCATCTTAACTGGGTAGGACAGGCTTATAGTAATTGTTAGAACGGAATGACTGGAATGGTAAAACCATGTGTTTGATACCATTACATTTCAGCCATTATTATGAGACGTCCTACACTCACCAGCCTCCTGTGGTCTGTGAATATCTGCATGTGTGTTTGTTAATGTTTATTTATCTATCACCATGTGTGTTTGTTAATGTTTATTTATCTATCACCATGTGTGTTTGTTAATGTTTATTTATCTATCACCATGTGTGTGAGAAGCGTTCGTGTCTGATAAGTCCAGGCTTTTGTGGTCATGATAGGATCTGCTACGGAGGCTTCGGGTAATTAAGCAGTTGGCCGTGATAATAACTCCTGATTACTCTTTGCCTAGTCGAGGCCATGTCTGTTGCTGACACCTCACTCTTTCAGTAGCTATCTCATTTATTTGGCTCTGTGGTCGTCTTCCTAATGGTTTGGCTGTAGTCGTCTTCCTATTGGTTTGGCTGTAGTCGTCTTCCTATTGGTTTGGCTGTAGTCGTCTTCCTATTGGTTTGGCTGTAGTCGTCTTCCTATTGGTTTGGCTGTAGTCGTCTTCTTATTGGTCTGGCTGTAGTCGTCTTCTTATTGGTCTGGCTGTAGTCGTCTTCTTATTGGTCTGGCTGGGGTCGTCTTCTTATTGATCTGGCTGTAGTCGTCTTCTTATTGATCTGGCTGTAGTCGTCTTCTTATTGATCTGGCTGTAGTCGTCTTCTTATTGATCTGGCTGTAGTCGTCTTCTTATTGATCTGGCTGTAGTCGTCTTCTTATTGATCTGGCTGGTCTGGCTGTAGTCGTCTTCTTATTGGTCTGGCTGTAGTCGTCTTCTTATTGATCTGGCTGTAGTCGTCTTCTTATTGGTCTGGCTGTAGTCGGTCTTCTTCTTATTGGTCTGGCTGGGGTCGTCTTCTTATTGATCTGGCTGTAGTCGTCTTCTTATTGATCTGGCTGTAGTCGTCTTCTTATTGATCTGGCTGTAGTCGTCTTCTTATTGATCTGGCTGTAGTCGTCTTCTTATTGATCTGGCTGTAGTCGTCTTCTTATTGATCTGGCTGTAGTCGTCTTCTTATTGATCTGGCTGTAGTCGTCTTCTTATTGGTCTGGCTGTGGTCGTCTTCTTATTGGTCTGGCTGTAGTCGTCTTCTTATTGATCTGGCTGTAGTCATCTTCTTATTGATCTGGCTGTAGTCGTCTTCTTATTGATCTGGCTGTAGTCGTCTTCTTCTTATTGGTCTGGCTGTAGTCGTCTTCTTATTGATCTGGCTGGCTAGTCGTCTTCTTATTGGTCTGGCTGTAGTCGTCTTCTTATTGATCTGGCTGTAGTCGTCTTCTTATTGGTCTGGCTGTAGTCGTCTTCTTATTGGTCTGGCTGTAGTCGTCTTCTTATTGGTCTGGCTGGTCTGGCTGTAGTCGTCTTCTTATTGGTTTGGCTGTAGTCGTCTTCTTATTGGTCTGGCTGTAGTCGTCTTCTTATTGGTCTGGCTGTAGTCGTCTTCTTATTGGTCTGGCTGTAGTCGTCTTCTTATTGGTCTGGCTGTAGTCGTCTTCTTATTGGTCTGGCTGTAGTCGTCTTCTTATTGGTCTGGCTGTAGTCGTCTTCTTATTGGTCTGGCTGGGGTTGTCTTCTTATTGGTCTGGCTGGGGTCGTCTTCCTATTGGTCTGGCTGTAGTCGTCTTCTTATTGGTCTGGCTGTAGGTCGTCTTCTTATTGGTCTGGCTGGGGTCGTCTTCTTATTGGTCTGGCTGTAGTCGTCTTCCTATTGGTCTGGCTGTAGTCGTCTTCTTATTGGTCTGGCTGTAGTCGTCTTCTTATTGGTCTGGCTGGGGTTGTCTTCTTATTGGTCTGGCTGTAGTCGTCTTCTTTGGTCTGGCTGTATTGGTCTGGCTGTAGTCGTCTTCTTATTTATCTGGCTGGGGTCGTCTTCTTATTGGTCTGGCTGTAGTCATTGGTCTGGCTGGGGTTGTGGGGTTGTCTTCTTATTGGTCTGGCTGTAGTCGTCTTCTTATTGGTCTGGCTGGGGTTGTCTTCTTATTGGTCTGGCTGGGGTCTTTCTTATTGGTCTGGCTGTAGGTCTTCTTATTGGTCTGGCTGTAGTCGTTCTTATTGGTCTGGCTGGGGTCGTCTTCTTATTTATCTGGCTGGGGTCTCTTCTTATTGGTCTGGCTGGGGTCGTCTTCTTATTGGTCTGGCTGGGGTCGTCTTCTTATTGGTCTGGCTGGGGTCGTCTTCTTATTGGTCTGGCTGTAGTCGTCTTCTTATTGGTCTGGCTGTAGTCGTCTTCTTATTGGTCTGGCTGTAGTCGTCTTCTTATTGGTCTGGCTGGGGTCGTCTTCTTATTTATCTGGCTGGGGTCGTCTTCTTATTGGTCTGGCTGGGGTCGTCTTCTTATTGGTCTGGTCTGGTTCATAGTATTTAAGGTTGAGGATAAGAAGTTAAGTCATCATCTTCCTTTAGATAGCACTGTATGTGACCAACCTGTGTGAATATGTCACTCATTATGAATGCATAGATTTTTATAATGAATGTATCAACAAGTCTTCTATTGAACTATGGCTGGCAGGCCCTAAACATATTATACACAGTTGGCTTAAAGAGGTGTTACCATGACAATGTACAGCTACATCACACACTCTTCCATACAGTATGTTATACAGTAGGCCTATCAGATTCTATGGCCCAAATAGCACCCTATTCCCTACATAGTGCACTACTTTTGACCTAGAACTCTACGGACCAATAGTGAACTATATGGGGAATAGCGTGCCATTTGGGGCACAGGGTATTACTTTACTGTACTATGTGTGGCTGCTAGTTATTTCTGGTGGTCTTGGCACACACACACATTCCCACAGCACAACACAGACAGTAGGAATGCTCTATATCAGTGGATCTCAAACATTTTAATGTGGTCATGTTTTAATATCCACCTAAGGAGTCCATTCAGACTGGTCAGTATTCACTCCCCCCTGGTTCCTCCTGACTAAAGATGGATATGTTTCAGTGCTCTGTAGCCTTAAAAGGTATCTTGTTCCTCCCCTTCATTCCCTCTCTCTCCCTCCTTCTGCCCCCCCCCTCTCTCTCCCTCTCTCTCTCTCCTTCTGCCCCCTCTCTCTCTCTCCTTCTGTCGCACCCCCTTCTCTCTCTCTCTCCCTCTCTCTCCCTCCTTCTGCCCCCTCTCTCTCTCTCCCCTCTGTCGCACCCCCCCTCTCTCTCTCCCTCTCTCTCCCTCCTTCTGCCCCCTCTCTCTCTCTCCTTCTGTCGCACCCCCTCCCTCTCTCTCCCTCCTTCTGCCCCCTCTCTCTCTCTCTCTCTCTCTCTCTCTCTCTCTCTCTCTCTCTCTCTCTCTCTCTCTCTCTCTCCTTCTGTCGCACCCCCCCCCCCTCTCTCTCTCTCTCTCTCTCCTTCTGTCGCATCCCCCTCTCTCTCTATCTCTCCCTCTCTCTCTCTCTCTCTCTCTCCTTCTGCCCCTCTCTCTCTCTCCTTCTGTCGCCCCCTCTCTCTCTCTCTCTCTCTCTCTCTCTCTCTCTCTCTCTCTCTCTCTCTCTCTCTCTCTCTCTCTCCCCCTCTATCTCCCTCCTTCTGCCCCCTCTCTCTCCCTCCTTCTGCCCCCTCTCTCTCTCTCCTTCTGTCCCCCCTCTCTCTCCTTCTGCCCTCATCTCTCTCTCTCTCTCTCTCTCTCTCTCTCTCTCTCTCTCTCTCTCTCTCTCTCTCTCTCTCTCTCTCTCTCTCTCTCTCTCTCTCCTTCTGCCCCTCTCTCTCTCTCCTTCTGTCGCACCCTCCTCTCTCTCTCTCTCTCTCTCTCTCTCTCTCTCTCTCTCTCTCTCTCTCTCTCTCTCTCTCTCTCTCTCTCTCTCTCTCTCTCTTGCTCTCTCTCTCCCTCTATCTCCCTCCTTCTGCCCCCTCTCTCTCTCTCTCCTTCTGCCCCCCCTCTCTCTCCTTCTGCCCCCCCCCCTCTCTCTCCTTCTACCATCTCTCTCTCTCTCTCTCTCCTTCGGCCCCCTCTCTCTCTCCTTCTACCCCCTCCCCCTCTCTCTCTCCTTATGCCCCCATCTCCCTCTCTCTCCTTCTACCCCCTTCTCTCTCTCTCCTTCTGTCGAACCCTCCTCTCTCTCTCTCTCTCTCTCTCTCTCTCTCTCTCTCTCTCTCTCTCTCTCTCTCTCTCTCTCTCTCTCTCTCTCTCTCTCTCTCTCTCTCTCTCTCTCTCTCCTCTCCTTCTGCTCCCCCTCTCTCTCTCCTTCTGCCCCCTCTCTCTCTCCTTCTTCCCCCCTCTCTCTCCTTCTACCCCCATCTCTCTCTCTCTCCTTCTGCCCCCCTCTCTCTCCTTCTACTCCCCTCTCTTTCTCTTTCTTTTCCCATTCTCTTTGCCAAGTCTCTTGTTCCACTTGTTCAGTCTCTCTCAGGGAATTAGAGTATACAGCATAGCTTCTTATTTATTTGTTATTCTTCAAACGTTCTCTGTTGACTGTTGGCTTCCTTGTCCCTTTTGTAATTTAGAAAAATGTCTTCACAACAGTGGACAACAATCAGTAAATTACATTGATCACTTGAACTTCAGTGTGTGCAAAACATGAATACACTTCCAGTTATTATAATTAAGCCCTAAAAATGTGTCACCATTAGTCATGAATCTAAAGCAAGTTCTCAGTTCTGACCCCTGTCCATTCTAACTTTACGTCTCCTGTATCCTCCCTCTGCTGCCCTCTTATTTTATCTTCCCCCTCTTTATCTGCCCCTTTCCCTGTCCTTTTTACCTTTCACTCTCTCTGTGTCTCTCTGTGTCTCTCTGTCTCTCTCTGTGTCTCTCTCTGTGTCTCTCTGTGTCTCTCTCTGTGTCTCTCTGTGTCTCGCTCTCCCCCTCCCCTCCTCTACCTCTCTGCTCTCTCCCCTCCCCTCCTCTACCTCTCTGTTCTCTCTCCCTCCCTCCTCTACCTCTCTGTTCTCTCGCCCTCCCCTCCTCTACCTCTCTGCTCTCTCCCCCTCCCCTCCCCTCCCCTACCTCTCTGTTCTCTCCCCCTCCCCTCCCCTCCTCTACCTCTCTGTTCTCTTCCCCTCCCCTCCTCTACCTCTCTGCTCTCTCCCCCTCAACTCCTCTACCTCTCTGCTCTCCCCCTCCCCTCCTCTCTACCTCCCTGCTCTCTCCCCCTCAACTCCTCTCTCTACTCTCTCCCCTCCCCTCCTCTACCTCCCTGCTATCTCCCCCTCAACTACTCTAACTCTCTGCTCTCTCCCCCTCTCCTCCTCTAACTCTCTGCTCTCTCCCCCTCTCCTCCTCTACCTCTGCTCTCTCTCCTCCCCTCCTCTACCTCTCTCTCCCTCTCCCCTCATCTACCTCCCTGCTCTCTCCCCTCCCCTCCTCTACCTCTCTGTTCTCTCTCCCTCCCTCCTCTACCTCTCTGTTCTCTCGCCCTCCCCTCCTCTACCTCTCTGCTCTCTCCCCCTCCCTCCCCTCCCCTACCTCTCTGTTCTCTCCCCCTCCCCTCCCCTCCTCTACCTCTCTGTTCTCTTCCCCTCCCCTCCTCTACCTCTCTGCTCTCTCCCCTCAACTCCTCTACCTCTCTGCTCTCCCCCCCCTCCCCTCCTCTACCTCCCTGCTCTCTCCCCCTCAACTCCTCTCTCTACTCTCTCCCCTCCCCTCCTCTACCTCCCTGCTATCTCCCCCTCAACTACTCTAACTCTCTGCTCTCTCCCCTCTCCTCCTCTAACTCTCTGCTCTCTCCCCCTCTCCTCCTCTACCTCTGCTCTCTCTCCTCCCCTCCTCTACCTCTCTCTCCCTCTCCCCTCATCTACCTCCCTGCTCTCTCCCCCTCAACTCCTCTAACTCTCTGCTCTCTCCCCCTCCTCTACCTCTGTTCTCTCCCCTCCTCTCCCCTCCTCTACCGCTCTGCTCTCTCTCCCCCTCTCCTCTACCTCCCTGCTCTCTCTCCTCTACCTCCCTGCTCTCTCTCCTCCTCCCTTCCTCTAACTCTCTGCTCTCTCCCCTCCCCTCATCTACCTCTCTGCTCTCTCCCCCTCAACTCCTCTACCTCCCTGCTCTCTCTCCCCCTCCCCTCCTCTACCTCTCTGTTCTCTCCCCTTCCCCTCCTCTACCTCCCTGCTCTCTCTCCCCCTCCCCTCCTCTAACTCTCTGCTCTTTCCCCCTCCCCTCCTCTACCTCTGCTCTCCTCCCCTCCTCTACCTCTCTGCTCTCTCCCCCTCCCCTCCTCTACCTCTGCTCTCTCTCCTCCTCTCCTATACCTCCCTGCTCTCTCTCCTCTACCTCCCTGCTCTCTCTCCCCCTCCTCTCCTCTACCTCCCTGCTCTATCTCCTCTACCTCTCTGCTCGTCCCCCCACCCTCCTCTACATCTCTGCTCCCCCCCCCCTCCTCTACCTCCTACAGTACGTGTGGAACAACTGGGCGTTGGGAGTGTGAGCAGCATGCCTGTCTGATAGAGAATGACATGATCCAGGCTGTCAACAGAGGAAATTATGGGTAAGAGCACTTAAACACACACACATGTATGCACATACACACAAACATACCCATGCGCGCTAGTGATGCACGGGGTTGACTTATAACCTGCGGGCGTGTTTACGGTCATGAAATATTGTGTGGATCAAGGGTGAGTGGTTGGGGGCGGGTTGAATAAAGAGTTAACTCTTGTGCAATTTATATCTATAGTCTACTGTGATGTTTTTCTTTCATCATCTGGCATTAATGCGTAAGCCTAAACTTCAGGGCCAAACTCTACGCGTGTCAAATAGTCTACACGCCAATCGCCAAATGCTTTCGGGAACAGGCAGAAAAAGTTAACATCAATCCACAGAGGTATAAAGGACAATGTCAGAGTTGAGTTCAATAAGGGAGACGCTGCTAATTCCACTCTTGAACATAAATATAAGGAAGGCCAGAAAAGTACATTATTTACATTTGGAAGATGCTCTTCTCCAGAGAGTCTTACTAGAGCATTTAGGGTTAAGTGCCTTGCTCAAAGGCACATCGACAGATTTTTTTCACCTAGTCGGCTCGGTGATACGAACCAGCGACCTTTCAGTTACTGGCCAAATGCTCTTAACCGCGAGGCTACCTGCCACCCATGAGTGGTAATAGAGGATGATAGCAGGGCCAGTTATGTTGTATGTGATCAAAATCAAATGTTAATGGTCATATACACATGGTTAGCAGATGTTAATGGTCATATACACATGGTTAGCAGATGTTAATGGTCACATACACATGGTTAGCAGATGTTAATGGTCATATACACATGGTTAGCAGATGTTAATGGTCACATACACATGGTTAGCAGATGTTAATGGTCATATACACATGGTTAGCAGATGTTAATGGTCATATACACATGGTTAGCAGATGTTAATGGTCATATACACATGGTTAGCAGATGTTAATGGTCATATACACATGGTTAGCAGATGTTAATGGTCACATACACATGGTTAGCAGATGTTAATGGTCATATACACATGGTTAGCAGATGTTAATGGTCATATACACATGGTTAGCAGATGTTAATGGTCATATACACATGGTTAGCAGATGTTAATGGTCATATACACATGGTTAGCAGATGTTAATGGTCATATACACATGGTTAGCAGATGTTAATGGTCATATACACATGGTTAGCAGATGTTAGTGGTCATATACACATGGTTAGCAGATGTTAATGGTCACATACACATGGTTAGCAGATGTTAATGGTCACATACACATGGTTAGCAGATGTTAATGGTCATATACACATGGTTAGCAGATGTTAATGGTCATATACACATGGTTAGCAGATGTTAATGGTCACATACACATGGTTAGCAGATGTTAATGGTCATATACACATGGTTAGCAGATGTTAGTGGTCATATACACATGGTTAGCAGATGTTAATGGTCACATACACATGGTTAGCAGATGTTAATGGTCACATACACATGGTTAGCAGATGTTAATGGTCATATACACATGGTTAGCAGATGTTAATGGTCATATACACATGGTTAGCAGATGTTAATGGTCATATACACATGGTTAGCAGATGTTAATGGTCATATACACATGGTTAGCAGATGTTAATGGTCATATACACATGGTTAGCAGATGTTAATGGTCACATACACATGGTTAGCAGATGTTAATGGTCATATACACATGGTTAGCAGATGTTAATGGTCATATACACATGGTTAGCAGATGTTAATGGTCATATACACATGGTTAGCAGATGTTAATGGTCATATACACATGGTTAGCAGATGTTAATGGTCACATACACATGGTTAGCAGATGTTAATGGTCACATACACATGGTTAGCAGATGTTAATGGTCATATACACATGGTTAGCAGATGTTCATGGTCATATACTCATGGTTAGCAGATGTTAATGGTCACATACACATGGTTAGCAGATGTTAGTGGTCATATACACATGGTTAGCAGATGTTAATGGTCACATACACATGGTTAGCAGATGTTAATGGTCACATACACATGGTTAGCAGATGTTAATGGTCATATACACATGGTTAGCAGATGTTAATGGTCATATACACATGGTTAGCAGATGTTAATGGTCATATACACATGGTTAGCAGATGTTAATGGTCATATACACATGGTTAGCAGATGTTAATGGTCATATACACATGGTTAGTAGATGTTAATGGTCATATACACATGGTTAGCAGATGTTAATGGTCACATACACATGGTTAGCAGATGTTAATGGTCATATACACATGGTTAGCAGATGATGGTCATATAGGTCATATACACATGGTTAGCAGATGTTAATGGTCATATACACATGGTTAGCAGATGTTAATGGTCATATACACATGGTTAGCAGATGTTAATGGTCATATACACATGGTTAGCAGATGTTAATGGTCACATACACATGGTTAGCAGATGTTAATGGTCACATACACATGGTTAGCAGATGTTAATGGTCATATACACATGGTTAGCAGATGTTAATGGTCATATACTCATGGTTAGCAGATGTTAATGGTCACATACACATGGTTAGCAGATGTTAATGCAAGTGTAGCGAAATGCTTATGCTTCTAGTTCCAACTGTACAGTAATATCTAGCAATTGATGATTGTGAAGAGCCGTACAAGACGGGGACTTCAAACAGGCCTATGACACATGAAGGGAACTGTAGCCTGTTCAGATGGGTTAAACGGAAACTGAAATCTGCACACTGACTGGAGGTCTATAACCTCTCACACAACCTTAATACTAACTCTTACAGTAAAATGATACACCAATTGTAGGCTACATTTTTACTCAGGAACAAGAGTGGAGAAACATGATTTCTTTCTTTCAGCATCTTGAGAGAATGTGAATGTGCAGTTAGATACCGTATGTAGAGGTGCTGTCTATATCAGCATCATAAAAGCTGATCGTATTTCAACCACAGAAAATATACATCCAAGCAGAACTGAAATCTATCAGAAACATGTTGGGTCGTTTTTACAGCTTTCCTATCTCCTTACAACCAGTCAAACTGATGTCGTTTGGACATTTTGCACAGGAAATCTTTCCCTTAGTTCTATTGGTTGTTGCTACATTCTTTCCCCGGGCCTTACGTCTTGGCTCCCTGAAAGAAGCAGAGATGACAGAGAAAACTTTGCCGATGTCAACTAGATTGAAGCTTTCATTCGATCAATTTATGACATTATTCTAGTGAGCAAGGATGTATTTAGTCTTCTAGGGCAGGATACTGTATACGACAGAAGAGAAGCTGCATGTATCTAATTCTAGACAAGTTGACTAACAAACAGCCTCTCAAAAAATCATTCCACTGTCTGACTGTAGACAACAGTGCATTTTCTATATTAGCTGGTTAGTGTTGGGTGTGGGCCTCAGATTTCCACTTTATCACATATAGTCGGGTGGTTGCAGGTGGGTTATTAGCAATTGCGGGTGGGTGCAGGGGAACAAACAGCTGACCCGTTCACCACTTCCTCAATACTGCCTCTCAAGTCTGCGCAAAGAACTACACGTTGCGTTCCCAATCTTTTGGGGGCGTTCTTGTTCGTAATACATAAAAGGACACTGCAACACTCTGTTGGTGCCGTTTACGTAAACTGTGTGGCTGCCTTAATGCACACACACACACACACACACACACACACACACACACACACACACACACACACACACACACACACACACACACACACACACACACACACACACACACACACACACACACACACACACACACACACACACACACACACACACACACTCACTGTTTGGACTTTCCTCTCCTCTGCGTCCCTAGCTGGCGGGCAGCAAACTACAGCCAGTTCTATGGCATGTCTCTGGACGAGGGCCTGAGGTATCGCCTGGGGACACAGAGGCCCTCCAGGACTATCATGAGCATGAACGAGATGCAGGTGAGAAGACCTGTCTGCTTGGTAGGGAAAGGGTTGGGCTGGGTGACTCATGGGATGCATCTCGAATGGAACACTATTCCCTATATAATGCACTACTTTTACCGGGGCCCATACATGGGATGCAGATATGCTGACACAGCCTTGAGAGAGAGGAACAGTCCAGGCTGCTTTTTAAATTGCGTGTGCATCAAGAAGGACCCATGACATAACATTTTATATAAAGATTCTGCTGGCCTGGCCTGTGTCATTACCAGCTATGGCTACCAGGTGAAGCCTGTTATTGGTTTGTTGATAATTCTTTGTCTGTCTGGATCTTGGAAGCCTACTCTCTGCTATGTGCCATCTTTAGCTTTGTTTACATCTAACCAGACAGATTATGTAAGAGCCTATCAGAGACAGGTTTAGGAGAGAGAGGATGTGGGATAGGATAGGGGTAGAGGATGGGGTAGAGGATAGAGGTGGAGGGGGGGTGGAGGGGATAGGATAGGTGTGGAGGGAAGGATGGGGTGGAGCCATCTCCATTTCAGACAACACAACTGACTGGCCTTCCTCTCTCCCCCTTACCCTTCCCAGCCACCGTCCCCACCTCTCCCCCTACATCCTCCAGACTTAACTCCCCCACTCATCCTCCCTTCAAATTGCTTCTCTCCAATCCCCCACTCCCCCAGCCCAACATGCCCCTACCTGTACCAGGAGCCAGATCTAAGCAGGAGAGCTTATTCATAGATCTCTATGTCTGTTGTCTGTCTCCTAACTCAGTCCCCACACGTCTAACAGTCATACTGGGTAACGGATAGGCCCACTCCTAACTCCCTAACTCACTCCCACTCCACTCCTAAATCCTGGGGGGTTGGAGCCACACACACACATAGATATTAGCGGGGAGGAATGTGAGGAGGACGTATCAGCCGCTGTGCTCTGTCTAAACAAAGATTGAGTTACATGCTAATGCTACACAACGGCAGCGTTACGCATGCCTCCCACCTCCAGACCTGGCCTGTCTACGTCCCAAATTACACCATATTCCCTATACACTGTAGTGCTCTGGTGAAAAGTAGTGCACTATGTAGGGAATAGGGTTCAATTTGGGATGCAACCCTTTTAGTTAGATGACTCATGACACATACAGCAGAACCTCTTGGACTGGTGAGGAATATGTGAGGCAGCATAGAAATTCCCCTTCATGACTTAATGTGATAAGCATTATGATAAGCTTGCTATACCAGGTATTTGTCTGAGGTATTATCATAGTGATTTAATTCTGAAGTTGGAGGCTTCTCCAATGAGTCCATATTTGGCATTTAGATTAATCACATAGTTGCATATTATTTCCAGTGAGAGCAGATATTTTTCCTTCCCCGCTTTCAATGTCTTTGTTACACTGAGGCTGTCTGTTAGTGTAGCTTCCCTCAGTCAGTTCAATCAGTTCTATGTTATCTGTTACACTGAGGCTGTCTGTTAGTGTAGCTTCCCTCAGTCAGTTCAATCAGTTCTATGTTATCTGTTACACTGAGGCTGTCTGTTAGTGTAGCTTCCCTCAGTCAGTTCAATCAGTTCTATGTTATCTGTTACACTGAGGCTGTCTGTTAGTGTAGCTTCCCTCAGTCAGTTCAATCAGTTCTATGTTATCTGTTACACTGAGGCTGTCTGTTAGTGTAGCTTCCCTCAGTCAGTTCAATCAGTTCTATGTTATCTGTTACACTGAGGCTGTCTGTTAGTGTAGCTTCCCTCAGTCAGTTCAATCAGTTCTATGTTATCTGTTACACTGAGGCTGTCTGTTAGTGTAGCTTCCCTCAGTCAGTTCAATCAGTTCTATGTTATCTGTTACACTGAGGCTGTCTGTTAGTGTAGCTTCCCTCAGTCAGTTCAATCAGTTCTATGTTATCTGTTACACTGAGGCTGTCTGTTAGTGTAGCTTCCTCAGTCAGTTCAATCAGTTCTATGTTATCTGTTACACTGAGGCTGTCTGTTAGTGTAGCTTCCTCAGTCAGTTCAATCAGTTCTATGTTATCTGTTACACTGAGGCTGTCTGTTAGTGTAGCTTCCCTCAGTCAGTTCAATCAGTTCTATGTTATCTGTTACACTGAGGCTGTCTGTTAGTGTAGCTTCCCTCAGTCAGTTCAATCAGTTCTATGTTATCTGTTACACTGAGGCTGTCTGTTAGTGTAGCTTCCTCAGTCAGTTCAATCAGTTCTATGTTATCTGTTACACTGAGGCTGTCTGTTAGTGTAGCTTCCCTCAGTCAGTTCAATCAGTTCTATGTTATCTGTTACACTGAGGCTGTCTGTTAGTGTAGCTTCCCTCAGTCAGTTCAATCAGTTCTATGTTATCTGTTACACTGAGGCTGTCTGTTAGTGTAGCTTCCCTCAGTCAGTTCAATCAGTTCTATGTTATCTGTTACACTGAGGCTGTCTGTTAGTGTAGCTTCCCTCAGTCAGTTCAATCAGTTCTATGGTCTGGAGACAGATCAAAGTTTCTGTTTCCATTCTAACTCATTAGGCCAAATGGTACGAATTGTCTGTGAGTAAGTCCTCTATAATAGAATAACTTAACAGACACTCTGATTAGGCCATCTGACTCTATTACATTCATGAATGTTTTATTGTGGATAAATAATCAACGTTGCACGTTCCGTACAAAAGTATCATTAGGAACTTGTTGCTGTTGGTTTGTCAGTCTCCTCTTGCTGTTGGTTTGTCAGTCTCCTCTTGCTGTTGGTTTGTCAGTCTCCTCTTGCTGTTGGTTTGTCAGTGTCCTCTTGCTGTTGGTTTGTCAGTCTCCTCTTGCTGTTGGTTTGTCAGTCTCTTCTTGCTGTTGGTTTGTCAGTCTCTTCTTGCTGTTGGTTTGTCAGTCTCCTCTTGCTGTTGGTTTGTCAGTCTCCTCTTGCTGTTGGTTTGTCAGTCTCCTCTTGCTGTTGGTTTGTCAGTCTCTTCTTGCTGTTGGTTTGTCAGTCTCTTCTTGCTGTTGGTTTGTCAGTCTCTTGCTGTTGGTTTGTCAGTCTCCTCTTGCTGTTGGTTTGTCAGTCTCCTCTTGCTGTTGGTTTGTCAGTCTCCTCTTGCTGTTGGTTTGTCAGTCTCCTCTTGCTGTTGGTTTGTCAGTCTCTTCTTGCTGTTGGTTTGTCAGTCTCTTCTTGCTGTTGGTTTGTCAGTCTCTTGCTGTTGGTTTGTCAGTCTCCTCTTGCTGTTGGTTTGTCATTCTCCTCTTGCTGTTGGTTTGTCAGTGTCCTCTTGCTGTTGGTTTGTCAGTCTCCTCTTGCTGTTGGTTTGTCAGTCTCCTCTTGCTGTTGGTTTGTCAGTCTCTTCTTGCTGTTGGTTTGTCAGTCTCTTCTTGCTGTTGGTTTGTCAGTCTCTTCTTGCTGTTGGTTTGTCAGTCTCTTCTTGCTGTTGGTTTGTCAGTCGCCTCTTGCTGTTGATTTGTCAGTCTCCTCTTGCTGTTGGTTTGTCAGTCTCCTCTTGCTGTTGGTTTGTGTGTCTCCTCTTGCTGTTGGTTTGTGTGTCTCCTCTTGCTGTTGGTTTGTCAGGCTCCTCTTGCTGTTGGTTTGTCAGTCTCTTGCTGTTGGTTTGTCAGTCTCCTCTTGCTGTTGGTTTGTCAGTCTCCTTTTGCTGTTGGTTTGTCAGTCTCCTCTTGCTGTTGGTTTGTCAGTCTCCTCTTGATGTTGGTTTGTCAGTCTCCTCTTGCTGTTGGTTTGTCTGTGTCCTCTTGCTGTTGGTTTGTCAGTCTCTTGCTGTTGGTTTGTCATTCTCCTCTTGCTGTTGGTTTGTCCGTCTCCTCTTGCTGTTGGTTTGTCAGTCTCCTTTTTCTGTTGGTTTGTCAGTCTCCTCTTTCTGTTGGTTTGTCAGTCTCTTGCTGTTGGTTTGTCATTCTCCTCTTGCTGTTGGTTTGTCAGTGTCCTCTTGCTGTTGGTTTGTCAGTCTCCTCTTGCTGTTGGTTTGTCAGGCTCCTCTTGCTGTTGGTTTGTCATTCTCCTCTTGCTGTTGGTTTGTCAGTCTCCTCTTGCTGTTGGTTTGTCAGTCTCTTGCTGTTGGTTTGTCAGTCTCCTTTTGCTGTTGGTTTGTCAGTCTCTTCTTGCTGTTGGTTTGTCAGTCTCTTGCTGTTGGTTTGTCAGTCTCCTCTTGCTGTTGGTTTGTCAGTCTCCTCTTGCTGTTGGTTTGTCAGTCTCCTCTTGCTGTTGGTTTGTCAGTCTCCTCTTGCTGTTGGTTTGTCAGTCTCTTCTTGCTGTTGGTTTGTCAGTCTCTTCTTGCTGTTGGTTTGTCAGTCTCTTGCTGTTGGTTTGTCAGTCTCCTCTTGCTGTTGGTTTGTCATTCTCCTCTTGCTGTTGGTTTGTCAGTGTCCTCTTGCTGTTGGTTTGTCAGTCTCCTCTTGCTGTTGGTTTGTCAGTCTCCTCTTGCTGTTGGTTTGTCAGTCTCTTCTTGCTGTTGGTTTGTCAGTCTCTTCTTGCTGTTGGTTTGTCAGTCTCCTCTTGCTGTTGGTTTGTCAGTCTCCTCTTGCTGTTGGTTTGTCAGTCTCCTCTTGCTGTTGGTTTGTCAGTCTCTTCTTGCTGTTGGTTTGTCAGTCTCTTCTTGCTGTTGGTTTGTCAGTCTCTTGCTGTTGGTTTGTCAGTCTCCTCTTGCTGTTGGTTTGTCAGTCTCCTCTTGCTGTTGGTTTGTCAGTCTCCTCTTGCTGTTGGTTTGTCAGTCTCCTCTTGCTGTTGGTTTGTCAGTCTCTTCTTGCTGTTGGTTTGTCAGTCTCTTCTTGCTGTTGGTTTGTCAGTCTCTTGCTGTTGGTTTGTCAGTCTCCTCTTGCTGTTGGTTTGTCATTCTCCTCTTGCTGTTGGTTTGTCAGTGTCCTCTTGCTGTTGGTTTGTCAGTCTCCTCTTGCTGTTGGTTTGTCAGTCTCCTCTTGCTGTTGGTTTGTCAGTCTCTTCTTGCTGTTGGTTTGTCAGTCTCTTCTTGCTGTTGGTTTGTCAGTCTCTTCTTGCTGTTGGTTTGTCAGTCTCTTCTTGCTGTTGGTTTGTCAGTCGCCTCTTGCTGTTGATTTGTCAGTCTCCTCTTGCTGTTGGTTTGTCAGTCTCCTCTTGCTGTTGGTTTGTGTGTCTCCTCTTGCTGTTGGTTTGTGTGTCTCCTCTTGCTGTTGGTTTGTCAGGCTCCTCTTGCTGTTGGTTTGTCAGTCTCTTGCTGTTGGTTTGTCAGTCTCTTGCTGTTGGTTTGTCAGTCTCCTCTTGCTGTTGGTTTGTCAGTCTCCTTTTGCTGTTGGTTTGTCTGTGTCCTCTTGCTGTTGGTTTGTCAGTCTCCTCTTGCTGTTGGTTTGTCAGTCTCCTCTTGCTGTTGGTTTGTCTGTGTCCTCTTGCTGTTGGTTTGTCAGTCTCTTGCTGTTGGTTTGTCATTCTCCTCTTGCTGTTGGTTTGTCAGTCTCCTCTTGCTGTTGGTTTGTCAGTCTCCTTTTGCTGTTGGTTTGTCAGTCTCCTCTTGCTGTTGGTTTGTCAGTCTCCTCTTGATGTTGGTTTGTCAGTCTCCTCTTGCTGTTGGTTTGTCTGTGTCCTCTTGCTGTTGGTTTGTCAGTCTCTTGCTGTTGGTTTGTCATTCTCCTCTTGCTGTTGGTTTGTCCGTCTCCTCTTGCTGTTGGTTTGTCAGTCTCCTTTTTCTGTTGGTTTGTCAGTCTCCTCTTTCTGTTGGTTTGTCAGTCTCTTGCTGTTGGTTTGTCATTCTCCTCTTGCTGTTGGTTTGTCAGTGTCCTCTTGCTGTTGGTTTGTCAGTCTCCTCTTGCTGTTGGTTTGTCAGGCTCCTCTTGCTGTTGGTTTGTCATTCTCCTCTTGCTGTTGGTTTGTCAGTCTCCTCTTGCTGTTGGTTTGTCAGTCTCTTGCTGTTGGTTTGTCAGTCTCCTTTTGCTGTTGGTTTGTCAGTCTCCTCTTGCTGTTGGTTTGTCAGTCTCCT
Organism: Oncorhynchus gorbuscha; assembly: GCF_021184085.1. Classification (NCBI taxonomy): domain Eukaryota; kingdom Metazoa; phylum Chordata; class Actinopteri; order Salmoniformes; family Salmonidae; genus Oncorhynchus; species Oncorhynchus gorbuscha. The sequence continues at coordinate 18,182,541 of NC_060181.1, read as the reverse complement.
CTTGCTGTTGGTTTGTCAGTCTCTTCCTGTTGGTTTGTCAGTCTCCTCTTGCTGTTGGTTTGTCAGTCTCCTCTTGCTGTTGGTTTGTCAGTCTCTTCCTGTTGGTTTGTCAGTCTCCTCTTGCTGTTGGTTTGTCAGTCTCCTCTTGCTGTTGGTTTGTCAGTCTCTTGCTGTTGGTTTGTCAGTCTCCTCTTGCTGTTGGTTTGTCAGTCTCCTCTTGCTGTCTGGCCATTGGAACACCTACTGTATGTTTTTGGGAGTAATTAGAAATTGTATTTTACTTCCAAATAAAATATCAAGGTGGTCAAGTACATTAAAACAGGATTGAAATTGTACAGTAGCGAATTCCTGTTTTCCTCCTTCTCTCTAACCCCCTGCTCAGCTGAATATGGACCCTCAGAATGACCGTCTGCCTCAGTATTTCAACGCAGCAGAGAAGTGGCCTGGAAAGATCCACGAACCTCTGGATCAGGGCAACTGCGCTGCCTCCTGGGCCTTCTCCACTGCAGGTGAGACACTACATGATAGTAAAATACTGGCAGAATACTGGTACTGGCATTTTGTTAAAATTCATTTTCATTGAAAATATTTTTTTAAATCGCAATATTGCAAATATTGTAAAAACATTTATTGTAAAATGCTTTCAAAATTACATTTAAGTACCAGAACATCCCCTAATCATTTACATACCAGAACGTCCCCTAATAATTTTCATACCAGAATGTCCCCTTATCATTTAAGTACCAGAACGTCCCCTAATCATTTACATACTAGAACGTCCCCTTATCATTTACATACCAGAACGTCCCCTAATCATTTACATACCAGAACGTCCCCTAATCATTTACATACCAGAAAGTCCCCTAATCATTTACATACCAGAACGTCCCCTAATCATTTACATACCAGAACGTCCCCTAATCATTTACATACCAGAATGTCCCCTAATCATTTAAGTACCAGAACGTCCCCTAATCATTTACATACTAGAACGTCCCCTTATCATTTACATACCAGAACGTCCCCTAATCATTTACATACCAGAACGTCCCCTAATCATTTACATACCAGAACGTCCCCTAATAATTTACATACCAGAACGTCCCCTAATCATTTACATACCAGAACGTACCCTAATCATTTACATACCAGAACGTCCCCTAATCATTTACATACCAGAACGTCCCCTAATAATTTACGTACCAGAACGTCCCCTAATTATTTACGTACCAGAACGTCCCCTAATAATTTACATACCAGAACGTCCCCTAATCACTTACATACCAGAACGTACCCTAATCATTTACATACCAGAACGTCCCCTAATCATTTACATACCAGAACGTCCCCTAATCATTTACGTACCAGAACGTCCCCTAATAATTTACATACCAGAACGTCCCCTTATCATTTACATACCAGAACGTCCCCTAATCATTTACATACCAGAACGTCCCCTAATCATTTACATACCAGAACGTCCCCTCATCATTTCTTTAACATCCCTTAGAATATTTCCCAGAAGTTCACTCTCTCTCTTTCGCACTGTCTCTCCTTGTCTCTTTCCCTCCATCTCTATTTCCCTCCATATCTCTCCATTTCTCTTTCCCTCCATCTCTCTTTATCTCTCTTTCCCTCAATCTCTTTCCCTCCATCTCTATTTCCCTCCATCTCTATCTCTTTTTCCCTCCATCTCTCTTTCCCTCCATCTCTCTTTCCCTCGCTCAGCGGTGGCATCTGATCGAATCTCCATCCAGTCGATGGGTCACATGACCCCTCAACTGTCGCCCCAGAACCTAATTTCCTGTGATACACGCAACCAAGGGGGCTGTGCTGGAGGCCGTATCGACGGAGCCTGGTGGTACATGAGGCGCATAGGGTAAGACATATTTTATTGCAACACCAGGCACAATATTAGGAGCTTTTTAAATGATCAAATGAAGAGTGAATTTTTGGTTCTTTAGCTGTGAATTGATGATTCTCTTTACACTCTCTCTCTCTCTCTCTCTCTCTCTCTCTCTCTCTCTCTCTCTCTCTCTCTCTCTCTCTCTCTCTCTCTCTCTCTCTCTCTCTCTCTCTCTCTCTCTCTCTCTCTCTCCATCTCTCTCTACTCACCATCTCTCTCTACTCTCCATATCTCTCTATCTTTCTGTCTTTCTGTCAGTGTGGTGACAGAGGAGTGCTACCCGTTCTCTGCTCCCCAGCAGACACCAGCAGAGGTGGGCCGCTGTATGATGCAGAGTCGCTCTGTGGGCCGTGGAAAGAGACAGGCTACTGCCCGCTGCCCCAGCACACACACCTACCACAATGACATCTACCAGTCTACACCTCCCTACAGGCTCTCATCAAACGTATGTACACACACACACACACACACACACACACACACACACACACACACACACACACACACACACACACACACACACACACACACACACACACACACACACACACACACACACACACACACACACACACACACACATACCGTTTTTTTATCACTTTGGTACTATTTTCCCAAGTAGGTGGTGAATTTAAAAAACTCCAAACTGGTAACAATTGTAACGCAGCCAGTCTTACATTCAAAACCTTTCATTGTGCATTAATTTTGTTTGTAGACATTTTTCACCACACGATCATTGATCCAAAATATAACTTTGCTGTGAGATATAATGAGTACATTGATTTAATCACCAAAACCCAACATAATGATGTGCTCTCAATTTACTAATTTTAACAAACAGTCAATCCAATAGCAAACATTTGTAGATACATGTTTTAAAATGTAGTATGCTACAGTACTGACAATTACAGTACATTACACTGTTTTCACATTAGGCAATACACTTGCACTACCCCCATTAGTAGGGTAGAAATGATGGACATTTTATGTACTGATCATAAAATGTCCATAATTTCTACCCTATGTGTGATCAAAGGTGTGATAACTGAAGACATCTTTCACATCTTCACATCTTTCACAATGTAATCAAATGAAAGAAATGAAAGAAACATAACGTTTAGCCGGCACTAGTTTGCATCAAACCGGTCTTGAGCATTTGGCCATAGGTTTTCATCCAAGTCGCAGTAAATATCCTCATTGTTCGTGCATCTGGGGAAAGACCTTTTGACACGGTGAATCCCAGCCTGACATACAGTCCCAGTCAAAAGTTTTTCTTTATTTAGACTATTTTCTACGTTGTAGAATAATAGTGAAGAGATCAACACTGTGAAATAACACCTATGGAATCATGTAGTAAGCAAAAAAGTGTTAAACAAATCTAAATATATTTTATATTTGAGATTCGTCAAAGTAGGCACCCTTTGCCTTGATGACAGCTTTGCACAGACAGCCTATTCCCCCTCAGGAGACTGAAAAAATACTGCCTGGCAAGTTCAATGTATTAGTAGCCAACTAACGTGAGGTAACTAGCTAACATACCAGTACATACTGCTGTAATGCTATGCGGTTCGTAAGGATAGCGTAGCTAACAAAATTTTAGCCAACATAACGTGTAACTTATTTGAAAAGGCATTACTTTATTACATTTTTCAACATTTTCTTAACATTTGTCATAATTGGTTAAAGCAATGAATTTGTATCCGCTCTCATCGGACTTTGGCTGCATATTTCCACAATTTTCATCAAATCTGAAAAGTTATGAAGCCACGCCCATTTTCAGGAAGAATTGCATTATGTGCCTTAAAAGCACAGGAATATTGTCCACTGCTTGCATACATCGAATTTTGACTAATTTAGTAGGTCATCCGGAAACTTTTGGTATACTAACTATATCCATACTATGACCAATAAGCATACTATATACTCAATTCACATCACAAATAGTACAGTTAGTATGAGTATTTGAACACAGCTAGGGTTTCCCAAACTTGGTCCTGGGGCCCCCCCATGTTTTGGTTTTTGTCCTAGCACTACACTACTGATTCAAATGACCAACTAGTCATCAAGCTTTGATTATTTGAATCAGCTGTCTAGAGCTAGGAAAGAAACAAAACGTGTACCCAGGAGGGGTCCCAGGACCGAGTTTGGGAAACCCTGATCTAAGACACAAGAAGTGGTAGCAGTAGAGAATGTTATAACTCCTTCTCTGAAGTAAGCTACAGTAGATCAACTGGAAAGCCTGTATCTATTACATTATGGTGGTGTCCCAAATGGCACCCTATTCTCTACAAAGTACACTACTTTTGACCAGAGCCCTAGTCAAACTAGTGCGCTATTTAGGGGCCCATTTGGGACTCCGCCTAACTATTTCCAGAGGCCATGAGCAGTAACAGAATCCACATGCATCCACTTGTTTCATATCCTAATCAAAGTATACCCACCGAGTTACAGCGTAGGCTTTATTACCTCTTATTATCAAGCATTCTAAATTATGCTTAATGTTGGAAATCATTACAGCATGTTTATCTTCCTCTTTTTATTTTTTATTTAACCTTTATTTAACCAGGAAGGGCTCAATGAGATTAAAATCTCTTTTTCAAAAACGCCCTGGCCAAGATAAGCAGCACCAAGTCATTACAAAAAAATTACAGACAGACAACATGAAAAACTACAAGTAATCTAGTAAAAACCATTGAATATACAAGAGTATAAAACAGCAAATTAAAAACATTGACAGGTCAGGGAATCAGCCTCAAAATCCTTCATCGGTGATTTAAAAACACCAATCGGGACAAGTTCCTCCAGTTTAAAAGTATTTTGTAAGGCGTTCCAAGAAGATGGCGCAGAGTACATAAAAGCCCTTTTACCAAATTCAGTTCGGACATTTGGAACAGTTAGCAGGATAAAGTCCAGTGAACGAAGAGAGTACCCACCACATTTCTGAACAATAGAAATGCACAAATAAAAAGGTAGTAAACTCAAAATGGCTTTGTAAATAAAAGTATACCAGTGACTGAGCCTACGAGTGACGAGAGAAGGCCAGCCAACCCTGGTATACAAAGTGCAGTGGTGCGTAAGGGTTTTGCAGTTTAAAATAAATCTCAAAGTGCCATGGTAAAGAGTGTCACTTGATCTGAAACACTGAGCGGAAGCATTCATATATAAAATATCCCCATAGTCTAGTAAAGGCATAAATGTAGCTGATACTAGCCTCCTTCTGGCTTCAAAAGACAAACAGGCCTTATTCCTCAAATAAAATCCCAATTTCAGCTTCAAGGTCATCATCAATTAAAATTCCAAGATATTTACATGAGGTTACAACCTCAATCTCCTTGCCCTGACAGGTAGTAATATGTGAACGGTTCAGAGGTCTATTTCTTGCATTAGAAAACACCATTAGTTTAGTTTTGTCAGTATTGAGGTTAAGCTTCAATTGACACAAGGTATTTTGAATAGTATAAATAGCAGTTTGCATGTTCTGGAAAGGTTTTGTAAGAGACGAGGCACAACAGTAAATAACAGTATCATCAGCATAAAAATGAAGTTGTGCATTTTAGACATTTTTGTCTAAATCATTTATATAAATAGTGAATAAGAGAGGACCAAGTACAGAGCCTTAGGGCACACCATTCAAGACAGACAATTTAACAGACATAAGCCCATCAAATTGAGTGCACTGAGTTCTATCAGACAGATAGTTAGCAAACCATGCAACTGCATGCTCCGAAAGACCTACACTCGACAATCTCTGCCTTAGAATAGCATGATCAACTGTATCAAAAGCCTTAGAGAGATCAATAAAAAGTGAGACACAGTGCTGTCTTCTGTCAATGGCTTCAGTGATATAATTTACAACCTTCATGTCTTCTGTAATTGTGCTAAGCTTCTTCCTGAAGCCGATTGGTACATTGATAAAATAGAGTTAGTAAATAAAAACTATTTTAGCTGTTCACTTGCAAGGGTTTCAAGTATTTTCACCAGGGGTGACAGTTTTGAGATTGGCCTATAATTATTTAAAATAGTTGGATCTCCCCCTTTTAAAAGTGGCAGGACAAATGCAGATTTTTCCAGATCTTTGGAATTTCATTACATTCCTGGGTTAGATTGAACAGAGATGTAAGTGGTTCAGCTATGAAATCAGCTGCCAGATTTAAAAAGCAGGGATCCAAAAGATCAGGACCTGCAGGTTTTCTCTGATCTAAGGATTTCAGGGCTTTATGGACCACCTGCACTGAGAATGGCAAAAAGCTAAAAGTTTGACCAGCTCTCACTGGTTCATCCACACAGGGTTGTACAGACCTCTCAAGTCACCAAGCCATGCATCTAGAGATGTGGAGCTGTTCTACATGGTCAAACAATTTATGTTGCTATCCCCTCCACTTTCTCTGTCCTTTTATTTCATTACATATCTGTCCATCTTTTTCCTTTCATCTAATCACAGTTCTGTCCATCTATTTCCTTTCATCTAATCATAGTTCTGTCCATCTATTTCCTTTCATCTAATCATAGTTCTGTCCATCTTTTTCCTTTCATCTAATCACAGTTCTGTCCATCTATTTCCTTTCATCTAATCATAGTTCTGTCCATCTATTTCCTTTCATCTAATCACAGTTCTGTCCATCTATTTCCTTTCATCTAATCATAGTTCTGTCCATCTTTTTCCTTTCATCTAATCACAGTTCTGTCCATCTTTTTCCTTTCATCTAATCACAGTTCTGTCCATCTATTTCCTTTCATCTAATCACAGTTCTGTCCATCTATTTCCTTTCATCTAATCACAGTTCTGTCCATCTATTTCCTTTCATCTAATCACAGTTCTGTCCATCTTTTTCCTTTCATCTAATCACAGTTCTGTCCATCTTTTTCCTTTCATCTAATCACAGTTCTGTCCATCTTTTTCCTTTCATCTAATCACAGTTCTGTCCATCTTTTTCCTTTCATCTAATCACAGTTCTATACATTTTGTTTCTTCACAGGAGAAGGAGATCATGAAGGAGATTATGGATAATGGCCCAGTACAAGGTAGGATGATTTAGAAGATGACTGTGTGTGTGTGTGTGTGTGTGTGTGTGTGTGTGTGTGTGTGTGTGTGTGTGTGTGTGTGTGTGTGTGTGTGTGTGTGTGTGTGTGTGTGTGTGTGTGTGTGTGTGTGTGTGTGTGTGTGTGTGTGTGTGTGTGTGTGTTATTGCCATTAGCAGCTATAAAATAATGAGCTACTGGAACCATGTGTGTTTGCTGTAGCGTTCAGAGCAATCTCTTGGTTTTAGGAATGAATTCAGAAGGGCAACAAAGCCTTGGGTTTTGCTTAAAGATCAGGATTGGGTATGAGAGATTCTTTGTCAGTGATTGGAGTCAGGCTACAGAATGTGTTTGTTTTCATAATATAGTGGAATTTAATTAAGCAATAATGCCATTAAACCACAGCTAAGGGCTGTTCTTATGCACAACGCAACGCAGAGTGCCTGGATACAGCCCTTCGCTTTGGCATATTATATACCACAAACCCAGAGGTACCTTATTGCTATTATAAACTGTCTACCAATGTAATGAACTTCGTCTGCTGTTAGAAGAGAGGCAGACCGAAATGCAGCGTGTAGGTTACTCATGACCTTTAATAAAGATAAAGCGGTACATGAAAATATAGAAAATACAAAAACAACAAACGAGTGAAACAAATTACAGCCTATCTGGTGACTAACACAAAGACAGGTACAATCACCCACGAAATACAACGCGCACTCAGGCTACCTAAATACGGTTCCCAATCCGAGACAACTAGAATCAGCTGACTCCAATTAGGAATCGCCTCAGGCAGCCAAGCCTAACTAGACACACCCCTAATAATACACACTTCCCAATTAATACAAACCCTAATACGAAATACAACATATAAACCCATGTCACACCCTGGCCTACCCAAATATATAACAAAACACAAGATACAATGACCAAGGCGTGACAGACCCCCCCCCCTAAGGTGCGGACTCCGGGACGCACCTCAAGAGCATAGGGAGGGTCCGGGTGGGCGTCTGTCCATGGTGGCGGTTCTGGTTCGGGACGTGGACCCCACTCCATAAATGTTCTAGTTCCTCCCCTACGCGTCCTAGGATAATCCACCTTCTCCGCCTATCATGGCCTAATAGTCCTCACCCTGATCCCCACATAACTGAGGGGCAGCTCGGGACCGAGGGGCAGCTCGGGACAGAGGGGCAGCTCGGGACAGAGGGGCAGCTCGGGACAGAGGGGCAGCTCGGGACAGAGGGGCAACTCGGGATAGAGGGGCAACTCGGGATAGAGGGGCAACTCAGGATAGAGGGGCAACTCAGGACAGCGGGGCAGCCCGGGACAGAGGGGCAGCCCGGGACAGAGGGGCAGCCCGGGACCGAAGCAGCCCGGTACTGAGGGGAAGTCCGGTACTGAGGGGAAGCCCGGTACTGAGGGGAAGCCCGGTACTGAGGGGAAGCCCGGTACTGAGGGGAAGCTCGGTACTGAGAGGAAGCTCGGTACTGAGAGGAAGCTCGGTACTGAAAGGGAGCCTAGTACTGAGAGGAAGCTCAGTACTGAGAGGAAGCTCAGGCAGGTAGTAGGCTCCGGTAAATCCTGGCTGGCTGGTGGACCTGGATGATTCAGGTTGTCTGGCCGATCTAGAAGATCTTGGCAGACTGGCACTTCTGGCAGACTGGCACTTCTGGCGGATCCTGGCAGACTGGTGACGCTGGGCCGACTGGCGGCGCTGGGCAGACAGGAGACTCCGGCAGCGCAGGAGAGGAGAAAGGCTCTGGCTGCGCTGAACAGGCGAGGCGCACTGGATGCGCTGGGCCGACTGGGAGCACTGGTGGCGCTGGACAGGCAGGAGACTCCGGCAGCGCAGGAGAGGAGAAAGGCTCTGGCTGCGCTAAACAGGCGGGAGACTCCGATAGCGCAGGAGAAGAGAACAGCTCTGGTTGTGCTAAACAAGCGGGAGACTCCGGCAGCGCAGGAGGGGAGAAAAGCACTGGCTGCGCTGAACAGGCGAGGCGCACTGGAGGCCTGGTGCGTGGTGCTGGAACTGGTGGTACTGGCGCGAGGACACGCACAGGAAGCCTGGTGCGGGGAGCTGCTACCGGAGGACTGGTGTGTATAGGTGGCTCTGGATAGACCGGACCGTGCAGGCGCACAGGAGCTCTTGAGCACCGAGCCTGCCCAAGCTTACCTGGCTCGATGCCCACTCTAGCCCGGCCAATAGGAAGGGCTGGTATGAGTCGCAGCTGGCTCTGCACCCGCACTGGAAACACCGTGCGCTCCATAGCATAACACGGTGCCTGCCCGGTCTCTCTAGCCCAACGGTGAGCACAGGGAGTATGCGCAGGTTTCCTACCTGGCATAACTATTCTCCCTTCTAGCTCCTCCCCAATACTTTTTTTGGGCTGTTTTTCCGGTTTCCAACCGCGTCGCTGTGCTGCATCCTCATACATACGCCTCTCCGCTTTAGCTGCCTCTATTTCCTCCTTGGGACTGCGATATTCTCCCGGCTGCTCCCAGGGTCCTTGACCGTCTAATTCCTCCTCCCATGTCCAAATCTCCAAATGATGCATTCTCTCCCATTGCAACTGCTCTTCACGATTAACAGGGAGAGTAGGCTTAGGTCTGTTTCCTGACTCAGCCACTCTCTCTCTGCGCTTTCCCCTGTTACCTTCAGTTTTCGCTCTGTATAGCAATGCTTTCCTTCTCGATTCCATACGTGTATAGCCCTCTTCGCATTGCTGTAGGGAATCCCAGGCGGGCTCTTGCACTCGCTCTGGGTCGGCTGCCCACCTGTCGATTTCTTCCCACGTCGTATAATCCCTGCTTCTGCCGTCCATATCGTCCTCCTTTAGCTCCTGCCAGTTCACACCGTCCTCCTTTAGCTCCTGCCAGTTCACACGCTGCTCGGTCTGTGAATCGTGGTGGGTGATTCTGTAATGAACTTCGTCTGCTGTTAGAAGAGAGGCAGACCGAAATGCAGCGTGTAGGTTACTCATGACCTTTAATAAAGATAAAGCGGTACATGAGAATATAGAAAATACAAAAACAACAAACGAGTGAAACAAATTACAGCCTATCTGGTGACTAACACAAAGACAGGTACAATCACCCACGAAATACAACGCGCACTCAGGCTACCTAAATACGGTTCCCAATCCGAGACAACTAGAATCAGCTGACTCCAATTAGGAATCGCCTCAGGCAGCCAAGCCTAACTAGACACACCCCTAATAATACACACTTCCCAATTAATACAAACCCTAATACGAAATACAACATATAAACCCATGTCACACCCTGGCCTACCCAAACATAAGATACAATGACCAAGGCGTGACAACCAACTTAATTAGCGCAGTACAAAGCAATGTTTTGTCATACCTGTGATATATAGTCTGATATTATTATTATTTATTTTTTACCTTTATTTAACTAGGCAAGTCAGTTAAGAACAAATTCTTATTTTCAATGACAGCCTAGGAACAGTGTGTTAACTGCCTGTTCAGGGGCAGAAAGACAGATTTGTACCTTGTCAGCTCGGGGATTCGAACTTGCAACCTTTCGGTTACTAGTCCAACACTCTAACCACTAGGCTACACTGCCCCTATATACCACAGGTGTCAGCCAGTCAGCATTCAGGTCTCAAACCACCCAGGTTATAATATTATATATAGTATGATATATTAAATGTATTATATTTAGTATTGCACTGTGGTCAGTGTTGGGGAGTAGTGAACTACATGTAGTTCAACTAGCAAAGGCCAACATCCCGGAGTCACCTCTTTAATGTTGACTTTGTGACTGGTGTTTTGAGGGTAGTACTTAATGTAGCTGCCAGTTGAGGACTTTACGACAGGCTCTGTCGTAAACGGCTGCGACCGGGAGGTCCGTGGGGCGACGCACAATTGGCCTAGCGTCGTCCGGGTTAGGGAGGGGTTGGCCGGTAGGGATATCCTTGTCTCATTGCGCACCAGCGACTCCTGTGGCGGGCCGGGCGCAGTGCGCACTAACCAAGGTTGCCAGGTGCACGGTGTTTCCTCCGACACATTGGTGCGGCTGGCTTCCGGGTTGGATGTGCGCTGTGTTAAGAAGCAGTGCGGCTTGGTTGGGTTGTGTATAGGAGACTTTCAACCTTCGTATCTCCCGAGCCCGTACGGGAGTTGTAGCGATTAGACAAGATAGTAGCTACTTGAAACAATTGGATACCACGAAATTGGGGAGAAAACAGGGTAAAAAACGGGGTAAAAAAAAAAAATATATATATATATATATATATATATATATATATATATATATATATATAAATAAATAAATGTGTCACCTGGAAAACACCTGGCTAAAGAAAGGTTAATGAATGGTTATGAATGGTCAGCAAGTATCAGCAAGTATCTGCTCTTATGTTAGGGATAGTATTAAAAAACAAAAAAAATCTGAACTACCTCTCCATTTCTAGAATGCAAAGCCGTTCTAAACACGGGCTTCACGTTGTCTTCAAAACACGGCTTCACGTTGTCTTCTAAACACGGGCTTCACGTTGTCTTCTAAACACGGCTTCACGTTGTCTTCGAAACACAGGCTTCACATTGTCTTCTAAACACTGGCTTCACGTTGTCTTCTAAACATGGGCTTCACATTGTCTTCTAAACACTGGCTTCACGTTGTCTTCTAAACACGGGCTTCACATTGTCTTCTAAACACGGGCTTCAAGTTGTCTTCATAACATGGGTGTCGTGTTGTCTTCTAAACACAGGCTTCAAGTTGTCTTCATAACACGGGCTTCACGTTGTCTTCATGACATGGGCTTCACGTTGTCTTCTAAACACGGGCTTCACGTTTTCTTCTAAACACGGGGTTCACGTTGTCTTCTAAACACGGGCTTCAAGTTGTCTTCTAAACACGGGCTTCACGTTGTCTTCTAAACACGGGCCTCTAGTTGTCTTCTAAACACAGGCTTCACATTGTCTTCTAAACACAGGCTTCACATTGTCTTCTAAACACGGGCTTCACGTTGTCTTCTAAACACGGGCTTCACGTTGTCTTCTAAACACGGGCTTCACGTTGTCTTCTAAACGCGGGCTTCACGTTGTCTTCTAAACACGGGCCTCTCTAGTGGTCTTCTAAACACAGGCTTCATGTTGTCTTCTATACATGGGCTTCACGTTGTCTTCTATACATGGGCTTCACGTTGTCTTCTATACATGGGCTTCACGTTGTCTTCTAAACACGGGCTTCTAGTTGTCTTCTAAACACGGGCTTCTAGTTGTCTTCTAAACACAGGCTTCATGTTGTCTTCTATACATGGGCTTCACGTTGTCTTCTAAACACGGGCTTCACGTTGTTTTCTAAACAAGGGCTTCACGTTGTCTTCTAAACACGGGCTTCTAGTTGTCTTCTAAACAATTTTCATCTCCTCCTCATGGACTGCACCAGATTTGCCAGTTCTTGCTGTGAGATGTTACCCCACTCTTCTTCCAAGGCACCTGCAAGTTCCCAGACATTTCTGGGGGGAATGGCCCTAGCCCTCAGACTCCGATCCAACAGGTCCCAGACGTGCTCAATGGGATTGAGATCTGGGCTCTTCGCTGGCCATGACAGAACACTGACATTCCTGTCTTGCAGGAAATCACACACAGAACGAGCAGTATGGCTGGAGGCATTGTCATGCTGGAGGGTCATGTCAGGATGAGCCTACAGAAAGAGTACCACATGAGGGAGGAGGATGTCTTCCCTGTAACGCACAGCGTTGAGATTGTCTGCAATGACAACAAGCTCAGTCCGATGACGCTGTGACAGACCGTCCCAGACCATGACGGACCTTCCACCTCCAAATCGATCCCTCCACCTCCAAAGTAAAGGCCTCGGTGTAAGGCTCATTCCTTCGACGATAAACAAGAAACCACGACTTGTCAGTGAAGAGCCCTTTTTGCCAGTCCTGTCTCGTCCAGCGACGGTGGGTTTGTGCCCATTGGTGACGTTGTTGCCGGTAAGGTCTGGTGATGATCTGCCTTTACGACAGGCCTTGAAGCTCTCATTCCAGCTTCTCTCAGCCTATTGAGGACAGTCTAAGCACTGATGGAGGGATTGTGCATTCCTACTGTAACTCGGGCAGTTGTTGTTGCCATCCTGTACCTGTCCCGCAAGTGTGATATTCGGATGTACCGATCCTGTGCAAGAAATTGATAGAAAGGAAATCCTGATGATCTAGACCTCCGCCTCCTACACCTAGCTGCAGACATCATTGCTCCCCCGTAACATGTTTTTTTATTTTATTTTATTTTCAATTTGACCCCTTTTTCTTCCCAATTTCGTGGTATCCAATTGTTTAGTAGCTACTATCTTGTCTCGTCGCTACAGCTTCTGTACGGGCTCGGGAGAGACGAAGGTTGAAAGTCATGCGTCCTCCGATACACAACCCAACCAAGCCTCACTGCTTCTTAACACAGCGCCATCCAACCCGGAAGCCAGCCGCACCAATGTGTCGGAGGAAACACCGTGCACCTGGCAACCTTGGTTAGCGCGCACTATGCCCGGCCAACCACAGGAGTCGCTGGTGCGCGATGAGACAATGATTTCCCTACCGGCCAAACCCTCCCTAACCCGGACGACGCTAGGCCAACAGACCTCCCGGTCGCGGCCGGTTACGACAGAGCCTGGGCGCGAGTCTCTGGTGGCACAGCTGGCACTGCAGTACAGCGCCCTTAACCACTGCGCACCCAGAAGTTATGGAAATCTGCTTTTGTACTGCCTCTCCTGGAAGGTGGAGATCCTTGGCTACTTGACAACTATCGGCTCATATCAAAATTGTCTGTACTGTCTAAGGTACTGGAGTCCTTTGTTAGTAGGCAGCTGAAGGCCTACCTCCAAGAAACAACATCTTAAATGGAATGCAATCAGGTTTTAGGTCTGGCCACAGCACTGTTTCAGCAACATTGAAGGTTTTAAATGACATCCACTGGGCTCTTGACAAGAAGTTACATTGTGCGTCTGTCTTTATTGAATTGTCGAAGGCATTTGACACCGTGGACCATGCTGTGTTAGTGCAAAGGTTAAAATGTTGTGGAATTGTTGGTCATGCTCTAGATTGGTTTATAAATTACCTTTCAAATCGTACACAATGGGTAATAGTAGATGGTTGTAAATCTGAGTCCATAGAATTGTGCTCAGGTGTTCCCCAAGGTTTTATTTTGGGCCCACTGTTGTTCATTTTGTAAATCAAAAACATTGGGGATCAAATTAAAACAGCGGATGTTCATTTTTATGCAGATGATGCTGTTCTTCATTCAAGTGGTAGTAGTTTATCTTTATCTTTTGAAAATGCCCAAGATCATTTAACAACATACAACAGAAATCTGTATCATTTGATGCTGGTTCTGAATTCAGGTAAAACAAAACGTATGGTATTTTCAAATGCCAGGCATGTTACTAATCTTTTCATTGCTATATTGGATGGACATACTATAGAGCAAGTCAAAGTGTATAAATATTTGGGAGTGTGGGTGGATGACAAGCTGAGCTTCACTGTTCAAATGGAGAGCTCAAGCTGAGAATAGGTTTTTACTATCGGCATAAGTGTTTGTTTTTCTCTGGAGGCCAGGAAGGAGCTGGTACGATGTACATTACTGGCGGCTTTAGATTTTAGTGATGTTATATATATGCAGGCCTCAACCACCACCCCGAGAGCACTTGATTCAGTATATCATGTGGCCCTCAGGTTGTGATCTCTACAGCATTGTTGGCTGGTTGTCATTGACCTTGCATAGTCTTAAACACTGGTATACACTGATTTATAAGGCCATATTGGGTAAAATGCCACTATCTTTTTTAATCAGGTCAGTAAATAAATATAATTTACGGTCCCATTCTCATTTGCTTTTAACAGTACCAAGAATTAGAACAGGTCATGGTAGAAATAGTTTTAGTTACTCAGCTTGATGGTAGAAATAGTTTTAGTTACTCAGCTTGATGGTAGAAATAGTTTTAGTTACTCAGCTTGATGGTAGAAATAGTTTTAGTTACTCAGCTTGATGGTAGAAATAGTTTTAGTTACTCAGCTTGATGGTAGAAATAGTTTTAGTTACTCAGCGCCGTGGTCCTGGAATTCTCTCCTGAACATTTTACAATTGTATGATCTAGTCACGTTGGTGGATTTTTTTTTACACTTGGTTGATGTAAATATCATAGAACAGTATAATTGTCTTTAGGACAGCTGTTTTTAGTTATGACATTTGGGTTTCTTTATGTAATATGTAATTGTTGTACTGTATGTGTGTTTATAGTTTTGTTCAATATTGTGTATGTAAGTTGTTTTGTTTCATCTCAATGAGAAAAACCTTTATAAATGAAGGTTAAATCAAATAAAAAATATATTTGTGTATGTGTACGTGTGGTTGTGCAGAGATAGTCTGTGAGCCTGTGCCAGCCTTGTTGTATTGTTCCAAACAGCAGGACTGAAACATTGGCCTTTTGTCACATTTTCCTCTTTTCTTCTCCCTTGAATTTCTGTCGTTACCTTTGCCAGAGAGCAGTGTGTGTCCTTGTTTGTCCGTAAGAGACAAAGAGAACGGTAGCTCAGTAAGAACAGGTAGTCCTTCCAAATGTGGAAATGACTCAGTGAGCGTTCCAGATTGTTTATCCCAGGTGGGTTACTAATGAGAAAGTCACAGGGAGTTCAGAGTTTATAAAGCACAGGTTCAAAGTGGCCCAACACCACAGCTGCACTCTGATTTTTGGATGTTTTCTTCTCAGGGGGAAATGGGAAACCGTGCTCGGAAAAAGTAAAGAAATTAGGAAATTGAATGAGCTTTTGAGTTTGTTTTTTCCTAGTGGTGTATTAATTTCAGTTTAGTGCAAGAAGGAACTTATATGGCTGAACTCTCTTTGCTATCAGTCAAGCATAGAAACTATATGCCTGATGTACAAAGTTGGAGTCTAAATTGGTTACCTTCAAACTACAGCTATGCTTTAACATGTTTTACTTAAGTACATGTTGAGTCTCCTTATCTTAAGTCTGAATTAGGCCCTACCTGACTAGGATTAATGGTCAAGTTGATTCTATCTATGTTTTTCAACAATATTGAGGCATGACACTGCCTTTGGTTGGTCCTTTTATAACCACCTGCAAAGCTATAGATTGGTTTGGTTTGGCTGTAAAAAGTGTGTGTATCTGTGTGTCAAGTTAATCTATAATCTGTTTTTATTCTTGTGTATCCAGTCCATTGATAGTGTTTTTCCCCCTGTGTATCCAGTCCATCAATAATGTGTTTTTATTCTTGTGTATCCAGTCCATTGATAATGTGTTTTTATTCTTGTGTATCCAGTCCATTGATAATGTGTTTTTCTTCCTGTGTATCCAGTCCATTGATAATGTGTTTTTATTCTTGTGTATCCAGTCCATCGATAATGAGTTTTTATTCTTGTGTATCCAGTCCATTGATAATGTGTTTTTCTTCTTGTGTATCCAGTCCATTGATAATGTGTTTTTCTTCTTGTGTATCCAGTCCATTGATAATGTGTTTTTCTTCTTGTGTATCCAGTCCATCGATAATGTGTTTTTATTCTTGTGTATCCAGTCCATCGATAATGTGTTTTTATTCTTGTGTATCCAGTCCATCGATAATGAGTTTTTATTCTTGTGTATCCAGTCCATCGATAATGAGTTTTATTCTTGTGTATCCAGTCCATTGATAATGTGTTTTTCTTCTTGTTTATCCAGTCCATTGATAGTGTTTTTCCCCCTGTGTATCCAGTCCATCGATAATGAGTTTTTATTCTTGTGTATCCAGTCCATCGATAATGAGTTTTTATTCTTGTGTATCCAGTCCATCGATAATGAGTTTTTATTCTTGTGTATCCAGTCCATCGATAATGAGTTTTTATTCTTGTGTATCCAGTCCATCGATAATGAGTTTTTATTCTTGTGTATCCAGTCCATCGATAATGAGTTTTTATTCTTGTGTATCCAGTCCATTGATAGTGTTTTTATTCTTGTTTATCCAGTCCATTGATAATGTATTTTTCTTCTTGTTTATCCAGTCCATTGATAATGTGTTTTTCTTCTTGTTTATCCAGTCCATCGATAATGTGTTTTTCCCCCTGTGTATCCAGTCCATCGATAATGTGTTTTTATTCTTGTGTATCCAGTCCATCGATAATGTGTTTTTCCCCCTGTGTATCCAGTCCATCGATAATGTGTTTTTATTCTTGTGTATCCAGTCCATCGATAATGTGTTTTTATTCTTGTGTATCCAGTCCATCGATAATGTGTTTTTATTCTTGTGTATCCAGTCCATCGATAATGTGTTTTTCCCCCTGTGTATCCAGTCCATCGATAATGTGTTTTTATTCTTGTGTATCCAGTCCATCAATAATGTGTTTTTATTCTTGTGTATCCAGTCCATCGATAATGTGTTTTTATTCTTGTGTATCCAGTCCATCGATAATGTGTTTTTATTCTTGTGTATCCAGTCCATCGATAATGTGTTTTTATTCTTGTGTATCCAGTCCATCGATAATGTGTTTTTCCCCCTGTGTATCCAGTCCATCGATAATGTGTTTTTATTCTTGTGTATCCAGTCCATCAATAATGTGTTTTTATTCTTGTGTATCCAGTCCATCGATAATGTGTTTTTCCCCCTGTGTATCCAGTCCATCAATAATGTGTTTTTATTCTTGTGTATCCAGTCCATCGATAATGTGTTTTTCCCCCTGTGTATCCAGTCCATTGATAATGTGTTTTTATTCTTGTGTATCCAGTCCATTGATAATGTGTTTTTATTCTTGTGTATCCAGTCCATTGATAGTGTTTTCCCCCCTGTGTATCCAGTCCATTGATAGTGTTTTTCCCCTGTGTATCCAGTCCATTGATAGTGTTTCCCCCCTGTGTATCCAGTCCATTGATAGTGTTTTCCCCCTGTGTATCCAGTCCATTGATAGTGTTTTCCCCCTGTGTATCCAGTCCATTGATAGTGTTTTCCCCCTGTGTATCCAGTCCATTGATAGTGTTTTCCCCCTGTGTATCCAGTCCATTGATATTGTTTTCCCCCTGTGTATCCAGTCCATTGATAGTGTTTTCCCCCTGTGTATCCAGTCCATTGATAGTGTTTTTCCCCCTGTGTATCCAGTCCATTGATAGTGTTTTCCCCCTGTGTATCCAGTCCATTGATAGTGTTTTCCCCCCTGTGTATCCAGTCCATTGATAGTGTTTTCCCCCCTGTGTATCCAGTCCATTGATAGTGTTTTTCCCCCTGTGTATCCTGCAGCCATCCTGGAGGTCCATGAGGACTTCTTCGTCTATAAGAGTGGAATCTACAAACACACAGACGTCAGCTTCACCAAACCACCACACTACCGCAAACACAACACACACTCCGTCAGAATCACAGGGTAAGGCTGTCAATCATCTCCCATCTGATAGAGCTTTTATCCATTGTACAGTATGTTAGAGGCAGCACTTATAGGAAAATTAATGTATTACTTTTGATCTCATGGCTTCAGTGTTAACCTTTCTAAATTCTGGAATAAATCCATGCATTCATATTTTATTATATTTTAATTTTTTTAGATTATCAATATCTAAGTCTAGTATTTGTTTACATATACCAAATGATCAAATAAAAAAACATCAACCCGTCAACATTCCCAGACCTGCATACTACCACAGGTGTGTTGTGTTCAGTGTGAGTAAGAGATTCCATCTCTGTCGGTCTGTCGGTCGCTCTGAGTCTCTGAGACACACCTTGGCTTCAGTCCTCTGTCACGCAGACAGACCGCGGAGACCACAAAAATGTAGGCTGGCAGACACTACACCCCTGGATTGCCTAGCTACCCACCCCTCTCCTGCCCCATCTCCCCACCCCAATTCTTCTGGCTCACCATCCCCACCCCCAATCCTTATATTTCCTCACCCCCACCCCCAATCCTTATATTTCCTCACCCCCACCCCCAATCCTTATATTTCCTCACCCACACCCCAAATCCTTATATTTCCTCACCCCACCCCCAATCCTTATATTTCCTCACCCCCACCCTAATTCTTCTGGCGCCCCACCCCCAATCCTTCTATCTCCCCACCCCCACTGCAAATCTTCTGTCTCCCTAGAAGGAGAATGAAGTCGTCCCTAGACGATGATGAAGGGTCAGTTTAGATGTTTATGATTCAATATATGTGAGGGTAGGTTTGGGGGGGGGGGGGGGGGCTGATCTTAGATCTGTGCCAAAGGGCAATTTCTCCCAACCCCTCTGACTCCCAACCCCCAACCCCCAACCCCTTCCCTCTCTGACTCCCAACCCCCAACACTCCTTCCCTCTCTGACTCCCAATCCCCAACACTCCTTCCCTCTCTGACTCCCAACCCCCAACACCCCATCTCTCTCTGACTCCCAACCCCCAACACTCCTTCCCTCTCTGACTCCCAACCCCCAACACTCCTTCCCTCTCTGACTCCCAACCCCCAACACCCCATCTCTCTCTGACTCCCAACCCCCAACACTCCTTCCCTCTCTGACACCCAACCCCCAACACTCCTTCCCTCTCTGACTCCCAACCCCCAACACTCCTTCCCTCTCTGACACCCAACCCCCAACACTCCTTCCCTCTCTGACTCCCAACCCCCAACACTCCTTCCCTCTCTGACACCCAACCCCCAACACTCCTTCCCTCTCTGACACCCAACCCCCAATCTCTCTCTGACTCCCAACCCCCAACACTCCTTCCCTCTCTGACACCCAACCCCCAACACTCCATCCCTCTCTCTGACTCCCAACCGCCAATACTCCTTCCCTCTCTGACTCCCAACCCCCAACACCCCATCTCTCTCTGACTCCCAACCCCCAACACTCCTTCCCTCTCTGACACCCAACTCCCAACACTCCATCCCTCTCTAACTCCCAACCCCCATCCCTCTCTCTCCCAACCCTCAACCTCCAACACCCCATCCCTCTGACTCCCAACCCTCAACCCCCAACACCCCATCCCTCTCTCTCCCAACCCCCAACACCCCGTCCCTCTCTAAATCCCAACCCCCAACACACCGTCCCGGCCAAATACTCTATTGTTTAGTCTACTCTGAGTCATCAGGTATTCGTTGAGTACTGTCTGACTGGGCTGTCTATTCTAGACATGAAAACATGGGTGACTAGGATTAGGAATGATAAGGTTTATGAACACACCTTCCCCTTGTACAGGCAGCAGGTAGCCTAGCGGTTAGAGCATTGGGCCAGTAACCCAGAAGGTCAGTGGTTTGACTATCTGAGCCTACAAAGTGAAAAATCTGTCAATGTGCCCTTGATCAAGGCACTTAACCCTATTTATAATGTTAAAGCCACATAATAAAAACTGGAGTTGGAAGGTTTGCTGTTGTTGGCTTGAACAACTATAAGCAGAGCTGCTAAGAGCTGTCATTGAGGCAGTTTATCTGCTCCTTATCTGATCGGCCATTGAGCAATGGGGGATCCACTTCCGGCCCTGTTCTTCTGATTCAGTTTGGGTCTCATAATATGATGATGTGTCATTTAACTTTTCATAATGTGTGTGTGTGTCTGTGAGTATAAGGTCAAAGTGGAATTATGTTTTAGACATTTTTACAAATGAATAAAAACTGAAAAGCTGAAATGTCAATTGAGTCAGTAAGTATTTAACCCTTTTGTTATGGGAAGTCTAAATAAGTTCAGGAGTAAAAATATACTTACCAAGTCACATAAGTTACTCACTCTGTGTGCAATAATAGTGTTTAACATGTTTTTTTAATGGCTTCCTCATCTCTGTACCCCACACATACGTGTAATTACCTGTAAGGTCCCTCAGCTGAGCAGTGAATTTCAAACACATATTCAACCACAAACCCCAGGGAGGTTTTCCAATGCTTCTCAAACAAGGGAACCTTGAATACCCCTTTGAGCATGATTAAGATATTAATGACCCTTTGGGTGTCAATAGACCCACCCACTACAAAGATAGAGGCATCCTTCCAAACTTAGTTGGCGGAGTGGAAGGAAACCGCTCAGGGATTTCACAGAGGCGAATCGTGACTTTTAAACAGTTACAGAGTTTAATGGCTGTGATAAGAGAAAACTGAGGATGATCAACAACATTGTAGTTACGCCACAATACTAACCTAAATGACAGAGTAAAAAGAAGGAAGCCTTAAACAAATATTCCAAAACATGCATCCTGTTTGCAATAAGGCACTAAAGTAAAACTGCAAAACTTTATGTCCTGAATACAAATACAACACAACACTGAGTACCACTTAGTGGAGGCTGCATCATGTTATGGGTATACTTGTCTTCGGGAAGGACTAGGGCGTTTTTTAGGTAAAAAAAAAACAGAATAGAACTAAGCACAGGCAGAATCCTTGAGGAAAACCTGGTTCAGTCTGGTTCTGTCTGCTTTCCAACAGACACAGGGAGACAAATTCAACAGGACAATAACCTAAAACATAAGGCCACATATACACTGGATTTACTTACAAAAGAAAACATTGTATGTTCCTAAGTGGCCAGGTTACAGTTTAAACTTAAATTGGCTTGAAAATCTATGGAATAACCTGCAAATGGCTATCTAGTAATGATTTGACAGAGCTTGAAGATTTTTTAAAAATAATAACTTGCGAATATTGTACAATCGAGGTGTACAAAGCTCTTAGTGACTTACCAATTCTAACATGTATTGACTGAGGGATGTGAGTACTTGTGTAAATTATTCTCAATACATTTGAAAAGATTCAAAAAACATGTTTTCACTTTGTCATTAATTGTTAATGGTGGGTCATGGGTCGCGACGTAAATGTATAATTATTTCATTAATTACTGGAATTGATTTGACCAAGTGCAACTGCGCTCTCTGCTCAGTTTGGCTGCTGCGCGCGTGGCAGAGGTAAAGGTAGGTAGGGGGGAGATGCCAGTGTGCTTCGCGGTTTACCGGATCTTTTTTCTGAGGTGTTGTTGATGATCACTCCACGACCCACACGCTGCAGCGTTGTCGTTCAAGGCACTGCCTTGTTATTCCCACTCGCCATCATGAAATGGACTCATGCTAGCCACAAATTCCGACTGAGCTCAATCGTCATGAAACGCAAATACAGTGATTACTTTTTGTATCTTTCATACAGACTTTGAGAAATAACGAGGAGCTCCCACAATGTGTTTTGTGTGGGGAAGTGCTTAGTAATGAGTCTCAAACGAACAAATTAATAAAACGACACGTCCTGACCAAACATCCAGAATTAGTATTCTGAACTGGAATAAACTGACTGAAGGAAGATGCTTTTTGAGGCAAACACTCACAGTTCTGGGTCGCTCATCTGCAGCAGGAAGCAGTCTCCTGTTCTGATCCAGTTTGGCACCACATACATGCTCGTTGTATACTTCAACCAGCCACATACCTCTCATTAGGCACCACATACATGCTTGTTGTATACTTCAACCAGCCACATACCTCTCATTAGGACTGTGTGTATGTGTGTGTTTTCTGGTCTACATCTTTATTCCAGTTCAGAATTTAAAAAAGATGTATTAAAACAGCAACAGTTCCAACCTAGACTTTCTATCAACAATCATTTCTACAGTAAGATGTACAGTAGGCCTGATCATTTCTACAGTAAGATGTACAGTAGGCCTGAATGTTTTATCTGTACTGTTACTTAGAGTTGCACAATCAAAAAGCCTGTGTGTGTGTGTGCTTTTATTTGTGTGATGTGATCAATCTGTTTATTCCAGTTAAGAATTAAATGATTTATTGTATTTTAACAGCAACAGTTCCAACCTAGACAGGTATGTAAGAGTGTTTTAATGGGAAAAAATAAACATGAAAAGATATTTGTGGGTATTTCATTGTTATTTGTTTTTGTCTATATAGCATTTTTCTTTAGGCATAAAGGCAATGAAATGTACTGATATTTACATATAGTTGCATTTTTTCCTAAGCTTGTGTCCCAGGAAAACACAGAATTTCAAATTTGGGTCCCAGGTTGAAAAGGTTTAAGAACCCCTGGTCTAGGGTCTTGGTATATCGATGCCAATTGCATAAGGCTGAGTCCCAAATAGTACCAAATTCCCTTTATATGGTTCGGCGCAAAAGTAGTGCACTATATATACACAGTCCTGGCACGCTGTTAGTGTCTGGTCTGTCCTGGCATACTGCTGGTGTCTGGTCAGTCCTGGCACACTGCTAGTGTCTGGTCTGTCCTGGCATACTGCTGGTGTCTGGTCAGTCCTGGCACACTGCTAGTGTCTGGTCTGTCCTGGCACGCTGCTGGTGTCTGGTCAGTCCTGGCACACTGCTAGTGTCTGGTCTTTCCTGGCATACTGCTAGTGTCTGGTCTTTCCTGGCACACTGCTAGTGTCTGGTCTGTCCTGGCACACTGCTAGTGTCTGGTCTGTCCTAGCATACTGCTAGTGTCTGGTCTGTCCTAGCATACTGCTAGTGTCTGGTCTGTCCTAGCATACTGCTAGTGTCTGATCTGTCCTAGCATACTGCTAGTGTCTGGTCTGTCCTAGCATACTGCTAGTGTCTGGTCTGTCCTGGCATGCTGCTGGTGTCTGGTCTGTCCTAGCACGCTGCTAGTGTCTGGTCTGTCCTGGCACGCTGCTGGTGTCTAGCCTGTCCTAGCATGCTGCTGGTGTCTGGTCAGTCCTAGCATACTGCTAGTGTCTGGTCTGTCCTAGCATGCTGCTGGTGTCTGGTCTGTCCTAGCATACTGCTAGTGTCTGGTCTGTCCTGGCACGCTGCTGGTGTCTGGTCTGTCCTAGCATGCTGCTGGTGTCTGGTCTGTCCTAGCATACTGCTAGTGTCTGGTCTGTCCTAGCATACTGCTAGTGTCTGGTCTGTCCTGGCATGCTGCTGGTGTCTGGTCTGTCCTGGCATGCTGCTGGTGTCTGGTCTGTCCTGGCATGCTGCTGGTGTCTGGTCTGTCCTGGCATGCTGCTGGTGTCTGGTCTGTCCTGGCATACTGCTGGTGTCTGGTCTGTCCTGGCATGCTGCTAGTGTCTGGTCTGTCCTAGCACGCTGCTGGTGTCTGGTCTGAGCAGCATGCTCCACTGATGATGATGACGGTTGAAGCTAGTCTCCCCCCTCCTCCGCTGACACTGCGGTTCTTTCGCTGGTTTGGGCTGCAAACGTGAGGCTCGGGGGCACCAAGGGTATGGATTTAGGGATGGGCTGGGGAAAAGAAAGGAGGGCCAGGGTGCGTAGAGCTTGACCATCACACCAATCACTGTTTTTACAGCCGAAATCCCTCTGCAGTGCATTCTATTAAGCCAAGGGCCTGGGAAAGTTTGTGTTTAGCACATAGAGGTCCAATCTGGTGGAAAAGGCATTGTCTGGGGCGTTGATCCCAACTGTACGGGACAGAGAGAGGATCAGGCCCATGGAGCAGGTCAGAGGTAGGGGAGGGGAGGACTGGTATGTCCCTCATTGTCCTGGAGGAACAATGCTAACTGAGGGAGATAAGGGCTCCGTTGTGGTCCATTTCTGTCTGGCTCTCTGGCTTTGCCTGTATATACACACACACACGCACATAAGCACCCACACCCACAAGTAGGTGCATGCACATACACACACACACACACACACACACACACACACACACACACACACACACACACACACACACACACACACACACACACACACACACACACACACACACACACACACACACACACACACACACACACACACACACACACACACACACACACACACACACACACACACACACATGCGTGCGCACACACACAGCCCCAAATCCTTGACCCCCAGTGTGTACAGCTGTTTGTATTTGCCTATTCAGAGAATGATGACCCTTGAACTCTTGTCCGAACCAGACTCGACTTATAAAGAAACTTGCTGATTGAAGGTTGGCATTATTCACCAATGTTTTGGAAACGACTGAAAATATCACATCTCTTTCCCAGCATTCCTTTTCTCTTATAAAAGGAGAAAGTCTCCCTTGGAGGCTCCTAGAGGCCCTAGGGCCTGGTGTTCACAAAACAGGATGGGAATAGAACTGGAGCGAGGAAGGGGAGGGAAGTTCGGTTTGGGACGCTGGGCCGCCTCCGACTGGGGGCAACTGCCAGATAGGACCAGAAGCTGAGGATGATGTGCATGTATGGGCCTTGGACTTCTTGAGATCAAAGCATGCTGGTTAGGGAAGGAGCGAGAGAGACAGGGAGAGAGTAAGAGATTCCTCTGCAGGGGTAAGGTTTATTTATGAGAGCCTCGCTCGACCTTCAGCAATGTTGTTGTCTGTGAGATGACAGGAGTCGGGCGGTGACCACTTCCTCCCTGGCAGTCCCTCTCCTTCCTGTTTCCTGTGCTGCGAGGGGAAGTGGCAGAGGGGGGAATCTGTGCTGCTGAGGAATCTGAATGATGTAGGATGTAGGGGAGACATGTACATGTACATGTGTGTGGGTAATATAACTGCTCTGGTGTTCCTTAGCCATGGTCATAAATAACCTCTTGTTTTCAGGATACTATTTAAGAGATGTAAGATGTTTTGTACCCAGTACATCAGCTCTACTTGGCTGTTCCTAGAATTCACCATCAGTTGTGTCAAAAGCTCTCAGGTTTAACATTCCTATAGGGTGGGATATATTTAAAAAGTAAAAATACACAACATTTTAACTATATATGTAAAAAAAAAAATTAGCATGATTTGAAAATTCAGTGGATGGTTCCATGGAATTAGTGCATTTTGAGTCCCTTTCATATTTAAGTAGAAATTGTGCACATTATGACATTTCATATAAAATGAGTGCCCTTTTAATATTGACCATATGGAAAATTGACATGTCCCTCTCTGCATCCCCTGTGTCTTCTACACTCTTAGAAACAAAGTGCTATCTAGAACCTAAAAGGGTTCATTGGCTGTCCCATTTCCACAGAGGGTTCTACACTGGAACCCAAAAGGGTTCTACCTGGAACCAAAAATAGTTCTACCTGGAACCAAAAAATGGTTATCTTATGGAACAGCCAAAGAACCTGTTGGAACCCTTTTCTTCTAAGAGTGTAGAAAGATTTGAACCCTCTTAACCCCAACATTTCTCCAAGTTTTCACCATCATTGTGAAGCCCTACTTATTTTGATGCTTTGACAAAGTAATTTCTAATGATTAATTTTTATTTAATCTGATTAGTGATTCAAACTGAGCGGGTCAAACATATTATGCCAACCCTGTTACCCATAGATAGGCTAGAAATGTTTTCACAATTTAACATTTTTTTGTGAAGCTTGTATTCAATTTCCCCTCTCTGTTCACACAAGAAACTTACATTTACATTTACATTTAAGTCATTTAGCAGACGCTCTTATCCAGAGCGACTTACAAACTTCCATCCCCCCTGTCACAAGGGGATTTATGGCGGATCTAAGATTCATTCGTCAACACTTTTACGGTCGACCCTGTTATTTTATTTTGTACTTAATTAATGAGCACTGTCATTTTTATTTATTTAACCTCTTGAGATGGAAAACTGTTTTTAAATGAAGTTAAACATGTGCTCTATATGACAGAATGTTCAAATTAGGTGAAATAAAAAATACAAAATTACACTATTCAAAGGGCACCTAATTGGTGGAACAGCCTGCATGCATATTATGAAGATCAAAGATAATATTTTTTTGGCCCCTTGTGTGTTTGTGTTCTCACACATCTTCATTGTCCGATTGTTCTTAGTTCCAGTTTGTGCCCTTTAGTGGAAAACAATCATGTCCGTAATCCATCTCGGTGTGTTCTGTTCCAGGTGGGGAGAAGAGAGGAACTATGATGGGACAACAAAGAAGTTCTGGGTAAGAAAGGATTCCTAACGAATCACATATTCTCTCTCTTGTCTATTATGTATCAACTATATCTACAGCACATTCTAACCCATGCCACTCTTCCTAATAACGCTTGACTTTTCCAGATCGCTGCCAACTCGTGGGGGAAGAACTGGGGGGAGAACGGCTACTTCCGTATCGCTCGCGGTGAGAACGAGTGTGAGATTGAGGCATTTGTGATCGGTGCGTGGGGTAGGGTCACTATGGAAGACATGCAGAGCCACCATCACCGCCGACTCAAGTAGAGACATACACTCCAGGAACTCAGCACCCTCTTCACCTACCCTGAGGGAGCAACTCAACTAGCCCCAGAGTGCCTACCCTTCAGCCCATACCCTCTTCCCCTCCCTACCCTGGGGGAGCAACCCAACCAGCCCCTGAGGCCCTGCTCTTACTCCTTTACCCCCACGCCAAAATTTGGGGGAACAACTCAACCAGTTCCCACTCTGACCTTTGGGGGAACCAACAACAACTACCCCAAGAACTTAAACTCTTAACCCCTTACCCCCTTGCACCCACCTCCCCTTACGGCAGCCTAGGGGTTTTGATACCCCAACCACCCCCCCAACCCAACTCAAGGTTGATGGCACCAAAACAAGCTCCAGGCCTGCAGGCTGAGAGAGGCTTCTCCATACAGCCTCCTCTGGCTTCAGGACACAGCAATAAGCACCTCAGGACTCATTATTCCAAAGACCATCCTTCCCCGACTCCTCGGCTTCAGCCTAGCATAGACTACTTCCTATTTCTGTTCTTAAGTCTTCACTTCCACTGCTATAATGATGACAGAACTGTCTTGATCTGAACTCTCTCACTCTCCTCTTTCTCATTGTGTAGCTCTTCATTTGGCTGCCATGACAGGAGGCTATCCATTTGGCTGCCATGACCGGTGGCTATCCATTTGGCTGCCATGACCGGTGGCTATCCATTTGGCTGCCATGACAGGTGGCTATCCATTTGGCTGCCATGACCGGTGGCTATCCATTTGGCTGCCATGACAGGTGGCTATCCATTTGGCTGCCATTACCGGTGGCTATCCATTTGGCTGCCATGACAGGTGGCTATCCATTTGGCTGCCATGACAGGTGGCTATCCATTTGGCTCCCATGACAGGTGGCTATCTATCTCTGGTCTTGGTTAAACCTCTCTCTGTGTTTCTCTGTTGTTGTGTATTTTGAAAGCCAACCCCTTAGGGACAGATTGGGATGGGGAGAACCAGAGTGATAGAGGGGTAGATGATACAGGCACCAGACTGGGCAGTTCCCACAACAAGAGACGATAGAAACTAACAATCTACTACAGTTTAGTTTAACGTTATCACTAACTCTTAGTCTAGCTACTTACATCGCGGATTAATGTATTCCTATTACTGTCAGCAGATCTAGTGCAGTTGCAGTAGCCTTGCATATCTTCACATGTTCCAAAAATGCAGAATCTCACACTGGAAAGGGTGTTGGGCTAGAGGTAGGTGGGGTTGAGGGTTTAGTGAGCTGTCCATTTGACCAATAATTCATTTCATTCATTAATTTACCAAAGATTGCTGTTTTCTTTTTAGGTTAATTGCACAGTACAGTATTGAGTTTAAGCAAGCTCTGGAAGTGAAACTCAATGCCAAATTTCTCTTGAGTTTTCAGTACCTGTTTATGGAAGAGATGGTGTCAATCTTCCAATGATATCAAATCAACTTCGATCTCATGACCATGACAGCTCTTGACTGAAACCAACTGCTTGAACACAACTTTTCATTAGAAATAATATTAGTGGATCAGCCGTTTATAAATCTCCCTTATTACTATTTATAAAGTACGTATAAAAGCAGAGATGAAGCTTGTTTAATATGTGTGGATGTGATTGTAGCAAGCGAGGAGCTTAAAAACAGCCCCTGAAAAACACATTCCGTTTATTAAATCAACTGGTTGATAAAATCATATCCTGGAAAAATATGAGATCGATTGAAATAACAGTGTTGTCCTTTTGGTTTGAAGAAGGTGAAATGGTCACCACCAGATGATGCCAGAGACAGAAGAGAAAGAGAGACACTAGACTCCCTAATTCTTTTCTGATGGGGTGGAGCCACTTTGGGCTACTTATTGGCCCGTCTCACTTTTTCTGGTTTGGTGGGTGGGACGAGCAAGAGTGGACACTAAGTAGACCAGAGCCAGCTCTTCCCTCTCTCACTTGAGCATGCCATACATTATGGAGAAGCTGTGAGGTCACACAGGAAAGCATGTTCACGCAAGAGAGGGAACCGGGACAATTTTTTTTCAATGGTAAACAGCCTGAGGAAACCATCTAAGTTATCCACTATCTTTGATGATCCTTCAACATGATAACTTTATAGGTTATCAAATGCCTTAATGAAATAAGTGCAGTTTTTTGGGGAGTCTCTGGTTGAAAGATTAAACCCATTGTGTATTATAGTCTTAATCTATTTCATTCTGTGTATTTACATTTTAGTGATTTAGCAGAGGCTCTTATCCAGAGCAATTTACAGGAGCAATTAGGATTAAGTACCTTGCTCAAGGGCACACCAGTAGGTGTGGTTACAACCCCCATTGCAACCATCACCTCTGAGAAAAGGACAGAGGCGCAGGAAAACAGACATGTGTGGATGGACAAGCAATGTTCAATGTGGAGGAAGGTGAGGCTATAGGAGGTAGGGCAGACATAGCCACATGTTGTGTGAACCATGCTGTATACAGAATATTTACTTTCACTTCAAACGGAGCGAGAGAGGATGAGTATGATCAAATGGGGGGATGGTGAGGCGCATCATGTGTTCACGAGGCATGACAGTGCAGAAAGAATGGAGAACAGAAGGGAGGTGGGGGATGAGGGGGGGACTGGGGAGGGAGTCAACAGAGCTGAAAACAGATACGATGTCATTGTGTTGTTTAGAAAAGAGTACACCAGAAAACTTTACCACTATTTAGGGCTTTGTTAAGCCAGTATCGCTGAAGCGTTATAGAACGCTTGATTTTCTGCAATATGTATTGAATAGAGCCCTCAGTTGTGTTTTTCACTTGACTTTTAATCCTTTATAGGTTCTAACCCCTGATGCTTCAATAGTCACATGATGGACGGACTCATGCCAAACATAGCCACAGTTCACAGGAGGTTGGTGGCAACTTAGTTGGGGAGGACGGGCTTGTGGTAATGACTGAAGCAGAATGCTTCAATAGTCACATGATGGACGGACTCATGCCAAACATAGCCACAGTTCACAGGAGGTTGGTGGCAACTTAGTTGGGGAGGACGGGCTTGTGGTAATGACTGAAGCGGAATGCTTCAATAGTCACATGATGGACGGACTCATGCCAAACATAGCCACAGTTCACAGGAGGTTGGTGGCAACTTAGTTGGGGAGGACGGGCTTGTGGTAATGACTGAAGCGGAATGCTTCAATAGTCACATGGTGGACGGACTCATGCCAAACATAGCCACAGTTCACAGGAGGTTGGTGGCAACTTAGTTGGGGAGGACGGGCTTGTGGTAATGACTGAAGCGGAATGCTTCAATAGTCACATGGTGGACGGACTCATGCCAAACATAGCCACAGTTCACAGGAGGTTGGTGGCAACTTAGTTGGGGAGGACGGGCTTGTGGTAATGACTGAAGCAGAATGCTTCAATAGTCACATGATGGACGGACTCATGCCAAACATAGCCACAGTTCACAGGAGGTTGGTGGCAACTTAGTTGGGGAGGACGGGCTTGTGGTAATGACTGAAGCGGAATGCTTCAATAGTCACATGGTGGACGGACTCATGCCAAACATAGCCACAGTTCACAGGAGGTTGGTGGCAACTTAGTTGGGGAGGACGGGCTTGTGGTAATGACTGAAGCGGAATGCTTCAATAGTCACATGATGGACGGACTCATGCCAAACATAGCCACAGTTCACAGGAGGTTGGTGGCAACTTAGTTGGGGAGGACGGGCTTGTGGTAATGACTGAAGCAGAATGCTTCAATAGTCACATG
The DNA here is from genome assembly GCF_021184085.1 of Oncorhynchus gorbuscha. Lineage (NCBI taxonomy): Eukaryota > Metazoa > Chordata > Actinopteri > Salmoniformes > Salmonidae > Oncorhynchus > Oncorhynchus gorbuscha. Next base: position 18,151,839 of record NC_060181.1, on the reverse strand, counting down.
ATGGACGGACTCATGCCAAACATAGCCACAGTTCACAGGAGGTTGGTGGCAACTTAGTTGGGGAGGACGGGCTTGTGGTAATGACTGAAGCGGAATGCTTCAATAGTCACATGATGGACGGCCTCATGCCAAACATAGCCACAGTTCACAGGAGGTTGGTGGCAACTTAGTTGGGGAGGACGGGCTTGTGGTAATGACTGAAGCAGAATGCTTCAATAGTCACATGATGGACGGCCTCATGCCAAACATAGCCACAGTTCACAGGAGGTTGGTGGCAACTTAGTTGGGGAGTACGGGCTTGTGGTAATGACTGGAGCGGAATCAGTGGAATGTTATCAAATACACTTGGAAACCAAGTGTTTGATGCCATTCCATGTGCGCCGTTCCTGACATTATTATGAGCCGTTCTCCCCTCAGTAGCCTCCACTGCCATAGCTATGCAACAAATCAACAAGTGAAAGCTGATGTGCAACATCATTTAGTTTTTTGGTAGACATTACATCATTTTATTGCATTCATAAAATTAATAAATTAATAAAAACAAATCAATTGTTAAAATTGTGACTTCTAAAAGCAATATGAAAGGAATCTGCTAATGCGTTGCTAGGCAATAAAGAAGGCTACATGTCATTGTGTCATTTCTTACATTTTGCAAAGTATTAACAAGTAGAATTGGGAGGTGTTTCCGCATGATTAATTTATTCTAGATTTTACATTACCGTTATAAGCTACCATAACTGTTCATAGACCTAGTAGTTTATTGGTGCAAGTCAAATCAGTTTTATCCTTTAAAATAATGTTATAGTACTATCCCATTAGACTATGAGATACAGCCCCTAGCCAATGAAAAACCCCAGGGCTCTGTCCCAAATGAAACCCTATTCCATATACAGTAGTGCACTACTTTGACCAGTGCCCTGGGACACAGCTAGGCCTACTGTATACGGTTATTGTCAATATGTTGGCTAACCAGATGGATCCTCATTCCCATGCAGTCATCCAGATAGTTATGTCCTTCTAGGGATAAACCAGTGATAGACAGATAAGCCTGTCTGGATCAATGGGACGAGATGAGAAGGCAATTGGATCCAAGTCATGCGGAGGAAAGGAATTTGGCCAAGGCTGGATCCAAGTTGGTCTGACTGTTCTTTTTTAGTTTGAGTGAATCATGAGTGTGATGATTCACTGGGTTCCATCTTTAGTCTGCCTATTCAAGGTGCCCAGATCTGTAGAAGACACTGTCTCGAGTCGACTAACAATGAGATCTTTGTCAGTCTTAAAAAATGATTTGGATGGTATTCAGGGGTTAAAGTTACTCTAACATTAAAGAGCCACTCACTCAACCAAACATGTATCTTATACTATAGGACTCCTTCAAAACCACAGAACCCCAGTCAGAAGTTGTGTATTCAAAGTCAAAGACCCACTTCATATTCATTGATACATAGACTTTATTTATGACAAGATGTATAAATGACATATTTTATTTTCTGTGCAATGTTTATTATTATGATCTGTCTCTTGTATTGTGTGCACTAAATGAAACCCCCCTGTAGTTTTTACCTGTGTGGCACAATAAAGTCTCTTAAAACAACCATCCCTGTCTGACTCATTGTCTAATAATGGAAGACAATACTGAGATAATACAAAGGTAAGGGGGTGGGGGTATCGACACCGAGTGGCTCATGGGACGGGCGAGGGTGGGATGAGGACAGTTTGAGTAGGACAGTGCTGTAGCAGTCCTTTCCACATCTGAGAGTCATAACTCAGACAAACAGATAGGAAGGCCAAGGAACAGGGAACGAGGGTGAGTTCATTTGCATACACTACCAGTCAAAAGTTTTAGAACACCTACTCATTCAAGGGTTTTTCTTTATTTTTACTATTTTGTATATTGTAGAATGATAGTGAAGACATCAAAACTATGAAATAACATAATGCCATGTAGTAACCAAAAAGTGTTTAAAAAATATTTGAGATTCTTCAAGTCGCCCCCCTTTGCCTTGATGACAGCTTTGCACACTCTCATCCAGCTTCATGAGGTAGTCACCTGGGATTCATTTAAATTAACAGGTGTGCCTTGTTAAATGTTAATTTGTGGAATTTATTTCCTTCTTAATGCATTTGAGCAAATCAGTTGTGTTGGGATAAGGGGGTGGGGGTAAAAGTCCATATTATGGCAAGAACAGCTCAAATAAACAAAGAGAAATGACAGTCCATCTTTACTTTAATACATGTCAGTCAATATGGAACTATTTCAATAACTTTGAAAGTTTCTTCAAGTGCAGTCGTAAAAACCATCAAGCGCGATGATGAAACTGGCTCTCATGAGGACCGCCACAGGAATGGAAGACCCAGTGTTACCTCTGCTGCAGAGGATAAGTTCATTAGAGTTACCAGTCTCAGAAATTTGCAGCCCAAATAAATGCTTCATGGAGTTCAAGTAACAGATAAATCTCAACATCATCTGTTCAGAGACTGTGTGAATCAGGTCTTCATGGTCAAATTGCTGCAAAGAAACCACTACTAAAGGACACCAATAAGAAGAAGAGACTTGCTTGGGGCATGAAACACAAGCAATGGACATTAGACTTGTGGAAATTGGAGTCCAAATTTGAGATTTTTGGTTCCAAACGCTGTGTTTTTGTGAGATGCAGTGGGGGTGAACGGATGATATCTGCATGTGTGGTTCCCACCATAAAGCATGGAGGAGGAGGTGTTATGGTGACACTGTCTGTAATTTATTTAGAATTCAAGACACACTTAACCAGCATGGCTACCACAACATTCCGCAGCAATACACCATCCCATCTGTTTTGGGCTTAGTGGGACTATCATTTGTTTTTCAACAGGACAATGACCCAATACACCTCCAGGCTGTGTAAGGGCTATTTGACAAAGAAGGAGAGGGATAGAGTGCTGCATCAGATGACCTGGCCTTCAGAATCCCCCGAATCCCACAAAACCCAATTGAGATGGTTTGGGATGAGTCGGACCACATATTGAAGGAAAAGCAGCCAACAAGTGCTCAGCATATGTGAGAACTCCTTCGAGACTGTTGGTAAAGCATTCCAGGTGAATCTGGTTGAGAGAATGTCAAGAGTGTGCAAAGCTTTCATCAAGGCAAACGGTGTCTACTGTGAATAATCTCAAATATAAAATATATTTGGATTTGTTTCACACTTTTTTTGGTTACTACATGATTCCATATGTGTTATTTCATGGTTGATGTCTTCACTATTATTCTACAATGTAGAAAATAGTCCAAATAAAGAAAAACCCTTGAATGAGAAGGTGTGTCCAAACTTTTAACTGATACTGTAATATTTGTTTATTTTGTTTCTTATATGTAGCTAGGGAACTGACTGTTATTGGTGATATGAAGACCTTCACGCTGAGATGGCTGTTAAGCCAAAACAACAGATATGTTATCCATGATGCATTGAAATTCATTTAATAAAAGTAAGATTTATGTCATGTATTTTGCAGTGCGGACACATTACATTTTTGCTTATTTAGATTTCCTGTTTTTGGCAATTAATAAATCTGTCCAGAACAGTACACCGTGTGTACCAAGAGGGCCAAGTAAGGAAATGTGGACAGAGGCATGCATTCGATAACAACATATTTACATTTCTCCCATTGTTCCTGGTTCAGGAATAGCCCAATCACCCATTACCTCAACGCTTACTGTTTCTTTAACCTTCCAGATTATGACAATTGCCAAATATCTCAATCGAGGTGTTTTTTATTTTTATTTCACCTTTATTTAACCAGGTAGGCTAGTTGAGAACAGGTTCTCATTTGCAACTGCGACCTGGTGTAAGCTGTGACTGTGGACATAGGCATTGCAACAAACACATCGCCACCCCACCCCAGTGGTCCAGGAATTATCCATCACATTCTGTCCAATTCTTCTCTCATTGTCTACAGGGTGTTCTAGAACCCTCCATGGGTTCCTTCAGTAGTTATGTGAAACCTAGAGTATTCTTGAAGATGTCAACAACTGTAAAGGACAATAGAAGTTTCCACGGGATGAGGGTTGGGGTTCGAGGGAAGCCTTTTCTCACAAAAGAAACTAAGTTGTGAAATAAAGGAGACTGGTTTCCCTTAACGTGTGGGATTCTTATCTCCTATTAGTGTTGACATCATGCCAGTTAATGTAGCCCTAGGGAATTGTTTTCCACTTGGTTATGCAGTAGTTTCTTCATTACAAACTATACATAACAATGCAAAAACATGTCCTGGAGGTCTCATGTATTCGTTTGTGACTGGGGCCACCTTGGGTCCACTTCTTAGCTCTTTGCCTTGGGGAAAGTAAAACATGATTAATTGTGGTAGATATTGAAAAGGGAAAATCTGCATAAAGCCAGTCAATCTTACAGAAAATGAATGAAAAATCTTTACCTTTTGCAAGATGTGGCCCTCTCAGCTTCAGGCAGTTGCTTTGGCTTTGGGATTTGCCTGGCAACAGAAGCATCCCAGGCAATGGAAGCAACTTGTCTAGCAGTATGTGCAAAGAAGCCCTGCTAATAAAAGCTGGTTTAGGGCCGCCATCTTGTGGTAAAACTTTGTGTGCATCATGTATAAGACAGCCATCACTAAATACAACCTGAAAAGGTGGACTGTGCACTAAGTATCAACATAGAGACAACAGAGCATTTAGAGAGGAACTTTATTGGAAAATATGAGAACTTGCCTAGTCAGCATGGCTCCACCTGCCCATATTCCTAACCAAAACTACAATAGGCTACATTTGCATGTACAAAATGCCTGTTCTCATCTCGCATATATGTTTGAAAAGGGCACTAAGGAGATACCATAACCATTGCAGTGCTAGCCATTTGGAAACATGTTTTCCTGTTTACTGTACATAGATAAAGAAGCTAGTGGAATTGTCTTTCTAAATAAAGTTGTTATCATTCTTCTTTTCATGTGAATGGCAGAAAGCTGTTGTATATTTTTCTATCAAGTCTTTATTTATCCAGGAAATCCATTGGAAGCATCAGGGGATGGAGGCCCATGTAGGCACGAAGGCTTTCTGTCATATGTTAAGGTCATTCATTCAGTGTTAAATGTTGTTTTTCTAAACAGTTTGTGCGATTTGCTGTGTCTTTCTCTCTAGCGTGTAGGGCCGCCTCCTCTCCTACATTCATGCATTCTGTAGGCGCACATGTAAAATATCCCTGGAACACACAGAGCACGCACAGGTTAATGGACAATGGACCAGCTGTAGACACCCAAAAAAACACAAGCCTCCCATCAGCACCTACACTATCTATCAGGTCTGAAGGTTCAGCACTATGATGGAGCAAGCCCCCCCTAACCCATTGGAAGGCTAGGGGAAATCATCACCATATTGCTTTCACCAGACTCTTCAGATCTGCTAATGCTGGTGGACTCAGGGCTTGTGAGGTTTTTTTGGACCGGGCAATAGAAATATTGGGCATGTTGGTATGGAGCCAGTTTTGAGTACTGTGATTGATCCTGTATGTCAGTTCTTACCTGCAAAGAAGGTCATGAGCAGTGCCACCCAGCCCAATATGTAGGACCAAGAGAAACGCCAGTCACCGAAACGCTTGCCCAGAAAGTTCACTGTCACACCCGTGTAGATGGCCATTGCCAGAAGAACAAATAAGGCTGGGAGAAGGCAGGGGAATATAACATGTATAAGGCAGGTAAATATGCTGTACTAAACATGTGTGTGTGAGCGTGTGTGCATGTGTGAGACTCACTGGAGACGAAAAACATGATCCCTGCAGCAAAGGAACGGTTGAACCTCTCGAAGGCGGAGAAGTGGGCGAAGGAGAGGATGCCTGCGATGATGCCCGCAAAGCACGACATCCCTGACAGGATCATAAAGGCCCGGGTGGCATTCCAATATGCTAGAAGGGGACAGACAGAGAGGTGAGCAGGAAGACAACAACAGAGCCCCAGCATCCCTCCTTCAGGCAGTTTGACAACTAAACCTAGTACCATTCTCAGCCTCTAGATGGCGCCATATTTCTCCTCATGTGCAACATTACTCTAAAATACATTCCAGTAACGGGTTTGTGACAACAGGATTGTACCATGAAACAAAGCAGCCATTGATGAGATGTCTCTGAAAAATTACTTTAACTAGACTAGGAGGAAGCCTCTATTAACTACTGAGATGCTGCAGGTAGCCTATTCTCTTGGGCCATGTACAGGAGTGGTAAACATAGTTTTAATTACTATTGCTCTCTTAGTCTGTGTCCCAAATGGTACCCTACTCCCTATATAGTGCACTACTTTAGACCAGAGCTCTATGGGTGCCATTTGGGAGGTTTTGCTTGATGTGTGTTCTCACCGATGCTGTCCGTCTGCATGTAACACTTTCCCGACATGCAGTACCTCCACAGGCCCTGGTGGGCGAAGCTGCCCGACAGACGGTACTGCATCCAGTAGTCTGTTGCTGTGGAGACCACCAGCAGGATGTTCCCCACCATGGCACAGAACAGGCCCCCTCCCATGAAGCTGTACATCCTAAGAGAAGCTGCTGTGGCCACTGTGTGGTACCTGATACTGCATGGGAAGACGAAGGAGGGTGGGTAAACACACCTGGATTATACAATGTTTTGTATGACACACACTCAGTTTGCTCTGGCCACTTCGTAGTTCTTCATACTGGGGAGCGAGATGATGAAGCTAGACAGACACACCTGTACCTATCTGGTATGATCTACGTATGTAGAACACACTCAATTTTAATCATTATTATTCCATACTGGAAATAATGTAATAGACACAGAAATAAGTTCAGTACAATTCTTGACACAGGAAATAACTGTTACATGGACAACAATATTTGAAAGCCAATCTACAAATTGCTGAATCACAGTAGTCTCAAAATACTGGTAATTTTGGGATCATATATATTACAGAGTTTATAATTATTATCAGTTGAGCTCACTCATAAGCACTACTTCATATGATTCTATGGCACAGACAATAAGTCAGATACAATCTAAGCTTTATACGACACCTGTTAACATATATGAACATTTGCTCCATATAGCATAAACAAACACGCATGCATTTTTTACATTGTCATAGAATGCACTTTTACAACTAGTACCCTTAAACAGCTCTTTTGCCAAGTAAGTTCTGCCAAGCACTTAATTGAGTTTGATCAGTGTTTATTCAACCACTAGTTCACTATTGTCTTCTTTTCAGACTTCAGTTTATGAATAACTGTGTCTTTGGCACAACTATACATTTTTATCAAGGGAACATTATATAGATATAATGTATTTAGGATGCCCCTTACCTTGTTTCTTCAGTAAAAACACCCTCTTAATCGTTTACCTTTCTGGGGAGAAAGGGAGAGAGGGATAGAGGGAAAGAGAGAGAGACGTTGCAAGCCTAGGAGAGATAGGAGAGTGGAAGAGGACTCCACTGGGCTATCCCCTCTGTTGATGGAAGCCAAATTCTTAAACAATCAGTCCCCATGTAACAGATGCAATTGAACAAGCCATCACTAGTGGCACGGGATCATGTGACCCCCACAGCCCTTTCAGTGTAGGCGGCTGGGAGGGGGTCAGGGGGTTAGAGTAGGGGCTTTGGCTGGTTTGTATTTGGTATGTTCTAGAATTGTGGATGTGCATAGGTATGCAGTACTGTTGGAGTCAATGCAACATGCTGAAGCCAACATTTTTTCTTTCAATGGATGTGTGGCTATGGCGACGTGGATAGACTGTTAGACACACATACAGTATAGGGATGGAAAGCCCCTCTGTCTATCTGGTCGTCCTCTCTCTAATATACAGAATACATCTGTAATATGTTGCTCACCTGCTTCCTCATAATACTGTTTTTAAATACATTGTAAATTGAATACTCTGCAATCATAGTTTTCCATGCCAGTATTTATACAGTGAATGTTTTAGACACACACACACACGCTCACAAACTGACACCTAAAGACAGATACAGACAGTCTGTGAGGTCTGATTAAGGGATAGGCCATCTTTCAGTGACAGAAATGTCATACCCTTCTTCAAAAGCCAACATCATTGTGTCAATAAACAGAATCAGTGGATCAAAACATAGCAATTATGACTCTGCCATTTAATTTCCCAATACATCAGTATTAGCATTTATGTCCAGAGGATGCAGACGCCAAACATGCAGATAAGGTTCTGTTTATGACTGCTTCATTATGCAAGGTGAGTGGTGGGGATAATTTAAAGTAAAAGCGCTGGTTGACAATTTCAGGGCATGTTTTGACGGTGTGAAAAGTGGTGTGAATTTATTTTTTAAAGGCTGTACATATGGAGGTACATATGCTATCTGCTTGGTATTTTTCTTTAAAAAATTAGGCTACAACAGCTTTTTCAAACTGGAACTCCAAATCACACTTGGTTTGTGTGGTCGGCTACAGACACCATACTCTTCTTGTTTGCAAGACAGACTCATGAGCTTCTCCTGGGGCACTTGTTGTGTCAGCAGCTGTGGGAAGAGATTAACACAATAATACATGTTTATATTATAACAGTTATATATTGATTATATTGACATATACGAATTAAAAATATTTATTTGAATAAGTTTGGAACACAAAGAAAACTTTGCCAGTCAAATCAACATGTAAGATAGTTATCAGGACCAGGTACAGCCTTGTGGAGTGAAATAGCTATTACATTTGTCATCCGGTCTGGTGCATTTAGGTAGCCTTTGCACGGTATACATCATTGCTGTCAACCTGCAATTGTATATTTTTGTTTGAGGATGGCTTACCCCCTGTTGCCAAGTGTAGTGTATATATTAAATGTTGTGCATTTGAATATTTCACTAGCCTACCATAGACGACAATGCTAAGGCAGCGGCTTTATCGTCCCTGTGCAAAGGCATGTATTTTTTAATTTTTTATTTATTTATTTTGTATTTTTCTATTTTTTTATTAACAACAAATCAATACATAAAGCACATGAGGGAACACAGGCATACATAGATTACAAACAATGGACAATCGAGCTAGGGGGTACAATATCACATTACAATTACACAAGGACCTTAAGGGACATGCATATACTTACAATTCTAACAGCTTTTTTGTTAGTAGAGCATTTAACCGTCTTAAAATACAGTTCAATTTCTTTTTGTAGGATACGAAAATGTGGTTTTCTGTTTGTAAATTTACATTTGTGTATATGAAATTTGGCCAAAAGAATAATGAAATTAATTACATAAAAATGATTCCGCTTATTTCTATTGTATGTAAAGAATCCAAACAGTACATCTCTCCACAATAGTGTAAAATCTTCATAAATGTGTTCAATTATAAACCTACTGATGTCTTGCCACAGTTTTCTTACATGCATACAATGCCAAAAAAGATGCACAACTGTTTCTGGGTGGTCATTACAAAAGGAGCAATTTGAGTTGATTTTTCCTTAAACTTCTTCATATAGTGGTTGGCAGGATAATATTTATGAATAATTTTAAAGGAAACTTCCTTAATTTTGTTAACAAGTAGGTATGTTTGTGGCAACATCCAAACTTTTTTCCAACAGATATTATCAATAAATCCATTCCAATAAGGCATGACATAAGGTATAGATACAACATCCTGCTGAAACAAGGATCGTATCGCTCTGTTGTTGAATGGACCAAAAGAGAAACAAATCTTTCCTACTGATGAGTCAACTGGGTCAATAGAAGGTAGGCTCTGAGGGTCAGGTCTTGACATGTTCCTGAATAACATAGCAACACCTGAGGGAATGGCATCTAAAACAATTGCAAAATCTTTAGGTGTTACAGGGACCTTGTAAAGTGATAAGAATTCTTTATAACTGAGTAAAAGACCCTCTGCATTTACCAGTTGGCTCACCAATAGGATATTATTTCTGAACCAATATTCTAAAAACAGAGAGGTATTTTTATACAATATATCCCGATTATTCCATATATAATATCTGTGTGGAGAAAAATTGTGTTTATAAATTAAGGACCATGACAAGAAAACCTGCCGATGAAAAGCGGAAAGTTTCACTGGAACTTTGTCAATATTATAATTGCAAAACAACATGAAGTTAAGGCCACCAAAAGTAGAGAAGACATAATGAGGAAGAAGTGGGTCTTCTTAGGAATTGTTTTATCCAATTGATCTTGAAAGTATTATTTAAAGTAGTAAATTAGGTTATTAGGACTCTACCTTTTAAAGGTAGAGTCCCTCTGTAGCCATTGATTTAGTTTCTTCTGGGTTTTTTTAATAAGAGGGTTAAAATTTAGTAAGCCTCTAGACTTCTGATCCTTTGTAATGGTTATGCCTAAATATGTAAGTTCTTCTTTTACTGGAATACCATAATATGAAGGTGTCACACAATCTTTGACAGCCATGAGTTCACATTTCTTAATGTTAAGATATAGACCAGACGCTTTGGAAAAGGATTGTATCACATTGATCGATATGGGAATTTGGTTAGCGTCTTTCAGAAAAAGTGTAGTATCATCAGCCAGCTGGCTTATAATAATTTCTTTACCAGCTATGGAAATACCTTGTACAGGACTATTATTTAAAGAATTTGCAAGAAGTTGGGTGATTAATAAAAACAGATACGGAGAGATAGGACAACCTTGCCTAATTCCTCTCTTTAACTCAAATCTAGGTGAGGTACCATATTTCATTTTGATAGAGCTGTTACCATTTGCATAGAGAGTCTTAATAGCCTTACAGAAAAAAATCCCCAAAGCCAAGTCTCTCAAGGCAGTGGAAGAGAAACTGATGCTCTACTATGTCAAATGCTTTATAAAAATCTAAAAATAATATGAAGCTATCCTCAGTTATTAGGTCTGAGTAGTCAAGTACGTCTAATACTAGTCTGACATTGTTAGAAATATGTCTGTTCCTCATGAAGCCAGACTGTGTTTCATCAATGATTGCATCCAGAACTTCTTTAATTCTTTTTGCAAGTAGTGAGGCTAATATCTTATAGTCATTATTAAGGAGACAAATTGGACGCCAGTTATCGATGAGCAGCACTTCTTTTTTTAGGCTTAGGTATCAGTGTTATTAACCCCTGACTCATTGTAGGAGGGAGAACATTGTTTTTAATCCTCTCTAAAAAGACTTCGAATAGGAAGGGAGCTAATTGTTCAGAAAATAACTTGTAAAATTCTGATGTAATTCCATCAACACCTGGTGATTTATTGTTCTTTAGATGTTTGATACTCTATAATCTCTTCAACTTTGATGGGTTCATCACACTGTTTAGATTCTATATCACTGATAGAGTGAACATTATTCAGTGAGTTAAAAAACATATCTGTGGATTCCTGACAGTACGTAGAGCTATACAATTTTCTGTAAAACTTGCTGCAGTATTTAGCGATTAATTTTTGGTCATCTGTAATAACACCATCAATGTTTAACTTATGGATAGTGTTATTTTTAGAGTGAAATTTCTCAAGTCTAAAGAAATAGGATGAATTCTGTTCTCCCTCCTCAATCCATTTTTTTCTAGATCTAATAAAGGCTCCTTCTGCTTTTAATTTATATATATTATCCAGTTTATTTTGTAACTCAATTAGTTCCATCTTCTCCTCCCCCAAGAGGTCAGCTGGGGACCTCTGAGAAAGGGAAGTTATCTTAATGATCACATTTTCCTCCTCGGCTCCTCTGGTCTTAGCAAGATTACTACCATATTTTCTAAGATATTTGGACACCTCAAATTTAAAGAGCTCCCAGTTCTTGCAATAAGATTTTTCTTCACAAGCCCTTTCCCAAAAGTGTGAGAGCAGATCTTTAACCTCAAATGTAACTATATCATTATTTAATAATGAGCTATTTAGCTTCCAGTAGGATGCTCTACCAAGGTTTGTATCAGGGGTAAATATTTTGATATCAATGTAAATAGCCTTATGGTCTGTGAGGGGAGTAGTACAAATATTTGTAGTAACACACTCACTATCAATATCAAAGGCATGTACTGCGGTCTGTGTTTGGTTCAAATTTCCGTCATCATGAGGCAAATTTTCTGGATAGGAAGTGGTGACCTATGTTGACCCGGAATTGGACGCCAAATCCGAGCGATTCTATCGGAGGAGTAAAAATGGAGGACAACGGCGGTGAAGATCCTGTTAATAACAACAATGATACAACGGTATCTTCGGATGGATCTATTATTAAGGTTACAGTCAAAACCCCGAAAGATAAGGAAGAAATCGCCATATCGGAAGATGCCTCGGTCACTCAGGTTCGTTTATTTTGTTAATCCGTAGCTTGCTAGCGAGCGGCCACAAACGTTAGCTGCTATGCTACATCATCATCATGCCCACTGGTGGGTGGGTGTGTGTAGTTAAGTGTAGTGTAGTTAGTTAGCGAGCTAATATTCCAGAATTGGACGGTGTAGCGATATTTATAGCTATTTACTTAGCAAACTATTCACTAACTTTGTTATAATACCACTCTCAAATACTCTAGTCCTCCATATTGTTAGGTGCTTAGTTGTTTTATGTAGCCTAGCTAACGTTAGCTAACCGGCTTTCCAACTCAACAAATGACAGCTGATTCCCTGCACAGTCAAGGCAATGTATCGTGTGACTTTTGTATGTTAGTCATAAAAAAACAATATTTTAACGAAGTAGTTAGCTAACTAGGTAAATTGTTAGCTAACGTTGGATAAATGTTGTTAGCTAAATGCTAGCTATCTAGTTTCTTAGCTGTTTCTCCAGAAACAACTTTGTGCTCTATAAACAGTCTTCTTCTTCAGAATGTAACGGAACCTTATTGTTCTGAATATCAGTTAATGGACTTTAGATTTCTGTCCATGTGAATCATCTCTCCCATACACAAGTCCCCCTGTTACATTCAAGCTGATGTGTTATGAATCTGTCAGCTAATGTCTCTTTTCTCCCTGTCACTCCAGTCCTGATTTGATATCCTGAACAGCTAAATGGCCTACAGCTTATTTTTTACTCCTGTTTAATGTGCGTCTCATATGTGTAGTATTCTTGTGCTCACTGGAGGCACAACACTAAGAGTGATTTGGTATTTGTGATCGGGTAGTATGATTCTTGTAATAGGATAAGCAGTGAGCATTTACCCAGAGATAAGCAATGAGGATTTACCCAGAGATAAGCAATGAGGATTTACCCAGAGATAAGCAATGAGGATTTACCCAGAGATAATCAATGAGGATTTACCCAGAGATAATCAATGAGGATTTACCCAGAGATAAGCAATGAGGATTTACCCAGAGATAAGCAATGAGGATTTACCCAGAAACAAGGCTTTAGAATTAAAATCAGTTAATTTAGAATTGTTTGACTACATCACTCTGTTTCCCTTTCTTCCCTCATCTTCCGCCCTCTTTCTCTTGCTGTCCATCCCTCCTCTCTCTATATATCTTTCTCCTTTCCCAGTTTAAGGAGGAGATCTCGAGGAGGTTCAAAGCCAAGCAGGATCAGTTGGTTCTGATCTTTGCAGGGAAGATACTGAAAGACGGGGACTCGCTCAACCAACACGGCATCAAGGACGGCCTGACAGTCCACCTGGTCATAAAGACGGCACACAAGTAAGATGATGCAAAATGGATATTGTGTTTTAGTTGGATACTGTCGTCTTCTTCTGACATTTGGCAGGAAGGGAAAATTGGAATTGGAAAAGGAATTGCTTGGTCAACTTTTGAATAGGTGAATAGGCTATATGTAGTGTCTCCACTTGCATCGCCGAATAGCTTTCGGTAACGCAACTGGTTAGTATGTATTAAAGTGGGCGGTCACGTGTTTTGCAGAATAGTATTGCAAGTTTGAGCCGACAGATCTATAACTGACATTTCTATGTGAATTTGGTCTGGTCGCCAAATTCATATTGCATATTGTAGCTTTAATGTGAATTTGGACAAATAACTGATCAGTGCATTGTCCCTCCAGGGCAGGAGATGGTGCTAGTTCCTCCACCTCCTGCACCTCCCAGGTAGGCAGCAGTAGTGGCAGCTCCTCGGGCCCCAGTTCTGCAGCCCACTCCTCCACAGTAGGGTCCACTGGAGGCCCTGCCTCGGCACCCCCACAGACCCCCAACATACTGAGTGAGTTTACAAAGCTAAATAAGTACACACTTCTAATCTTATCTATCCACCCCCACACACACCCCCAACAGTTTATACTGAAAAAGACATCCGACAACAATTTCCAAAGATCATTACTATCACCATCACGACCTCTGACCATGCCCCTCTCCCTCCCTCCTAGCCGGGTTCGGTGACCTGTCCAGCCTGAGCAGCATGGGCATGGGCTCAGCTAACTTCATGGAGCTGCAGCAGCAGATGCAGAGCCAGCTGATGTCCAACCCAGAGATGCTGTCTCAGATCATGGAGAACCCCCTGGTGCAGAACATGATGTCCAACCCAGACCTGATGAGGCAGATGATCGTGGCCAACCCTCAGATGCAGCAGCTGATGGAGCGTAACCCCGAGATCTCCCACATGCTCAACAACCCCGAGCTTATGAGACAGGTGAGGGACCTTACAGTGAAATGCTTACTTACGAGCCCCTAACCACCAATGCAGTTTTTTAAAAATACGGATAAGAATAAGAGATAAAAGTAACAAGTCATTAAAGAGTAGCATTAAAATAACAATAGCAAGACTATATACAGGGGGTTATCGGTACAGAGTCAATGTGCTGGGGCACCAGTTAGTTGAGGTAGTATGTACATGTAGGTAGAGTTATTAAAGTGACTATGCATAGATGATAGCAACAGATTAGCAGCCGTGTAAAAGAGGGGGGGGCAATGCAAATAGTCTGGGTAGCCATTTAATTAATGTTCAGGGGTCATGGCTTGGAGGTAGAAGCTGTTTAGAAGCTTCTTGGACCTAGACTTGACGCTCCGGTACCATTTGCAGTGCGGTAGCAGAGAGAACAGTCTGGCTAGAGTGGCTGGAGTCCTTGACAATTTTTAGGTCCTTTCTCTGACACTGCCTGGTATAGAGGTCCTGGATGGCAGGAAGCTTGGCCCCAGTGATGCAATGGGCCATTCGCACTACCCTCTGTAGTGCCTTGCGTTTGGAGGTCGAGCAGTATCTATACCAGGCAGTGATGTGTACCAGTCAGGATGCTCTCGATGGTGCATCTGTAGAACCTTTTGAGGATCTGAGGACCCATGCCAAATCTTTTCAGTCTCCTGAGGGGGAATAGGTTTTGTCGTGCCCTCTTCACGACTGTCTTGGTGTGCTTGGACCATGTTAGTTTGTTGGTGATGTGGACACCAAGGAACTTGAAGCTCTCAACCTGCTCTACTGCTGCCCCGTCACTGAGAATGAGTGTGTGCTCGGTCCTCTTTTTCCTGTTATCCACAATCATCTCCTTTGTCTTGATCACGTTGAGGGAGAGGATGTTGGCCTGGCACCACACGGCCAGGTCTCTGACCTCCTCCCTATAGGCTGTCTCGTCATTGTCGGTGATCAGGCCTACCACTGTTGTGTCATCGGCAAACTTAATGATGGTATTGGAGTCGTGCCTGGCCGTGCAGTCATGAGTGAACAGGGAGTACAGAAGGGGACTGAGCACGAACCCCTGAGGGGCCCCCGTGTTGAGGATCAGCGTGGTGGATGTGTTGTTACCTACCCTTACCCCGTGGGGGTGGCCGTCAGGAAGTCCAGGATCCAGTTGCAGAGGGAGGTGTTTAGTCCCAGAGTCCTTAGCTTATTGATGAGCTTTCATGGCACTAAGGTGTTGAATGCTGAGCTGTGGTCAATGTATAGAATTTTCACATAGGTGTTCCTTTTGTCCAAGTGGGAAAGGGCAGTGTGGAATGCAATAGAGATTAGTGCTTGACCAATTAATCTGCATGGCAGATTGATTAGGGCCGATTTCAAGTTTTCATAACAATCTGTAATCTGCTTTTTTTGGACGACGATTACATTGCAATCCGCGAGCAGATTGCGTGGCAGGCTGGAGTGTACTGTGACTGGAGTGTACTGTGTAATTGACAGGCTGGGATTGGCTGGAGTGTACTGTGTTTATGACAGGTTGCGATTGGCTTTGGGATTGGCTGAAGTGTACTGTGTTACTGACGGGTTGGGATTGGCTGAAGTGTACTGTGTTACTAACTGGTTTGGATTGGCTGGAGGGATCACTGACAGGGTATTGTTGGCTGGAGTGTACTGTGTCACTGACAGGTTGTGATTGGTTGGACTGTACTGTGTCCCTGACCGGTTGTGATTGGCTGGAGTGTACTGTGTCACTGGCAGGTTGGGATTGGCTGGAGTGTACTGTGTCACTGACAAGTTGTGATTGGCTGGAGTGTACTGTGTTAATGACGATTTGGGATGCCTGGAGTGTACTGTGTTAATGACGATTTGGGATACCTGGAGTGTACTGTGTCACTGACAGGTTGTGATTGGCTGGAGTGTACTGTGTCACTGACAGGTTGGGATTGGCTGGAGTGTACTGTGTTAATGACGATTTGGTATGCCTGGAGTGTACTGTGTTAATGATGATTTGGGATGTCTGGAGTGTACTGTGTCACTGACAGGTTGTGATTGCCTGGAGTGTACTGTGTTAATGACGATTTGGGATACCTGGAGTGTACTGTGTCACTGACAGGTTGTGATTGGCTGGAATGTACTGTGTCACTGACAGGTTGTGATTGGTTGAAGTGTACTGTGTCACTGACAGGTTGTGATTGGCTGGAGTGTACTGTGTTAAAGACGATTTGGGATTGCCTGGAGTGTACTGTCACTGACAGGTTGTGATTGGCTGGAGTGTACTGTGTTACTGACAGGTTGTGATTGGCTGGAGTGTACTGTGTTAATGACGATTTGGGATGCCTGGAGTGTACTGTGTTAATGACGATTTGGGATGCCTGGAGTGTACTGTGTTAATGACGATTTGGGATGCCTGGAGTGTACTGTGTTAATGACGATTTGGGATGCCTGGAGTGTACTGTGTTAATGACGATTTGGGATGCCTGGAGTGTACTGTGTTAATGACGATTTGGGATGCCTGGAGTGTACTGTGTTAATGACGATTTGGGATGCCTGGAGTGTACCGTGTTAATGACGATTTGGGATGCCTGGAGTGTACTGTGTTAATGACGATTTGGGATGCCTGGAGTGTACTGTGTTAATGACGATTTGGGATGCCTGGAGTGTACTGTGTTAATGACGATTTGGGATGCCTGGAGTGTACTGTGTTAATGACGATTTGGGATGCCTGGAGTGTACTGTGTTAATGACGATTTGGGATGCCTGGAGTGTACTGTGTTAATGACGATTTGGGATGCCTGGAGTGTACTGTGTTAATGACGATTTGGGATGCCTGGAGTGTACCGTGTTAATGACGATTTGGGATGCCTGGAGTGTACTGTGTTAATGACGATTTGGGATGCCTGGAGTGTACTGTGTTAATGACGATTTGGGATGCCTGGAGTGTACTGTGTTAATGACGATTTGGGATGCCTGGAGTGTACTGTGTTAATGACGATTTGGGATGCCTGGAGTGTACTGTGTTAATGACGATTTGGGATGCCTGGAGTGTACTGTGTTAATGACGATTTGGGATGCCTGGAGTGTACTGTGTTAATGACGATTTGGGATGCCTGGAGTGTACTGTGTTAATGACGATTTGGGATGCCTGGAGTGTACTGTGTTAATGACGATTTGGGATGCCTGGAGTGTACTGTGTTAATGACGATTTGGGATGCCTGGAGTGTACTGTGTCACTGACAGGTTGTGATTGGCTGGAGTGTACTGTGTCACTGACAGGTTGGGATTGGCTGGAGTGTACTGTGTTAATGACGATTTGGGATGCCTGGAGTGTACTGTGTTAATGACGATTTGGGATGCCTGGAGTGTACAAAGAGGTTAGATATGGCTAATACTTGAGCAGCTGCTGTTTTTTCTTCCCGTTTAAAAAAAAACTGTTGTAAGTCGACTGCTTTTTGAGAGGAATCTTTATTTATTTAAAGATATAGGTTTCTCAGACACAGATTAAGTTTAGTCCTGGACTAAAAAGAAAGCTCAATTGAGAAAATTGAAAATTATTTTTGTCCAGAATAAGGCTTAGCCTTATCTGTGTCTGGGAATGGTGTTTGGGTCTATCTTACCCTTCTAGTCCCTGTACCCCAGAACCCAGCCTAGCTGAAAAAATCCTGTCCACCCCTTCCTGTTCCCTTCTCCTCAGACCATGGAGCTGGCCAGGAACCCTGCTATGATGCAGGAGATGATGCGTAACCAGGATCGGGCGCTTAGCAACCTGGAGAGCATCCCAGGGGGCTACAACGCACTGCGAAGGATGTACACAGACATCCAGGAACCCATGTTCAGTGCCGCACGAGACCAGGTACCCACTGATGACAATGATTTAAAATCAGTTGACATCACGACTAAGTTAAATTTCAAACCAGAGATTCACCCATTTAAAAAAAAAAAGTTTTTCAGCCTTAGAAACGAACTCTACGCTATCCCGTGGAGAGTGCTGAACATAAACTCCATTGGTATTCAAGAAGTTGATAATTACTTATTTCTCCCAGTTTGGAAACAACCCTTTCTCAGCCCTGGGGGGCAACTCTGATGGGGGGGTGCAGCCATCGAGGACAGAGAACCGGGAACCACTGCCCAACCCATGGGGCCCCCCCAGCTCCACCAACCCCTCTGAGGGAGGAGGGGGCACGGGCACCACAGGCTCCTCTACCACTGGCAGCACCAACCCCAGTGTCTCCAACCCTCTGGGTGTCAACTCTGCCAGTCTGGGAAATGGTACGGTAATACATAGACTGACTTCCTGTTAAAGTGACAGCATTCAGTTGATATACTACAGCTTCACATACTGCAATATCACATGGACGTGAATTCCTAAATGCATACTTAATGCATACTTATCAGTCCGTGACACCCATACATACAGTGCATTCAGAAAGTATTCAGACCCCTTGAGTTTTTCCACATTTTTTTACGTAACAGCCTTATTCTAAAATGGATAAAATATGTGTAGACAAGTGTAGACATTTTTGAAAATGTATTCAAATTAAAAACGGAAATATCACGTTTACGTAAGTATTCAGACCCTCTGTACTTTGTTATAGCACCTTCGGCAGCAATTACAGCCTCAAGTCTTCAAGCTTGGTACACCTGTATTTGCAAAGTTTCTCCCATTCTTCTCTTTAGATCCTCTCAAGCCCTGTCAGGTTCGATGGGGAGCATCGCTGCACTATTTTCAGGTCTCCAGAGATGTTCCATCAGGTTCATGTCCAGGCTCTGGCTGGGCCACTCAAGGACATTCAGAGACTGAAGCCACTCCTGCGTTGTCTTGGCTGTGTGCTATGGGTCGTTGTCCTGTTGGAAGGATAATCTTCGCCCCAGTCTGAGGTCTTCAGCGCTCTGGAGCAGGTTTTCATCAAGGATCTCTTTCTACTTTGCTCAGTTATCTTTCCCTTGATCCTGACTCGTCTCCCAGTCCCTGCCTCTGGGGAAAAAAAAATCCCCACAACATGATGCTGCCACCACCATGCTTCGCCGTAGGATTGGAGCCAGGTTTCCTCTAATCAAATCAAATCAAATTGATTTATATAGCCCTTCGTATCAGCTGATATCTCAAAGTGCTGTACAGAAACCCAGCCTAAAACCCCAAACGCAATCAATGCAGGTGTAGAAGCACCTCTAGATGTGACGTTTGGCATTCAGGCCAAAGAGTTCAATCTTGGTTTTATCCGACCAGAGAATCTTGTTTCTCATGGTCTGAGAGTCCTTTAGTTGCCGTTTAGCAAACTCCAAGCGGGCTTTTATGTGCCTTTTACCTCCGTCTGGCCACTCTACCGTAAAGGCCTGATTGGTGGAGTGTTGCAGAGATGATTGTCCTTCTGGAAGGTTCTCCCATCTCTACAGAGGAACTCTGGAGCTGTCAGAGTGACCATCGGGTTCTTGGCCACCTCCCTGACCAAGGCCCTTCTCCCCCGATTGCTCAGTTTGTCAGGGCGGCCAGATCTAGGAAGAGTCTTGGTGGCTCCAAACTTCTTCCTTTTAAGAATGATGGACGCCAATGTGTTCTTGGTGACCTTCAATGCTGCAGAAATTAGTTGTGTGCCTTTCCAAATCAGGTCCAATCAATTTAACTTACCACAGGTGGACTCCAATCAAGTTGTAGAAACATCTCAAGGATGATCAATGGAAACAGGATGCACCTGAGCTCAATTTTGAGTCTCATAGCAAAGGGTCTCAATACTTATTCAATAAGGTATTTCTGTTTTATTTTTAATACATTTGCTGAAATGTCTAAACCTGTTTTCGCTTTGTCATTATGGGGTATTGTGTGTAGATGATGTATCCTAACAGATTTTTGGGAAAAGTCAAGGGGGTCTGCATACTTTCCGAATGCGCTGTATGTCAGTTTGGGGATTGTAAGCACACGCACACACAACGGTACTTACCCAACCTCCCTCTGTGTGTGTGTGTGTGTGTGTGTGTGTGTGTGTGTGTGTGTGTGTGTGTGTGTGTGTGTGTGTGTGTGTGTGTGTGTGTGTGTGTGTGTGTGTGTGTGTGTGTGTGTGTGTGTGTGTGTGTGTGTGTGTGTGTGTGTGTGTGTGTGTCTCCCAGGCATGTTCAGCAGTCCAGGCATGCAGAGTCTGATGCAGCAGATTTCAGAGAACCCCCAGCTGATGCAGAACATGCTGTCTGCTCCCTACATGCGCAGTATGATGCAGTCTCTGGCCCAGAACCCAGACATGGCCTCCCAGGTCTGTAGCAACAGAGTAGTGGGGGTTATCATGGTTCATAAAGTCACTTTAAGTGTGTCATACGGCACCCTATTCCCTTTATTGTGCACCCATAGGGGCCATGGTTAAAAGTAGTGCACTATAAAGGGAATAGGGTGACATCTGGGACGCAATTAATCTGAACGCAGGGGGATCCATAGGAATCGATGGGAATGGGTTGTCTGTAATTCATTGGCAGCTGTATAGAACAGGTCCAGCTGGCAGTGCTGTACCTCGAGGTATCTAGAACAGGTCCAGCTGGCAGTGCTTTACCTCGAGGTATCTAGAACAGGTCCAGCTGGCAGTGCTGTACCTCGAGGTATCTAGAACAGGTCCAGCTGGCAGTGCTTTACCTCGAGGTATCTAGAACAGGTCCAGCTGGCAGTGCTTTACCAGGAGGTATCTGGAACAGGTCCAGCTGGCTGGCAGTGCTGTACCTCGAGGTATCTGGAACAGGTCCAGCTGGCTGGCATTGCTTTACCTCGAGGTATCTAGAACAGGTCTAGCTGGCTGGCAGTGCTGTACCTCGAGGTATCTAGAACAGGTCTAGCTGGCTGGCAGTGCTGTACCTCGAGGTATCTAGAACAGGTCCAGCTGGCTGGCAGTGCTGTACCTCGAGGTATCTAGAACAGGTCCAGCTGGCTGGCAGTGCTGTACCTCGAGGTATCTAGAACAGGTCCAGCTGGCTGGCAGTGCTGTACCTTGAGGTATCTAGAACAGGTCCAGCTGGCTGGCAGTGCTGTACCTCGAGGTATCTAGAACAGGTCCAGCTGGCTGGCAGTGCTGTACCTCGAGGTATCTAGAATAGGTCTAGCTGGCTGGCAGTGCTGTACCTCGAGGTATCTAGAATAGGTCTAGCTGGCTGGCAGTGCTGTACCTCGAGGTATCTAGAACAGGTCTAGCTGGCTGGCAGTGCTGTACCTCGAGGTATCTAGAACAGGTCCAGCTGGCAGTGCTTTACCTATCTCCATATAGATAGACCGATGTGAGGAGGAGGGTGAACAGCAGGTTGCAGCTGGCGAACGACAGGACCCTGATCTTCTCTCACCTTCTGTGTCTCCCGCAGGTGTTGATGAATAATCCCCTTTTTGCTGGAAACCCCCAACTGCAGGAACAGTTCAGGAGCCAGCTGCCTGTCTTCCTGCAGCAGGTATATACACATACACACATACATACATATCAAACAGAGAGCTGAACCTGTCCCAAGGACTTGATTAAATTGAGTCTGGACTGGATGATTTGTTTCAGAATGTTAATTGAGTCATTGTTAGTTTGATTGTGACTGATGTTGTTTAGATGCAGAACCCAGAGGCGCTCTCTGTCATGACCAACCCCCGAGCCATGCAGGCTCTCCTCCAGATACAACAGGGTCTACAGACGCTGCAGACAGAAGCACCGGGACTCATGCCCAGGTACACACACACTGATATATACACACACACACTTGTGTATATATATATACACACACACACCCCACAGGAGGTCGTGGCACCTTAATTGGGGAGGATGGGCTCGTGGTAATGGCTGGAGCAGAATGGTATCAAATACAGCAAACGCTCTGTTCCAGCCATTATTGTGAGCCGTCCTCCCCTCAGCAGCCTCTGCTGACAAACACTGACAAACACACTGAGACACTTTGGGTAGTAGCCTGAATCCTCTGTTAGTACAGACTCAGAGAACATATTGCCTAACACCTTTGTGTCTCCCAGTTTGGCACCGGGTGGGCTGCCAGGTGGTCTACCAGGGGGGCTAGTAGGTGGATTACCAGGTGGAATACCCACAACCCCCCTGTCCGTAGGAGGGAGTGTGGCTCCAGAGAACCCCGCCTCTTCGCCGAGCGCTGGAACAAACCCCGCCCAGCAGCTGATGATGCAGCAGATGCTCCAAATGTTCGCAGGAGGGAATGCCTCGGTATGTACCACACACATCCTGTCTTCCCTCATTCTGTTTTACTGTTTGATTGGTTGACTGATTTGATTGAGTGATTGTGACTGGTCCCCCCTACAGAGCCAGACCCCGGAGGTGCAGTTCCAGCAGCAGCTGGAGCAGCTGGGTGCTATGGGCTTCATCAACCGAGAGGCCAACCTGCAGGCCCTCATCGCTACAGGAGGAGATGTCAACGCTGCCATCGAGAGACTGCTGGGCTCTCAGCCCTCATAAAGACACATTCGCACACACACAGTTACGTATATAAGCATACGTCGATACAGACACACGCATACACACTATCCAGCTCTGGGTAGCAAGGGATAAACACACACACATACTGTCTACAGAGAACCAAGAAGTGAAATGAACCGTCCCAAACCGACACAGATGAGACCCGGTCAGGATATGTACCATTCTAAACATCCACCGCAGCCTCCTGTCAGATCATGCCCCCCCCCCCAACTCCCCCTCCCCACACACCCATATCCCCTGTTCTTAGCCTCATCCACAGAGCTCTGCCCAGCAGAACCAGACTGACCAGACCTCCTCAACAGAGGGGTGCGAAAGGGAAGGGGGCGAAAGGTACCCTCTCTTAAACAGAGATGCTTTACCCGACAAGATTCATTCATCCATCTTCCTCTCTAATAAATCTGAGGGGTTTATTCAATGAGATGAGATGAGAGTTCAGAGTGCGGCAGATAGAAATGCATTCACTGCATTGCATAGAGCTGTTATGACGCATTTGTTTCCTGTCTATATGTTGCATTTCTGTCTACAGTGATGTGAACAATCCACCATTTTGACCAAACCCCTCACCTGCAGGGTATATGGAGAGGGAAGGAAGAGAGAAATACAAAATAGTTTTGTCAATCTCACACGGATATCAGGCTCCAATCCCTTCCCCCTCTTTCCACTACTTTAACCGTCCAAAACCCTTTCTATTTATTGCTAGTGCTGAAAAGAAAAGATCCCCCACACTTCCACATCCCCCACACTTCAAATCAAATGAGTCTGCCGGTGCTGGTGTAGATTGACTTCACACAGGCGGTGCCACAAGATTGAGACCTTTGATAAGATTGAGAAATGTCATGATAATCGTTAATGAAGGAAGAAAGGTGTGGTTCTGAGGAAGACAAAGACGAGACAGATTTCCTTTTCATTTTAATCCGATTCATTATGTATTTTAATTTGAGGTGTAAGTCGTACCTAACTATAGATAATCTGTTTTGTCTCATTAAACAAAACTTCCTGGAAAATGTATGAATAAAATATTATGAAAAAAGGCTTTACATTTTTGGTATGGTGTGGCACCATACGTTGTTGTAAATTTAGGTTCTGGCTTTTTGCTTTTATTTTAGCATTGTAGTTGTGGTAACCTTGGCAATGGCTTCCATAGCTGTGATTTGTCTTGTTGGCCTCAGCTAAAAATCCATACCCAATTCAACATGTTTGAACTTACTTTTAACAGTACTGTACTACAAAATAAAACTAAGTTGGTCAATAAGAACCCTATTTCACATTGTGACCATCCTGACTTGTAGTATGAAGAACAGAATTATACTGTGCGTTCCATTCAGCAGTCCACTCCACTTATACATCACTTATTCTGGAAGTAGTGAAACAGTTTCATTTAAGTTGAATGAATAATGCATTTTCCTGGTAGCCTGGAGGCTCCTCGATGTTATACTGTTGTCTACTGTAGTATCTACCTGTCAAGTGAGGATTTGTCACGGTGCATTGGGAAGACGGTGCATTGAAACTGTCATTTAGTTTAGTGCACCTCTGTAGTCAGGGCCGTGCACAGACCTTTCAGTGGGCAGGTGCTCAAAATGAAAAATGGGCACCCCCCATCCCCGCTTGATAATTATTTTCAGAATATCTCGAAATTCATAACATACCAAATGCCTCTGTAGTGAAAATAAAAAATAAAAAAACTACAAATAGCATAAGCCTATTTATTTCTGCAACAACACACTAATCATCACAAATTGTAAGCAAGCTATTTACTTAATGCCTCCTAAAGACATGACTGACCTTGGGGAGAAGAGTGTGGGCTGTCAGCTGATCGTTGTTGATTGATTCACATGCTCTTTTACGAATTGTGAATTAACTCTTGTCTTTTTGCATCTCTTTGCTGTGGATATCAGCCAACCAGACCAAATATTGATGATGTAGGCGAAATCAAATGTTAAACAAATGTCATGCTGCCGTGGCAGTACTGTTGATATTTACTAGTTAGCTAGCAACACACACTCGACTTGTGACCGCAAAGCTCAAGCCATGCAAGTTTGGATACCGGGTGCGTGTGAGCTCCCTACAGGGTGGCCAAGCAGGAGAAACCAGAGCCATATACACAACATGGCCAAAAGTAGTTGACCGCTACATGGTCAATTAGTGGATTTGGCAATTTCAGCCACACCTGTTGCTGACAGGTAGATAAAAATTGACCACACAGCCATGCAATTTTAATTAATTTTAATTTTACCTTTATTTAACCAGGCAAGTCAGTTAAGAACATATTCTTATTTTCAATGACGGCCTGGGAACAGTGGGTTAACTGCCTGTTCAGGGGCAGAACGACAGATTTGTACCTTGTCAGCTCGTGGGTTTGAACTCGCAACCTTCCGGTTACTAGTCCAACGCTCTAACCACTAGGCTACGCTGCAACCCCAGCGTAGCCCAATCTCCATAGACAGACATTGGCAGTAGAATGGCTTAACTGAAGAGCTCAGGGACATTCAACGTGGCACCTTTTTATAGGATGCCACTTTCCCAACAAGTCAGTTCAATTACTTTTTGCCCGGTCAACTGTAAATGCTGTTATTTTGAAGTGTAAACCTAAGAACAACGACGGCAAAGTGGTAGACCACACAAGCTCAGAACGGGACTGCGGAGTGCTGAAGCATGTAGCTCGTTAAAATCATCTGTCCTGGGTTGCAACACTCACGACAGAGTTCCAAACTGCCTCTGGACAATAACTATTAGTGGGAGCTTCATGAAATGGGATCGCCAAGCGCCAGCTGGAGAGGTGTTAAACTCGCTGCCATTGGACTCTGGAGCAGTGGAAACGTGTTCTCTGGAGTGATGAATCACGCTTCACTATCTGGCAGTCCGACAGATGAATCTGGGTTTGGTGGATGCCAGGAGAACGCTACATGCCCCAGTAAAATAGTGCCAACTGTAACGTTTGGTGGAGGAGGAATGATGGTCTGGGGCTGTTTTTCATGGTTCGGGTTAGGCCCTCTTAGTTCCAGTGAAGGGAAATCTTAACACTACAGCATACAATGACATTCTAGATGATTCTGTGCTTCCAACTTTGTGGCAACAGTATGGGGAAGGCCCTTTCCTGTTTTTGCATAACAATGCCCGCGTGTAGAAAGCGAGGTCCATACAGAAATGGTTTGTCGAGATCGGTGTGGAAGAACTTGACTGGTCTGTACCGAGCCTTGACCTCAACCCAATCAAACACAGTTTAGATTAATTGGAACCACGACTGCAAGCCAGGCCTCATCCCCCAACATAAGTGCCCGACCTCACTAATGCTCTTCTGGCATAGATATTATAAACAGTACCAGTCAAAAGTTTGGACACACCTACTCAAATGTGTTTTTTCCCCTCATCAAGCTACACACAATAGCCCGAAATGACAAAGCAAAACATGTAAAACTGAAAAAATTAATGTACATACGTTTTCAGACCCTTTACTCAGTACTTTGTTGAAGCACCTTTGGCAGTTATTATAGCATCGAGTCTTCTTGGGTATGACGCTATAAGCTTGGCACACATATATTTGGGGAGTTTCTCACATTCTTCTCTGCAGATCCTCTCAAGATCTGTCAGGTTGGATGGGGAGCATTGCTGCACAGCTATTTTCAGGTCTCTCCAGAGATGTTCAATCGGGTTCAAGTCCGGGCTCTGGCTGGGGCACTCAAGGACATTGAGACTTGTCCCAAAGCGTTGTCTTGGCTGTGTGCTTAGGGTCATTGTCCTGTTGGAAGGTGAACCTTTGCCCCAGTCTGAGGTCTTCAGCGCTCTGGAGCAGGTTTTAATCAAGGGTCTCTCTACTTTGCTCCGTTCATCTTTCCCCTGATCCTGACTAGTCTCCCAGTCCCTGCCACTGAAAACATCCCCACAGCATGATGCTGCCACCACCATGCTTCACCGTAGGGATGGTGCCAGGTTTCCTCAAAATGTGACGCTTGGCATTCAGGCCAAAGAGTTCAATCTTGGTTTCATCAGACCAGAGAATCTTGTTTCTCATGGTCTGAGTCTTTAGGTGACTTTTGACAAACTCCAAGCAAGCTGTCATGTGCCTTTTACTGAGTAGTGACTTTGTCTGGACACTCTACCATAAAGGCTTGATTGGTGGAGTGCTGCAGAGATGGTTGTCCTTCTGGAAGGTTCTCCCATCTCCAGAGTGACCATCAGGTTCTTGGGGACTTTTAATGCTGCAGAAAATGTTTGATATCCTTCCCCAGATCTGTGCCTCGACACAATCCTGTCTCTGAGCTCTACGGACAATTCCTTCGACCTCATGGCTTGGTTTTTGCTCTGACATACACTGTCAACTGTGGGATCTTATATAGACAGGTGTGTGCCTTTCCAAATCATGTCCCATCAATTGAATTTACCACAGGTCGACTTCAATCAAGTTGTAGAAACATCTCAAGGATGATCAATGGAAACAGGATGCATCTGAGCTCAATTTCGAGTCATAGTAAAGGGGCAGAATACTTAGATAAATAAGTGATTTCAGTTTCTTTTTTATATATAAATGCAAATTTCTCAGCCTATTTTTTCTTTGTCATTATGGGTTATTGTGTGTAGATTGCTGAGGAATTGTTTTATTTAATCCATTTTAGAATAACTTAACTGTGGAATAAGTCACGGGGTCTGAATACTTTCCGAATGCACTGTACATTGAGTGATCAACAGTATGGAAAGCCTTTGTCAGGTCTATGAAGAGGGCAACAAAATGTTGCCTTTTATCCATACAGTTAACCACATCATTTATAACTAAGGATGCAGCAGTGCTATGACCTGGTCTAAATCCCAACTGATGTACATCTTAGCTGAGAATGAATCAAGGATTCAAATATTTTAGCTAGGCAAGAAAGTTTAAAAATAGGCCAATTTAATTATTTAGGTCACAAGGGTCACCACCTTTGTGAAGGGGGACCACACTGGTCGTCTTTCAAATCTTGGGGAAAGTACCAGATATAATCGTCAGGTTAAAAATATGAGTTAATGATTCAGCTATCGGGGGGCAGAGAGCTGCAGCAAAAATGGATGAATCATATCAGTGCCAGTGGATATGGATACACAGTATTGCAAATGCTGAGCAATAAAATGTCTGTCTAGTAAATTGTTGAAATATAAACAAAGATTGACTTGAAGTTGACGGGTTAACTGTGGAGTCAGCTAGAGGCTGGCAGAGAAAAGAGCAGTTGATTGACTGACCAGGGTCAACTACATCACCGTTTCTCTCAAATAAAAAGCCTGCCGAGATAAAAATGATGATTAAAAGCATAACTTATCCCATTCATCTCAGTTATGATGCCAGAGTCAGACAGAACATGCTTAGGCAGGGAAGATGAGGAATTTCTACGCTTCAGTGCATTTACTGTTTTCCAACATTTTTGAAGGATCACCAGCAGAGTCAGAGAGAGCTTAAAAAGTAGCTTGATTTAGCTTTTATAATCGAGATAGTACATCTCTCTCAATTGTCTGAAAGATTGCCAGTCCACTACGGAGACAGTTTTCCCTTGCCTTGTCCCAGGCCTGATTTCTCATCTGAATGAGCTCAGATAACTTTGAAGAAAACCAAGGCTTCGATCTATCTCTGACTGTTAATTGTGTAAAAGGGCCGTGCTTATCTGCCAGAGAAATAAATATGGATTATACATTTTTTGTAGCCAACTCAGAGTCAGAAATACAAGAGAACGTGGTTAAATCAGAGAGCAGACTATGTCATGTAAAAACCCTTGAGCAGAAAACATTTAAAAAATGTATTTTCTAAAACGTAGATAAGTGTTTTGGGTGTTTTGTAACTCAAAATGCCCTCAAACTCAACTCTGGACCTCGAAACCAGTTCCACTGGATTAAAAAAAAAAATTCCCCTCTAATCAGGTACTGAGTTAGACCTGGGATGCCAGGTGTTTGCAATTCATTATCAGGTAGAACAGAAAACCAGCAGGCTCCGGATCTCGTAAGGTAAGAGTTGAGTACACCATACACCAGAATGTCAGGATATAAGTCCTGTACCCAAATGTCAATTGTGTCCATTTTTTAAATCATACTTCACACATTTAGGTGCATTAGTCCAAGCCCCCTGTGATATTTAAAGTCAGAGGGGGTTTTCAGAGCCTTCCCATAAGAGCTAACAGGCAAATGCTCATCTGCAGCTATTTGTTGAGTGAGCTGAGACTTTGCCATGGTCCCTGGCCTTGGCAACCAACGGTGTGTGGAGTGGCAAACTTGACAACTTGCGTGCAGTGGGTTCCGAACAACACGAGGCAGGTTTCCATTGACCAAGGTTTATTTGATAAAATCAATGTTGTGATATGTGTAATGGAAACAGCAGATAGGTCAATAGGAGAAATGTTATTAACAATATTTTCATCCGTTCGACGGGTATATTTTTCTTCTGTCTAACTTACTTTCTTTCTTGCGACAAATGATGGAAACGGTGTTTTTCGAATACATTATTATTGACAAATCATTTTGATGGTGTCATGTTTTGTCATTGGTTATCATGTCTTGTCTCTGTGCTTCCCTTCTATTCGTTTCCCTCTGCTGGTCTTATTAGGTTCTTTCCCTCTTTCTATCCCTCTCTCTCCCCCTCCCTCTCTCCCTCTCTCGCTCTCTCTCTATCGTTCCGTTCCTGCTCCCAGCTGTTCCTCATTCTCCTAACTAACTCATTTACTCTTTTCACACCTGTCCCCTATTTTGCCCTCTGATTAGAGCCACTATTTCTCCCTCTGTTTTCCGCTTCTGTCCTTGTCGGATCCTTGTATGATGTTCGCTGTTCTGTGTCCTTGTCTCGCCCTGTCGTGTTTTATCTTCTTCAGATGCTGCGTGTGAGCAGGTGTCTTAGTCTGCTACGGTCGGTGCCTTCCCGAAGCAACCTGCAGTCTATGGTCGAGTCTCCAGTCAGTCCTCGCTACTGACGAGTGGATTTAGTTTTCCTGTTTTGTTTTCTCCTTGATAAGTTCCAGGATTATCACTTTTGTCATATACTGGAATAAAGACTCTGTTTTCGTTAAGTCGCTTTTGGGTCCTCATTCACCAGCATAACAGATGGGTTGGCCTATGCGGGGCATGTGATGTCACCCTCGTAACCATAATGCTTGACTCCACAATTCATTCTAAATGCCTACCTCTTGCAAAATACATTTTTTTCAACTATAAAAATAATCTTTCTTTGCAGTACAGGGATTGTCCTGATTTTCAAGAATGGTAGAATTGCTTCGCCTTCCTTTTCTGGTTGGTTGGTAAGTTTCACCATCCAGGAGTGCAAGTTTCACCACCACACAGACCGTGGCGATACTTTGACACAATAGAATTAGAATATGTCAAATATTAGTCAATTCTTGCATTCTATCCATGCTGGCTTTCGCGGGCTACCTGAGACATGAAACTGATAGGTGGGAGGGCATACAGGCTGTCGCCAATTTATTAAGGAGAAACTTTCCTAAATGGATCATGGAAACACTTCAACCACTTAAAATGTACTTTTTTTTGGTGTGACATCATTACATCCAGCTGTTTTCATGGGAAAAAAATGGTGTTTGACCAGATACAATGATATTTTACATTAAACAAATTGACAAGACTTTCAGCACACTTATATGGAAGTACATCCAACAAGCACAGCACTTACACAAATGACTGATGATTGGCTGAGAGAAATATATGATAAAAAGATTGTAGGGGACTAAAGCAGTCTGTTTTGCTTGACTTCATTGCAGCTTTTGACATTATCGATCATAGTCTGCTGCTGGAAAAACGTATGTGTTATGGCTTTACAACCCCTGCTATATTGTGTATGAAGAGTTACCTGTCTAACAGAACACAAAGTGTTCTTCTTCCAACATACTCCAGGTAGAATCAGGAATTCCCCAGGGCAGCTGTCTAGGCCCCTTACTTTTTTTCAATATTTACTAACAACATGCTACTGGCTTTGGATGTGTTTATGTATGCGGATTACTCGACTAAAATCACTCCAACAATCAGAATGGGTGGCAAGGAATAAGTTAGTCCTAAATATTTCAAAAAGCATTGTATTTGGGACAAATAATTCACGAAACCCTAAACCTAAACTAAATCTTGTAATAAATCATATGGAAATTTAGCAAATTGAGGTGACTAAATTGCTTTGAGTAACCCTGGATTGTAAACTGTCATGGTCAAAACATATTAAGACAGTAGCTAAGATGGGGACAAGTCTGTCCACAATAAAGTGCTGCTCTACCTTCAACAATGCAGGTCCTACAGGCTCTAGTTTTGTCGCACCTGGACTACTGTTCAGTCACGTGGTCAGGTGCCACGAAGAGGGACTTGCAATTGTTCAGAACAGGGCAGCACGGCTGGCCCTCGAATGTACACATAGAGCAAACATTTATAATATGCATGTCAATCTCCCCTGGCTCAAAGTGGAGGAGAGATTGACTTCATCACTACTTGTATTTGTGAGAGGTGACATGTTGAAAGCACCTAGCTATCTGTTTAAATGACAAGTACACAGCTCAGACACTCATGTATACCCCACAAGACATGCCATCTGAGGTCTATTCACAGTCCCCAAGTCTAGAACAGACTACGGGAGGTGCACAGCACTACATAGAGCAATGACTATATGGAACTCTATTCCACATCAGGTAACTGATGCAAGCAGTAGAATCAGAGTTTTTAAAAACTGATAAAATTACACCTTGTGGAACAGTGGGGACTGTGAAGCAACACAAACATAAGCACAGACACATGCATACACACACATGATAACGTACGCACTACACACACACATACACATGGATTTAGTGTTGTAGATATGTGCTAGTGGAGAAGGGGCCTGAGGGCACACACTTAATGTGTTGTGAAATCTGTTATGAATGTATTGTAATGTTTTTAAAATTGTATAACTACCTTAATTTTGCTGGACCCCAGGAAGAGTAGCTAATGGGGATCCACAATAAATACAAACACAAGATACAGTAGTTACATGGAAACGCACCCTAGCAGGCAAATGTCATCTATTTTCAATGCAACTTTCTAAATGTCAACAGCAACAAAAATGACCAGACCAGTTAATGGAAACACAGTTAATGACAAATGTATACATTTTGGAGGAAATTATACCACCACCCAAAAGGACACTTTAGAGAGTGGAAAGGCAAAGGGGCAGAGCCCTATCTGTGCACGTGCATGTCTGTAGTAACAACCCGGGGTAAGAGTTGCCCTCAGGGTCAGCTGATCTAGGACCCAATTACCCTCTACAAATCATAACCTGAGGAGGAAACCAAAAATTATCTTAGATCAGTGTCTAAGGACACGTTTGTCCTATTCAACATAGCACTGCTTCACCTGCCATACACTGAAGATGCACCTGTCAGACGAGATAGACAGACTAGATGGGGAGGGACGGTGGAGTCTATTCTCTTGTGATAACTGTACATGCTAGTGGTTCTACCTGTTACACCTGCTCTGACATCAACTTTCCTCCCCCCGCCTCTGCCTCTCCCATGTGTCAGCTGAGCCACAGGAGGAATCGGCAGCATGGATCGTCTCTCTGTCTGTCCATAGACAAACTGCCCCCATCTACAGATGAAGAAAGAGGAGTGTCAGTGTTAGACTAGCCCTAACCTGTTCTCTCTCTTTCTCCTTCATTTTCACTTCTGTTACACTGTCTCACTACATTGGTGCCTTGGGAGACAAGAGAGAGGCTTGTCTCTGCTGTTCTCTCTCTTTTTCTCTCGTTCTCCCTCTCCTGGGACCTAATGCAGTAGTGCCCCTATACCAGGCGGAGGAGGAACCCACCATGGCTCAACAACGGCACAGTATGGGTGACGAAAGCTACAACTTCGTCTTCAAAGGTGAGCCTTGTTTGTCAAAGAAGCTGATTCTGTATGTAAACAAATCCCCTGAGTGGTGGACCATTCTTGAAACCATTCTTGAAACACACAGGAAAGTGTGTGAAAAACCTTGCAGCATTCCAGTTCTAGACACAAACTGGTGCACCTGGCACCTACTTCCATACCCCGTTCAAAGGCACTTAAATAGGTTGTCTTGCCCATTCACCCTCTGAATGGCACACATACATAATCCATGCTTATAAATCCTTCTTTAATCTTTCTCCCCCCGTTCATCTACACTGATTGAAGTGGATTTAAGTGACATCAATAAGGGATCATAGCTTTCACCTAGATGCACCTGGTCAGTCTACGTCATGGAACGAGCAGGTGTTCTTAATGTTTTATAAATTCAGTGTAGACGGTACTGTTGTACCTGAAACATCTAACATTGCACCCAAGAAATGTAATAATGATTCAAGTAACTGACTAAATAAAGGAGCCATCAACAAGATTCTACATGTTTCTGGATCTCTATTGGAGGGATACGACACCATTCTTCCCCCAGAAATTCCATCATTTGGTGTTTTGTTGATGGAGATAGAAAACAGTTTCTCAGGCACCGCTCCAGAATCTCCCATAGGTGTTCATTTGGGTTGAGATCTGGTGACTGAGACGGCCATGGCATATGACTTACATCGTTTCATGCTCATCAAACCATTAAGTGAACATTCGTGCCTGGTGGATGAAGGCATTGTCATCCTATGGGGGCATAGCCATGGTAGCCAAAATAATGGCTAAAATAATGGCCTGCCCAGCATTTTTATGACCCTAAGCATGATGGGATGTTAATTGCTTAATTAACACAGGAACCACACTTGTATGGCAGCACTTGCTTTCAAAATACTTTGTACCCCTCATTTACTCAAGTGCTTCCATGATATATGTCATCCTTTAGTGGTTCTGATTGGTGAGTCTGGTGTTGGGAAAAGCAACCTGCTGTCTCGCTTCACGAAGAATGAGTTTAACCACGACAGCCGCACCACCATCGGAGTGGAGTTCAGCACCCGCACTGTTCAGCTGGGTACCTTCGCCATCAAGGCTCAGATCTGGGACACGGCAGGGCTGGAGAGATACAGAGCCAACACCTCCGCGTGGGTACACACATCAGAACACACACGTGCACTCAACACACACATATGTGCACACACCAGAACGCATGCACGGACATACACACACACTCCTTGTACACAACAAATACATTAGAGCACTAGAGAGACAATCACCTCAGTGTGGATAGATACACACACTTAAAATGTGTTCGGGAAAGTATTCAGATCACTTGACTGTTTCCACATTTTGTTACGTTACAGCCTTATTCTAGAATTTATTAAATTATTTTTTCCTAATTAATCTACACAGAATACCTCATAATGACAAAGCTGTTATGCAGGTGAATGAGGACCCAAAAGCGACTTGGCGAAAACAGAGTCTTTATTCCAGTAAAGGAAATAGGCAATACTCCTGGACAATCAGAGCAGAAAACAAAACATAAAAAAACTTAATTCCACTCGTAGTGACGAGGACAGACTGGAGACTCGACCATAACTGTAGGTTGCCTCGGGAAGGCACCGACCGTAGCAGACTCAGACACCTGCTCACACGCAGCATCTGAGGGAAACAAGACACGACTGGGCGAGACAAAGACACAGCACGGCGAACAATATACAAGGATCCGACAAGGACAGAAGTGGAAAACAAGGGGAGAAATAGGGACTCTAATCAGAAGACAAAATAGGGAACAGGTGTAAAAAGACTAAATGAGTGAGTTAGGAGAATGAGGAACAGCTGGGAGCAGGAACGGAACGATAGAGAGAGGAGAGAGAGGGAGGGGGAGAGAGAGGGATAGAAAAAGGGAACGAACCTAATAAGACCAGCAGGGGGAAACGAACAGAAGGGAAAACATAATGACAAGACAATATATGACAAAACATGACAGTACCCCCCCACTCACCGAGCGCCTCCTGGCGCACTCGAGGAGGAACACTGGTGGCAACGGAGGAAATCATAGATCACAAACGGTCCAGCACGTCCCGAGAAAGAACCCAACTCCTCTCCTCAGGACCGTAACGGAAAACGATAAAAAGGGAAACTAGGGTACTACTCTAAAAAAAAAAATGAGACACGGGTAGAGAACTGAAAGCTTTAGAGCAAACAGGACCAAACAGGCCAGGAGAGTAACAACTAGGGACAGACTGAGACACAGCAAGGGCAGGAACAAGAACAGGAGAGATGCGGTGGCAGGGAACAGACTGAGACCCAGCAAGACCAGGAGCAGAAGCAGAAAAAAAATTACCAGACTTATTCTGCGCGCAGTCCGAACACGCAGCCACGAAACGGCGCGTGTCACGCTCCTGAGTAGGCCACCAAAACCGCTGGCGAATAGAAGCAAGCGTACCCCGAACGCCGGGGTGGCCAGCTAACTTGGCAGAGTGCGCCCACTGAAGAACAGCCAGACGAGTAGAGACAGGAACGAAAAGAAGGTTACTAGGACAAGCGCGCGGCGACGGAGTGTGAGTGAGTGCTTGCTTAACCTGTCTCTCAATACCCCAGACAGTCAACCCGACAACACGCCCAACAGGAAGGATCCCCTCGGGATCGGTAAAAGCCACAGAAGAACTAAAGAGACGGGATAAAGCATGAGGCTTGGTGTTCTTAGTACCCGGGCAATAAGAAATAACGAACTTGAAACGAGCGAAAAACAATGCCCAACGAGCATGACGCGCATTCAGTCGTTTGGCAGAACGGATGTACTCAAGGTTCCTTTGGTCAGTCCAAACGACAAAAGGAACGGTCGCCCCCTCCAACCACTGTCGCCATTTGCCTAGGGCTAAACGGATGGCGAGCAGTTCGCGGTTAGCCACATCATAGTTACGTTCCGACGGTGACAGGCGATGAGAAAAATACGCACAAGGGTGGACCCCATCGTCAGTATCGGAGCGCTGGGACAGAATGGCTCCCACGCCCACCCCCGACGCGACAACCTCAACAATAAACTGTTTAGTGACGTCAGGTGCAACAAGGATAGGAGCGGATGCAAAACGCTTCTTGAGGAGATCAGAACAACAATCATACGACCGGTGAGGAGGAAGGGAGTTAGTTCTGGACCGACTGAAGACCGTGCGCCGACCATGATATTCCTCCGGCACTCCTGTCAAATCACCAGGTTCCTCCTGAGAAGAGGGGACAGAAGAAACAGGAGGGATATCAGACATTAAACACTTCACATGACAAGAAACGTTCCAGGAAAGGATAGAATTACTAGACCAATCAAAAGAAGGATTATGACACACTAGCCAGGGATGACCCAAAACAACAGGTGTAAAAGGTGAACAAAAAATCAAAAAAGAAATGGTCTCACTATGGTTACCAGATACAGTGAGGGTTAAAGGTAGTGTTTCACATAATATACTGGGGAGAGGACTACCATCCAAGGCAAACATGACCGTGGGCTCCCCTAACTGTCTGAGAGGAATGTCATGTTCCCGAGCCCAGGCTTCGTCCATAAAACAGCCCTCCGCCCCAGAGTCTATTAATGCACTGCAGGAAGCTGCCGATCCGGTCCAGCGTAGATGGACCGGTAAGGTAGTACAGGTACTTGATGGAGAGGACCGTTTAGTAGCGCTTATCAGTCGCCCTCCGCTTACGGAACCGCAATAGAGACAGAGGCGGTTGGTGATTCTCCGTTCCCTCTCCTTAGTCGAAATGCGAATACCCCCCAGCTGCATGGGCTCAACGCCAGAGTCAGTGGGGAAAGATGGTAGTGTCGGAGAGAGGGGAGACACAGTTAACGCGAGCTCTCTTCTATGAGCTCGGTGATGAAGATCTACCCGTCGTTCAATGCGAATAGCGAGTTCAATCAAATAATCCACGCTGGATGGAACCTCCCGAGAGAGAATCTCATCCTTAACCTTAGCGTGGAGTCCCTCCAGAAAACGAGCGAGCAACGCCGGCTCGTTCCAGTTACTGGAGGCAGCAAGAGTGCGAAACTCTATAGAGTAATCCGTTATGGATCGATTACCTTGACATAGGGAAGACAGGGACCAGGAAGCTTCTTTCCCAAAAACTGAACGATCAAAAACCCTTATCATCTCCTCTTTAAAGTTCAGATAATCGTTAGTACACTCAGCGCTTGCCTCCCAGATAGCTGTGCCCCACTGCCGAGCCCGACCAGTAAGGAGTGATATGACGTAGGCAATCCGAAAACATAATGACAAGACAATATATGACAAAACATGACAAAAGCGAAACAGGCTTTTAGGTTTTGCAAATGTATAATAAAAAACACAGAAATAACTTATTTACATAACTCTCTCTCTCTCTCTCTCCGTTTCTCTCACCTTCTCTCTCCAGGTACTACAGAGGGGCGGTGGGGGCTCTGCTGGTGTATGACATCACCAAGCACCTAACCTATGAGAGTGTGGAGCGTTGGTTGAAGGAGCTGTACGACCACACCGACCCCCACATGGTGGTCATGCTGGTGGGCAACAAGAGTGATCTGGATACCCTGAGGACCGTGCCCACCGAGGAGGCCAAGGACTTCACAGGTGATAATTTACTTACCAGTTAGTTAAAAGTTACTAGTTACTTACTAGTTATTTACCAGTTATGAGTTACTAGTTAGTTAATAATTATGTACCAGTTACTTACCAGTTACCTGTAACTTAGTTACTAGTTACACAAGTGTGCAATATGCAGTCAATGACAGAAAGTGGCAGAATATTGCAAAATGTTTCATATAGCTTTTCCATAGAATAGCATGGTAATGTAAAAGAAATGACCAACTTTGCATCAATGAAAATGAATTCTATGGTTGCTTCTTAGCATGATTGAGTATGATCTATGTAAGAATATAGTCAACAAGGTATTCCTTCTCATGCAGAAAAGAATGGCCTCTTGTTTATGGAGACGTCAGCTCTGGATTCTACCAACGTTGAAGCTGCTTTCCAGGAAGTTCTCACAGGTTCTTATGTTGCTCTTCTACTTCATACCTTTATCTAGAAAACGTTAGACAACACCATGTCATGGTGTGTGTGTGTTTAAGTAAGTAAGTAAGTAAAAGACCAGCATCACTTTTTGACGTGATGATACCTGTTATCCCCAGCGATCCACAAGAAGGTGGCCAGTCGAGAGGTGCCCCGCGTGTCCATCACTGCCTTGACCCTGTCCAGTACTATTGGAACAGCTAGCGACGCCCAGGAGAAACGCAGTACCTGCTGCAAGAACCTCTGACTGGTTCTGACCAGGTTTGACCTGTTCTATCGGATTATCTTCAGTTCTACACAGAATCTTCCTACTCTGCCCTCATTCAGGTTAAAGGGAATAGTGTATAGGACTGTATAGTGTATAGGACTATAAGACCAGGCAAGTCAAATCAAGTCACATTTAATTTACAGTGCATTTCACAACTCTCAACAAGACAGATTTAAGAGACATGCCACATTTATGTACAGTTGATCAATGTTGACACTATTGGTGCTACTGCTTGGCTAAATGTTGCTGACCACAACATATTTGGGTGGATTTTTTCTTCTGTATGCTCGTTTTTAAACTTTAGCAGTAAATCTTGATTTGGTATATTCGAAAGGAGGAACTACATTATTTTGGTATATACATCATGTCAGGTTGACCACATTTAAAAAATCTCAAATGCGGAACAGCGGTATGAATTGCGTAATATTTGAGTGACAATGTAGCACACACACACACACACACAACTTCCCCTCCCGCTGCACTAAAAGAGCTAATTGAATAGCACGTAGCATAGTCTTTTGCCTCGCGCAAAATTTGGTGATGCAGAAACGAGAGACCACTTTTGTGGCTGTTTTATGAAAATCTGCAAATACTTGTTGGTCTCAGGGAATGTAAAACAGTTAGGATGGGAGACTTAAAACCTCTCTGGGATAGGGGGCAGCATTTTCACTTTTGGATAAATAGCGTGCCCAATGCATATTATTAGTATGAGTATAACAGAACTTATGTAGCAGGCAAAGGTCACTGTGTATTCAATGAGTTTTCATTGGGAAACAAGATTTCTAAGGCACGTGTTTGCTGTTCCTACCGCTTCCACTGGATGTCACCAGTCTTTCAAAATTGGTTGAGGTTATTCCTTTGTGTAATGAAGAAGTACAGCCATCTTGAATTTGTGTCATTTGAAGTGTACTTTTTGAGAAGGCGCATGACTGGAAAAGTAGCATGAGTTTGTTGTCTTCCCGTATTGAACACAGATTGTCCCGTCTATAATTTGATCGATTATTAAAGTTTAAAAATAACTCTAGTTGTATTACAAAAGTAGTTTGAAATGTTTTGGCAAAGTTTACAGATAACTTTTGGGATATTTTGTAGTGACGTTGCGCAAATTGGAAGCTGTTTTTTTCTGGATCAAATGCGCAAAATAAATTGACATTTTGGATATGTACTGATGGAATTATTTGAACAAAAGGACCATTTGTGATGGTTATGGGACATATTGGAGTGCCAACAAAAGAAGCTCGTCAAAGGTAAGTCATGATTTATATTTTATTTCTGCGTTTTGTTTGGTGCCTGCAGGGTTGAAATATGCTACTCTCTCTTTGTTTACTGTTGTGCTATCATCAGATAATAGCTTCTTATGCTTTCGCCGAAAAGCCTTTTTGAAATCTGACATGTTAGCTGGATTCACAACGAGTGTAGCTTTAATTTGGTATCTTACATGTGTGATTTAATGAAAGTTTGAATTTTATAGTAGTTTTTATTTTATTTGGCGCTCTGCATTTTCACACATAAAAGGGTAAACTGAGTTCATTTCCAGAAATCTCTCCTCCTTCAGCCTTCTTCTTCTTTGGACTTTATATGGCACTTGGCAATCAACTTTAAGGTGCATTACTACCCCCAGCTGGACTGGAGTGTGGACCTCAATTAATCTTTCAATCACCCACATTGGTATATGCTCCAAAAAAAACAATGAGGAGATGGGAGACTTGCAGTGCCTCAAGCTTCACTAATAAAACCACGTTCTATTTTAGTGCCTAGCTGTGCAGACACTCGTTGATGCGAGCTAGCAGTGTGTGTGCAACGATTGAATGACATGTATGTGTACATTTATTTTGCGACACAGGCTGTGTGGTCTGCATGTTAGAGATTGCTGAGTACTCTGTCATTCACTCTCACTATTATCCTCCAGAGGGCAGTGCTGTTTAAAATACATCTACGGTGATGCGAGGACTCAACAAAGTGGTGTCTCCATAGGTCTACATTTGATATGTAATTCCTTATCACACATATTTCCTTCAGTATTTTATGAATAAATAAACATCATAAACACAGATAAATGTTTGATCGGTCTTATTATGGGACTTTGACCTCATCTACATTTCGATTGAGTCAGTCTGAGCGTGGTGTCTAGGTAAGTGTTTGTGTTGGTCAAGGCCCATGTCATTGTCTCATAACACCCACATACTGTGTCGTTCTCTGTCAAACACACCTGTTTAATGGTACCTGGTTAGAGAGGACAGCAGTGTCAATGGAGGGAGCGATTTATTCTCACAAACAATACTAGTCAAAAGTTTGGACACACCTACTCATTCAAAGTTTTTTCTTTATTTTACTATTTTCTACATTGTATAATAATAGTGAAGACATCAAAACTATGAAATAACAAATATGGAATCATGTAGTAACCACAAAATTGTTAAACAAATCAAAATATGGTTTATATTTGAGATTCTTCAAAGTAGCCAGCCTTTGCCTTCATGAAAGCTTTGCACACGCATGGCATTCTCTCAACCATCTTCACCTGGAATGCTATTCCAACAGTCTTGAAGGAGTTCTCACATTTGCTGAGCATTTGTTGGCTGCTTTTCCTTCACTCTGCGGTCCAATTCATCACAAACCATTGGGTGATTGTGGAGGCCAGGTCATCTGATGCAGCAATGCATCATTCTCCTTCTTGGTCAAATAGTCCTTACACAGCCTGGAGGTGTGTAGGGTCATTGTCCTGTTGAAAAACAAATGATAGTCCCACTAAGCGCAAACCAGATGGGATAGTGTATCCCTGCAGAATGCTGTGGTAGCCATGCTGGTTAAGTGTGCCTTGAATTCTAAATAAATCACTGACAGTGTCACCAGCAAAGCACCATTACACCTCCTACTTCAAACTTCACGGTGGGAACCACACGTGGAGATCATCTGTTCACCTACTCTGCGTCTCACAAAGACACAGCGGTTGGAACTAAAAATCTCACATTTGGACTCATCAGAACAAAGGACAGATTTCCACTAGTCTAATGTCCACTGCTTGTGTTTCTTGGCCCAAGCAAGTCTCTTCTTCTTATTGGTGTCCTTTATTAGTGGTTTCTTTGCAGCAATTTGATCATGAAGGCCTGATTCACACAGTCTCCTCAGAACAATTGATGTTGAGATGTGTCTGTTACTTGAACTCTGTGAAGCATTTATTTGGCTGCAATCTGTTTTGCATTTAATGAGTTACCTCTGCAGCAGAGGTAACTCTGGGTCTTCCTTTCCTGTGGCGGTCCTCATGTGAGCCAGTTTCATCATAGCGCTTGATGGTTTTTGTGACTGCACATGAAGAAACTTCAAAAGTTCTTGACATTTTCCGGATTGACTGGCCTTCCTGTGTGATGGCACGGGAGGGGAGTGCTGCCGTCTTATCGGCTCTTAACCCACCACGCTTTTGTTTGTTTTTTCATGTTGTTCGTAACTTGTTTTATACATAATGTTGCTGCTAGCGTCTCTGGACATTTGAACTGCAGTTGCTCAAACTGGACAAAGAGTTTTTCTTCAATGAGTCGGACGGGAAGGATTTACTACCACAGACACCCGATCAGGCCCAGATCCCCATACTGAATATAACACGCCAATGTAAACTGAGATTTTTGGATATAAATATGAACTTTATCAAACAAAACATACATGTATTGTGTAACATGAAGTCCTATGAGTGCCATCTGATGAAGATCAAAGGTTAGTGATTAATTTGATCTCTATTTCTGCTTTTTGTGACTCCTCTCTTTGGCTGGAAAATGGCTATATGTTTTTTTGTGACTAGGCTCTGACCTAACATAATCATATGTTGTGCTTTCACTGTAAATCCTTTTTGAAATCGGACACGATGGGTAGATTAACAAGAAGCTAAGCTTTAATTTGGTGTATTGCACTTATTTCTAAAAAACATTTTTGAATTTCGCGCTCCGCTAGCGGCACCCCTCGACAACATTCCTCTGAAAAGGCAGCGTGTGAAATTCTAAAATATTTTTTTGAAATATGTAACTTTCACACATTAACAAGTGCAATACACCAAATGAAAGAAACTAAATAAATGAAGAAATCAAAGTCCATCATTTATGTCCAAATTCCTCCTTGTTGTTAGCGCGTTCAGCCAAGTAATCCATCTTCATGAGGCGCGAGCACTAGGTCCAGACGAAAAGTCCAAAAGTTCCGTTACAGTCCATAGAAACATGTCAAACGATGTATAGAATCAATCTTTAGGATGTTAACATAAATCTTCAATAATGTTCCAACCGGAGAATTCCTTTGTCTGTAGAAAAGCAATGGAACGCGAGCTACCTCTCACGTGAACGAGTGTCACGGGTTTGTGGCACTCTGCCAGACCACTGACTCAAAGAGCCCTTATGAGCCCCTCCTTTACAATAGAAGCCTCAAACAAGTTTCTAATGACTGTTGACATCTAGTGGAAGCCTTAGGAAGTGCAATTTGACCCCGTAGACACTGTGTTTTCGATAGGCCAAACTTTGAAAAACTACAAACCTCAGATTTTCCACTTCCTGGTTGGATTTATCTCAGGTTTTTGCCTGCCATATCAGTTCTGTTATACTCATAGACATCATTCAAACAGTTTTAGAAACTTCTATCCAAATCTACTAATAATATGCATATATTAGCAACTGGGTGTCACACCCTGACCATAGCATTTTGAGTGTGTGTGGGCATGTGCACATGTATACAACTGTGTCTGTTGCTCATCTGTGGACCATGGTTTAAATGAGTATTTTTGTGTAGCTCGG
Organism: Oncorhynchus gorbuscha; assembly: GCF_021184085.1. NCBI lineage: Eukaryota > Metazoa > Chordata > Actinopteri > Salmoniformes > Salmonidae > Oncorhynchus > Oncorhynchus gorbuscha. The sequence goes on along the minus strand of NC_060181.1, from coordinate 18,109,048 downwards.
CCAAGAGAGTATAAATCTCCAGTATTGTTGATTAGTGACATTCATGATAGAAACTGCTCTATCTGTGTCTCACACATGTGCACAAAGGACTTTTACAGTGTGTGTGTGTGTGTGTGTTTTTCTATAATGAAAGGATCACAAAGGTTTCATAAAAAATATTTTATGAATAGTCACTGAACTTTCTGCACAGGACAGTAAATATTTTGGCCGCGTTTTGACCCTTCACTATCGAAGTTAAGTTTGAGAGTGGCCTGAGTGAATGCGGGGAAAAGTGGGGATTTAAAACGTCCATGGTGGCCATTACGCCACTTGACATGCAGCCCGTAAAACCATGTGTAAACCTTGGGATGCATCCATGGCTAATGGTTGAGCTTCTAAAACAGCAAGACTGGTCGTATATCTACTGGTTGAGTTTTGACGTGAGTAGTTGCTGTCCATCCACTCCGTTCGATTGGCGTTATCCCTGTGTTGATTTACGATCGTCGCACCACACCTATGTTTTATCACGACCCCTATGACCCCTGCGTTCATCCTGATCCTTGACCACAGAGAGCATGGAACTCCCCCCGACCAAACCTCGGCGGGGAATCTTTCCAATCCACTGATACCATGTATAATGTGGATCTCTCTCTGTAATCTGGTGGAGACCCTTCTATTATCTACAGTATCCCCAGACAGAATGCAGCCATAAGCTATCTCTACAGCACCTCTAGCAGTGTATACTATAAGGTTAACTGTGAAGTGATGTGTGCATTAGCTGTGTTTATGGTTCATCTGGTGTTAGGGTTCAGCCTAGGGACAGACCATTGTGGCTCCTGAGGTTTGACAGGGAGTTTGTACTACCCTGCTCAGCTCTAACTCTGAATCTCTATGTCACAGGCAAGGATCATGGTTCAAACCACAGGGAGCTTCATTCTATTCCGTCCTCAACCCATTCACTCCTACATGTGTATGGAAAGCTGACTGGTTGTGCTAGCTTTAATCACACATGTACGGTGCCATCAGAAACTATAAACACCCTTTGACTTAGGAGTTAATGTTTTAAGTTAAAGTTTTACCCTAATTTCAATGTTTACAACACTGGTTGAAATGAGATGAAAACCGTAATGGTTGATTACTTTTTTCAAATACAGTGTATTTTCCATGCTGATTCCACATCACAGTACGTTAACAAAGGACGTTGAAACAACGTTGATTCCACCAGTTTGTGCCCACTGGAAAGGAGGTCTACAGATTTCCCAGTGTGTGTGACACTGTTCTTCCTAAAATAGTTTGTCTTGTTCTGCCAGAGGCTATCTCTGCACATTTACCCTACACACAGGAGAGGAAAGACACACACACTGTCAACGATTTGTGTATAGGTGGCAGGGAAGTCAGGCACAGGAGAGTCAAAATGGAGTCTTTTAATAAATGTCCACGTAATATGCTCCATAACACTAAAATGTACAGACATAAACAAACATGGGTACGAGGACCCGTCACGCACCTATACAACATAAAACTACACTGACAATAAAACAATCTCTGACAAAGACATGAGGGGAAACAGAAGGTAAATACACAACAGGTAATGAATGGGATTGAAATCAGGTGTGTGGGAAGACAAGACAAAACCAATGGACAAAACACACACACACACACACACACACACACACACACACACACACACACACACACACACACACACACACACACACACACACACACACACACACACACACACACACACACACACACACACACACACACACACACACACACACACACACACACGCACACGCACACATACACACACAAAGGTAGAACAAAAAAGCTTTAGGAAGAACAGAGTCACAGACACACTCATCACACTCATCACACAGACTCACACAGGTGTACTTACACAGTCTGTCAGTCACCCGCAGTGGGATGGGGACCTTGAGGAAACGCAGGAGTGAATGGAAACCATCTAGAAGTTCCTTCATCCCATCTCACACATCACAAGGCACAGGAGACTGGATATCATGAGCTGCTGCTGAGATGTATAGGAGATTGGATACCATGAGCTGCTGCTGAGATGTACAGGAGACTGGATACCATAAGCTGCTGCTGAGATGTAAAGGAGACTGGATACCATGAGCTGCTGCTGAGATGTACAGGAGACTGGATACCATGAGCTGCTGCTGAGATGTACAGGAGACTGGATACCATAAGCTGCTGCTGAGATGTAAAGGAGACTGGATACCATGAGCTGCTGCTGAGATGTACAGGAGACTGGATACCATGAGCTGCTGCTGAGATGTACAGGAGATTGGATACCATGAGCTGCTGCTGAGATGTACAGGAGATTGGATACCATGAGCTGCTGCTGAGATGTACAGGAGATTGGATACCATGAGCTGCTGCTGAGATGTATAGGAGATTGGATACCATGAGCTGCTGCTGAGATGTATAGGAGATTGGATACCATGAGCTGCTGCTGAGATGTACATGAGATTGGATACCATGAGCTGCTGCTGAGATGTACAGGAGATTGGATACCATGAGCTGCTGCTGAGATGTACAGGAGATTGGATACCATGAGCTGCTGCTGAGATGTACAGGAGACTGGACATCGTGAGCTGCTGTTCAGCTGGAGACATTACTTTACACCTTCCACTACATACAATATGCCTACTGACAGCTACATGTGTAAGAAACATCAAATGTTATCACTCTGTGTTGGACAGTGTAATTTACAACATACATTATGTAGCCTACTGTGTGTGTTAGCTGTGTCTACTGTGTGTATTCTCATTTAGCAGTCATCTGATGCAGAATTGCATTCCAAGTTCCCATTCCAAGTTCACCCGCAGAAGATTTACCATTGGAATGTCTCCAATGTCTGCGTTTGTTGGAAAACCTATTGCACATTTCTTTGACTAATGTCATCACATAAACACATTATCTAATGATCTGCGGATCACCATGGTGATGTTGTTGTGGTGACCAATCAGGTGGGCTGAATGATTGTTGAAGTAACATTTCAATCCTCTCAAACAGGAGATCTAGAGTGAGTCTGGAGTACTGTAGGAAGTACACTATATATACAAAAGTATGTGGACACCTCATGAAATTAGTGGATTGGGCTATTTCAGCCACATCCATTGCTGACAGATGTATAAAATCGAGCACACCGCCATGCGATCTCCATAGACAAACATTGGTAGTAGAATGGCCTTACTGTGAAGAGCTCAGTGACTTTCAACGTGGCACCGTCATTGGATGCCACCTTTCCAACAAGTCCGTTCATGAAATTTCTTCCCTGCTCGATCTGCCCTGTCAACTGTAAGTGCTGTTGTTGTGAAGTGGAAACATCTAGGAGCAACAATGTCTCAGTAGTGAAGTGGTAGGCCACACAATATCACAGAACGGGACAGCCGAATGCTGAAGCACGTAGCACGTACAAATCGCCTGACCTTGTTTGCAACACCCACTACCGAGTTCCAAACTGCCTCTGGAAGCAACATCAGCACAAGGACTGTTCGTCGGGAGCACGCTACCTGCCCAAATGCATAGTACCAATTGTATAGTTTGGTAGAGGAGGAATAATGGTCTGGGGCTGTTTTTCATGGTTCGGGCTAGGCCCCTTAGTTCCAGTGAAGGGAAATCTTAACACTACAGCATACAATGACATTCTAGACCATTCTGTGCTTCCAACTTTGTGGCAACAGTTTGGAGAAGGCCCATTCAGAAATGGTTTGTTGAGATCAGTGTGGAAGAACTTGACTGGCCTGCACAGAGCCCTGACCTCAACCCCATCGAACACCTTTGGGATAAATTGGAACGCCGACTGTGAGCCAGGCCTAATCGGCCAACAGCAGTACCCAACCTCACTAATGCTTGTGGAAACAAGTCGCCGCAGCAATGTTCAAACATCTAGTGGAAAGTCTTCCCGGAAGAGTGGAAGATCTTATAGCAACAAAAGTGGGACCAACTCCATGATTTTGGACTGAGATGTTCGATGAGCAGGTGTCCACATACTTTTGGTCATGTAGTGTATACAGTATATGGATGGAGCCTGGAAGTGACCACTTAGAACATTAAAACTCAACTCTGGATCTCAAATCCAGTTCCACTGCATTTAACTGTTCCCCTCTAATCAATGACTGATTTATACCTGGGACACCAGGTGTGTACAATTAATTATCAAGTAGAACAGAAAACCAGGAGGCGCCAGCCCTCGAAGGGTAAGAGTTGAATACCCCTAATTTAGAGCAAGTATTTGAAGACTTCTAGAAATATGTTGTTATTTTGAATGCCTAGTTGATTGCAATGTGAAATAATATATATAGGCAGTGTTTGTACAGTGCCTTGCGAAAGTATTCGGCCCCCTTGAACTTTGCGACCTTTTGCCACATTTCAGGCTTCAAACAGAAAGATATAAAACTGTATTTTTTTGTGAAGAATCAACAACAAGTGGGACACAATCATGAAGTGGAACGACATTTATTGGATATTTCAAACTTTAAAAAAAAATCAAAAACTGAAAAATTGGGCGTGCAAAATTATTCAGCGCCCTTAAGTTAATAATTTGTAGCCACCTTTTGCTGCGATTACAGCTGTAAATCGCTTGGGGTATGTCTCTATCAGTTTTGCACATCGAGAGACTGTTTGAAATATCCAATAAATGTCGTTACACTTCATGATTGTGTCCCACTTGTTGTTGATTCTTCACAAAAAAATACAGTTTTATATCTTTATGTTTGAAGCCTGAAATGTGGCAAAAGGTCGCAAAGTTCAAGGGGGCCGAATACTTTCGCAAGGCACTGTATTTGTGTGCGTATGTGCGTGTGTGCATGTGCATGCATCAGAGTTTCTGTTAGCCTAATAAAGCCAATAAATAAAATTAGCACCGGCAAATCGTCCTGGTGAAGAAAAGAAATTCCATTGCGAAATACTTATTTTGTTGCCTATTCATTGATGGGAACACCAGTTGATATAAATACATTTGACCCGTCATGCATATCATCTATGGGTTCATTTGTGTAATTTAGTGGCATTAAATTGGGCTGGTGTATATTCGTGAAGTATCTTATTTTTCACAGGCGCACAGCATACAGCTTTTGTGTGTTAAAAATAGTTTGTTGGCCATGATTAAAAAGTGCTACTCCTTTTATTTCTCAACTGGTAATTGAAGAGCACATCCCATTTGCCATTCAAATGCTTAGGTAACAGTTGGCAGGCTTCAGCGCAACACACCACTTTGCAAAAGTATGTGGACACCCTGTCAAATTACTGGATTAAGCTACTTCAGCCACACACGTTGCTGACAGGTGTATATAATCGTGCACACAGCCATGCAATCTCCATAGACAAACATTTTAGTAGAATGGCCTTACTGAAGAGCTCAGTGACTTTCAACATGGCACCGTCATAGGATGCCACCTTTTCAACAAGTCAATTCGAAATTTCTGCCCTGCCCCGGGGAACTGTAAGTGCTGTTATTCTGATGTGGAAACGTCTAGGAGCAACAATGGCTCAGCCGCGAAGTGATAGGCCACATAATATCACAGAACGATCCCGCTGAGTGCTGAAGTTCGTAGCGCGTAAAAATAGTCTGTACCCTGTTGCAACACTCACCTCCGAGTTCCAAACTGCCTTTGAAAGCAACATCATCACAAGAACTGTTCACAGGGAGTGGTGTAAAGCTCGCCGTCATTGGACTCTGGAGCAGTAGAAAGGCGTTCTCTGGAGTGATGAATCACACTTCACCATCTGGCAGTCCGACGGACAAATCTGGGTTTTGTGGATGCCAGTTGGCATTGTGAATGCACAATGCCAACTGTAAAGTTTGGTGGAGAAGGAATAATTGTCTGGGGCTGTTTTTCATGGTTCAGGCTAGGTCCAGTAGTTCAAATGAAGATAAATATTAAGGCTACAGTATACAATGACATCCTTTTTTTTTTGTTTACCTTTATTTAACCAGGTAAGACCCATTTAGGTAAAAACTATTTTGCAAGGGCAACCTTGCAAGAAGGAAGGCAAAACAGGGAAATAGCAGCATGTACATAACATATTACTACAAAATACACACAAAATACAAAGTGTTACAAGTTACAGATACATTTGAAGACTAGAAACAACTGCAGCTATCACAAACGGTGTCGTTGATCAGAGTCTTAAAAACTCTGCTAACTTTAATATCTTTCGAAGCATGTTCCAGGATGAAGGGGCATTATGGGAAAAATATTGTTTCCCCATCTCAGTTCTAGCCTTAGGAACAGACAAGGTCAGCAGCGACTGTGAACGAAGACTGTATTGAGTGACTGATCTGGTCAGTAAGGAACAGAGATACAATCAATGCCTTGTCAATGCTTTGTACACAAAAGTGTACCAGTGCTTTAGCCTCCTGGTGGAAAGAGAGGTCCATTGCACCATAGCATACAGTTCACAGTGATGGGTGAGCGATCTAGTATTGGTAATACATCTTAAAGCACCATGATACACTGTGTCCAGAGTTTAAGGTACTTGCTGAGGCCTGCATATAGACAATATCACCGTAATCCAGCACTGATAACGAAGTGCTTTGAATAATATCCTTTCTGACTGACATTGAAAAGCAAGATTTGTTACAAAACTAGAAACCCAATTTCAACTTCAGTGTCTTGGTGAAGTTATTAATGTGCTGTTTAAAATTCAGCTTTTCATCTAACCAAATCCCAAGATACTTGTAGGAGGTGACCCTATCAATTTTCTGACCTTTTAGAGTTAAAATCTGCAAGTGACTCCATCTGTCTACTTTTAGAGAAGAGAAAACCACAGATGAATCTTTGCTTCCAGCTTTGTGGCAACAGTTTGGGGAAGGTCCTTTCCTGTTTCAGCATGACAATGCCCCCATGCACAAAGCGAGGTCCATACAGAAATGGTTTGTCGAGATCAGTGTGCAAAAACTTGACTGGCCTGCACAGAGCCCTGACCTCAACTCCATCCAACACCTTTTGGTGAACCAGGCCTAAACATCAAACATCAGTGCCCGACCTCACATAAGGCTGAATGGAAGCAAGTTCCCGCAGCAATGTTCCAACATCTAGCGGAAAGCCAAGGAGTAGAGAGTATAGCAGCAAAGGGGGGACCAACTTCATATTAATGCCCATGATTTTGGAATGAGATGTTCGACGAGCAGGTATCCACATACTGTTGGTCATGTAGTGTAGCTACTTAATTGTTTGGAACAGTGGTTCCCAAACTTTTTATAGTCCCGTACCCCTTCACACATTCAACCTCCACCTGCGTACCCCCTCTAGCACCAGGGTCAGCGCACTCTCAAATGTAGTTTTTTTGACATCATTGTAAGCCTGCCACACACACATTATACGATACATTTATTTGTCACAACGCAGCTCATGGGAAGTGACAAAGAACCTTTATAGGACCAGGGCACAAATAATAATCAATAATTACATATAAAACTTTATTTATTCATCAAAAATGGTGATTAACTCATCACAGGTTAATGAGAAGGGTGTGCTTGAAAAGATGCCCATAACTCTGCAATGTTGGGTTGTAAAATCAGTTTCCACACACTGTGCCTGTATTTAGTTGTCATGCTAGTGAGGGCCGAGAATCCACTCTCACATAGGTAAGTGGTTGCAAAGGGCATCAGTGACTTAACAGCACGATCTGCTGAGGCAGGATACTCTGAGCACAGCCCAATCCAGAAATCTGCCAGTGGATTCTGATTAAATTATATTTTCACTGAACTGCTTGTTGCAATTTCGATGAGGCTCTCTTGTTCAGATACCAGTGGACTGGAGGCCGGGCATGAAAGGGATAAGGAATCCAGTTGTTTGTGTCATCCGTTTGGGGAAAGTACCTGCGTAATTGCGCACCCAACTCACTCAGGTGCTTCGCTATATCACATTTGACATTGTCCGTAAGCTTGAGTTCATTTGCACACAAAAAATAATTAAATGATGGAAGACCTGTGTGTTGTCCTTGTTAATGCAGACAGAGAAGAGCTCCAACTTCTTAATCATAGCCTCAATTTTGTCCCGCACATTGAATATAGTTGCGGAGAGTCCCTGTAATCTTAGATTCAGATCACTGAGGCGAGAAAAAACCACCCACATAGGCCAGTCAGAAAATTGGGCTACAGAGTGACAAAGCCGTCTAAAGGCACTGCATCTCAGTGCTAGAGGCGTCACTACAGACCCTGGTTCGATCCCGGGCTGTATCGCAACCGGCTGTGAACGGGGGTCCCGTAGGGCGGCACACAATTGGCCCAGCGTCGTCTGGGTTAGGGGAGGGTTTGGCCGGGGTAGACCGTCATTGCAAAATAAGAATTTGTTCTTTAACTGACTTACGTAGTTAAATAAAGGTTAAAAAGAGACAGGAACATTATTACAGAGCTGGATGTATCTTCCCATAATCACACAAGGGGCAATTAAGTTTAACACCTCTCTCTGTCTAGCAATTAGCAACAGGCCAGACACAAACTATGGGAGCAGCACATAGTTCCCCTTCCATTTATCATACATCAGTTGCCATGGCAGCCAGAGTGTTTATTGCTGTATCTGTGGCACTAAATGGTCTCTGGTGTAAAGGGATGTATCTAGTATCTCGAGGCGAGAGCTCCCAAACTATAAAGTGATGGATCTGAATATCTGGATGTGATAGCCCTCAACCCATAAAGTGATGGATCTGAATATCTCATGGTGATAGCCCCCCAACCCATAAAGTGATGGACCTAGTATCTTGAGGGGATATCCCCCAACCCATGAACTGATGGACCTAGTATCTTGAGGTGATAGCCCCCAATCCATGAAGTGATTGATGGACCTAGTATCTTGAGGTGATATCCCCCAACCCATGAACTGATGGACCTAGTATCTTGAGGGGATATCCCCCAACCCATGAAGTGATTGATGGACCTAGTATCTTGAGGTGATATCCCCCAACCCATGAACTGATGGACCTAGTATCTTGAGGTGATAGCCCCCAACCCATGAAGTGATGGACCTAGTATCTTGAGGTGATATCCCCCAAACCATGAAGTAATGGACCTAGTATCTTGAGGTGATAGCCCCCAACCCATGAAGTGATGGACCTAGTATCTTGAGGTGATAGCCCCAACCCATGAAGTGATGTACCCAGTATCGCGAGGTGATATCCCCCAGCCCATAAACTCAAGGCAGATAGTAATGTGAAATAGGCTTTTAACATCTGGATGGTTTGGCCCTTGCCTGGCTACCCAAACTCCTTGCTCCGGCCTAACGCTACGCCCACGGACGTTTGTTTCTTTTTCTAAATGAGTCTGGATCAGAGTACCTCTCTGACGATTTCTAGAATGGAAACACATGCTAACCATTCTGATTGGTCCCAGAAACCGATTGGTTGAGCCAGAGACAGGACACACGTGGGTAAAGCGGCTTTGATACTCTGATTGGTTAGAGATGATCCAATCGCTGATGACTTTGTGTACAACACCCCTCATTTTGACGTCACCACAGACGACTTCAACGATGGCAGTCTCAGACTGAAGTTCTGTATGTAGCAAACAAAGCAGCGGAAGAATTCAATTTGAGTCATCAGGCAAGTTTGGACCAGGGATGTCATTAACATTATTGCTAGCCTTAACCCAGCAATGCAACCGAGAGCTGTGGTTGTCTCAAAGCAGATCTAGTATGTACCAATTTTCACACCAGTCTGCTAATGGTGAATTTAATTTATATCTCATTTCTGCTCTTAGGCAGAGGAGCCAAGAGAAACACCTGTGGATTCTGACTAAGACTAGCCTGGACCCAGTCTGTATGTGCTTTACCCAACATACATGTAGCCCATTTGTAGTTTTTTATTTAACTAGGCAAGTCAGTTAAGAACAAATTTATTTTTTACAATGACGGCCTACTCCGGCTAAACCTGGATGATGCTGGGCCAATTGTGCGCCGCCCTATGGGACTCCCAATTACGGCCGGTTGTGATATAGCCCGGAATCGAACCAGGGTGTTTGTAGTGACGCCTCTAGCACTGAGACGCAGTGCCTTAGACTGCTTCGTCACTCGGTAGCCCATGCCATGCCCAAGGAACTGGCTAAAGTACCTACAGGTCTGAGACCAGCTCCAACCCAAGTCTGAAACAAAGCTTAGTCCTGAGACTAGAGAATTGGGAAACGTTTTGACTTCACTCTGGAGGGAGAAAAAAATGAATAATACCACCAAGACTTAAAGCATTCTGTTCTTTTCCGAGAACAGAAAGTGTCTGGTCTGGCATAACAGTAAGTGACAAAGGAGCGGTACATTTAGTTTATGAGCAGATATTTCCATCTGTGTACTTTTCTTCTTCTCTCTCTCTGCTGTTGTTCCATGGAGCTGGACAGAAACACGCTAAATAACTCAGGTCAGTGGGAGATACTCTGGGAGGATGCTGGATGTTGAGCTGTTACTGTTACTAAGGGCTTCCTTATATTTGTGTGAAGTGTGAATGATTTATCATGTGATGCTAAGTAGATTAATTTCTTAATTAAAAGGATGTTTAAACCAAAACACTGCATTGTATTATGTGGCAGAACCAAGACACCATTCCATTTAAATGCCACTAATTCTGATGAATCTGCCCCAGGTGCCATAGATTGTGAGAAAACATGTTATTGTCCTCCTCGCAAAAACTGGAGGGGAGATTGGAGCAGACAGGTCAAAAGGAATGTATCTTCTCTGACTGAGTGCACAGACTGAGTGCACAGACTGAGTGCACAGACTGAGTGCACAGACTGAGTGCACAGTGCCTTCAGAAAGTATTCACACCCCTTCACTTTTTACACATTTTCTTGTGTTACAGCCTGAATTGAAAATGGATTACATTTAAATGTTTTGTCACTTGCCTACACACAATAGCCCCTAATGTCAAAGTGGAATTTTGTTTTTTCAAAAAAATGTTAGTCAATAAGTATTCCACCCCTTTGTTATGGCAAGCCTAAATAAGTTCAGGAGTAAACAATTACATAACAAGTCACATAAGTTGCATGGACTCATTCTGTGTGCAATAACAGTGTTTAACATGATTTTTGAATGACTACCTCATCTCTGTACCCCACACATACAATTATCTGTAAGGTCCCTCAGTCAAGCAGTGAATTTCAAACACAGATTCAACCACAAAGACCAGGGAGGTTTTCCAAAAAAGAAGGGCACCTATTAGTAGATGGGTAATAATTAAAAAAGCAGACACTGAAAAAAAATGTTGCAAAGCTATTCCCTTTCTGTCCTGAATACAAAGTGTTATGTTTGGGGCAAATCTAACACAACACATTACTGAGTACTACTCTCCATAGTTTCAAACATAGTGGTGGCTGCATCATGTTAAGGGTATGCTTGTAATCATTAAGGACTAGAGAGTTTTACAGGATAAAAAATAAATGGAATGGAGCTAAGCACAGGCAAACATCTAGTGGAAAACCTGGTTCAGTCTACTTTCCACCAGAGACTGGGAGATGTTCCTGAGTGGCCGAGTTACAGCATTAACCTAAATCTACTTGAAAACCTATATGGCAAGACCTGAAAATGGTTGTCCAGCAATGATCAACAATGAATTTGACAGAACTTGACGAATTGTAAAAAGAATGGGCAAAAGTTACACATCAGGTGTGGAAGCTCTTACACCGAACCGAAACCGGATTTAGTCAGCCACCAATTGTGCAAGTTTTCCCACTTAAAAAGATGAGAGAGGTCTGTAATTTTCATCATAGGTACACTTCAACCATGACAGACAAAATGTAGGATTTTTTATGAATGTATTTGCAAATTATGGTGGAAAATAAGTATTTGGTCAATAACAAAAGTTTATCTCAATACTTTGTTATATACCCTTTGTTGGCAATGACAGAGGTCAAACGTTTTCTTTATATTGCGATTGGCAACTTTCATAAATTAGGTGCATTACCACTACCGACCTCTTTCATCTTTCAGTCACCCACGTGGGTATAACCAATGAGGAGATGGCATGTGGGTACCTGCTTCTACAAATCAATGAGGAGATGAGAGAGGCAGGACTTGCTGCGCGATCTGCGTCAGAAATAGAACTGACTTCTATTTTAGAAACTTACCCAGAAAGATTCACAGCTGTAATCGTGAGTGGTGCTTCTCCAAAATATTGACTCAAGGGTGTGAATACTTATGTAAATGAGATATTCCTGTATTTTATTTTCAATAAATTTGCAAACATTTCTAAAAACATGTTTTCACTTTGTCATTATCGGGTATTATGTGTAGATGGGTGAGAGAAAATCTATTTAATCCATTTTTAATTAATTCAGGCTGTATACCACAACAAACTGTGGAATAAGTCAAGGGGTATGAACACTTTCTGATGAGAATAGTGTATTTAAGAGCCAGCGTGCTTGTGCGTGTGTGTGTGTGGACATCTTTTACTATACTTGTGGTTTATTACCACGAGAGTACATTTTGCTTTGTCCCCACAAGGTGAAATGTTATTTCTAGGGGCTTTAGGGTTAAGGTTAGAATTAGTGTTAGGGTTAGAATTAGGGTTAGGAGCTAGGGATCATTTTAGGGTTAGGTGGTAGGGTTAGGTTTAGGGGTGAGGGAAAATAGGATTTTGAATTGGATGAAATGTGTCCCCACAAGTTTAGTTCTACAAGAGTGTGTGTGTGTGTGTGTGTGTGTGTGTGTGTGTGTGTGTGTGTGTGTGTGTGTGTGTGTGTGTGTGTGTGTGTGTGTGTGTGTGTGTGTGTGTGTGTGTGTGTGTGTGTGTGTGTGTGTGTGTGTGTGTGTGTGTGTGTGTGTGTGTGTGTGTGGTGTGAGAGAAAGAGTCTATACATGTGCACATGTGATGATGATGGTGATGATGATAGCACCTAGTGTGATGTTATGTGTGTGGGACATACGGTGCATTCAGAAAGTATTCAGACCACTTGACTTTTTCTACATTTTGTGACGTTACAGCCTCGTTCTAAAATGGATTAAATTGCTTTTTCCACTCATCAATCTACACAAAATACATCATAATGAAAAACAGATTTTTATACATTTTTGCTCATTTATAAAAAGAAAACAACTGAAATATCATATTTACATTAACTATTCAGGTCTGTCAGGTCTCTCCGGAGATGTTCAATCGGGTTCCAGTCTGGACTCTGGCTGGGCCACTGAAAGACATTCAGAGACTTGTCCCGAAATCACTCCTGTGGTGTCTTGGCTGTGTACTTAGGGTTGTTGTCCTGTTGGAAAGTGAACCTTCACCCCAGTCTGAGGTCCTGAGCGCTCTGGAGCATGTTTTTATTAAGGATCTCTCTGTACTTTGCTCCGTTCATCTTTCCCTCGATCCTGACTAGTCTCCCAGTCCCTGCCACTGAAAAACGTCCCCACAGCATGATGGTGCCACCACCATGCTTTACCGTAGGGATGATGCCAGGTTTCCTCCAGAAGTGACACTTGCCATTCAGGCCAAAGAGTTCAATCTTGGTTTTACTGCATTTTACTGAGGAGTGGCTTCCGTCTGGCCGCTCTACCATAAAGGCCTGATTGGTGGAGTACTACAGAGATGGTTGTCCTTCTGGAAGGTTCTCCCATCTCCACAGAGGAACTCTGGAGCTCTGTCAGAGTGATCATCAGGTTTTCGGTCACATCCCCGACCAAGGCACTTCTCCCCCGATTGCTCAGTTTGGTTGAGCAGCCAGCTCTAGGAAGAGTCTTGGTGGTTCCAAACTTATTCCATTTAAGAATGATGGAGGCCACTGTGTTCTTGGGGACCTTCAATATGGCAGAAATGTTTTGTTACCCTTCCCCAGATCTGTACCTCGAACACAATCCTGTCTCGGAGCTCTATGGACAATACCTTCGACCTCATGGCTTGGTTTTTGCTCTCATATGCACTGTCAACTGTGGGACCTTATATAGACAGGTGTGTGTCTTTCATAGCAAAGGGTCTGAATACTTATGTAAATAAGGTATTTCTGTTTGAATTAGTATTTTTATTTAAGCAATTTTACAATAACACTGTAACGTAACAAAATATGGAAAAAGTCAAGGGGCCTGAATACTTTCCAAATGCACTGTATCTGCATGCTGTATGTGGTTTCCTTCTGAACCAGTGAATACAGGGAGCATCTAAAAATACCAGCCACTGGAGGAATGGAGTGAGGATGTTAAAGGATTTACACACAGGCTCATCCAAAGACAACAGCCTGGTCAGCCTCCATAGACTCACAGTGGAGTGAATGAATCACAGTGAGGAGGCAGGGATTTCCCCATTTTTAGGGCTGGATGGTGACCATGGTATCCCATATGCCGCATCAGATGACATCAGTTCTCTGCCCTCCCTCCCTCCCTCCCTCCCTCCATCCCTCTCTCTCTCTATTTCTATGTGTGCACGCACACGCATGCATGTCAATAGGTTAACAAGAGCACCTGGCTCAGTGAGGACTTGACCAATAACCTCAAATAGCATACTACAGATGACACAGACACACCCTGCATATGGAGCCTGCACTCCAATAAAGTAAAATTCTTCACACATCTCAGAGCAAGACAGGGGGAGGCGGAGGGGGAGGGAAACAGAAGCCATGTTTACACCTGGTTCTAACATGTATCATTTTTCCTGATCTTGTTTACATTCTGATTGTGCCCACATTTTCAGGCAGGTGTAGACGACTAAAAGACCAGCCTCAAGAGGTAATCAGTGACCCATTGTACATGGATATCAATCAAGTTTTTAACAGAACTGGATGGTCAAATCATTTAAATCATTATTATACCGGCCTCTCAAATCATTGACAGGTTGCACCATTGGCGTATGGCATCAATAATTGTCTTAAAATAAATACATTCATATTATTTTGAAAGAAAGTCAAATAATTTGTATAGAGGAAGGCACCAGGAAATCTAGTCACAATGCGAGCACAGTGGATGGGAAAGAGAGACATTTTACCTCCATGTGTAAACGAACCTTAAGCCGATAGTGATTGGGACCACATGTTAGCTCAAGGTGTAAACAAGGTTAGAGAGAGAGAGGGAGTTTAGAGGAGGGAGAGTAGCCTACCTCAGCAGTGAGTGGTAGCCTATTGTGGAGAGGAGACTCATTCTGGACCCATCATACCACGATGCTCAGCTAGAATCGATTGAAGACTTGACCAGGGGGTGGTGAAGTTGCATGCAAAAAGGAATATTGATTGTTGATAAGACCAGCATGTATTTTGGTAAGGAGATACTTATTTTTACTTCAAGTATAGTAGGAAATTACCAGAATGCTTTTAGGTAGCCTAAATAAATAAAACATTGCCTACTCAAACGGGTTAGGTTCATTACAATTTAAGGCTCAGTAAATGCACAGTTAGATGCTCCATGTAAATGTCTGCTGTAAGGATGCAGACGTATGGGTCACAGAAATAGCCTGTTGCCCATCCTGGCAAGTTGAGTCCACCTTTTTGTTTTGTTGTCCCCAACGATGAAATCGGGAGGGGTCTGTGGATCTGTCTACGTCCTTTAGTACGTACATACATACATGCTTTTGCAGACTGTACGATTTTAGCCGTTTTATGCCCCGATTGTATCCCCAGACAAGATTGATTTCCACGTCGTGGGAAAATTCTTAGGTCGCAAAGGATTATCGAACGTCTTGGACCGTTCAGTGTGACAGGGTCTAGGTCTGCCGATTAAGTACCACTACGTGAGATTGTAGGCTCCGACAAAAGTTCTGGTAGTGTCAGAATGTTTAGCCATTATTAGTGTAATGCGGCAGCTGTTACACAACGGTCAGAGTGACTGACCAATAGGAAAACGGCTGGCATTGAGTAGCATGCACACAGTAATACGGAATAGTCAGATTAATATAATTGTCAATTTTTTTATCGTTTATGATGTGCAAAAATAACGATTCCCAAAAAATCCTGTTTACATGTAATTTGAAATCAGGCTACTTGATGGGATTTTGATCAATGCACAAAATCGCCAATCAAAATAAACGTTCTACCACAGCGACCATGTTATTTTGGGGAAGACTATTTGATTATGAGTTGTACACAAAGTTTCTATGTGAACTATTTCACACATAGTTTTGAGGAGTTCGAATCGGATTTCACTTTGGTCATCCAACAACAGCGCAATATCTCAATCTGCTACGTGAGTAGCAGAACTAAGAACAGATATAGCCCTTGGTTCACTCCAGACCTGACTGCCCTCGACCAGCACAAAAACATCCTGTGGCGGACTGCAATAGCATCGAATAGTCCCCGCGATATGCAAGTGTTCAGGGAAGTCAGGAACCAATACACGCAGTCAGTCAGGAAAGCTAAGGCCAGCTTCTTCAGGCAGAAGTTTGCATCCTGTAGCTCCAACTCCAAAAAGTTCTGGGACACTGTGAAGTCCATGGAGAACAAGAGCACCTCCTCCCAGCTGCCCACTGCACTGAGGCTAGGGAACACGGTCACCACCGATAAATCCATGATTATCGAAAACTTCAACAAGCATTTCTCAACGGCTGGCCATGCCATCCGCCTGGCTACTCCAACCTCGGCCAACAGCTCCGCCCCCCCCCGCAGCTACTCGCCCAAGCCTCTCCAGGTTCTCCTTTACCCAAATCCAGATAGCAGATGTTCTGAAAGAGCTGCAAAACCTGGACCTGTACAAATCAGCTGGGCTTGACAATCTGGACCCTCTATTTCTGAAACTATCCGCCGCCATTGTCGCAACCCCTATTACCAGCCTGTTCAACCTCTCTTTCATATCGTCTGAGATCCCCAAGGATTGGAAAGCTGCCGCAGTCATCCCCCTCTTCAAAGGGGGAGACACCCTGGACCCAAACTGTTACAGACCTATATCCATCCTGCCCTGCCTATCTAAGGTCTTCGAAAGCCAAGTCAACAAACAGGTCACTGACCATCTCAAATCCCACCGTACCTTCTCCGCTGTGCAATCTGGTTTCCGAGCCGGTCACGGGTGCACCTCAGCCACGCTCAAGGTACTAAACGATATCATAACCGCCATCGATAAAAGACAGTACTGTGCAGCCGTCTTCATAGACCTTGCCAAGGCTTTCGACTCGGTCAATCACCATATTCTTATCGGCAGACTCAGTAGCCTCGGTTTTTCGGATGACTGCCTTGCCTGGTTCACCAACTTCTTTGCAGACAGAGTTCAGTGTGTCAAATCGGAGGGCATGCTGTCCGGTCCTCTGGCAGTCTCTATGGGGGTGCCACAGGGTTCAATCCTCGGGCCGACTCTTTTTTTCTGTATATATCGATGATGTTGCTCTTGCTGCGGGCGATTCCCTGATCCACCTCTACACAGACGACACCATTCTATATACTTCCGGCCCGTCCTTGGACACTGTGCTATCTAACCTCCAAACGAGCTTCAATGTCATACAACACTCCTTCCGTGGCCTCCAACTGCTCTTAAACGCTAGTAAAACCAAATGCATGCTTTTCAACCGTTCACTGCCTGCACCCGCACGCCTGACCAGCATCACCACCCTGGATGGTTCCAACCTTTAATATGTGGACATCTATAAGTACCTAGGTGTCTGGCTAGACTGTAAACTCTCCTTCCAGACTCATATCAAACATCTCCAATCGAAAATCAAATCAAGAGTTGGCTTTCTATTCCGCAACAAAGCCTCCTTCACTCACGCCGCCAAACTTACCCTAGTAAAACTGACTATCCTACCGATCCTCGACTTCGGCAATGTCATCTACAAAATTGCTTCCAACACTCTACTCAGCAAACTGGATGCAGTTTATCACAGTGCCATCCGTTTTTTCACTAAAGCACCTTATACCACCCACCACTGCGACTTGTATGCTCTAGTCGGCTGGCCCTCGCAACACATTCGCCGCCAGACCCACTGGCTCCAGGTCATCTACAAGTCCATGCTAGGTAAAGCTCCGCCTTATCTCAGTTCACTGGTCACGATGGCAACACCCATCCGTAGCACGCGCTCCAGCAGGTGTATCTCACTGATCATCCCTAAAGCCAACACCTCATTTGGCTGCCTTTCGTTCCAGTTCTCTGCTGCCTGTGACTGGAACGAATTGCAAAAATCGCTGAAGTTGGAGACTTTTATCTCCCTCACCAACTTCAAACATCTGCTATCTGAGCAGCTAACCGATCGCTGCAGCTGTACATAGTCTATCGGTAAATAGCCCACCCATTTTTACCTACCTCATCCCCATACTGTTTTTATTTATTTACTTTTCTGCTCTTTTGCACACCAATATCTCTACCTGTACATGACCATCTGATCATTTATCACTCCAATGTTAATCTGCAAAATTGTAATTATTCGCCTACCTCCTCATGCCTTTTGCACACAATGTATATAGACTCCCCTTTTTCTTTTTTTTCCTACTGTGTTATTGACTTGTTAATTGTTTACTCCATGTGTAACTCTGTTGTCTGTTCACACTGCTATGCTTTATCTTGGCCAGGTCGCAGTTGCAAATGAGAACTTGTTCTCAACTAGCCTACCTGGTTAAATAAAGGTGAAATTAAAAAAAAACAGCCTATATATAGCCCCCTTCTCCCACGAATCCGAATCGGATGCGCTCATAAATGCGCTGCTACTACTCACATATTTCTGAGATCTCAAATGATGATGCTGTGTGCATTTAATCAAATGCTATCAAAAACAACCAATGAGCGCAGTCAAACAACCAATAATAATGCGTGACTGGTTATTTTCCTGTGTTCGCTACGGACTGCGTTCTGTTCTCACCGTGAGCGAACGGCACCACAGTACGAATTGAATCGGACCGAGACCACCCTTTTTGAGTGTACCACGGCGCGTTGTTTAGTGCGTTCCCGAGTGCGGATAGATCGTTAACACCATATTTCGGAAAAACCTCACAATAATTTCGGTGTAAAATCCCCCTAAAATTCATAGAATAAATGATGTTTTCCGAACTCACTTCACTCGCGCATAAGCATAGAGCAGGGGCTCCCAAAACGACATACATACAGTGCATTCGGAAAGTATGCGGACCCCTTGACTTCTCCACCTTTTATTACGTTACAGCCTTATTCTAAAATGGAATTAAAACATGTTTTTCCTCATCAAACTACACACAATACCCCATAATGACAATGGGTCTGAATATTTTCAGAATGCACTAAGTACAGAAATATCATGTTGCTCTTGTTTACTCAACTCAGGGCTTCTGCCTCCAACTCTATTTGATGATAAAGTGTGACTTTGCTCCATGCTGTCATGCCTGGTGCTACATAATAAACCTTCTCAGTCTGCTTCCCAAATCGACCCCTGTTCCATACATAGTGCACTGGTTTTGACTGGTAAAATACCAAAGTGTGCCATCACAGCAGCAATATTTGTGACCTCTTGCCACAAGAAAAAGGCAACCAGTGAAGAACAAACACCATTGTAAATACAACCCATATTTATGTTTATTTATTTTCCCTTTTGTACTTTAACCATTTGCACATCGTTAGAACACTGTATACATAATATTACATTTGTAATGTCATTATTCTTTTTGAACTATGAGTGTAATGTTTACAGTTAATTTTTATTGTTTATTTAACTTTTGTATATTATCTACTTCACTTGCTTTGGCAATGGTAATATATGTTTCACATGCTAATAAAGTCCCTTGAATTTAATTTAATTGACAGACAGACAGACAGACAGACAGACAGACAGACAGACAGACAGACAGACAGACAGACAGACAGACAGACAGACAGACAGACAGACAGACAGACAGACAGACAGACAGACAGACAGACAGACAGACAGACAGACAGACAGACAGACAGACACAGACAGACAGACAGACAGACAGACAGACAGACAGACAGACAGACAGACAGAGGAGGGAGGGAGCGAGGTAGCGACAGACAGAGAGATCAAGAGAAGATGAGAGGACGGAAGGAGCGAGGTAGGGACAGACAGACATCAAGAGAAGATGAGAGGACGGAGGGAGCGAGGTAGGGACAGACAGAGACATCAAGAGAAGATGAGGGAGCGAGGTAGGGACAGACAGAGAGATCAAGAGAAGATGAGAGGACGGAGGGAGCGAGGTAGGGACAGACAGAGAGATCAAGAGAAGATGAGAGGACGGAGAGAGCGAGGTAGGGACAGACAGAGAGATCAAGAGAAGATGAGAGGACGGAGGGAGCGAGGTAGTGACAGACAGAGAGATCAAGAGAAGATGAGAGGACGGAGAGAGCGAGGTAGTGACAGACAGAGAGATCAAGAGAAGATGAGAGGACGGAGAGAGCGAGGTAGGGACAGACAGAGAGAAAACACACATTCAGCTTGTGCTCTAACACTCATCTTTATCTTATTAGCTCTTGTTCTTGCTAGTCCTCTTTAGTCTTCACTCTCTTTCTCTTTCTCTTTCTCTTTCTCTTTCTCTCTCGCTCACACACACACACACACACACACACACACACACACACACACACACACACACACACACACACACACACACACACACACACACACACACACACACACACACACACACACACACACACACACACACACACACACACACACACACACACACACACACACACACACACACACACACACACACACACACACACACACACACACACACACACACACTTAAGGTAATCAGGCCAAATGTTTGTGCAGCAGGGTGTACATGGGTGGGGCTGTGATTGTTATGATTATCAAACTGTAATCAGGCTCAGTGGAAATCCCAAAACAAAACAAACTCTCCATAATCAGGAACTCACCCACACAAACAGAGCTAATCACAGAGGATGCACTAATGACCTTATTGAACCAAACTCTGTGTGTGTCTGTGGGCCAGTATGTGTGTGCGTGAGTGAGTGTGATTAGCTCCTCGCCCTCACCCTCTTAACTGTATTAATCTGTTTAGAATTGACGTGATGACTGTCTCCTAGGTAACGTCTGTCAGACCGCTACCCTGCCTTCATTGGACTTTGGGCCTCCTGTGGGAGGAGTCCACCAATCCATGGCGCTGAAGCCCCTCCTCCCGCTCAGCCTGTTCCATGGTTTCACTGAAGTGAGTAGTGTCTATCACTACCATCACCATAGTTAGTTAGTAGTACACAATGCTTTGACATTTTTCCACACAACCTGAGGTGAGCTTTACTCTGTTGTTTCTGCACCAAGCTTTTCTTAGAACTCTGTCTAGGTCACGCTAGACAAGGTGGAATCTTTTTGTGGCTGTAAAATGTATTATGTGAGAAATGTCAGTGTAAACGCTTTTATGCACAAATATTGATATAATAACCATCGTTTCTAAGTAAACTTGGAGTCATGCGATGACGTGTGGTCCTCTCACTATGACTCGTCAGGAAAGCATGCAGTTTATTAGGCTACAGATGAAATAAGTTATGATGAACTTTACAGGGTGGTGAAAGTGCAAGGTGATGAGCTTGATGCTCCTTTCAATACATATCAAGGGTCTTATTCTGGTGACATGGTGATTGATGCTTTGCTGTCGTTTGACAATTATAAATAATCTCGCTATTTTTGTCCATAATAATAATCTCATCATGTAGGCTACACGTGCACTCTAGCCAATCGCACAGATAGAGCTGTTGTGGTGCCCACAATACCAGAGTGGGCACACTCACTGTATAATGCAACAGTTTTTGTGAGACAACCATCAGTATAGTTAAAAATGAGATGGAAACCCGGTACATGGGAATTTTAATACAAAAAGTATTTTAATGTGCATTACTTCATCACGCACAGCCTTTTATCGGCAACAAGTCAATTTGATGGAAAATGTGCATATTGTTTTTATTCTTTTATATTCGTATGAAAATCTTTCGCCAATTGGATGGAAACCTACCTCATGACAAGTTTCAGAGATAGACAGCCAAACAGTGTAGATAGGATTCTCTGTATCACCTGGTTTAAAAATCGAAATTTTCTTCTCAAATCAAATCAAATGTGTTTCGTCACATGCTTGGTAAACAACAGGTGTAACAGTGAAATGCCTACTTACGGGCCCTTCCCAACAATGCATAGAGAAAATAGAGAAATAATATAAAAGTAAAACATGTAATAATAAAAGTAACAATAGATACACAATGAGTAACAATAACTTAGAGTCGATGTGTAGGAGTACGAGGTAATTGAGGTAGATATGTACTGTACATATAATTAAACTCAGCACAAAAAGAAACGTCCCTTTTTCAGGACCCTGTCTTTCAAAGATATTTCGTAAAAATCCAAATAACTTCATTGTAAAGGGTTTAAACACTGTTTCCCATGCTTGTTCAATGAACCTTAAATAATTAATGAACATGCACCTGTGAGACACTAACAGCTTACAGACGGTAGGCAATTAAGGTCACGGTTTTGAAAACTTAGGACACTAAAGAGGCCTTTCTACTGACTCTGGAAAACACCAAAAGAAAGATGCCCAGAGTCCCTGCTCATCTGCGTGAACGTGCCTTAGAGATGCTGCAAGGAGGCATGAAGACTACAGATGTGGCCAAGGCAATAAATTGGAATGTCCGTACTGTGAGATGCCTAAGACAGCGCTACAGGGAGACAGGACGGACAGTTGATCGTCCTCGCAGTGACAGACCACGTGTAACAATACCTGCACAGGATCGGTACATCCGAACATCACACCTGCGGGACAGGTACAGGATGTCAACAACAACTGCCCGAGTTACACCAGGAACGCACAATTCCAAAGAGTGCTCTTCTCTGGCGAGTCGCGGTTTTGTCTCACCAGGGGTAATGGTTGGATTCGCGTTTATCGTCGAAGGAATGAGTGTTACAGCGAGGCCTGTACTCTGGAGAGGGATCGATTTGGAGGTGGAGGGCTTGTCATGATCTGGGGCGGTGTGTCACAGCATCATCAGACTGAACTTGTCATTGCAGGCAATCTCAACACGGTGTGTTACAGGGAAGACATTCTCCTCCCTCATGTGGTACCCTTCCTGCAGGCTCATCCTGACATGACCCTCCAGCATGACAATGCCACCAGCCATACTGCTCGTTCTGTGCGTGATTTCCTGCAAGACAGGAATGTCAGTGTTCTACCATGGCCAGCGAAGTGCCCGGATCTCAATTCCTTTGAGCACGTCTGGGACCTGTTGGATCGGAGGGTGAGGGCTAGGGCCATTCCCCCCAGAAATGTCCGGGAACTTGCAGGTGCCTTGGTGGAAGAGTGGGGTAACATAGTGGAGTAACATCTCACAGCAAGAACTGGCAAATCTGGTGCAGTCCATGAGGAGGACATGCACTACAGTACTTAATGCAGCTGGTGGCCACACCAGATACTGACTGTTACTTTTGATTTTGATCCCACCCCCCTTTGTTCAGGGACACATTATTCAATTTCTATTAGTCACATGTCTGTGGAACTTGTTCAGTCCATGTCTCAGTTGTTGAATCTTGTTATGTTCATACAAATATTTACACATGTTAAGTTTTCTAAAAAATAAACGCAGGACCTTCCTTTTTCTGCTGAGTTTAGGAATAAAGTGACAGATAGTAAACACTAGTAGAAGCGTATGTGATGAGTCAAAGTTAGTGCAAAAGGGTCACTGCAGACAGTCCAGGTAGCTATTTGGTTAACTATTATTATTTATTTATTTTTAATTTTACCCCCTTTTTCGTAGTATCCAATTATTAGTAGTTCCTATCTTGTCTCATCGCTACAACTCCCATACAGGCTCGGGAGAGATGAAGGTCGAAAGTCATGCGTCCTCCGAAACACAACCCAACCAAGCCGCACTACTTCTTAACACAGCGCGCATCTAACCCGGAAGCCAGCCGCACCAATGTTTCGGAGGAAACACTGTGCACCTGGCGACCTTGGTTAGCGTGCACTGCGCCCGCCACAGGAGTCGATGGTGCGCGATGAGACAAGGATATCCCTACCGGCCAAACCCTCGCTAACCCGGACGACGCTAGGCCAATTGTGCGTCGCCCCACGGACCTCCAAGTCACGGCCGGCTGCGACAGAGCCTTGGCGCGAACCCAGAATCTCAGTTGCCCTAGACCACTGCGCCACCTGCAAGGCTTTTGGCTAACTATTTAAATAACTATTTAGCAGTATTATGGCTTGGGGGTAGAAGCTGTTCACGATCCTGTTGGTCCCAGACGGTGCATTAGTCTCGCTTCACGTGCGGTAGCAGGGAGAACAGTCTATGACTTGGGTGGCTGGAATCATTGAAAATGTTGAACACTTCCTCTGACACCACCTTGTATAGATGTCCTGGACGGCCTTTTCACGACTGTGCTGGTGTGTTTGGACCATGATAGATCCTTCGTGATTTTTGGGGCATTTTATTAGGATCCCTATTAGCTGTTGCAAAAGCAGCAGCTACTCATCCTGGGGTCCACACAAAACATGAAACATGACACAATACAGAACATTAATAGACAAGAACAGCTCAAGGACAGAACTACATCATTTAAAAAAATACATTTTTCAAAAGGCACACATGTCGCCTACTTATCAATACCAATACACAAACTATCTAAGTCAAATAGGGGGAAAGGCTTTGTGCCGTGAGGTGATGCTTTATCCGTTTTTTAAAAACAAGATTTTCTGTTCATTTGAGCAATATGAGATGGAACGGAGTTCCA
The DNA here is from genome assembly GCF_021184085.1 of Oncorhynchus gorbuscha. NCBI lineage: Eukaryota > Metazoa > Chordata > Actinopteri > Salmoniformes > Salmonidae > Oncorhynchus > Oncorhynchus gorbuscha. Next base: position 18,084,505 of record NC_060181.1, on the reverse strand, counting down.
TGCAATAATGGCTCTAAATAATATTGTGCGCTTTCTTGAATTTGTTCTGGATTTGGGGACTGTGAAAAGACCCATGGTGGCATGTCTGGTGGAGTAAGTGTGTGTCAGGGCCGTGTGTAAGTTGACTATGCAAACAATTTGGGATTTTCAAACCATTAATGTTTCTTATAAAAAAGAAGTTATGCAGTCAGTCTATCCCCAACTCTTAGCCAAGAGAGACTGGCATGCATAGTATTTGTATCAGCCCTCTGATTACTATGAAGAGCAAGACGTGACGCTGGTTCCCCACAGTGCCGGCGTTATGGGTGAGCCTCAGGGGACCTGGCCTGCCCAACTGTACCTCCTTGCCAGTCCAAATAAAATATTGGTAATCTATTTGACTAACACGTGCGTAGGAAGACGCATCAATCTCAGATAAATCATCCGAGCGAGCGAAACAGCGCCCCTCTGTCTGCGTATGTGTAGACCATGTATCTGATGCTGTCTGGACCAAAAGAGTATGGCATGTCATACTATTTCTGTCCATACAGCATCAGATACATTGGTTACTTATAGTAAGATAGAGGGACGCTGTTTCGCTCGCTCGGATGCTTTCTCTGGTGAGATACAGTAGTTTTACCACAGAGAAAAGGCTAAGCGAGAGGGCTCATGCTTGACAAAACCTGTCTATAATAAGCCAAATGCATTTCTATGGGGATACCTTATTATAAAATGACTCAAGTAAAAGTGAGTCACCCAGTAAAAGTCTAAAAGTATCTGGTTTTAAATGTACTTAAGTACAGTGCTGGAAAAAGTACTCAATTGTCATACTTGAGTGAAAGTAAAAACTAAAAGTAAATGCTACACATTATTATTATTATTATTATTATTATTATTATAATTTGTATTTATTTTTTGACAGCCAGGGGCACACTCCAACCCTCAGACATAATTTACAAACTAAGCATTTGTGTTTAGTGAGTCTGCCAGATCAGAGGCAGTAGGGATGACCAAGGACGTTGTCTTGATAAGTGTGTCAATTGGGCCTTTTACTCTCAGTTTCTCTCTTTCTCTCCATCCATCACACCCTCTTACCTTTCCTCCCCTCTCTCCCTCCTGTCCGTCCGTCCGTCCGTCCGTCTGTCTATATGGTGGTGTTGATATGATGATTGTGGTAGGTAGGTTTTGTCAGAATGTTAATGAGACCTGGCTAGGGTAATGGGAATCCGCCCCCTTTTTCGAACGCAGCACGGATGATTTGAACCTGTGGGTGTTTCAGTTGCGTAAGTGTTGGACTGAACTCTGGCCGTGTGTGTGTGTGTGTGTGTTTTGTGTTACTGTTAGAATTTCCCCAGGAGTCTGTAAGGACACACACACACACCATCTCCAACATTACTTTTTGTTTGTCGTCGACATGTGGATTGTCATGGTTACAGGAATGTGTATGTTGTGTGCCAAGCAGCATGTCTAATGGGGAGGGATTGAAGGGTTGTTTGGCTTGTTGTGTAGTGCTTCTTTGGGAATGGGAGAGACGGGTGTCTCAGTATCCTAAGTGGCCTCTTAGTGAGTTGAAAGAGTTAAACAAACACTCACCCATTCCTTTCATTTCAGGTCTATGCCATCTAATAACAGACAAGTTATTATAATGTAACAGCAGTCAAGAGTTGTAATAACAGTGAAGAGATGTAATAACAGTCGTGAGATGTAATAACAGTCTAGAGATGCAATAACAGTCGAGAGATGCAATAACAGTGGAGAGATGCAATAACAGTCGAGAGATGCAATAACAGTCGAGAGATGCAATAACAGTCGAGAGATGCAATAACAGTGGAGAGATGCAATAACAGTGGAGAGATGCAATAACAGTGGAGAGATGCAATAACAGTGGAGAGATGCAATAACAGTGGAGAGATGCAATAACAGTGGAGAGATGCAATAACAGTGGAGAGATGCAATAACAGTGGAGAGATGCAATAACAGTGGAGAGATGCAATAACAGTGGAGAGATGCAATAACAGTGGAGAGATGCAATAACAGTGGAGAGATGCAATAACAGTGGAGAGATGCAATAACAGTGGAGAGATGCAATAACAGTGGAGAGATGCAATAACAGTGGAGAGATGCAATAACAGTGGAGAGATGCAATAACAGTCGAGAGATGCAATAACAGTCGAGAGATGCAATAACAGTCGAGAGATGCAATAACAGTCGAGAGATGCAATAACAGTGGAGAGATGCAATAATAGTGGAGAGATGCAATAACAGTGGAGAGATGCAATAACAGTGGAGAGATGCAATAACAGTGGAGAGATGCAATAACTGTGGAGAGATGCAATAACAGTGGAGAGATGCAATAACAGTCGAGAGATGCAATAACAGTCGAGAGATGCAATAACAGTCTAGAGATGCAATAACAGTCGAGAGATGCAATAACAGTCGAGAGATGCAATAACAGTGGAGAGATGCAATAACAGTCGAGAGATGCAATAACAGTCGAGAGATGCAATAACAGTCGAGAGATGCAATAACAGTCGAGAGATGCAATAACAGTCGAGAGATGCAATAACAGTGGAGAGATGCAATAACAGTGGAGAGATGCAATAACAGTGGAGAGATGCAATAACAGTCTAGAGATGTAATAACAGTCGAGAGATGCAATAACAGTCTAGAGATGCAATAACAGTCGAGAGATGCAATAACAGTCGAGAGATGCAATAACAGTCGAGAGATGCAATAACAGTGGAGAGATGTAATAACAGTCGAGAGATGCAATAACAGTCTAGAGATGCAATAACAGTCGAGAGATGTAATAACAGTGGAGAGATGCAATAACAGTCTAGAGATGCAATAACAGTCGAGAGATGCAATAACAGTGGAGAGATGCAATAACAGTCGAGAGATGCAATAACAGTCGAGAGATGCAATAACAGTCGAGAGATGTAATAACAGTGGAGAGATACAATAACAGTGGAGAGATGCAATAACAGTCGAGAGATGTAATAACAGTGGAGAGATGCAATAACAGTGGAGAGATGCAATAACAGTCGAGAGATGCAATAACAGTCGAGAGATGTAATAACAGTCGAGATGTAATAACAGTCGAGAGATGCAATAACAGTGGAGAGATGCAATAACAGTCGAGATGCAATAACAGTCGAGAGATGCAATAACAGTCGAGAGATGCAATAACAGTCGAGAGATGCAATAACAGTCGAGAGATGCAATAACAGTGGAGAGATGCAATAACAGTCGAGAGATGCAATAACAGTGGAGAGATGTAATAACAGTCGAGAGATGTAATAACAGTCTAGAGATGCAATAACAGTCGAGAGATGCAATAACAGTCGAGAGATGCAATAACAGTCGAGAGATGCAATAACAGTGGAGAGATGTAATAACAGTCGAGATGTAATAAGAGTCGAGAGATGTAATAAGAGTCGAGAGATGCAATAACAGTCGATGTAATAACAGTCGAGATATAACAGTCTAGAGATGCAATAACAGTCGAGATGTAATAACAGTCGAGAGATATAATAACAGTCGAGAGATATAATAACAGTCGAGAGATATAATAACAGTCGAGAGATATAATAACAGTCGAGAGATGCAATAACAGTCGATGTAATAACAGTCGAGAGATATAATAACAGTCTAGAGATGCAATAACAGTCGAGATGCAATAACAGTCGAGAGATGCAATAACAGTCGAGAGATGCAATAACAGTCGAGAGATGCAATAACAGTCGAGAGATGCAATAACAGTCGAGAGATGCAATAACAGTCGAGAGATGCAATAACAGTCGAGAGATGCAATAACAGTCGAGAGATGTAATAACAGTCGAGATGTAATAACAGTCGAGAGATGCAATAACAGTGGAGAGATGCAATAACAGTCGAGAGATGCAATAACAGTCGAGAGATGCAATAACAGTCGATGTAATAACAGTCGAGAGATATAATAACAGTCTAGAGATGCAATAACAGTCGAGAGATGCAATAACAGTCGAGAGATGCAATAACAGTCGAGAGATGCAATAACAGTCGATGTAATAACAGTCGAGAGATGCAATAACAGTCGATGTAATAACAGTCGAGAGATATAATAACAGTCTAGAGATGCAATAACAGTCGAGAGATGCAATAACAGTCGAGAGATGCAATAACAGTCGAGAGATGCAATAACAGTCGAGAGATGCAATAACAGTCGAGAGATGCAATAACAGTCGATGTAATAACAGTCGAGAGATATAATAACAGTCTAGAGATGCAATAACAGTTGAGATGCAATAACAGTCGAGAGATGCAATAACAGTCGAGAGATGCAATAACAGTCGAGAGATGCAATAACAGTCGAGAGATGCAATAACAGTCGAGAGATGCAATAACAGTCGAGATGCAATAACAGTCGAGATGCAATAACAGTCGAGAGATGTAATAACAGTCGAGAGATGCAATAACAGTCGAGAGATGCAATAACAGTCGAGAGATGCAATAACAGTCGAGAGATGCAATAACAGTCGAGAGATGCAATAACAGTCGAGAGATGCAATAACAGTCGAGAGATGCAATAACAGTCGAGAGATGCAATAACAGTCGAGAGATGCAATAACAGTGGAGAGATGTAATAACAGTCGAGAGATGTAATAACAGTGGAGAGATGCAATAACAGTCGAGAGATGCAATAACAGTGGAGAGATGCAATAACAGTCGAGAGATGCAATAACAGTCGAGAGATGCAATAACAGTCGAGAGATGATGCAATAACAGTCGAGAGATGTCGAGAGATGCAATAACAGTGGAGAGATGCAATAACAGTGGAGAGATGCAATAACAGTGGAGAGATGCAATAACAGTCTAGAGATGCAATAACAGTCGAGAGATGCAATAACAGTCTAGAGAATAACAGTCGAGAGATGCAATAACAGTCGAGAGATGCAATAACAGTCGAGAGATGCAATAACAGTCGAGAGATGCAATAACAGTGGAGAGATGTAATAACAGTCGAGAGATGCAATAACAGTCTAGATGAATAACAGTCAATAACAGTCGAGAGATGCAATAACAGTGGAGAGATGCAATAACAGTCTAGAGATGCAATAACAGTCGAGAGATGCAATAACAGTGGAGAGATGCAATAACAGTCGAGAGATGCAATAACAGTCGAGAGATGCAATAACAGTCGAGAGATGCAATAACAGTCGAGAGATGCAATAACAGTGGAGAGATGCAATAACAGTCGAGAGATGCAATAACAGTGGAGAGATGCAATAACAGTGGAGAGATGCAATAACAGTCGAGAGATGCAATAACAGTCGAGAGATGCAATAACAGTCGAGATGTAATAACAGTAACAGTCGAGAGATGCAATAACAGTGGAGAGATGCAATAACAGTCGAGATGCAATAACAGTCGAGAGATGCAATAACAGTCGAGAGATGCAATAACAGTCGAGAGATGCAATAACAGTCGAGAGATGCAATAACAGTCGAGAGATGCAATAACAGTCAATAACAGTGGAGAGATGTAATAACAGTCGAGAGATGTAATAACAGTCGAGAGATGCAATAACAGTCGAGAGATGCAATAACAGTGGAGAGATGCAATAACAGTCTAGAGAATAACAGATGCAATAACAGTCGAGAGATGCAATAACAGTCGAGAGATGCAATAACAGTGCAATAACAGAGATGTAATAACAGTCGAGAGATGCAATAACAGTCGAGAGATGCAATAACAGTCGATGTAATAACAGTCGAGATGTAATAACAGTCTAGAGATATAATAACAGTCTAGAGATGCAATAACAGTCGAGAGATAATAACAGTCGAGAGATATAATAACAGTCGAGAGATGCAATAACAGTCGATGTAATAACAGTCGAGAGATGCAATAACAGTCGATGTAATAACAGTCGAGAGATATAATAACAGTCTAGAGATGCAATAACAGTCGAGATGCAATAACAGTCGAGAGATGCAATAACAGTCGAGAGATGCAATAACAGTCGAGAGATGCAATAACAGTCGAGAGATGCAATAACAGTCGATGATGCAATAACAGTCGAGAGATATAATAACAGTCTAGAGATGCAATAACAGTTGAGATGCAATAACAGTCGAGATGCAATAACAGTCGAGAGATGCAATAACAGTCTAGAGATGCAATAACAGTCGAGAGATGCAATAACAGTCGAGAGATGCAATAACAGTCGAGATGCAATAACAGTCGAGATGCAATAACAGTCGAGATGTAATAACAGTCGAGAGATGCAATAACAGTCGAGAGATGCAATAACAGTCGAGAGATGCAATAACAGTCGAGAGATGCAATAACAGTCGAGAGATGCAATAACAGTCGAGAGATGCAATAACAGTCGAGAGATGCAATAACAGTCGAGAGATGCAATAACAGTCGAGAGATGCAATAACAGTGGAGAGATGTAATAACAGTCGAGAGATGTAATAACAGTCTAGAGATGCAATAACAGTTGATGCAATAACAGTCGAGAGATGCAATAACAGTGGAGAGATGCAATAACAGTCGAGAGATGCAATAACAGTCGAGAGATGCAATAACAGTGGAGAGATGCAATAACAGTCGAGATGCAATAAGAGTCGAGATGTAATAACAGTCGAGAGATGCAATAACAGTCGATGATAATAACAGTCGAGATATAACAGTCTAGAGATGCAATAACAGTCGAGATGATGCAATAACAGTCGAGAGATGCAATAACAGTCGAGAGATGCAATAACAGTCGAGAGATGCAATAACAGTCGAGAGATAATAACAGTCGAGAGATGCAATAACAGTCGAGAGATGTAATAACAGTCGAGAGATGCAATAACAGTAAGATGCAGTCTAGAGATGCAATAACAGTCGAGAGATGCAATAACAGTCGAGAGATGCAATAACAGTCGAGAGATGCAATAACAGTCGAGAGATGCAATAACAGTCGAGAGATGTAATAAGATGTAACAGTCGAGAGATGCAATAACAGTCGAGATGAATGTCAATAATAACAGTCGAGATGCAATAACAGTCTAGAGATGCAATAACAGTCGAGATGTAATAACAGTCGAGAGATGTAATAACAGTCGAGAGATATAATAACAGTCGAGAGATAAATAACAGTCGAGAGATGCATATAATAACAGTCGAGAGATGCAATAACAGTCGATGTAATAACAGTCGAGAGATATAATAACAGTCTAGAGATGCAATAACAGTCGAGAGATGCAATAACAGTGCAATAACAGTCGAGAGATGCAATAACAGTCGAGAGATGCAATAACAGTCGATGTAATAACAGTCGAGAGATGCAATAACAGTCTAGAGATGCAATAACAGTCGAGAGATGCAATAACAGTCGAGAGATGCAATAACAGTCGAGAGATGCAATAACAGTCGAGAGATGCAATAACAGTCGAGAGATGCAATAACAGTCGAGAGATGCAATAACAGTCGAGAGATGTAATAACAGTCGAGAGATGTAATAACAGTCTAGAGATGCAATAACAGTCGAGATGCAATAATAACAGTCGAGAGATGCAATAACAGTCGAGAGATGCAATAACAGTCGATGATGCAATAACAGTCGAGAGATGCAATAACAGTCGAGAGATGCAATAACAGTCGAGAGATGCAATAACAGTCGAGAGATGCAATAACAGTCGAGAGATGCAATAACAGTCGAGAGATGCAATAACAGTCGAGAGATGCAATAACAGTCGAGAGATGCAATAACAGTCGAGAGATGCAATAACAGTCTAGAGATGCAATAACAGTTGAGATGCAATAACAGTCGAGAGATGCAATAACAGTCGAGAGATGCAATAACAGTCGAGAGATGCAATAACAGTCGAGAGATGCAATAACAGTCGAGATGAATAACAGTCAAGATGCAATAACAGTCGAGAGATGCAATAACAGTCGAGAGATGCAATAACAGTCGAGAGATGTAATAACAGTCGAGAGATGCAATAACAGTCGAGAGATGTAATAACAGTCGAGAGATGCAATAACAGTGGAGAGATGCAATAACAGTCGAGAGATGCAATAACAGTCGAGAGATGCAATAACAGTCGAGAGATGCAATAACAGTCGAGAGATGCAATAACAGTCGAGAGATGCAATAACAGTCGATGATGCAATAACAGTCGAGAGATGCAATAACAGTCGATGTAATAACAGTCGAGAGATGCAATAACAGTCTAGAGATGCAATAACAGTCGAGAGATGCAATAACAGTCGAGAGATGCAATAACAGTCGAGAGATGCAATAACAGTCGAGAGATGCAATAACAGTCGAGAGATGCAATAACAGTCGAGAGATGCAATAACAGTCGAGAGTGCAATAACAGTCGAGAGATATAATAACAGTCTAGAGATGCAATAACAGTCGAGAGATGCAATAACAGTCGAGAGATGCAATAACAGTCGAGAGATGCAATAACAGTCGAGAGATGCAATGTAATAACAGTGGAGAGATGTAATAACAGTGGAGAGATGCAATAACAGTGGAGAGATGCAATAACAGTGGAGAGATGCAATAACAGTCTAGAGATGTAATAACAGTGGAGAGATGTAATAACAGTGGAGAGATGCAATAACAGTGGAGAGATGTAATAACAGTGGAGAGATGCAATAACAGTCTAGAGATGTAATAACAGTCGAGAGATGCAATAACAGTCTAGAGATGCAATAACAGTCGAGAGATGCAATAACAGTCGAGAGATGCAATAACAGTCGAGAGATGCAATAACAGTGGAGAGATGTAATAACAGTCGAGAGATGCAATAACAGTCTAGAGATGCAATAACAGTCGAGAGATGCAATAACAGTGGAGAGATGCAATAACAGTCCAGAGATGCAATAACAGTCGAGAGATGCAATAACAGTCGAGAGATGCAATAACAGTGGAGAGATGCAATAACAGTGGAGAATAACAGTCGATGCAATAACAGTCGAGAGATGTAATAACAGTGGAGAGATGCAATAACAGTGGAGATGCAATAACAGTCGAGAGATGCAATAACAGTGGAGAGATGTAATAACAGTGCGAGAGATGCAATAACAGTCGAGAGATGCAATAACAGTCGAGAGATGCAATAACAGTCGAGAGATGCAATAACAGTCGAGAGATGCAATAACAGTCGAGAGATGCAATAACAGTCGAGATGCAATAACAGTCGAGATGCAATAACAGTCGAGAGATGCAATAACAGTCGAGAGATGCAATAACAGTCGAGAGATGCAATAACAGTCGAGAGATGCAATAACAGTCGAGAGATGCAATAACAGTCGAGAGATGCAATAACAGTCGAGAGATGCAATAACAGTCGAGAGATGCAATAACAGTCGAGAGATGCAATAACAGTCGAGAGATGCAATAACAGTCGAGAGATGCAATAACAGTCGAGAGATGCAATAACAGTCGAGAGATGCAATAACAGTGGAGATGATGTAATAACAGTGGAGAGATGTAATAACAGTGGAGATGATGCAGTGGAGAGATAACAACAGTCGAGAGATGCAATAACAGTGGAGAGATGCAATAACAGTCGAGAGATGCAATAACAGTCGAGAGATGCAATAACAGTGGAGAGATGTAATAACAGTCGAGATGTAATAAGAGTCGAGAGATGTAATAAGAGTCGAGAGATGCAATAACAGTCGATGTAATAACAGTCGAGATATAACAGTCTAGAGATGCAATAACAGTCGAGATGTAATAACAGTCGAGAGATATAATAACAGTCGAGAGATATAATAACAGTCGAGAGATATAATAACAGTCGAGAGATATAATAACAGTCGAGAGATGCAATAACAGTCGATGTAATAACAGTCGAGAGATATAATAACAGTCTAGAGATGCAATAACAGTCGAGATGCAATAACAGTCGAGAGATGCAATAACAGTCGAGAGATGCAATAACAGTCGAGAGATGCAATAACAGTCGAGAGATGCAATAACAGTCGAGAGATGCAATAACAGTCGAGAGATGCAATAACAGTCGAGAGATGCAATAACAGTCGAGAGATGTAATAACAGTCGAGATGTAATAACAGTCGAGAGATGCAATAACAGTGGAGAGATGCAATAACAGTCGAGAGATGCAATAACAGTCGAGAGATGCAATAACAGTCGATGTAATAACAGTCGAGAGATATAATAACAGTCTAGAGATGCAATAACAGTCGAGAGATGCAATAACAGTCGATGTAATAACAGTCGAGAGATGCAATAACAGTCGATGTAATAACAGTCGAGAGATATAATAACAGTCTAGAGATGCAATAACAGTCGAGAGATGCAATAACAGTCGAGAGATGCAATAACAGTCGAGAGATGCAATAACAGTCGAGAGATGCAATAACAGTCGAGAGATGCAATAACAGTCGATGTAATAACAGTCGAGAGATATAATAACAGTCTAGAGATGCAATAACAGTTGAGATGCAATAACAGTCGAGAGATGCAATAACAGTCGAGAGATGCAATAACAGTCGAGAGATGCAATAACAGTCGAGAGATGCAATAACAGTCGAGAGATGCAATAACAGTCGAGAGATGCAATAACAGTCGAGAGATGTAATAACAGTCGAGAGATGTAATAACAGTCGAGAGATGCAATAACAGTCGAGAGATGTAATAACAGTCGAGATGTAATAACAGTCGAGAGATGCAATAACAGTGGAGAGATGCAATAACAGTCGAGAGATGCAATAACAGTCGAGAGATGCAATAACAGTCGAGAGATGCAATAACAGTCGAGAGATGCAATAACAGTCGAGAGATGCAATAACAGTCGATGTAATAACAGTCGAGAGATGCAATAACAGTCGATGTAATAACAGTCGAGAGATATAATAACAGTCTAGAGATGCAATAACAGTCGAGAGATGCAATAACAGTCGAGAGATGCAATAACAGTCGAGAGATGCAATAACAGTCGAGAGATGCAATAACAGTCGAGAGATGCAATAACAGTCGAGAGATGCAATAACAGTCGATGTAATAACAGTCGAGAGATATAATAACAGTCTAGAGATGCAATAACAGTCGAGATGCAATAACAGTCGAGAGATGCAATAACAGTCGAGAGATGCAATAACAGTCGAGAGATGCAATAACAGTGGAGAGATGTAATAACAGTGGAGAGATGCAATAACAGTGGAGAGATGCAATAACAGTGGAGAGATGCAATAACAGTCTAGAGATGTAATAACAGTGGAGAGATGTAATAACAGTGGAGAGATGCAATAACAGTGGAGAGATGTAATAACAGTGGAGAGATGCAATAACAGTCTAGAGATGTAATAACAGTCGAGAGATGCAATAACAGTCTAGAGATGCAATAACAGTCGAGAGATGCAATAACAGTCGAGAGATGCAATAACAGTCGAGAGATGCAATAACAGTGGAGAGATGTAATAACAGTCGAGAGATGCAATAACAGTCTAGAGATGCAATAACAGTCGAGAGATGCAATAACAGTGGAGAGATGCAATAACAGTCCAGAGATGCAATAACAGTCGAGAGATGCAATAACAGTCGAGAGATGTAATAACAGTGGAGAGATACAATAACAGTGGAGAGATGCAATAACAGTCGAGAGATGTAATAACAGTGGAGAGATGCAATAACAGTGGAGAGATGCAATAACAGTCGAGAGATGCAATAACAGTGGAGAGATGTAATAACAGTCGAGATGTAATAACAGTCGAGAGATGCAATAACAGTGGAGAGATGCAATAACAGTCGAGATGCAATAACAGTCGAGAGATGCAATAACAGTCGAGAGATGCAATAACAGTCGAGAGATGCAATAACAGTCGAGATGCAATAACAGTCGAGATGCAATAACAGTCGAGAGATGTAATAACAGTCGAGAGATGCAATAACAGTCGAGAGATGCAATAACAGTCGAGAGATGCAATAACAGTCGAGAGATGCAATAACAGTCGAGAGATGCAATAACAGTCGAGAGATGCAATAACAGTCGAGAGATGCAATAACAGTCGAGAGATGCAATAACAGTCGAGAGATGCAATAACAGTCGAGAGATGCAATAACAGTCGAGAGATGCAATAACAGTCGAGAGATGCAATAACAGTGGAGAGATGTAATAACAGTGGAGAGATGCAATAACAGTGGAGAGATGCAATAACAGTCGAGAGATGCAATAACAGTGGAGAGATGCAATAACAGTCGAGAGATGCAATAACAGTCGAGAGATGCAATAACAGTGGAGAGATGTAATAACAGTCGAGATGTAATAAGAGTCGAGAGATGTAATAAGAGTCGAGAGATGCAATAACAGTCGATGTAATAACAGTCGAGATATAACAGTCTAGAGATGCAATAACAGTCGAGATGTAATAACAGTCGAGAGATATAATAACAGTCGAGAGATATAATAACAGTCGAGAGATATAATAACAGTCGAGAGATATAATAACAGTCGAGAGATGCAATAACAGTCGATGTAATAACAGTCGAGAGATATAATAACAGTCTAGAGATGCAATAACAGGCGAGAGATGCAATAACAGTCGAGAGATGCAATAACAGTCGATGTAATAACAGTCGAGAGATATAATAACAGTCTAGAGATGCAATAACAGGCGAGAGATGCAATAACAGTCGAGAGATGCAATAACAGTCGAGAGATGCAATAACAGTCGATGTAATAACAGTCGAGAGATGCAATAACAGTCGATGTAATAACAGTCGAGAGATATAATAACAGTCTAGAGATGCAATAACAGTCGAGAGATGCAATAACAGTCGAGAGATGCAATAACAGTCGAGAGATGCAATAACAGTCGAGAGATGCAATAACAGTCGATGTAATAACAGTCGAGATATAACAGTCTAGAGATGCAATAACAGTCGAGATGTAATAACAGTCGAGAGATATAATAACAGTCGAGAGATGCAATAACAGTCGAGAGATGCAATAACAGTCGAGAGATGCAATAACAGTCGAGAGATGCAATAACAGTCGAGAGATGCAATAACAGTCGAGAGATGCAATAACAGTCGAGAGATGCAATAACAGTCGAGAGATGTAATAACAGTCGAGATGTAATAACAGTTGAGAGATGCAATAACAGTGGAGAGATGTAATAACAGTCGAGATGTAATAAGAGTCGAGAGATGTAATAAGAGTCGAGAGATGCAATAACAGTCGATGTAATAACAGTCGAGATATAACAGTCTAGAGATGCAATAACAGTCGAGATGTAATAACAGTCGAGAGATATAATAACAGTCGAGAGATATAATAACAGTCGAGAGATATAATAACAGTCGAGAGATATAATAACAGTCGAGAGATGCAATAACAGTCGATGTAATAACAGTCGAGAGATATAATAACAGTCTAGAGATGCAATAACAGGCGAGAGATGCAATAACAGTCGAGAGATGCAATAACAGTCGATGTAATAACAGTCGAGAGATATAATAACAGTCTAGAGATGCAATAACAGGCGAGAGATGCAATAACAGTCGAGAGATGCAATAACAGTCGAGAGATGCAATAACAGTCGATGTAATAACAGTCGAGAGATGCAATAACAGTCGATGTAATAACAGTCGAGAGATATAATAACAGTCTAGAGATGCAATAACAGTCGAGAGATGCAATAACAGTCGAGAGATGCAATAACAGTCGAGAGATGCAATAACAGTCGAGAGATGCAATAACAGTCGATGTAATAACAGTCGATGTAATAACAGTCGAGATATAACAGTCTAGAGATGCAATAACAGTCGAGATGTAATAACAGTCGAGAGATATAATAACAGTCGAGAGATGCAATAACAGTCGAGAGATGCAATAACAGTCGAGAGATGCAATAACAGTCGAGAGATGCAATAACAGTCGAGAGATGCAATAACAGTCGAGAGATGCAATAACAGTCGAGAGATGCAATAACAGTCGAGAGATGCAATAACAGTAATGTAATAACAGTCGAGATGTAATAACAGTTGAGAGATGCAATAACAGTGGAGAGATGCAATAACAGTCGAGAGATGCAATAACAGTCGAGAGATGCAATAACAGTCGATGTAATAACAGTCGAGAGATATAATAACAGTCTAGAGATGCAATAACAGTCGAGAGATGCAATAACAGTCGAGAGATGCAATAACAGTCGAGAGATGCAATAACAGTCGATGTAATAACAGTCGAGAGATGCAATAACAGTCGATGTAATAACAGTCGAGAGATATAATAACAGTCTAGAGATGCAATAACAGTCGAGAGATGCAATAACAGTCGAGAGATGCAATAACAGTCGAGAGATGCAATAACAGTCGAGAGATGCAATAACAGTCGAGAGATGCAATAACAGTCGATGTAATAACAGTCGAGAGATATAATAACAGTCTAGAGATGCAATAACAGTCGAGATGCAATAACAGTCGAGAGATGCAATAACAGTCGAGAGATGCAATAACAGTCGAGAGATGCAATAACAGTCGAGAGATGCAATAACAGTCGAGAGATGCAATAACAGTCGAGAGATGTAATAACAGTCGAGAGATGTAATAACAGTCGAGAGATGCAATAACAGTCGAGAGATGTAATAACAGTCGAGATGTAATAACAGTCGAGAGATGCAATAACAGTGGAGAGATGCAATAACACTCGAGAGATGCAATAACAGTCGAGAGATGCAATAACAGTCGATGTAATAACAGTCGAGAGATATAATAACAGTCTAGAGATGCAATAACAGTCGAGAGATGCAATAACAGTCGAGAGATGCAATAACAGTCGAGAGATGCAATAACAGTCGATGTAATAACAGTCGAGAGATGCAATAACAGTCGATGTAATAACAGTCGAGAGATATAATAACAGTCTAGAGATGCAATAACAGTCGAGAGATGCAATAACAGTCGAGAGATGCAATAACAGTCGAGAGATGCAATAACAGTCGAGAGATGCAATAACAGTCGAGAGATGCAATAACAGTCGAGAGATGCAATAACAGTCGAGAGATGTAATAACAGTCGAGAGATGTAATAACAGTCTAGAGATGCAATAACAGTCGAGAGATGTAATAACAGTCGAGAGATGTAATAACAGTCGAGAGATGTAATAACAGTCGAGAGATGCTATAACAGTCGATGTAATAACAGTCGAGAGATATAATAACAGTCTAGAGATGCAATAACAGTCGAGAGATGCAATAACAGTCGAGAGATGCAATAACAGTCGAGAGATGCAATAACAGTCGATGTAATAACAGTCGAGAGATGCAATAACAGTCGATGTAATAACAGTCGAGAGATATAATAACAGTCTAGAGATGCAATAACAGTCGAGAGATGCAATAACAGTCGAGAGATGCAATAACAGTCGAGAGATGCAATAACAGTCGAGAGATGCAATAACAGTCGAGAGATGTAATAACAGTCGAGAGATGTAATAACAGTCGAGAGATGTAATAACAGTCGAGAGATGCAATAACAGTCGAGAGATGTAATAACAGTCGAGATGTAATAACAGTCGAGAGATGCAATAACAGTGGAGAGATGCAATAACAGTCGAGAGATGCAATAACAGTCGAGAGATGCAATAACAGTCGATGTAATAACAGTCGAGAGATATAATAACAGTCTAGAGATGCAATAACAGTGGAGAGATGCAATAACAGTCGAGAGATGCAATAACAGTCGAGAGATGCAATAACAGTCGAGAGATGCAATAACAGTCGATGTAATAACAGTCGAGAGATATAATAACAGTCTAGAGATGCAATAACAGTCGAGAGATGCAATAACAGTCGAGAGATGCAATAACAGTCGATGTAATAACAGTCGAGAGATGCAATAACAGTCGAGAGATGCAATAACAGTCGATGTAATAACAGTCGTGAGATGTAATAACAGTCTAGAGATGCAATAACAGTGGAGAGATGCAATAACAGTCGATGTAATAACAGTCGAGAGATATAATAATAGTCGAGAGATGCAATAACAGTGGAGAGATGCAATAACAGTCGATGTAATAACAGTCGAGAGATATAATAACAGTCTAGAGATGCAATAACAGTCGAGAGATGCAATAACAGTCGAGAGATGCAATAACAGTCGAGATGTAATAACAGTCGAGAGATGTAATAACAGTCGAGAGATGTAATAACAGTCGAGATGCAATAACAGTCGAGATGCAATAACAGTCGAGATGCAATAACAGTCGAGAGATGTAATAACAGTCGAGAGATGCAATAACAGTCGAGATGCAATAACAGTCGAGATGTAATAACAGTCGAGAGATGTAATAACAGTCTAGAGATGTAATAACAGTCGAGAGATGTAATAACAGTCGAGAGATATAATAACAGTCTAGAGATGCAATAACAGTCGAGAGATGCAATAACAGTCGAGAGATGCAATAACAGTCGAGATGCAATAACAGTCGAGATGCAATAACAGTCGAGAGATGTAATAACAGTCGAGAGATGCAATAACAGTCGAGATGCAATAACAGTCGAGATGTAATAACAGTCGAGAGATGTAATAACAGTCTAGAGATGTAATAACAGTCGAGAGATGTAATAACAGTCGAGAGATATAATAACAGTCTAGAGATGCAATAACAGTCGAGAGATGCAATAACAGTCGAGAGATGCAATAACAGTCGAGAGATGTAATAACAGTCGAGAGATGTAATAACAGTCGAGAGATGTAATAACAGTCGAGATGCAATAACAGTCGAGATGCAATAACAGTCGAGATGCAATAACAGTCGAGAGATGTAATAACAGTCGAGAGATGCAATAACAGTCGAGATGCAATAACAGTCGAGATGTAATAACAGTCGAGAGATGTAATAACAGTCGAGAGATGTAATAACAGTCGAGAGATGCAATAACAGTCGAGATGTAATAACAGTCGAGAGATGTAATAACAGTCGAGAGATGTAATAACAGTCGAGAGATGCAATAACAGTCGAGAGATGCAATAACAGTCGAGAGATGCAATAACAGTCGAGATGCAATAACAGTCGAGATGTAATAACAGTCGAGAGATGTAATAACAGTCGAGAGATGTAATAACAGTCGAGAGATGCAATAACAGTCGAGAGATGCAATAACAGTGGAGAGATGCAATAACAGTCGATGTAATAACAGTCGAGAGATATAATAACAGTCGAGAGATGTAATAACAGTCGAGAGATGTAATAACAGTCGAGATGCAATAACAGTCGAGATGCAATAACAGTCGAGATGTAATAACAGTCGAGATGTAATAACAGTCGAGAGATGCAATAACAGTCGAGAGATGTAATAACAGTCGAGAGATGTAATAACAGTCGAGATGCAATAACAGTCGAGATGCAATAACAGTCGAGATGTAATAACAGTCGAGAGATGTAATAACAGTCGAGAGATGTAATAACAGTCGAGAACAATCACCGTACAGTTGAACAGTTAACCTTCTAAATGTACTCAGATTGAACTGGAGCTATACTCACTTCTCTGTCCGGATTCCCATAGTACACACAGACATAACTCATGCTAATGACTGTAATGACCATGATCATCTCTAACTCATAACTCTGTCTGTCACCTCCCTCAGAAAGGGACAAGGAAGTGTGAGCTCCAGTACAGCAGTATTTACAATATGTATGATGTGTTTCCATCTACTGACACATAGCCCATAACTCTTTCTCCTAAAGAACAATAAATAGACAAAGAGAGATTATATGAGGGATGGAGAGATTGAGTGTGAAAAGAGGAAGATATATACAGACCGAGAGAGAAAAGGAGAGAAATTGACAGTGTAGAGGAGAAAGCGAGAGTAAGGCAGGAAGAGAAAGAGAGAGTGAAAAAGCAGCAATAGTAATGTTTGTCCAGCTTGAGACACCGTAGCCACTATATACATCTTAAAATAGTCAGAATGAACTCATTAATTTACGTTTTTGCCGAGGAGATCATAGTCATGCAATTTTACATCTAACTAACATGTTTGGTGCAGTATTTCTCAAGTGGAAAAATTTGCATGAAAATGAATCCTATATCGTTGAATGACCTCAAACACTTAATTGAAGAATATCTACGGTTGACCAATGGAGAAATGACTGACGGTGTGGTCTTGGCTACCGAAGTCCGACTTGCCTCGCTCATTTTCTGGGGGTGTGCACAAACAGCCCCAAAAAAACCTGGCTGAAGACCAAAACGAACAAAAACGTCAGAAAATGTTGTCATAATATATGCAAGATACTGTTTCAGATGGGAAGCATGCAGATGCCTTAATAAGAGCTAGAGAGTGATAAGAGCTAGAGACTGATAAGAGCTAGAGACTGATAAGAGCTAGAGACTGATAAGAGCTAGAGAGTGATAAGAGCTAGAGACTGATAAGAGCTAGAGACTGATAAGAGCTAGAGAGTGATAAGAGCTAGAGACTGATAAGAGCTAGAGAGTGATAAGAGCTAGAGAGTGATAAGAGCTAGAGACTGATAAGAGCTAGAGAGTGATAAGAGCTAGAGACTGATAAGAGCTAGAGACTGATAAGAGCTAGAGAGTGATAAGAGCTAGAGACTGATAAGAGCTAGAGAGTGATAAGAGCTAGAGAGTGATAAGAGCTAGAGAGTGATAAGAGCTAGAGACTGATAAGAGCTAGAGAGTGATAAGAGCTAGAGAGTGATAAGAGCTAGAGAGTGATAAGAGCTAGAGAGTGATAAGAGCTAGAGACTGATAAGAGCTAGAGACTGATAAGAGCTAGAGACTGATAAGAGCTAGAGAGTGATAAGACCTAGAGACTGATAAGAGCTAGAGACTGATAAGAGCTAGAGAGTGATAAGAGCTAGAGAGTGATAAGAGCTAGAGACTGATAAGAGCTAGAGACTGATAAGAGCTAGAGAGTGATAAGAGCTAGAGACTGATAAGAGCTAGAGAGTGATAAGAGCTAGAGAGTGATAAGACCTAGAGAGTGATAAGAGCTAGAGCGTGATACAGTACAGTGTCATGACCTTGCCCTCTTTGGGTATAGCAAGCCCTATCCCCTTCTCCCTGTCTCCCCCTGCCTCTTTCAACTAGGCTGCTGTGGTCAAAGAGAGGTCGTAAATTCCTGAGGAGAAGACCTGCCTCATGGCCACACAGTATAAGAGACAGAGTGAATTTTCATAGAGAACAAAGGAATTCCTTCCACCTCACAGAACTTGAGGTCTGAACAAATTTCATGCTCCGGAGAAGGTATAAAAGATCGGTGAAGAATCCAGCTACGAACTGGTCCGTTTGTCACAACTTGGGGAAGGTCATGGGAGACGGTGTGGCCACATTACCATAACGCTGTTTATATAATAGCCTCAGATATGAGGTTTTACATCTAATTGTTGTATAACATGAATGAGTGAGTATGATACTGTTTACACAATTTTACAATGTGATTTTGGACTGTTTAATGAAGGAAACTCCCTTTTGAGTTTAACTAAATCAGAGGACCGCCCCTGACCTCAGTTAGGGTCAGGCATCCTGGGACAGCCCCTTTTCTGCAATTCCGAATAAAACCCAACTTTGAGAAATTACCACCACCACCACGTTTCTCTCAATCACGGGAGTACAAAGGTTGTAGACCATTGCTGAATCTTTTAACCATACCACGTGGTTAACCTCTTAGACTATTGATACCGACAGAATAAGAACAAGTCTTTGATTTTAATTACTAGCCTGCAGCTAGGAATTCGGTATCATTGAACGCGAAGAACGACAACCGCCGAAACATCCATCCTATAAGAAAACAAATGAATGTCACTCTGAACGATCCAGCCTAACCACAGAGAGAGAGAGAGAGAGAGGACGAAAACACTCCAACAGTAACAAAATTTCAACAGCGATCAAGACGACACACTGAGCGTAAATATATATATTGATTGCAATTGTTCCCGAATGAGTGAGCGTTCATGTGTAAAGGATTAGCATTTAAATTGTTATAATCATTAACCCTGTAGTGACTTCTTGGTCAACCACCACTTCCCTTTTGTCTAACAAGCCGCAATGCCGGTTTAGCCCACTAGGGCACATTCTCCTATCATTTCTTGTAACCATATTTACCTTGTTTGTTTGTTTATGCATTTCTGCGAATTGCTTAGTTAGTAATAAATAAATGATTTAAGACAATTGATGTATGGATGACTCATAGTGAAGACTGGGTTCATGCAGATAACCAACAATTTACAACGTTTGGAATGAGACTAACGTGAGGTATAGTAAATAATTCATTCATCAGAAGACTATGGATCAGATATGAAAATATATGAAAAGTTATTTTAGGAAATGAGGAAGTCATCTTGTAATCTGAATATTTTCCTTGGTGCCCCGACTTCCTAATTAATTACAGTTACATAATTAATCAGTTTGATCGCGTAATACTATTACAGAGAATCTTTGATAAAACGAAGTCTTCAATGTAATGATAGTAAATACACGACAGCAGTAACCATATGTGGAAGACAGTCCATCACACTCAGAGGAGAGTGTCTGAGACAACAGCTCCTTGGGGAGACCTGAAGGAGACTTTGATCAGACAAAGACAGAGGAGGTGAGAAAGAAGGATAGAGAGGGTAAAGAAGTGGAGCGGGTTCATAGTGGAGCAAATAGAGTGTGGGTTGGGGTTGGAATGTGGAGTGCCGGCTCAGAGATGGGTCAGAGGGTGATATAAGGGTTGAGGGTGCTGAAGGTTTAAGGCTTCAGTTCTGCTGGCACCTAGCTGAACTTGACATGGTGAACCGAATTAATGTGCTCGCATACTCCCTTAAAATACCTTTTCTTGAAAAATAAGTAAAAACATTCCCTACCGTTGACCAATCACAGACGAAGGGGTGTAGTTTTTGGCTCCCGAACTTCACCTTGCCTCCAGTAAAAATGGAGCTGAAGGGTTGTGTGTGGGGGGGTGCTAAAGGGTTAGGAGCAATGATTTATAGATGACTGTGTTGAAGCTACCGTGCCTCCATCTTGGCACTCCCTCACCATTGTATAAAATATTTTGTAAGCTGTAGAAATTTATTTATTTATGTCTACATTCATTTTTGTCATAGTTGCTATATTACAGATACCTTAATACATACTTTTAAATTAGATTATGTGAGCATGCTAGCAGAAACTCATAGACTTCAAGTTATTGTGGGTTCTTATTCTGTTTAGTTGCCTGTCTGCACTAGCCATATTAGCTTCACGGTTCGTTTTGTTGTTTTGTATAGTTTGTTCAGTGTTCTTTCTTTATTAAAGAAGTATGTACGCTTACCACGCTGCGCCTTGGTCTCCTCCATATGACGACCGTGACAGAAGAACCCACCATAACAGCACCAAGCAGCATGAAAAGGAGGAGCAGCGTTTAATGGGGAAATGAACATGGGAGGGGATACTAGATGGAGCAGGACCCTGGATGCAGCCGGGGGAGTATCGCCGTCCTAAGGAGGAGATAGAGGCAGCGAAAGCGGAACGGCGATACAACGAGGAGAAATACCGGAGCATAGAGGAACGGCGATGACATGAGGGTACACAGCTAGCACGGAGGCCAGATAAGGAGGCGCCAAGAAATCTTTGGGGGGGGAGGGGGAGGCACACGAGGAGATTGCATGAGTCAGGATGGAGACCTGAGCCAACTCCTCGTGCTTACTGTGGGGAGCATGTTACTGGTCAGGCACCGTGTTATGCGGTGGAGCGCACGGTGTCTCCAGTGCGCTATTCTAGCCCGGTGCGCTCTATTCCAGCTCCTCGCAGTGGCCGGGCTAGAATGGGCATCCAGCCAGGAAGGAGGGTGACTGCTCAGCGCTCCTGGTCTCCAGTATACCCCTTGGACCAGGATATCCTGCGCCGGCTCTGCGCACTATGTCTCCGGTGAGTCTGCACAGCCCAGTGCATCCTGTGCCATAAACATCCAGCCAGGACGAGTTGCGTCAGCTCTACACTCCAGACCTCCAGTGCGCCTCTAGAGTCCAGTACGTCCTGTTCCCTCCTCCCCACACTCGCCCTGAGGTGCGTGTCACCAGCCCGGTACCACCAGTGCCGGCACTACGCACCAGGCCTAGAGTGCGCCTCGGCATTCCAGAGCGTCCGGCGACAGTACCCAGTCCAGAGTGTCCGGCGTCCGACAGTTTACAGACCAGAACCTCCGGCAATGGGCCACAGTTGGGGGCCTCCAGCGAGGATCCCTAGTCCGGGGCCTCCAGCGACAATCCCCAGTCCGGGGCCTCCAGCAACGATCCCCAGTCCGGGGCCTCCAGCGACGAGCCCCAGCCCGGGGCCTCCAGCGACGGTCCCCAGCGACGGTCCCCAGTCCGGGGTCTCCAACGACGGTCCCCAGTCCGGTGTCGCCAGCGATGGTCCCCAGTCCAGAACCTCCGGCGATGATCCACCCAGCGAGGGTCCCCAGCCCGGGGCCTACGGCGAGGATCCACAGTCCAGGGCCTCCGGCGATGATCCACGGGTCAGTGCTACAAGGGCGGAGGAATCAGTGTAAAGAAGAGGGGCGGCGTCCAGAACCAGAGCCGCCACTGAAGTTAGATGCCCACCCAGACCCTCCAATATAGGTTTAGGTTTGCGGCCTGGAGTCCGTACCTTTGGGGATGGGGGGTACTGTCACGCCCTGACCTTAGTTATCTTTGTTTTATTTATTATTTTGGTTAGGTCAGGATGTGACGAGGGTGGTTTGTTTAGTTTTTGTATTGTCTAGGGTTTTTTGTATGTCTAGGGGTTTATTGGTCCTCAATCAGAGGCAGCTGTTTATCGTTGTCTCTGATTGGGGACCATATTTAGGTAGCTATATTCCTTGGATAGTTTGTGGGTTCTTATTCTATGTTTAGTTGAATGTCTGCACTAGCCATATTAGCTTCACGGTTCGTTTTGTTGCTTTGTATAGTTTGTTCAGTGTTCTTTCTTTATTAAAGAAGTATGTACGCTTACCACGCTGCGCCTTGGTCTCCTCCATATGACGACCATGACACTCAAACTGGACACAGAGAGACAAAAATGATATCCACTAGTTCATCTGATTCTGTTGGAGTAAATAAAAGTTCCTAATTGCCAAAATTCCGAAGTATCCCTTTAAGCCACGGTACAATGCTTCCCAGTGACCACAGACAGAGGGAGACAAAGTTGGTTAATAAACCAAATAAAAACGATTTGATTTAACTATAAGAGGTCAGATTTAGATTAAACGTTATGTGTTGTGATTGTTATCTTGTCAAGTCATGAATTGTATTCCTCTAGAGAGGTGGTGGTCAATTTTCCTCCTTGAGAGTTACTGGGTGTGCAGGCTTTTGCTCCAGCCCTACGATAACACACCTGATTCAGATGTCAGTAGAAGCAGTAGAGTCAGGAGAATCAGGAGAGTCAGTAGAATCAACAGCCTCCTTCATTACTATTCTACCTGTAGGTTTACCATACAGTTAAAGTGCTTTTTGGCCAAGTTCAAGAGTTTATTTTTGAACTTGTCGAGGTGAACTTGGAGATTATCGTCTCAACCCAGTTTTCAAAGCCCGTCTCTGTAGCCAATAATGACCGTCACCCTTTAGAGAGGTGTCCAGTAAGGGATGTTGGACCTGCCCACCTTTTAAGTGCACTTTGAGGTGTTTAGGGGTATTTACTGTTGAAAGGTACCATGTACCATGTAATCAGTTATGGAGCGATAAGATTTTTCTCAACCGGGACCTCTTGATCAACCCTAAAACTAACCCCATTTTACCACTTGCTCACTGTTGAAAGGTAGGAGTTGGTCACCCTGTGCCCTGTTATAAGGAACAAAATCATTATTTTTAGTGTCTGGCAGAATCTGGTCAAAAGTAGTGCACAAAAGTGATCCACTACATAGGGAATAGGGTGCCATTTGGAATATAACATATGGCTAATAGTCAAGGGAGCATTGAATATATAATAATATTAAATGCCATTTAGCAGACGCTTTTATACAAAGTGACTTAGTCATGTCTGGATACATTTGAAATATAGGTGGTCCCTGGAATCAAACCCACTATCATGGCGTTGCAAGCACAATTCTCAACCAACTGAGCTACAGATGACCATTTCTGGTCTTCTTGCTCAACATTGACCTGTTGCTTAACCCTATGCCGACCGCATTATCTACCAAGAGAATTCTCTTCAATCATAATCACAGTCGTGTATATTCCCCCCCAAGCAGACACATCGACTGACCTGAAAGAACTTAATTCGACTCTATGTAAACTGGAAACCACATATCCTGAGGATGCATTTGTTGTAGCTGGGGATTTTAACAAATCTAATCTGAAAACAAGGCTCCCTAAATTCTACTTAGCATATCGATTGTGCAACCCGGGCTGGCAAAACCCTGGATCATTGTTATTCTAACTTCCACAATGAATATAAGGCCCTCCCCGCCCTCCTTTCCGAAAAGCTGACCATGACTCCATTTTGTTGCTCCCAGCTTATAGACAGAAACTAAAACAGGAAGCTCCCACGCTCAGGGCTGTTCAACGCTGGTCCGACCAATCGGATTCCACGCTTCAAGATCGCTTCGATTACATGGACTGGGATATGTTCCGCATAGCGTCAAACAACAACATTGATGAATACGCTGATTCGGTGAGCAAGTCTATTAGCAAGTGCATCGGTGATGTTGTATCCACAGCGTCTATTAAAACATTCTCCAACCAGAAACTGTGGATTGATGGCAGCAATCGCGCAAAACTAAAAGCGCGAACCACTGCTTTTAATCATGGCAAGGTGACCGGAAACATGACCGAATACAAACAGTGTAGCTATTCCCTCCGCAAGGCAATCAAACAATCTAAGCGTCAGTATAGAGACAAAGTAGAGTCGCAATTCAACGGCTCAGACGCGAGAGGTATGTGGCAGGGTCTACAGTCAATCACGGACTACAAAAGAAAATCCAGCCCCGTTGCGGACCACGATACCTTGCTCCCAGACAGACTAAACAACTTCTTTGCTCGTTTTGAGGACAAGACAGTGCCACTGACACGGCCCGCTACCAAAACCTACGGGCTCTCCTTCACTGCAGCCAACGTGAGTAAAACATTTAAATGTGTTAACCCTCACAAGGCTGCAGTCCCAGACGGCATCCCTAGCTGCGTCGTCAGAGCATGTGCAGACCAGCTGGCTGGTGTGTTTACAGACATATTCAATCAATCCTTATCCTAGTCTGCTGTTTCCACATGCTTCAAGAGGGCCACCATTGTTCCTGTTCCCAAGAAAGCTACGGTAACTGAGCTAAATGACTACATCCCCGTAGCACTCTCTTCCATCATCATGAAGTGCTTTGACAGACTAGTCAAGGATCATATCACCTCCACCCTACCTGACACCCTAGACCCATTCCAATTTGCTTAGCGCCCCAATAGGTCCACAGATGATCCACTCAATCACCCTGCATACTGCCCTAACCCATCTGGACAAGATTAATACCTATGTAAGAATGCTGTTCATTGTCGTGGCTGAATCAGAATTAGTTAGGTAACATTGATAAATAAGATGTTTTATCAATGTTCATGAGTATGCTTATGTGGAAAAAGTTACTTGGGCCCCAGAGAGGGGAGAGGTCAGGCTTGTCTTCATATGTGAACGTATCTTTTAAACCATGTGAAGGGATGATTGAGGGGGAACCAATTATCTCTTGGCTCCACAATGTCTGTGTGCTAGTCACTCCCTGCTGTTCATCGACTATAGCTCAGCATTTAACACCATAGTACCCTCCAAACTCGTCATTAAGCTCGAAACCCTGAGTCTCGACCCCGCCCTGTGCAACTGGGTCCTGGACTTCCTGACGGGCCGCCCCCCAGGTGGTGAGGGTAGGTAGCAACATCTCCACCCCTCTGATCCTCAACACTGGGGCCTCCAAGGGTGTGTTCTCAGCCCTCTCCTGTACTCCCTGTTGACCCGTGACTGTTTGGCCATGCACGCCTCCAACTCAAATCATCGAGTTTGCAGACGACACTACATTGGTAGGCTTGAATATCAACAATGATGAGACGGCCTACAGGGAGGAGGTGATTGCCTTCGGAGTGTGGTGTCAGGAAAATAACCTCTCACTCAACGTCAACAAAACAAAGGAGATGATCGTGGACGTCAGGAAACAGCAGAGGGTGCAGCCCACTATCCACATAGACAGGACAGGAGTGGAGAGGGTGGAAAGTTTTAAGTTCGTCAGCATACACATCACGGACAAACTGAAATGGTCCACCCACACAGACAGCGTGGTGAAGAAGGCGCAGCAACGCCTCTTCAACCTCAGGAGGCTGAAGAAATTCAGCTTGTCACCAAAAACACTCACAAACCTTTACAGATGCACAATCGAGAGCATCCTGGCGGGCTGTATCACCGCCTGGTACGGCAACTGCTCCGCGCATAATGGTAAGGCTCTCCAGAGGGTAGTGAGGTCTGCACAACACATCACCGGGGGCAAACTACCTGCCCTCCAGGACACCACCCGATGTCACAGGAAGGCCAAAAAGATAATCAAGGACAACAACCACCCGAGCCACTGCCTGTTAACCCCGCTATCATCCAGAAGGCGAGGTCAGTACAGGTGCATTTAAAGCAGGGACCGAGAGACTGAAAAACAGCTTGTATCTCAAGGCCATCAGACTGTTAAACAGCCACCACTAACATTGAGTGACTGCTGCCAACATACTGACTCAACTCTAGCCACTTTAATAATGGAAATATTGATGTAATAAATGTATCACTAGCCACTTTAAACAATGGCACTTTATATAATGTTTACAGACCCTACAGTACTCATCTCCTTTGTATATACTGTACTCTATACCATCTACTGCATCTTGCCTATGCTGTTCGGCCATCACTCATTCATATATTTTTATGTACATATTCTTATTCATTCCTTTACACTTGTGTGTATAAGGTAGTTGTTGTGACATTTTTAGGTTAGATTACTTGTTAGATATTGCTGCATGGTCGGAACTAGAAGCACAAGCATTTCGCTACACTCGCATTAACATCTGCTAACCATGTGTATATGACAAATAAAAAATACAATTTGATTTGATATTCTTAAGTCTTCTTTTAACCCTTCTCTTAACCCTACTCTTAACCCCATCCATACCACATTTTCCCTCTGGTTTGGTTTGGGAAGGTAGGTCTGCATAGGTCACCATATGTTAGAAGTAAAGGAAGGACCATTACTCTAAGCCTGTTTAAGTCTGAGATAGGGCTGTTATGGTAACCATATTAACGCCACACCGGTGGTCACGAGTCATGACGACAGTCAAATTCCCCGTGACCATTTAGTCACAGTAATTAGGCTTCTCCAAGCTCTGATGCTGCTTATGGTCATAAGTAGCCTACCAAACATGCTAACTGCTTGGTCCTCAGCACTCTATTGTTCCTCTTATCACTCTGCATCGATGCAAATGTAATTGAAAATCTAATCAAACACTTACATTTACATTTACATTTAAGTCATTTAGCAGACGCTCTTATCCAGAGCGACTTACAAATTGGTGCAATCACCTTATGACATCCAGTGGGACAGTCACTTAACAATAGTGCATCTAAAACTTAGGGGGGGTGGGGTGAGAGGGATTACTTAACCTATCCTAGGTATTCCTTAAAGAGGTGGGGTTTCAGGTGTCTCCGGAAGGTGGTGATTGACTCCGCTGTCCTGGCGTCGTGAGGGAGTTTGTTCCACCATTGGGGGGCCAGGGCAGCGAACAGTTTTGACTGGGCTGAGCGGGAGCTGTACTTCCTCAGTGGTAGGGAGGCGAGCAGGCCAGAGGTGGATGAACGCAGTGCCCTTGTTTGGGTGTAGGGCCTGATCAGAGCCTGGAGGTACTGAGGTGCCGTTCCCCTCACAGCTCCGTAGGCAAGCACCATGGTCTTGTAGCGGATGCGAGCTTCAACTGGAAGCCAGTGGAGAGAACGGAGGAGCGGGGTGACGTGAGAGAACTTGGGAAGGTTGAACACCAGACGGGCTGCGGCGTTCTGGATGAGTTGAAGGGGTTTAATGGCACAGGCAGGGAGCCCAGCCAACAGCGAGTTGCAGTAATCCAGACGGGAGATGACAAGTGCCTGGATTAGGACCTGCGCCGCTTCCTGTGTGAGGCAGGGTCGTACTCTGCGGATGTTGTAGAGCATGAACCTACAGGAACGGGCCACCGCCTTGATGTTAGTTGAGAACGACAGGGTGTTGTCCAGGATCACGCCAAGGTTCTTGGCGCTCTGGGAGGAGGACACAATGGAGTTGTCAACCGTGATGGCGAGATCATGGAACGGGCAGTCCTTCCCCGGGAGGAAGAGCAGCTCCGTCTTGCCGAGGTTCAGCTTGAGGTGGTGATCCGTCATCCACACTGATATGTCTGCCAGACATGCAGAGATGCGATTCGCCACCTGGTCATCAGAAGGGGGAAAGGAGAAGATTAATTGTGTGTCGTCTGCATAGCAATGATAAGAGAGACCATGTGAGGTTATGACAGAGCCAAGTGACTTGGTGTATAGCGAGAATAGGAGAGGGCCAAGAACAGAGCCCTGGGGGACACCAGTGGTGAGAGCGCGTGGTGAGGAGACAGATTCTCGCCACGCCACCTGGTAGGAGCGACCTGTCAGGTAGGACGCAATCCAAGCGTGGGCCGCGCCGGAGATGCCCAACTCGGAGAGGGTGGAGAGGAGGATCTGATGGTTCACAGTATCGAAGGCAGCCGATAGATCTAGAAGGAT
Organism: Oncorhynchus gorbuscha; assembly: GCF_021184085.1. NCBI lineage: Eukaryota > Metazoa > Chordata > Actinopteri > Salmoniformes > Salmonidae > Oncorhynchus > Oncorhynchus gorbuscha. The sequence continues at coordinate 18,055,825 of NC_060181.1, read as the reverse complement.
GAGAGCAGAGGAGAGAGAGTTAGCTTTAGCAGTGCGGAGCGCCTCCGTGATACAGAGGAGAGCAGTCTCAGTTGAATGACTAGTCTTGAAACCTGACTGATTTGGATCAAGAAGGTCATTCAGAGAGAGATAGCGGGAGAGCTGGCCAAGGACGGCACGTTCAAGAGTTTTGGAGAGAAAAGAAAGAAGGGATACTGGTCTGTAATTGTTGACATCGGAGGGATCGAGTGTAGGTTTTTTCAGAAGGGGTGCAACTCTCGCTCTCTTGAAGACGGAAGGGACGTAGCCAACGGTCAGGGATGAGTTGATGAGCGAGGTGAGGTAAGGGAGAAGGTCTCCGGAAATGGTCTGGAGAAGAGAGGAGGGGATAGGGTCAAGCGGGCAGGTTGTTGGGCGGCCGGCCGTCACAAGACGCGAGATTTCATCTGGAGAGAGAGGGGAGAAAGAGGTCAGAGCACAGGGTAGGGCAGTGTGAGCAGAACCAGCGGTGTCGTTTGACTTAGCAAACGAGGATCGGATGTCGTCGACCTTCTTTTCAAAATGGTTGACGAAGTCATCTGCAGAGAGGGAGGAGGGGGGAGGGGGCGGAGGATTCAGGAGGGAGGAGAAGGTGGCAAAGAGCTTCCTAGGGTTGGAGGCAGAAGCTTGGAATTTAGCGTGGTAGAAAGTGGCTTTAGCAGCAGAGACAGAGGAGGAAAATGTAGAGAGGAGGGAGTGAAAGGATGCCAGGTCCGCAGGGAGGCGAGTTTTCCTCCATTTCCGCTCGGCTGCCCGGAGCCCTGTTCTGTGAGCTCGCAATGAGTCATCGAGCCACGGAGCGGGAGGGGAGGACCGAGCCGGCCTGGAGGATAGGGGACATAGAGAGTCAAGGGATGCAGAGAGGGAGGAGAGGAGGGTTGAGGAGGCAGAATCAGGAGATAGGTGGGAGAAGGTTTGAGCGGAGGGAAGAGATGATAGGATGGAAGAGGAGAGAGTTAATGACAGCCCATGAGCTCATGTTGTGCAACATTTCTATAGGGTATGCAAATGCATGAGAAGATAGAGTTTTGATGTCCTCTATTAAAAAGAGGCGGAACCCATCAGCTTTCTATAGGCTAGGCCTACAATAACTATTTGTCAACTTTCATAATATTTAGCAAATTGCTTGTCTTTACAACAGGAGTATAGCCTACAGTACCTGGCTGGCATGAAAATGAACCATGGGAAATGTGTCCTCCATTCGCTATTTATGTGCATAGATTACATGTATTTTTTCCCCTGCCCCTGTCTTGAGAAAGGAGCATGATAATGGTCTATTCTAAATCAAAACAAATTCCAACATACAGTACCATTCAAGGGTTTCATTATTTCTTCATTATAGTAAGCAAAAAAGTGTTAAATAAATATATTTTATATTTGAGATTCTTCAAAGTAGCCACCCTTTGCCTTTATGACAGCTTTGCACACTCTTGACATTCTCTCAACCAGCTTCATGAGGTAGTCACCTGGAAAGCAGTTCAATTAACAGGTGTGCCTTGTTAATTTGTGGAATTTATTTCCTTCTTAATGTGTTTCAGCCAATCAGTTGTGTTGTGACAAGGTAAGAGTGGTATACAGAAGATAGCCCTATTTGGTGAAATACCAAGTCCATATTATGGCAAGAACAGCTCAAATAAGCAAAGAGAAATGACAGTCCATCATTACTTTAAGATATGAAGATCAGTTGATCTGGAAAATGTTAAGAACTTTGAAAGTACAGTCGCAGAAACCATCAAGTGCTATGATGAAACTGGCTCACATGAGGACCGCCACAGGAAAGGAAGACCCAGACTTACCTCTGCTGCAGAGGACAAGCTCATTAGATTTAACTGCACCTCAAATTGCAGCCCAAATAAATGCTTCACAGAGTACAAGTAACAGACACATCTCAACAGCAATTGTTCAGAGGAGACTGTGTAAATCAGGCCTTCATGGTCAAATTGCTGCAACGAAACCACTACTAAAGGACACCAATAATAAGAAGAGACATGCTTGGGCCAAGAAACACGAGCAGTGGACATTAGACCGGTGGAAATCTGTCCTTTGGTCTGATGTGTCCAAATTTGAGATTTTTGGTTCCAACCGCCATGTCTTTGTGAGACGCAGAGTAGGTGAACGGATCTCCACATGTGTGGTTCCCACCATGAAGCATGGAGGAGGAGGTGTGATGGTGTGGGGGTGCTATGCTGGTGACACTGTCTGTGATTTATTTAGAATTCAATTTCTTAACCATCATGGCTACCACAGCATTCTGCAGGGATATGCCATCCCATCTGGTTTGCGCTTACTGGGACTATCATTTGTTTTTCAACAGGACAATGACCCAACACACCTCCAGGCTGTGTAAGGGCTATCTGACCAAGAAGGATAGTGATGGCGTGCTGCATCAGATGACCTGGCCTCCACAATCACTTGACCTCAACCCATGATGGTTTGGGATGAGTTGGACCTGCAGAGTGAAGGAAAAGCAGCCAACAAGTGCTCAGCATATGTGGGAACTCCTTCAAGATTGTTGGAAAAGCATTCCAGGTGAAGCTGGTTGAGAGAATGCCAAAAATGTACAAAGTTGTCATCAAGGCAAAGGGTGGCTACTTTGAATGATCTAAAATCTAAAATCTATTTTGATTTGATTAACACTTTTTTGGTTACTACATGATTCCATGTGTTATTTCATATGTTTAATGTCCTCAATATTATTCTACAATGTAGAACATTGTAAAAATAAAGATAAAACCCTTGAATGAGTAGGTGTGCCCAAACTTTTGACTGGTACTGTATATTATTTAGTATATGTAAAGACAAGATTAAATCAAGATTAGTCTGATGGGTGACAATATTAGCCTATTATATTATCATTTGTGAATGATGCCCAGCTTGTGCAGTGTCGTGCAAATTCTAATCAAAAGGAAGAGAGACTGCAGATTATTCACTTCTTAGTATAAGGTTTACAAATCTGGAGCCGGTTAACAATCCACTCAACAACATTGCAGAGTTAAGAGCCAAACAAGCAAGAGTTGGGTTTCAGCCTTTATAGGAAAATACAACCAGTGTCTGCATGGCAGTTTAGCAGATGTGTGAGGATCATGGTGGGAACATAGTGCACAAACTAGTGATAACGCCAGTTTTGTTACTGCCCCTTTCTGCTGGTAGAATGTTCTCTGCTGCTCAAGCTAGTCTCTGTGCTCTTCATATCTCCACGCAGCTGTGCCCTTGAAAGATATGAAAAGAACAGGATGGACCAAAATCTGTGGTCATTCTTAGAGGCTCTTTGTCTTTGGCCGCGCGACCAAGTCTCTCAGAAACAAGAGAGGAAAATACAATGGCTTCTTACATGAGAGAAACAGACAGTGGAAATGTACAGGTTTAAGGCTCATACAGTGCATTTGCATAATAATGTTTCTAATTTTGCCACCATAGCAGTAAGGCAAGAAACAGCATATGCCTTTTTTGTTGTTTTTGTTCAAATCATAATCGCACACCTCATGTAGCCTAGCCCATATGCCTATATGTTTTAATGAGGTTTGTATCACACCTCATGTAGCCTAGCCCATATGCCTATATGTTTTAATGAGGTTTGTATCACACCTCATGTAGCCTAGCCCATATGCCTATATGTTTTAATGAGGTTTGTATCACACCTCATGTAGCCTAGCCCATATGCCTATATGTTTTAATGAGGTTTGTATCACACCTCATGTAGCCTAGCCCATATGCCTATATGTTTTAATGAGGTTTGTATCACACCTCATGTAGCCTAGCCCATATGCCTATATGTTTTGAGGTTTGTATCACACCTCATGTAGCCTAGCCCATATGCCTATATGTTTTAATGAGATTTGTATCACACCTCATGTAGCCTAGCCCATATGCCTATATGTTTTAATGAGGTTTGTATCACACCTCATGTAGCCTAGCCCATATGCCTATATGTTTTGAGTTTTGTATCACAACTGAAGGGGCCAAATTACTTCTTAAAATGAAGCAAATTAATCCGCTTTACAACAGGTGTAGTGCCTAACACACACAGTGGTTGAGTTTAAAGTTTGGGGAACATAGTTTTCACCATAAAAATGCACCTTTATAATAAAAGCATTACATGCATAATTGCATTTGTGATCATTTTTGAGAATTCCCGCTAATTGATTGCATTTTGGAACATTTGATCTTATAGCCTAGTATGTGCATTGCTGCGCTTAATGTGAGAAATTGCTTAATAGTTTATCAACATTTTAAGCTAAACGTTCTGATCGGTTGCATCAGCCTCATTGGTTTTTGTTTTTGATGCTAGTGGTTGTATTCATTTGGGAGCTATCGCATTCCAGACTATGTTTGGAATATTTATTTCTCGCACAGAATAGAATAAGTAAATTTTTATATTATGCAGGATAGTAGATTGACATAGGCTAGTGCTTTTGATATTCGTTAGGCTTACTCATCTTGTTGGCTGATGAATAGTAAATATGGATAATTCTTCAATATGCGCCTTGGAATTTCGCAGTTGCATCCCTGATGTGTCTGTCTTCACTTGTAGCCTGTGAGAAGGACCCGATCACATGACGGGCTTAATAAGAATTTAGATATCTGAGAGAGCCATGTGAGTGAGAGGTGCTTTGGAGCACTCAGCCGGGAGAAGGGTATTATAGTTATTATATTCATCCCAAAGGAACAACTACCACACAAAGGGGATGCTGCCGGGAAAATCGAGACATTATCAAGTGCTTGTCAAATTGTGAATGAGAGACTGATAAAGTGTGTGCAGCCTGCACAAAAAATAAAGCAGAGCTCATGCCTTTTCAAATCATCATTAGGGTCGCATCATGCAGCCTTCGAATGTATTAAAATCAAAACATACAGCCCAACGTTTGTATCACAACTCAAGTTGCATACATAACCCTAAATTAAGCATATAGGAGGACAAGTGTCTTTGTTACTCACTCAACACAGAAAAGCCGCATGTGAAACTCCCTCAAATAATTTGGAGAAAATATCCTTTCTATTTTATTCAGCTATGTTCTATTGTATTCTTCATACTATAATATAAAATAATGCCACTGAATTCTCTGCAAATCTTGTCTACTAAATTAACTAGTGTATACGGCCATATGGCATAGCCAGACCTGGGCCTAACATAAGGATAGCTCAGAGTATGCTATTCTGTTCAACTGAAAAAGACTACATTTTCTTCATATCATGTTTCTTTATACTGGTCTAAAATAAATAATGGATTTATGTGTATTTATGGTGTAAACTATATTATATTGATTTATTAGACTTTTTAAAATGTAGATATTCCAAAGATTTATGTCAGTGGCTTGTAGGCTATGTGTGGAAGCCACGAGATGCTAAATGTGTTTATGTTAATTAATGGCCAATTACCGTGAGACTGGCAGTTATTTGCTTGACAATCACCAGCTGACAAAATGTCATGACCCCCACAGCCCTAGTGTGAGAGTATTTAAGGTACTCTTTAACATTGACATCTTGCTCAACCTTCACTTCTGCCTCAGCCCTAGCCATACCACAGTAATTCAACACCTTTTCACTCTTGTTGTTGCAGATGGACCGTGATCACAAATCCCATTTTGGTCCAGGATTTGGACTAACCACGCCCTTTATGAGGAAACCCAGCTCATCGTGTGTCGTTTGCCGACTGAGGTTCAACTCAGAGGTAGGCAGAGTTTGACCTCTTACAGGGCAGTACCAGGGATGCTGCAGAGTTTCACCACATACAGGGCAGGACCAGGGATGCTGCAGAGTTTCACCACATACAGGGCAGGACCAGGGATGCTGCAGAGTTTCACCACATACAGGGCAGGACCAGGGAAGCTTGCAGAGTTTGAACTTAACAAGTATATATATAATAAATGTTGTGTGGTGTTGACCAGTAGATATATACTAAGTGTTGTGTGGTGTTGACCAATAAATATATACTAAGTGTTGTGTGGTGTTGACCAGTAGATATATACTAAGTGTTGTGTGGTGTTAACCAGTACATATACTTTGCGGATGGCACAGGTTTGATATTGGATGAGATGTATGAGATGAAAATCTCAGAGTTTATAAGTTGCTCTGGATAAGAGCATCTGATAACTGATGAAACACTAATAATGTTAGATCTCTGGCTTGACCCTGTGGCTATATGACTTGATGACTTGAGTTCTTACTACTGCATGGTCATTGGAGTTGTTGTCGCTTGTGTGACTCAGTGGTTCTGGTTCTATTCTCTCTGTGTAGAGCCAGGCCTCATCCCATTACAATGGTACCAAACACTTCAAGAGGCTCAAAGCCCTCGACCCACTGGACTGCAAGACCAGAGCCCCCGACACAGTATCCAAGGAAACCACGACCAAGAGCGTATCACCCTGCCTTGTGCCGCCCAGCTCAGAACCCAGTTCAACAGGTTAGTGTGTGTGTGGTGTGTGTGTGTGTCTAGCCACTTTAAACGATGCCACTTTGTTTACATACCGTACATTACTCATCTCCTATGTATATACTGTACTCGATACCATCTACTGTATCTTGCCTATGCCGTTCTGTACCATCACTCATTCATATATCTTTATGTGCATATTTTTATCCCTTTATACTTGTGTCTATAAGGTAGTAGTTGTGGAATTGTTAGGTTAGATTACTCGTTGGTTATTACTGCATTGTCGGAACTAGAAGCACAAGATTTTCGCTACACTCGCATTAACATCTACAAATAAGATTTGATTTGATTTGATTTCAATGACTGTACCGTGGTCGGCCTTGAACTTCAGTGGCTTCAATGAGAGGGGGCAGTCTTTCCCCTTGTGTGCACTGCGTGCATACGTGTGTGTGTGTGTGTGTGTGTGTGTGTGTGTGTGTGTGTGTGTGTGTGTGTGTGTGTGTGTGTGTGTGTGTGTGTGTGCGTGCGTGCGTGCGTGCGTGCGTGCGTGCGTGCGTGCGTGTGCTTGCGTTCATGAGTGCATGTGCACGTGTTTGTGTGCACCTGTCTATCCTCACTGTCAAAAAGTGCAGATGGACTAAAAGGCTGAAAGGCATTAAACACCCCTTCCTCTACATTACCCTAAATACATATTAAATAAAGTGCATTCAGGAAAGTATTCAGACCCATTTACTTTTTCCACATTTTATTAAATTACAGCCTTATTCTAAAATTAATTAAATATTTTTTTCCCTCATCAATCTACAAACAATACACTATAATGACAAAGCAAAACCAGGTTTTTAGACATTTTTGCAAATGTATTTAAAAAATATCACATTGGTATAAGTTTTCAGACCCTATATACATGTATACATACATACAGTTGAGTCTGATTCTTACATACACCTTAGCCAAACACATTTAAACTCAGTTTTTCACAATTCCTGACATTTAATCCTAGTAGAAATACCCTGTCTTAGGTCAGTTAGGATCACCACTTTATTTTAAGAATGTGAAATGTCAGAATAATAGTAGAGAGAATGATTTTTTTCAGCTTTTATTTCTTTCATCACATTCCCAGTGGGTCAGAAGTTTACATACACTCAATTAGTATTTGGTAGCATTGCCTTTAAATTGTTTAACTTCGGTCAAACGTTTCAGGTAGCCTTCTACAAGCTTCCCACAATAAGTTGGGTGAATTGTGGCCCATTCCTCCTGACAGAGCTGGTGTAACTGGGTCAGGTTTGTAGGCCTCCTTGCTCACACACGCTTTTTCAGTTCTGCCCAAAAATGTTCCATAGGATTGAGGTCAGGGCTTGTGATGGCCACTCCAATACCTTGACTTTGTTGTCCTTAAGACAGATTGCCACAACTTTGGAAGTATGCTTGGGGTCATTGTCCATTTGGAAGACCCATTTGCGACCAAGCTTTAACTTGAACTTTAACCTGACTGATGTCTTGAGATCTTGCTTCAATATATTCACATAATTTTCCATCCTCATGATGTCATCTATGTTGTGAAGTGCACCAGTCCACAACATGATGCTGCCATCCCGGTGTTTAACGGTTGGGATGGTGTTCTTCGGCTTGCAAGCGTCCACCTTTTTCCTCCAAACATAACAATGGTCATTATGGCCTAACAGTTCCATTTTTGTTTCATCAGACCAGAGGACATTTCTCCAAAAAGCACGATATTTGTCCCCATGTGCAGATGCAAACCCTAGTCTGGAATTTTTATGGCAGTTTTGGAGCAGTGGCTTCTTCCTTGCTGAGCGGCCTTTCAGGTTATGTAGATATATGACTCATTTCACTGTGGATATAGATTAATTTATAACAGTTTCCTCCAGCATCTTCACAAGGTCCTTTGCTGTTGTTCTCAGATTGATTTTCATTTTTCGCACAAAGGACGTTAATCTCTAGGAGACAGAACGTGTCTCCTTCCTGAGCGGTATGACGGCTGCGTGGTCCCATGGTGTTTATACTTGTGTACTATTGTTTGTACAGATGAATGTGGTACCTTCAGGCGTTTGGAAATTACTCCCAAGGATGAACCAGACTTGTGGAGGTCTACATGTTTTTTCTGAGGTCTTGGCTGATTTCTTTTGATGTTCCCATGATGTCAAGCAAAGAGGCACTGAGTTTGAAGGTAGGACTGGAAATACATCCACAGGTACACCTCCAATTGACTCAAATGATGTCAATTAGCCTATCAGAAGCTTCTAAAGCCATGACATCATTTTCTGGAATTTTCCAAGCTATAAAGGCACAGTCAAATTAGTTTATGTAAACTTCTGACCCACTGGAATTGTGATACAGTGAATTATAAGTGAAATAATCTGTCTGTAAACAATTGTTGGAAAAATTACTACACAAAGTAGATGTCCTAACAGACTTGCCAAAACTATAGTTTGTTAACAAGTAATTTATAGAGTGGTTAAAAAACTAGTTTTAATAACTCCAACCTAAGTGTATGTAAACTTCCGACTTCAACTGTATATTCTCAGTCTTTAGAGGTTCAAACGCAGCACTTTGCTTGTGTGTTTGTAATGTATGCAGATCTGTGAGTATGTATGCATCCACAGCTGTAGGAGTTTGCGTTGCTTGTTAATCTCTGCAGATCTGGGAGTGTGTATGTGTCTTTATATCACAAGAGGTTGGTGGCACCTTAATTGGGGTAATGGCTGGGGCGGAATCAGTGGAATGGTATCAAATCCATGGTTTTCCATGGTTTCCAGGTGTTTTATACATTCCCTTATCATATTTGTTGGTGTGCATGAGTGTTTTAGAGAGTGGGAGGCATATTGTTTGATAAATATGCGACATAGTAAGAGACCATTTTGATTTCATGCGATAGCGATAGAGTGAGTTTTTCTGTGTGTGGAAGAAACAGGGGAGCTTTGTGATGATGACTTTGTCAAACAGCCTTATTGCCATTTTAGAGAGACAGTCAATGAAAACAGACAAACAAACCCTCACAGGCCTAATCACCATTACCAAGGCAAGGTTCCCAAATTCCCTATTTCCAGTCTGTCTCACTGCAGATAATGGAGTATAATCATCTCAATCCAAGCCTCTAATTTTTCTACTCTGAGAAATGGAATCAGATTCCCAGAGGGGTAAATCCAGATTAATTAAGACCATGGAAGAACTACTCTGAGAAATGGAATCAGATTCCCAGAGGGGTAAATACAGATGAATTAAGACCATGGAAGAACTACTCTGAGAAATGGAATCAGATTCCCAGAGGGGTAAATCCAGATGAATTAAGACCATGGAAGAACTACTCTGAGAAATGGAATCAGATTCCCAGAGGGGTAAATCCAGATGAATTAAGACCATGGAAGAACTACTCTGAGAAATGGAATCAGATTCCCAGAGGGGTAAATCCAGATGAATTAAGACCATGGAAGAATTGGACAGAAAGGGACCTTTTGGACCTGAATGCCTAAACAGGTGCTCAAATTTGACCCATTTTGTATTCCCGCTCATACAATGAGACATCTATGTTTTCATCACTGGAAAAGATAAACAGTTGAGTTTAATATAATTTAAAAGCTTATTAACAGAGTTGTCCATATATTTTAAAACGTCTTGAAAGAAAACATTTTTTAATGAATACAATATATTTTTTAACCTTTAATCTCAGATTCTTCTCATATTCGCATATGTTGTAGCCTAGAACCGATGTGAGGTTTTTGTGCTGTGACTTCTATCTCTTGAATGGTTTGAATGTCCCAAAAAGTAACTTTCTGAGCAAGTCAACAATGGGCAAATACTGTATGTAATGAAGGTTTTGTTCAAATCAAAAGGGGTGCTGTCAAAAAGCGATTGAATTCAAGTGGATTTACCCATAGGAAATCTTGGATTGTTACCAAGATTACAGCTAATGAATCTCATACACACTGGTGTTCTTTTATCTGTCTCCGTGAGTTATGGTAAGAGTTGAGAAACTTGAGATGCTTGCGAAAATGGGCCCTGGTCAAAAGTAGTACACTAGATAGTGAATAGGGTGTCGTTTGGGACGCAGACCCTGCAGTGGTAATCAGCATTAGAGACTCTATTAGAGGTTGATGTAGGAAAGAAGAAAGCATCAGAGTTAACTTATCTCCCACCACTGTCACACACACAAACACTCTCCCCACTAATTCACCATTCACCACACTCAAATTTGTTTTCATTTTACGATGACAGAAAATGGAGGGATAAACCCTTATCACGATGCTCTTTTCTAATCTTCTGTGTAGATGTCACAGCCGGAGCCGTGTTGTCACCACCCTCTGCCTCTAGGGTGGTTCCATCGACCTGCAGCCCATCTGTATCCATGGAAATGCCCTCTGACCCCTCTCTGTCACTCTGTCCCCTGGTGGAGAAGGAGATGGAGGGAGAGGTGGAGGAGGTTGTGGAGTCGGAGGAAAAGAAGGCTAAGAGACTACTATACTGTTCTCTCTGCAAGGTGGCGGTCAACTCTGCATCCCAGCTACAGGCTCACAACAGTGGTGAGAATGAAGCTTTACTGACCTGTTTGTGCACAGGTGTGTGTCATCATCATGTTGCAACAAGTCCGTCTTCTTAATCATTGCTCTCATCGGGTCAATACCACACCAATCGATCACTCACTCCCTATTCCCAAGGGCTAGGTCATTATTGCCATCTTGATCTGACAGGTAAAGTGATGAAGTTTGAATATACCCTGATGAAGACAGCTTGGCTGTCGAAACGTTGGATATTAAATATTTGTATCTGAAAAAACAACAACCAAAAAACGCATATTACATTTTTGCTTCTGAGCTCCTAGAGTGTGATGTCCCACTTTGTTAATACTGTACTTAGTTGGCGTCTCTGCTTCTAACCTTTGACCCATCTGACCTTTCACCCTGTCAGGCACGAAACACAAGACAATGCTGGAGGCCAGGAGCGGCGACGGAGCCATAAAGTCATTCCCCAGGTCAGGGGTCAAAGCCAAGCTGGCCACTCCCACTCAGGTGTCGACTGGGCTGCAGAACAAAACTTTCCACTGTGAGGTCTGCGATGTGCACGTCAACTCCGAGACACAACTCAAACAGGTTAGTTGTATACTGTATTTAAACTGAAATCCGCCCTTTTATGACTATATATACATCTGCGTTCCAGAGATGAGAGGAAAAAGATGGATTTTAATTAGGTTTAGTGTTTCCGTTAATTTCCTGTGACCTGATGAATCATTGAGCTAGACTGACCCATGTGGCTAAGACATCTCCTTCTCCCTCATCCCTGTCACCCCCCACTCCTCTCTCCACCCGCCCCTCTCTCTCTCCTCAGCACATCAGCAGTAGAAGGCATAAAGACCGTGCAGCAGGGAAGCCAGCCAAGCCCAAGTTTAGCCCCTATGGTCTGCCTCCTCAACGCAACCAGAATCTGCAGACAGTGAGTACCACATTATTGTCTTTTGGCAGTACTTTACTGGAGGTTTTGTTGTGGACTGTTTGTGGTTTACATCTGGTATGATTGGATTGGAGTTGTTTTGCAAAGTGTTGTAGATTGTGGAACAGGTGTGATAGCGGTATGGTTGTGATCACGTTGTGATTTAATTGTAGACCGGTTGTGATCATGTTGGGATTTAAATGTAGACAGGTTGTGATCCTGTTGTGATTTAATTGTAGACTGGTTGTGATCATGTTGTGATCATGTTGTGATTTTAATTGTAGACTGGTTGTGATTTAATTGTAGAAGTGTTTTGATCACGCTGTGTGTGGTTTCTAGGTTGGGATCACTCTGAGGAAGGAGGACTTGGCAAAGCCTCTCGTCTCGCGCCTCTTACAGAGCCATCTCTCCCTCGCTGCTGCTGCTGCCATGGCAACCCTGTCCCCGTTCCATTTGCGCCCTGCCCTTACATCTGGCTCCGCCCTCTTTCAGACTCAGCCCCTCCACCAGCCCCTATTACATCCTGCCCCAGGACCTCTCCGTACGGCACATACATCAGTTCTGTTCTCACCGTACTGACACAGACCTGAACCAGATTTGGCCTACTACTGACTCAGACCCATGTCAGATGGACCAGAACTCAACTCTGTGGGACCCGTGCAGACAAACTGCAGTCTGTAAAGTTGGAAACAGAGTTGGGATCAGATTCAGAGTATTTATCTCTACTGACCATCTTGGACCAGGGTGTCTATGTTGGTTTTTGTGCGATGCTTGAGTGTGTGCGTGTGTGGGTGTGTGTGTGTTCATGTGTTCGTTCGTGTGTTTGTCATGAAATATTAGTATTGTTTTTCAATAAAGAATTTGTTGCTTACCTTGATACTAATCCCTCTTTGGGTCCCGTTCAAGAATTTCTCAAAAACTGAAATGAATTAAGAGACGCAGATCCTTCATTTTGGCTTCAAACGATGGGCCTCAATTATTTATTACTTACAGGTAATCCCCTTGGCTTTACTTCTTCAGATAAATCACAACAGGAATGTGCTCCTTGACCGTGACTTTATTGTCTGGGAGATGCTGCTGTGCACAGAAGGACCCAGGCCCCATGAATCTCTGTAGAGATCCATTTAATCAGACATATGTTGGTATATCTAATGTTTTGGTGGGAGGTAGTCTATAAGAAGGGGTTAACCCCTATCAAATACAACTATTTGATAAAGACATCCTTAACAGTATTTTTTACAATATACATATTATCATATGTACTCTGTGGAGATGGGAGAACCTTCCAGAAGGACAACCATCTCTGCAGCACTCAATATGGTAGAGTGGCCAGACGGAAGCCACTTCTCAGTAAAAGGCACATGACAGCCCCCTTGAAGTTTACCAAAAGGCACCTAAAGGACTCTGATCATGTGAAAGAAGATTATCTGGTCTGATGAAACCAAGATTGAACTCTTTGGCCTGAATGCCAAGCGTCACGTCTGGAAGACACCTGGCACCACCCCTACGGTGAAGCATGGTGTTGGCAGCATCATGCTGTGGGGATGTTTTTCAGCAGCAGGGACTGGGAGACTAGTCAAAGTAAAAAAAAGATCCTTGATGAAAACCTGCTCTTGAGCGCTCAGGACCTCAGACTGGGGTGAAGGTTCACCTTCCAACAGGACAACGAACTGAACCACACAGCCAAGACAATGCAGAAGTGGTTTCGGGCCAAGTCTCTGAATGTCCTTGAGTGGCCCAGACTTGAACCAAATTGAAAATATCTGGAGAGACCTGAAAGCTGTGCAGTGACGCTTCCTATCCAACCTGACAGAGCATGAGATGATCTGAAGAGAAGAATGGGAGAAACTCCCCATTGGTGTGCCAAGTTTGTAGCGTCATACTAAAGAAGAATTGAGGCTATAATTGCTGTTAAAGGTGCTTCAACAAAGTACTGAATAAAGGGTCTGAATACTTCTGTAAATGTGATATTTCCATTTTCTTTTTTATACATTTGCAAATAAAAATGTAAAAATCTGTTTTTGCTTTGTCATTATGGGGTAATTTGTATAGATGAATGATTTTTGTTTTGTTGAATATGGCTGCAATATAACAAAATGTGGAAAAAATTAAGGGGTCTGAATAATTTCTGAATTTACTTCATCTAAGGAACTGTTTCAGAGGAGGACATGTTTATAATTTGCTGAATCCCAGTCAACCTTCAGTGACTAAGAATACCAGCATACATCTGAGAGAAAAGTAGAAGTGCTTTTTGGGGATTCTAGTGGTACATGTAAAGTGCTTTTAGCCTAATGGCCACGATGAAGGAAGGCTCTTATATAAACAACGTCCCACTCATTAGATCAGATCTCCTGCTGCTCTTACGGATGTGCTTGAAGGATCTAAGAAGCACTGCCCATTCTCTTCAACTCAGTGGTTTGTTTCCAGTGGTTTGAGATGAGATTAGCAAGATGGATTGTGTGTGTGTATGTAACATTTTAGATATGCTTCAATTTACCACTTCAATCATTTCAGAGGTCATGACCTTCATGTTACCTTTGAACCTACTGCATTGCTCATGGAGTGGTCATCAGTCTCTCAGAAATAAACCCGATTCCTGTGTAACGGATGTGAAACGCTAGCTTAGTTAGCGGTGGTTTGCGCTAAATAGCGTTTCAATCGGTGACGTCACTTGCTCTGAGACCTTGAAGTAGTAGTTCCCCTTTTGTGGAGCGATGGGTAACGATGCTTCGAGGGTGACTGTTGTTGATGTGTGCAGAGGGTCCCTGGTTCGCGCCCGGGTATGGGCGAGGGGATGGTCTAAAGTTATACTGTTACACCTGCTATATTAGAAACCGAAGTCCGCCACTAATGCTAATATCTACTCACAGTTGCTCCAGTACTAATAACTACAGTGCCTTGCGAAAGTATTCAGCCCCCTTGAACTTTGCGACCTTTTGCCACATTTCAGGCTTCAAACATAAAAATATAAAACTGTATTTTTTTGTGAAGAATCAACAACAAGTGGGACACAATCATGAAGTGGAACAACATTTATTGGATATTTCAAACTTTTTTAACAAATCAAAAACTGAAATATTGGGCGTGCAAAATTATTCAGCCCCTTTACTTTCAGTGCAGCAAACTCTCTCCAGAAGTTCAGTGAGGATCTCTGAATGATCCAATGTTGACCTAAATGACTGATGATGATAAATACAATCCACCTGTGTGTAATCAAGTCTCCATATAAATGCACCTGCACTGTCATAGTCTCAGAGGTCCGTTAAAAGCGCAGAGAGCATCATGAAGAACAAGGAACACACCAGGCAGGTCAGAGATACTGTTGTGAAGAAGTTTAAAGCCGGATTTGGATACAAAAAGATTTCCCAAGCTTTAAATATCCCAAGCGATAATATTGAAATGGAAGGAGTATCAGACCACTGCAAATCTACCAAGACCTGGCCGTCCCTCTAAACTTTCAGCTCATACAAGGAGAAGACTGATCAGAGATGCAGCCAAGAGGCCCATGATCACTCTGGATGAACGGCAGAGATCTACAGCTGAGGTGGGAGACTCTGTCCATAGGACAACAATCATTCGTATATTGCACAAATCTGGCCTTTATGGAAGAGTGGCAAGACGAAAGCCATTTCTTAAAGATATCCATAAAAAGTGTTGTTTAAAGTTTGCCACAAGCCACCTGGGAGACACACCAAACATGTGGAAGAAGGTGCTCTGGTCAGATGAAACCAAAATTGAACTTTTTGGCAACATAACGTTTTGCATAAAAACAAAACAGCTCATCACCCTGAACACACCATCCCCACTGTCAAACATGGTGGTGGCAGCATCATGGTTTGGGCCTGCTTTTCTTCAGCAGGGACAGAGAAGAGGGTTAAAATTGATGGGAAGATGGATGGAGCCAAATACAGGACCATTCTGGAAGAAAACCTGATGGAGTCTGCAAAAGACCTGAGACTGGGACGGAAATATGTCTTCCAACAAGACAATGATCCAAAACATAAAGTAAAATCTACAATGGAATGGTTCAAAAATAAACATATCCATGTGTTAGAATGGCCAAGTCAAAGTCCCTGAATCCAATCGAGAATCTGTGGAAAGAACTGAAAACTGCTGTTCTGCTCTCCATCCAACCTCACTGAGCTCGAGCTGTTTTGCAAGGAATGGGAAAAAATGTCAGTCTCTCGATGTGCAAAACTGATAGAGACATACCCCAAGTGACTTACAGCTGTAATCGTAGCAAAAGGTGATGCTACAAAGTATTAACTTAAGGGGGCTGAATAATTTTGCACGGCCAATATTTCAGTTTTTGTTTGTTAAAAAAGTTTGAAATATCCAATAAATGTCGTTCCACTTCATGATTGTGTCCCACTTGTTGTTGATTCTTCACAAAAAAATACAGTTTTATATCTTTATGTTTGAAGCCTGAAATGTGGCAAAAGGTCGCAAAGTTCAAGCAGGCCGAATACTTTCGAAAGGCACTGTAAATTGGCCTGGCAAGAAAATCACCCCTCGCTCGATCACAGCAGCATCCTCATCCTCCCTCTCAACATGGCTGCCATATTGCTTACATTCATTATCTGGAGCCGTGATTGAGAACATCTGTGTGTGGGATACTCCGGGTAATATTTAATATTCCAGCGCTTGTCAGACAACAGACCCCCTTTTAGCCCTCTGGCCAAGCCGGGCTGCTCTGCTCTTCACCTCATTCTGTCTCTCACATCCTCTCCCTTTCTTTCTCTCCTTCTCCCTCTCCTCCTCCGTCTCAATATCTCTTTTGCAGTCTCACACGCACGCACACAATAAAACAACACATGAAGTATCTGAAAGCGCTTTAAAGCAACAAAAAAATACGAGAACTTTAGTGAAAAACTATTAAATTCATGAGATGGAAGGTCATAAGAGGGTCGGGAAAGTTCATGGCTTGAATGTTCATTGGAGGAAGGTGGTCAAAGGGGGCAAGCAAACAAAGATGGTCTCTGAAGCAAGTCTGGGGGGCCGGCAGGCAGCACGGTGTCATCTAGGTGTCTCACCATCCATGCTGTCTGTGTGGCTTCTCCATGGTAGGATTTGGATTGAGTTTAAACTCACCTACTCCAGTTCATGGACTCTGTATAAGTGTAGCTAGTTAGCTACTCCTTCAGTACTCACAAAATGAATCACCCACTTGAGTGAAACTGTGGCAGTCAAGTGGTGCCGGAAAGCATATCACATTTCAATAATCTCTCAAAAGTAGCCTTCCAACTTAGTCTTCCCTTAGATCCTCATCACTGCACAAATCTACTGTGCCGTCTTGCTTTCAGCTTCTCTCCATCCTCAACCTCCTGACACTGGCTGGCATTCGAATCAAAACAATTGCCAGCTAGCCAGCTAACATTAGCTAGCTAGCCAAACAAACAAACGGTCTAAGTCTGTAACTGAGGTGGCCTGTAATAAAAAAAAAGAACGGACACAAGTTTATGTCTGCAAAGTTCTGGAACTTTCTTTATTCGGAAGAATGTTTTTTTTTCTCTTGTTCAATTGTCTATTTTCTTGATTGTACTTTTAAAACCTTCACATCAAACAAGTGCACACTTTCAATTACACAACATAAATGCTCTTTACCTCGAGCAGAATTCTAAAATATTCCACAAATAACCCTGTCTTACTGTATGATTTCAAATGAAAACCAAAATGTATATCACATTCATACAACATAAACATTTATATATGAAGACAAAAATAACTGAATGTATTTCTACATGCTGCTACTGATATAGAAAACTGACAACAATACATTCAGCTGTAAAATAGTGGCACCTCTGTAAAAATCGTCTCTCTCTCATGCACCCGCACTGTCTGCACTAAAAGTCCACGGTCCAGACTGAGCGTGCACGGCCAGTTTACCAGCTCATGAGCACAATTTTACATAAAACCAATAACATGTAAAACAAACTCATAAATTCCTAACAAATGGATTCTTTATAAAATCTCCTAGACAAAATTCCGTACAAGTGAGCTACTCAGTAAACATAGTCTCTGTGACTTGTAAATTGTTTTTACCTCAGCTAGCATCAAGCTAACATATACTCTCACTCATTGTATATCATGTGCTTCTCTCACTCAGTTCGACACAAAACCAACACAAAACCATTCCTAATGTGATAATACCTTGACAAAGTTGTTTTACAGCATGTTATTACATATTCATTCTATATTAGAATGTTTGGAAGTTTTGTTACATACATGTAATAGTAGAAAAAATGGACACAAGTTTACGTCTGCAAAGTTCTGCCGCTTTCTTTATTCTGAAGAATGACGCATGTGCTTGGCCAGAACTTGCTGTTTCTCCTACTACCACAGTGCAACAGCGCCATCTATTTGCCTGATGGAATACTAATGCTAAAGCATGCAGAATATGCCATTTAGATTAATTAAGACAAATATATAAACAAATTGGTTAAAAAATATCAAAGGGGTGTCTGTTTTTAATGAGTTTGTTTTCAACCCAGTACACTCTCCCCTCCTTTTTTTGATGACTCCTGTCATCTATTTGTTTGCTGTCTATAGTCAAGTCAATTTCTATTCAGTGTTGAGCATGTCCAGACAAGTGGTGTTCCTTCATGTCAGTAACCTCCTTGTAACACTAGATAAGTCATTATGTTTCCAGGCACCATGTAAAAATTGAGCACAACTGTGTTTGAAACTTGCCTCCATAACTGGTATGACAGTTGTGTTACGTGGAGTGGAACAGGGGAACCCAAGAGCAGACTCAGACGCAAAGACTGGGATGAAGTAACCAAGGTATTTATTGATACACAGGGGGAAGATGGAGTGCAGACCAGGGGAAGCTTGGGCGGGTTGCAGGAAACCAGGTGCGGAGGCTGAGGCTGGAGCAAGAGGGGTTGGAACAGAGGTAAGCAGGTCCGGAGGGGGAATCCAAGGGAGCAGTAGAGTGGGGTAACCAGGACAGAGTAGCAGGATGACGTGACGTAGGACTGGAGAGAGGAAGCAGAGTCAGAGCGGGCAGAATGCCCAGAGATTACGATCTGGCAGCGTGGAAGTGGCAGGGCTGAGTATTTGTAGAGGTCTTGATTATGGAACAGGTTGCAGCTGGTGGGGATCTGCTCTGACTCCAGCACACCTGTCTCCGCCCACACAATCACACACACACAGAGAGAGGGGGAGAGGGAGAGAGCACTAGGGGAGTGGCGGCAGGTCAAGGAGACACAGAATGAGCAGTAGAGGGCGTGACAGGAGCAGATGTAACAAGTTGTCCCAGACTCTCATAGCTAAGCATTTCTCTGGGCCTTCCAGTGCGCTTGGACCTTCTCACAGGTAAGTCTTCCTTTCCATTGACCTCTTGCCACTGTACTAGCACAACATCTTGGAGTTCCTCCTGCACTTCATCCTCCACTCCGTGCTGTTCAGGTCCTTCAGACTGCTGCTGGATCTGTTCTATTTTCTGTGCCACTGTAGGTCTGAACTCCTGAGCAGTAGCTTGCAGTCTGGTATGTCACTCTGGTTGACTTGGTTGTTGTCTGACATCGATCTGTTGGACCCGAGGACTATGCTGGTTAGTATAGTAGCTTTCCTCTTCATCTGAACTGTCAGATTCTTGGTCAATCAGGCTACTGACGGTTGTCTGTTTTTATCTTGGTGTTTTCACAGGTTTGGATAGAGTGTCTTGATGCACTGGCAAGTCATTTACAGGTAACAGGAGGTTCTGGTACACAACGAGTGTTGTCTCCAGACTCTGACTGGATGTTATGCACTGGACCCTCTCTAATTCTCTCCACAACTCTATGTATTGTCTTCTCCCAGTAAACACAGAGGTTCCCGGGGCCACCGCTTTCCGATAGGTTCCTCACAAGGACTCGATCACTTTCACTGTTGCCCACTTCTCTACGGATGTTTGTTGGGTTCTTGTCACTATTTCTGGTTAGAGGTTGAACAGTAGGTCGATAGGAAGGCGAAGGGCTCTGCCATACAGGAGGAAAAATTGTGAGTATCCCGTTGCCTCATGCCTTGTGTAGGTATAGCCATGGATGATGTTTGGTATATGGTCTTTCCACTCTGTCTTCTTCTCTTCTTGCCGAGTACGGAGCATCTGCAGGAGTGTTCTATTAATCCATTCCACAGGGTTACCATGTGGATGGTATGGGGTATTTCGGGAGTGTGAGATCCCTGCAGATCCCTGAGAGTGTGAGATCCCTACAGATCCCTGAGAGTGTGAGATCCCTGCTGATCCCTGAGAGTGTGAGATCCCTGCAGATCCCTGAGAGTGTGAGATCCCTGCAGATCCCTGAGAGTGTGAGATCCCTGCTGATCCCTGAGAGTGTGAGATCCCTGCAGATCCCTGAGAGTGTGAGATCCCTGCAAGCTGCTGGAGTCTCTGGAACCGGTTGTTCGCAAGCCCTTGGTCGTGGTGAAACTTATTAGAGGAACGAAGTCTTGGAATATCTTCTCAGCTGAAGCTGCAGTTTTTCCTGACTTGTTCTTCATTGGTTAGGCCTGTGCAAAGCATGTGAAATAATCGACCAGTACAATAATATATTCATAGCCTCCTTTGCTTGGCTCAAGGTGCATGTAGTCGACAGAGAGAAGCTCAAATGGTGCACTGATGGTGATAGAACAGTAATCAGTAGCCTGATGACCTAGAGGCCGGAGAGGGAGTATACGTGACAAGTGTGCAGGATAATCAGTAGCCTGATGACCTAGAGGCCGGAGAGGGAGTATACGTGACAGGTGTGCGGGATAATCAGTAGCCTGATGACCTAGAGGCCGGAGAGGGAGTATACGTGACAGGTGTGCGGGATAATCAGTAGCCTGATGACCTAGAGGCCGGAGAGGGAGTATACGTGACAGGTGTGCGGGATCATCAGTAGCCTGATGACCTAGAGGCCAGAGAGGGAGTATACGTGACAGGGACATTTCTGCTTGATACATGCACACTGTTTGATCACAGTCTTTTATTTCATGCTGCCAGTGAAATGTTTCCCTGACTAGATGGATCACTTTGTCTGCTCCGTCGTCATGTAAGTTCTTCAGCACCACTGACTTCAGCTTGCTGGTTAGTACAAGTTGTTTTCTTTTTCCTGCCTTTCTGTACAGGATTCCATTTTCCATGACCATCTTGTTCCACTCACTAGTCTCTTTATTTCTGTTCCCGTGAGCTTTTTCTCTTTCTCATTTGGATTCCATCTTGTTTTTCAGTAAGATGATTTCTCTGATTGCAGCATCCTCATGTTATGCAGCCTTAATATCCTCTGGTGTGATGGCAGGCACGCCTTCAGGTGACACACCACCCTCTCTAGAGTTGACTTGCAGCACAGCCACCCATGGAAAATCCTAATTTTTCACTGCTCTACTTCCTTGCCATTCCGCTGAGATTACTTCTGGTGGAATATATACTGTGTATTCACCCATGTGGTTGTGGAGAACGACAGGACAACGAGACAGTATGTCAGCGTCTGCATTCATTTTCCCAGGCCTGTATTTCAAGTCGAAGTGAAAGTCAGCCAACTCCCCAACCCAGTGGTGACCTACTGCATTGAGTGTAGCTGTGCTCAGAACATAAGTCAAAGGCTTGTTGTCTGTGTTTACGGTATAAGGTGGGTGCATAGTATAGACAGTCTCTAAATTTGTCACAGATCGCCCATTTAACTGCTAAAAACTCAAGTTTGCCAGAATGGAGGTGGTAGTTTTTCTCTGCTGGAGTTAACAATCTGGACCCATACCGATTACACATAGTCTCCCATTCTGATGTTGGTAAAGGACAGCCCCTAGACCCTCATTGGAAGCATAAGTGTGGAGCAAAAATGGTAAGTCACAGTCTGGGTACGCTAGTATGGGTGGATTGGTTAGCATGTCAACCAACTTGGCTATGATGGCTCTGTGTACAGCCGTCCACTGAACTGGTGTCTTGGGATTCCATTGTCCATTGCTAACCTTTTTGGTCTGGGTTTTTCCTCTGGTTGATTTGGGCTATTCTTCTGATGGACTTTGTAGCAACTCAAATATGGGTTTGGCCATCCTGGAGAAATCTTGGATGAACGACCTGTAGTAGCCGAAGAATCCCAGCAGTGTTCTGACCTCTCCAACTGTCTGTGGGTCCGTCTTCTTTAGCCGCAAAACACAGCCTCCAAGTCTTTTGGGTCGATTTGTACTGCCTTGCTGGATACGATCTGACCAATGTACCTCACTCGGCGTCTGAAGACTTCACACTTTTCGGGCCCAGTTTGATACCGTGCTTCCTCATCCGACTAAGCACTCTTCTTAGGCCTTCCACATGTTCACTGAACGTCTTGGGATAGCAGAGAACATCTTCCAGATATGAAGATCAGCTGTCGTCTCTCATGCTTTCTGGAACTCCTTTCATACACCTCTGGAAAGCGGGTGGGGCGTTGGTCAAACCAAAGGGGATGCGAACCAACTCATATAGAACCCAGGGGGTGCTGAACGCGGTGGCTAGTCTTGAGCATTCCTCGACAAAGCCTTGGTGGTAAGCACTGCCTTGGTAGAGTATCAAGAACCATGTGTGTCCCCCTAGGTTATCCAGCAGGTCTTCTAAACCTTGGCAATGGATGATGGTCAGGGATGGTCTTGCGATTCATCTCCCTGAAGTTGACACATAACCACAGGCTGCTGACCTTCTTGCACACGCAGACCACCTGGGATGAATATGGAGATTTGTTGATCCAGCCTCTCTCCAGTAGGTTTTGGACATATTCTTTCATTTCTTTGTATAGAGGTTTCGGGAATGGAGTTGTAACTTTTCTGGACAGGCGTGTGATCCTTCAAGTTGAGTTTTAAGGTTCGGAATGCAGCCCATATCTCCATCTTCCTGTGCGAACACATCAGATACTTCATTTAGCATTCTTCTAACTATTTTTTGTTCCTCTTCCAGTAGATGTTCTAAGTCAACAGGCAGGTGCCATTTTTCTCTGGATCCAACTGGTGTGTGACACTCTCTTCTCATGGTGAAGCTGAGTGGAGCATTGAAAATCATTACTAGACTGACTCACATGCTTCTTCTCACAGTCAGGTGCTGTGATGACAGGTCTGATGTCGTCCATCAACTCTACCCAACCCAGCACTGTTCTCTGAGAGAGAAAAATGTCATGTTGTCTGGAATTCTGAATTTGAATCTTTACCACCATCGAGGCTCCACAGGACACATCCACGAGGCATAGAAACAGCTGAAAACCTTCTGGTCAATGGCTGTCCATGGCTGGCTCGAACACAATTGTTCCTCCCTTCGGCCAGGCCCTGATTCTAAATTTTAACTCAGCTATTTGACCTGTAGGAATGGTAAGACCTTTCTTTCACACTTTCACCAGACAGCTCTGAGACATTTCTTCATTGGCCATCACTTTAACCTCTTGGTCCTACCTGGCACGCAGGCATCCCATCTAGAGCTCTGGAAATGCAAATGCGCTACGCTAAATGCTAATAGTATTTATAAAACTAAAACGTTCATTAAAATACACATGCAGGGTATTGAATTAAAGCTACACTCGTTGTGAATCCAGGCAACAAGTCAGATTTTTAAAATGCTTTTCGGCGAAAGCATGAGAAGCTATTATCTGATAGCATGTAACACCCCAAAAGACCCGCAGGGGACGTAAACAAAATAATTAGCATGGTCGTCGCTACACAAACCGCACAAATAAAATATAAAACATTCATTAATCAATATTGGGTCTTTTTTTCGATTAAATCGGTCCATATATAGCCTAGATATCGATCTATGAAGACTGTGTGATAAACGGAAAAAAATAACGTTTCATAACGTAACGTCATTTTTTTTAATTAAAAAAGTCGACGATAAACTTTCACAAAACACTTCGAAATACTTTTGTAATGCAACTTTAGGTATTAGTACACATTAATAAGCGATAAAATTCATCAGGAGGCGATGTCAATTTTATAGGTGTCTGTTTCGAAAAAATGTCTTGGAGAGAGCTCGACCAAAACATCCGGTCGGTTAGACCAAGAATCAATTGCGAATCAAATGACAAGACTCTAGACAATGTGTGGAAGCTGTAGGCACTGCAACCTCGGCCTCATTTAATTCGATTCACTTTGAACAATTCCTTGAAGTCGCGGATGGATATTTATTTACATTTTCAGTGATCAGATATTCCTGCACTTTTCGATGAAACGCACGTTCTGTTATAGTCACAGCCGTGATTTAACCAGTTTTATAAACGTCTGAGTGTTTTCTATCCACACATACTAATCATATGCATATACTATATTCCTGGCCTGAGTAGCAGGGCGCTGAAATGTTGCGCGATTTTTAACAGAATGTTCGAAAAAGTAGAGGGTCGACTTAACAGGTTAATTGCAGAGACCATGATTTCAACCGCTTTTTCTTTTACATTCATCAACTCACTCAGCAGTGCACTGAGACTGACACCATCAGTCTGTTTTTTTCTCTGATGAGTTCCTCTATGACTTTAAAGTCTAGTACTGGACAGTCTACACAGCTCTGACTAACTAGCATAGGCACACGTGTGGCCATTTCCCATGTTTACTACTAAGAAGCTCCAGGGACACTTCAATTCATCCATCAATGGGGACAGTAGTTCAGCTTGCTGCAGACATGGACGTGGAGCTGGCCTTCAGTTAACAAAGTCTCAAGGGTTTGGATCTCAAACCTTGGCAAAGAGTTCTCTACTGGCAAACAGTGCTGCTACATCAGTAACCCTCATCAATCCAGATACCTGCTCTGCAATCAGCATGTGTTGACCCATTGCTCAGTGTCTCTGGTTGTTGTGTTGTTGGTCTCGGTCAGTGACTGATAATAGTATCAGTCAGTCATTGTCTGTGGCTGATAATAGTTAATCAAGTTGATCATGCAGGTGAAGTAGATAGGACAATCCCTTGTCCTTCAGCTTCAGTATCTCCTCACCCATGATGTAGTCAAAAAGTTCTGGTTTGTTAGACTCCGATGCCTCTGGAATGTCTCTTTCGCTCTCATTGTCTAGTGCCATTGATAGTGTGTGCAGCTGGCTTCCTTTCATTGATGGGTGGCAGGTAGCCTAGTGGTGAGGGTAGGACTAGTAACTGGAAGGTTGCAAGATCAAATCCCCGAGCTGACAATGTAAAAATCTGTTCTGCCCCTGAACAAGTCAGTTAACCCACTGTTCCTCGGCTGTCATTGAAAATAAGAATTTGTGCTTAACTGACTTGCCTAGTTAAAGGTAAAATAAAAATAAATAAAAATAACTGTTTCTGAAGATTCCAAATAATCTTGTGATGCTTTATCATTACTGGATAATGGATGTCTTAATCTGCTCTCTGGTGACTCTCAAAGTCGACCCTGTAGCCTCAGCTCTCTGGATAACTCTTGCAGTCTTCATGGCAGCTCTGACATCTGTATCACCCAGTTTTAGGATCAGCAATTCACCAGATGGTAGCGCTATCCTGGACAAGCACCCAAACTTGCTACTCCGTGCTGGATTCTGATTATATTAATTGTTAATTCTTAAAACAACACGTTTGTATGGAAGAAACACCGTAATTGATTCATTATAAAAAATATTTACAAAATGTCCACCCCCTCAAACCAGTGCCTCCACTCCTCCAATGCCATTGGAAAATAAAATAGCTGTAGCTCAAAGATGAGGAGGCACTGGGAGGAAAAGGACTGACAGGTCCCTGAAACTACAGTGAAGCGTCCCGGACGAGGTAAGCGGGGTTCTTGGGAAGCCGGGGGCTGGGGGGGACGCGCTGCTGACAGCGGGGGTTACTGAGAGGCTGGAGGGTTACGGTAGTGGCTTGCTGTCTAGCAGACAATCCACAGACTTGCTGCAGCAATTTATGGAAAGCGCAGTCGTGGCATTCCACCAAGGTCTGGAATCCATCCGTAAGGCTGTGAAGTAATTCCTCGTATCTTCCAATGGTGGCTCTGTGGGAGGACAGCATCGCGGAGCTGGTCCGATTCTTCTGGGTCAGTCATGGCCAGTTCGTACTATCCGGACTCAGGATATGACCTAGATGCAGACAGTTAGAATAACAGATGTTTATTTACAAAACAGGGGGCAGGCAAACAGGTCAAGAGCAGGCACAAGTCAGTAATCCAGGGCAGTGTCAGAAAGGTACAGAATGTCAGGCAGGCTCAGGGCAAGCAGAATGGTCAAAACTGGGAAGACTAGGAAAAACAAAACTAGAGCACAGGAAACACAGGAACACACTTGTAGGCCTTGACAGGAGAAGACAAACTGGCAACAGACAACAAAAAACACAGGTATAAATACACAGGACATAATGGGGACAAATGGGAGGAACTTCAAAGTTATGGTCGCGTCACGGCAGATTTCCTCCTCTTCCTCTGAAGAGGTGAAACAAGGATCGGACCAAAATGCAGAGTGGTAAATGTCCATGGTTTTAATAGGAAAACTCAACATGAACACAACTACAAAACAAGAAACATGAATAACCGAAAACAGTTCCATGTGGCACCAACACTTCCAGCCCTGCTTCCGTGCTGCCTCTTCAAACCGCCGCCTCTCCGCTTTGGCTGCCTCCAGCTCTGCCTTGGGGCGGCGATATTCCCCAAGCTGCATCCAGGGTCCATCTCCATCCAGTATCTTCTCCCAAGTCCAATAGTCCTGATTGCGCTGCTCCTCCTGCTGCTGCCTGTCACCACGCTGCTTGGTCCTGTTTTGGTGGTGATTCTGTAACGGTTTTCTTCCGCTGAAGGAGAGGAGGACCAAAATGCAGCGTGGTTAGTGTTCAACATCTTTAATATAGACGATTAACGAGAACACTACAAAATAACAAATAACAAATGTAAAAACCGAAACAGTCCTATCTGGTGCAATGACACAAAGAAAGAAGACAATCACCCACAAAATACCCAAAGAACATGGCTGCCTAAATATGGTTCCCAATCAGAGACATCGACAGACAGCTGCCTCTAATTGAGAACCAATCTAGGCAACCATAGACATATAAAACTACCTAGAAAGGATACAGACCCATAAACATACAAAACCCCTAGACCAGACAAAACACATAAATCCCCCATGTCACACCCTGACCTAACCAAAATAATAAAGAAAACAAAGATAACTAAGGCCAGGGCGTGACAGCCTCCCCTAACCCAGACGACGCTGGGCCATTTGTTTGCCATCCTATTAGTCAACCATGGTCTGCCAGTGCTGTGATAAGAAATTGTGTAAAACAATGAATGTAAAGAATTGATCTGCACTGTATGTGTGTTAGCTAGCTAGCCAGTCAGTTGTAGAGGTTTGATTCCATACATTGTGTCAAATTAACTGCCAATATCCAAACATTCCATTCAAGCAATGCAGCCAATCCACTGGCTCAAATCAGTTGATGATAGGACTTAGACAAGTTATAAATGCAACAAGTACTGACATTGTATCATATAATAGCACTCACAGCTTTCAAAGCCCCATTCTGTAACTTTGTAGGTTCATGACATCCTCCCTCTAGTAATTAATTTAATAGGATCTCTATAGCAATGGCATACACGATGTCACAATTATGATGTTGTTATCCTAAGATGATGGTAGAAAAATGGTCTAGCCATGTACAATGTTACAATTTCAAAATGTTTATAGTGTAGCTCTGAGATTGTTACAAAGCCTCTTTTTATAACGTTAGATTGTTAGTGTTTCTCTATTATAAAGTAGGTAAAGCAATGCTATTTTGATGCAGCAATGTCAGATTGAACACTGTTCTTCTATATTAGGGAGCAACACACAATCGTCTCAACAGTGTTTGAAAAAGGCATCTGTCTAAAATTGACTCTATAAAACAATAATCCCAGATTTTCTGGGTTGTTTCTCTTTAAGTGTTTGCTTTGGGTCTGATTGACTCTCTCTGCGCTAGGATTTCATTATCATAAATTGTGTGCTTGGCTCTCCACATTTTCCACATTTAATTTTGGGTTGTGTTTTTTGGCCTGGGGAGGGGGAGCAGAGAGTACAGCTAATGCATTACATCTGCTGGGAGGGAGAGCTCCAAATCGACCTGATCACTGGGTAGAGCAACGCGGGGCTCTTATTTGCTGAGATGGACCCGCCTGGTGGTCTGACATGTCTTCATTGGTGTTGTCTTCAGCTAAACAGTGATGTATAGATGAATGGACGGATGGGTGGGAGGATTGATTGGTTAACAGCTTTTTTGTGAATGTACTAAAAAGGCAGGTAACACATCCAGTGTCCATGTCAGAACCCTCTCTTTCATCAGTCAGTCAGTCAACGAGTCAGTGGACGTGTTGGAGTGCTAAGCCGAAAGTAGCCGAATGTTGACAGGAGTCGACGTGTAGAGTCGGGGGAGGTACATGCATTCGGGAAAGTATTCAGCGCCCACTTTTTCCACATTTTGTTACGTTGCAGCCTTATTCTAAAATAGATTCAATTGTGTTTTTCCCTCATCAATCTACACACAATTTCCCATAATGACTAAGCATAAACAGGTTTTTAGACAAAAAATATATTAAATATTACATAAGTATTCAGACCCTTTGCTTTGTTGAAGCACCTTTGGCAGCGATTACAGTCTTCTTGGGTATGATTCTACAAGCTTGGCACACCTGTATTTGGGGAGTTTCTCCCATTCTTCTCTGCAGATCCTCTCATGCTCTGTCAGGTTGGAAGGGGATCATTGCTGCACAGCTATTTTCAGGTCTCTCCAGAGATTTTCGATCAGGTTCAAGTCCGGGCTCTGGATGGGCCACTCAAGTAAATTCAGAGACTTATCCCAAAGCCACTCCTCCATTGCCTTAGCTGTGCGCTTTCTGGTCAATGTCCTGTTGGAAGGTGGACCTTTGCCCCAGTCTGAGGTCCTGAGTGCTCCGAAGCAGGTTTTCATCAAGGATCTCTCTGCACTTTGCTCTGTTCATCTTTACCTCGATCCTGACTCGTCTCCCAGTCCCTGCTGCTGAAAAATATCCCCACAGCATGATGCTGCTACCACCATGCTTCAGCGTAGGGATGGTGCCAGGTTTCTTCCAAACGTGACGCTTGGGATTCAGGCCAAAGAGTTCGATCTTGGTTTCATCAGACCAGAGAATCTTGTTTCTCACGGTCTGAGAGTCCTTTAGGTGCCTTTTGGCAAACTCCAAGCAGGCAGTTATGTGCCTTTTTTACTGAGGAGTGGCTTCCATCTGTCCACTCTACCATAAAGGCCTGATTGGTGGAGTGCTGCAAAGATGCTTGTCCTTCTGGAAGGTTCTCTCATCTCCACAGAGGAACTCTGGAGCTCTGTCAGAGTGACCATCGGGTTATTGGTCACCTTCCTTTCCAAGACCCTTCTCCCCCGATTGCTTAGTTTTTCCGGGTGGTTAGTCTTGGTGGTTCCAAACTTCTTCCATTTAAGAATAATGGAGGCCACTATGTTCTTGTGGACCTTCAATGCTGCAGAATTTCTTTTGGTACCCTTCCCCAGATCTGTGCCTCCAGCCATTTTGTATCTGGACTCTACAGACAATTCCTTCGACCTCATGGCTTGGTTTTTGCTCTGACATGCACTGTGTCGTGTATTTACTATCATTAAATGAAGACTTTTCGTTTTTATCAAAGATTCTCTGTAATTAGTATTACGCGATTAAACTGAATAATCATGTAACTGTAATTAACTAGGAAGTCGGGGCACCAAGGAAAATATTCAGATTACAAAGTTATAATTTCCTAATATAACTTTTTAGATATTTGAATATCTGATCAATAGTCTTCTGAATTAATGAATTATTTATTTACCTCACGTTAGTCTCATTCCAAACGTCGTAAATTGTTCGTTATCTGCACGAACCCAGTCTTCGTATGTGGTCCTTCTGTAGCTCAGTTGGTAGAGCATGGCGCTTGTAACGCCAGGGTAGTGGGTTTGATTCCCGGGACCACCCATACGTAGAATGTATGCACACATGACTGTAAGTCGCTTTGGATAAAAGCGTCTGCTAAATGGCATATATTATACATCAATTGTCTTAAATAATTGATTTATTAACTAACTAAACAATCACAGAAGTGCACACACAAACAAACAAAGTAAATATGGTTACAAGAAATGATAGGGGAATGTGCCATAGTGGGCTAAACCGGCATGGCGGCTTGTTGTACAAAAGGGAAGTGGGGGTCGACTGAGATGAGGCACTACAAAGTTGATAATTGAAATGCTAATCTTTTGCACATGAACGCTCACTCATTCGGGAACAATTGCAATCAATATATATATTTACGCTCAGTGTGTCATCGTGGTCTCTGTTAAAAAGTTTGTTTCTGTTGGAGAGTTTGTCCACCCTCTCTGTCGTGGTTAGAATGGATAGTTCAGAGTGACATTCATTCATGTCGTTATGGATAGATGTTTCGGCGGTTGTTGTTCTTCGCGTTCAATGATACCGAATTCCTAGCTGCAGACTAGTAATTAATTAATTGATAGTCTAAGAATTTAACCACGTGGTATGGTTAAAAGATTCAGCCATCTACTCAAACCTTGGCTCTCTTGTTATCGAGGTAAGCTGGTCTGCAACCTTTGTCCTCTCGTAATTGAGGGAAACATGGTCTGTTGAGAAATTCTCAAAGTGGGGGTTTTATTCGGGAGTTGCAGAAAAGGGCCTGTCCCAGGATGCCCGACCCTAACTGAGCTCAGGGGCGGCTCTCTGATTTAGTTAAACTCAAAAGGGAATTGGAGTTTCCTTCATTAAACAGTCCAAAATCACATTACACAATTTTACAAACAGTATCATCCTCACTCATTCATCTTATTCAACAATTAGATGTAAACCTCATAACAGAGGCTATTATATAAACAGCATTATGGTAATGTGGTCGTATTATCTCTCATCAGTTTCACCAAATTGTACCAAACGGACCAGTTCGTAGCTGGATTCTTCACCGATCTTTTATACCTTCTCCAGAATATAAATGTTGTTCAGACCTCAAGTTCTGTGAGGTGGAAGAAATTCCTTTGTTCTCTATGAAAATTCACTCTGTCTCTATACTGTGGCCATGAGGAGATAATCTCCTCCAGGAATTTACGACCTCTCTGACCACAGCAGCCTGTGTGTAGGAGACAGGGAGAGGGGGATGGGGCTTGTTGTACCCAAAGAGGGCAATGTCATGACAACTGTCATCTGTGGGGCCTTGTATAGATAGCTGTGTACCTTTCCAAATCATGTCCAATCAAGTGAATTTACCACAGGTGGACTCTAAATTGTAGAAACATCTCAAGGATGATCAACGTAAACAGGATGCACCTGAGCTCAATTTTGAGCCTCATAGCAAATGGTCTGAATACTTATATAGAAAATGTATTTTTGTATTTTGTTTTGAGTACATTTGCTTAAAATTCTAAAAACCTGCTTTTGCTTTGTCATTATGGGGTATTGTGTATAGATTGATGAGTTTTTTCTTAATTGAATCAATTTTAGAATAAGACTGTAACATACTAGAATGTGGATAAAGGGAAGGGGTCTGAATACTTTCAAATCAAATCCAATTTTATTTGTCACATACACATGGTTAGCAGATGTTAATGCGAGTGTAGCGAAATGCTTGTGCTTCTAGTTCCGACAATGCAGTAATAACCAACAAGTAATCTAACTAACAATTCCAAAACTACTGTTTTATACACAGTGTAAGGGGATAAAGAATATGTACATAAAGATATATGATATATGAATGAGTGATGGTACAGAGCAGCATAGGCAAGATACAGTAGATGGTATCGAGTACAGTATATACATATGAGATGAGTATGTAAACAAAGTGGCATAGTTAAAGTGGCTAGTGATACATGTATTACATAAGGATGCAGTCGATGATATAGAGTACAGTATATACGTATGCATATGAGATGAATAATGTAGGCTATGTAACATTATATAAGGTAGCATTGTTTATAATATAATAATAATATATGCCATTTAGCAGACGCTTTTATCCAAAGCGACTTACAGTCATGTGTGCATACATTCTACGTATGGGTGGTCCCGGGGATCGAACCCACTACCCTGGCGTTACAAGCGCCATGCTCTACCAACTGAGCTACAGAAGAATCTCAGTGGCTAGTGATATATTTTACATAATTTCCCATCAATTCTCATTATTAAAGTGGCTGGAGTTGAGTCAGTGTCAGTGTGTTGGCAGCAGCCACTCAATGTTAGTGGTGGCTGTTTAACAGTCTGATGGCCTTGAGATAGAAGCTGTTTTTCAGTCTCTCGGTCCCAGCTTTGATGCACCTGTACTGACCTCGCCTTCTGGATGATAGCGGGGTGAACAGGCAGTGGCTCGGGTGGTTGTTGTCCTTGATGATCTTTATGGCCTTCCTGTGACATCGGGTGGTGTAGGTGTCCTGGAGGGCAGGTAGTTTGCCCCCGGTGATGCGTTGAGCAGACCTCACTACCCTCTCGAGAGCCTTACGGTTATGGGCGGAGCAGTTGCCATACCAGGCGGTGATACAGCCCGCCAGGATGCTCTCGATTGTGCATCTGTAGAAGTTTTATTGATGTTTTATGTTAAAAACATCCTAACGATTGATTCCATACATCGTTTGACATGTTTCTAAAGGACTGTAATGGAACTTTTCAAGTTTTTGTCTGGACGAAATGCTCGCGCTCATGAAGATGGATTACTGGGCATACAGTGGGGCAAAAAAGTATTTAATCAGCCACCAATTGTGCAAGTTCTCCCACTTAAAAAGATGAGAGAGGCCTGTAATTTTCATCATGGGTACACTTCAACTATGACAGACAAAATGACAGAAAAAAAGTGTTATTCACATAATTAAAGGTAGACTTCTCCTTAATGCAACCGCTGTGTCAGATTTCAAAAAAACTTTAAGGAAAAATCATAATCTGAGAACGACGCTCAGAGCCTTAAACAGCCAGAGGAATTTTGGAATCAACAAAGTTAGAAACAACACCATAAATATTCACTTACCTTTGATGATCTTCATCAGAAGGCACTCCCAGGAATCCCAGTTTGACAATAACTGACTGATTTGTTTCATAAAGTTCCATCATTTATGTCCAAATAGCCACTTGTTGTTAGCGTGTTCAGCCCAGTAATCCATCTTCATGAGGCGCGAGCATTTCGTCCAGACAAAAACTCGAAAAGTTCCGTTACAGTCCTTTAGAAACATGTCAAACGATGTATGGAATCAATCGTTAGGATGTTTTTAACATAAAACATCAATAATGTTCCAACCGGAGAATTCCTTTGTCTTCAGAAAATCATTGTAACGAGAGGTAACTCTGTGGGGAGCGCGCGTCATGAGACAGACTCAGAGGTCTCATGAGCCCTTCCTTTATAGTAGAATCCTCAAACCAGTTTCTAAAGATGGTTGACATCTAGTGGAAGCCCTAGGAAGTCCAACCTCATCCATATCTCAATGTGTTTATTTTAATTTTATTTTATTTCACCTTTATTCGGTAGGCCAAGCTTTGAAAAACTACACAACTCAGATGTCCCACATCCTGGTTGGATTTTTCTCAGGTTTTCGCCTGCCATATGAGTTCTGTTATACTCACAGACATCATTCAAACAATACTAATAATAATATGCATATATTAGGATCTGGGACAGAGCAGGAGGCAGTTCACTCTAGGCAAGCTATTCATCCAAAGTGAAAATGCTGCCCCTATCCCATAAAGGTTAAGCCTATAGTGTATAAATCCCTTACAATAACCCATGTGTAGCCTACAATATGTATTACATTTTATTCACACTTAATAGACAATCAACAAATTTGATATGTATATTGTCGCAAGTGGGATATTTAATTTATGTTTGTTAGAAATGTTGATGTAATTACATTGTAAGGATAAAGATGTATTTAAGCTCTAAATATACATTTACCCAAAACAATAAACATGCATTGATAATAACCAATGATAGGTGGAGACATCAACAATTTGCTTACAACAAAACGAAGAAGGTTTTCTCCCACAAGTTGCAGTTGCAGAAATTTCTCCTTGACTGCAGTCGAAATTTCATGACCTTTAAACACATGATCATTGTAAAGGTAATGCAAGTAGTCGCAAGTCCTACAATTTGTATACCCATAATGCAACACACTTTGAAAAACGGTGACCAACATTGGCCTCCGTTCTTATCCTGGTTGGGGTAGAGGGCAGCATTTTCACTTTTGGGTAAATAGCGTGCCCAAACTGAACTGCCTCCTACTCTGTCCCAGATCCTAATATATGCATATTATTTTTAGTATTGGATAGAAAACACTCTGAAATTTCTAAAACTGTTTGAATCATGTCTGTGAGTATAACAGAACTTATTTAGGAGGCGAAACCCCGAGGACAAACCATTCAGATTTTTTTTTAAGTCACTGTCTTTTCAAAGTTTTCTTGGGGAATCCAGAATTCTAATCGACTTTCCTGCAGTTCCTACCGCTTCCACTGGATGTCACCAGTTTGTAGAAATTGGTTGAGGTTTGTCCTTTGTGTAATGAAGAAGTACCATAGCTCAGAACGAACGTCACGTCATGCGTACCTTTTGATAGAGGCCCGTAACCAGAAAAGTAGCGTCAGTTTGCTTTGCTCCTGTATTGAACACAGATCCTCCCGTCTTCCATTTGATCGATTATATACGTTTAGAAATACCTAAAGTTGTATTACAAAAGTAGTTTGAAATGTTTTGGCAAAGTTTACAGGTAACTTTTGAGATATTTTGTAGCGACGTTGCATAAGTTGGAAGCGGTGTTTTTCTGGATCAAACGCGACAAATAAATTGACATTTTGGATATACACTGCTCAAAAAAATAAAGGGAACACTTAAACAACACAATGTAACTCCAAGTCAATCACACTTCTGTGAAATCAAACTGTCCACTTAGGAAGCAACACTGATTGACAATAAATTTCACATGCCGTTGTGCAAATGGAATGGACAACTGGTGGAAATTATAGGCAATTAGCAAGACACCCCCAATAGGTGCAGGTGATAACAGGTGATAACCATAGACCACTTCTCAGTTCCTATGCTTCCCGGTTGATGTTTTGGTCACTTCCGAATGCTGGCGGTGCTTTCACTCTAGTGGTAGCATGAGACGGAGTCTACAACCCACACACGTGGCTCAGGTAGTGCAGCTCATCCAGGATGGCACATCAATGTGAGCTGTGGCAAGAAGGTTTGCTGTGTCTGTCAGCGTAGTGTCCAGAGCATGGAGGCGCTACCAGGAGACAGGCCATTACATCAGGAGACGTGGAGGAGGCCGTAGGAGGGCAACAACCCAGCAGCAGGATCGCTACCTCCGCTTTTGTGCAAGGAGTAGCACTGCCAGTGCCCTGCAAAATGACCTCCAGCAGGCCACAAATGTGCATGTGTCTGCTCAAACTCCATGAGGGTGGTATGAGGGCCCGACGTACTCGGGTGGGGGTTGTGCTTACAGCCCAACACCGTGCAGGACGTTTGGCATTGGCCAGAGAACACCAAGATTGGCAAATTCACCACTGGCGCCCTGTGCTCTTCACAGATGAAAGCAGGTTCACACTGAGCACATGTGACAGACGTGACAGTCTGGAGACGCTGTGGAGAATGTTCTGCTGCCTGCAACATCCTCCAGCATGACCGGTTTGGCGGTGGGTCAGTCATGGTGTGGGGTGGCATTTATTTGGGGGGCCCCACAGCCCTCCATTTGCTCGCCAGAGGTAGCCTGACTGCCATTTGGTACTGAGATGAGATCCTCAGACCTCTTGTGAGACCATATGCTGGTGCGGTTGGCCCTGGGTTCCTCCTAGTGCAAGACAATGCTAGACCTCATGTGGCTGGAGTGTGTCAGCAGTTCCTGCAAGAGGAAGGCATTGATGCTGTGGACTGGCCCGCCCGTTCCCCAGACCTGAATCCAATTGAGCACATCTGGGACATAATGTCTCGCTCCATCCACCAACGCCACGTTGCACCACAGACTGTCTAGGAGTTGGCGGATGCTTTAGTCCAGGTCTGGGAGGAGATCCCTCAGGAGACCATCCAACACCTCATCAGGAGCATGCCCAGGCGTTGTAGGGAGGTCACACACACTACTGAGCCTCATTTTGACTTGTTTTAAGGACATTACATCAAAGTTGGATCAGCCTGTAGTGTGGTTTTCCACTTTAATTTTGAGTGTGACTCCAAATCCAGACCTCCATGTGTCAGGATTTGGCCAGGGTTGTTCCGGTTTTTGGTCACTAGATGCCCCCATTGTGCCTTTTGACCTTTTGTTTTCCCTTGATCCCCATTATTATTTGCACCTGTGCCTCGTTTCCCCTGATTGTATTTAAACCCTTTGTTTTCCTCTGTTCTTTGCTCTGTGTTTGTATGTTAGCACCCAGCCCTAGTACTCTTGTTGATCCCAGTGGACAGTCCCAGTGGACTGTTTTTTGTTCTTGTTTGTTTGTTTTTTTGAGTATCTTTTGAGGCTTTTTGTGCTTTACCTTCCACCTTGTGGATTTACCTTTTGTGTCTTGGAGGATTACCGGCTCTGTGTTTCTGTCAGGACCCGGTTACGAACCCGGGTCTCCGGAGTGAGAAACAGTCACTTAACCAACTGAGCCACAAATAGTAGGCAGAACCCAGAAGATGAGGCAGACACAGCAGTACTTGAGACGGTGTATTTAATGAAGTAAAAAATGAAGTTCTTCAGGAAAACATGTAACTCCACAACCTCAAAAGGAATCCTACAAGAACAAAGGTAATCCTCCAAGACAAAAAAGGTAAATCCACAAGGTGGAAGGTAAAGCACAAAAAGCCTCAAAAGATACTCAAAAAAACAAACAAACAAGAACAAAAAAACAGAAATCCACAAGAGAGTCCACCGGGATCAACAAGAGTTATCAGAGTACTAGGGCTGGGTGCTAACATACAAACACATATGTAGTGCACCTAAAAGTAACTTTTGCAGTTAAATTCCCCTGTACCAATTAAGAAATGGGTTTCCATCTCTTGGCCAACTGACGGTTTTGTGCGTAGGTATAGCGACTGTGCCCGCTCTAGTATTGGTATTTGTGCTCTAGCCAACAGCTTGATGTTACGATGTGGGTATAGCATACTACATGATGAGATTATTATTATGGACAAAAGAGCGAGATTCTTTTTATTTGTCAAACGACAGCAAAGCATCAATCACCATGTCACCAGAATAAGACCCTTGATATGTATTGAAAGGAGCATCAAGCTCATCTCCGTGCACTTTCACCACCCTGTGAAGTTCATAACTTATTTAATCTGCAGCCTAATAAACTGCATGCTTTCCCATGATGTTGTGACATTATTTATCTGACATTATTTACTCACAGAAAAAGTTTGGAAGGAAACCTGGTTAATGTCAAGCCGTTTTGAGGATGCTGTAATTATATTTTTGAGGATGACTACAGGATATTTTTGAAGTAGCCTAATCAGATTCGTTGTGACTGGTTGTGTTTATGCAACAAATAAATAGTCATACATTTTTTTCAGAAAAAATGAGCGAGGTGAGCAAGGAAGAGCCACTCGGATTGGAGAGGAGGCAGACCATGTGTTAAGCTTGCCTGGATAACTGGGGACGACTTAGGAGTATGATCGTCTGCTACAGAAAGTGCATTCAGTATCAGAAGTCAAAATCCAGCCAGACTGGCCTGCTACTGTGCCTTTCTATGCCTTATAAACGGTGGAGAGCAGACACACAACTAATCCAAATGGAATGAAACAAATGGGTTTTGCGTTGTTATTCAACTGACATTTCCACTCACTTGGAAATAATAATGAAATGATTCATTGCATTGTGGTGTTGTAGGCTGGTCTAGGTAGGATAATTGTATTGTTCCTAAACAATAGGGGACATTTTTGAGCTGTGTGTCTCATGTCTTTACTGTTCTTTTTTTTAACCTTTATTTTACTAGGTAAGTCAGTTAAGAACAAATTCTTATTTTCAATGACGGTCTAGGAACAGTGGGTTAACTGCCTGTTCAGGGGCAGAACGACAGATTTGTACCTTGTCAGCTCGGGGATTGGAACTTGCAACCTTTCGGTTACTAGTCCAACACTCTAACCACTAGGCTACCCTGCCGCCCCTTTCATGCACAATGATACACCTGGCCTCTCCACTGCCTATCAGCTGTTCCTATTTGTTCTTGTGGATTCATATTGAGAATTTGAATGATTTTATGTGTGGTATGCAAAGGAGGCTGGTGGGATGTGCTAAAGGAGGACTGGCGCATTGTAATTAATGGAAGGGTATCAAAAACACATCAAGCATATGGAAACCACATGTTTGACTCCGTTCCATTGATTCCATTCAAGCCATTACAGTGAGCCTGTATCATTGCATGACTCATCCATGGCTTGAAGGAGG
Organism: Oncorhynchus gorbuscha; assembly: GCF_021184085.1. Classification (NCBI taxonomy): domain Eukaryota; kingdom Metazoa; phylum Chordata; class Actinopteri; order Salmoniformes; family Salmonidae; genus Oncorhynchus; species Oncorhynchus gorbuscha. The sequence goes on along the minus strand of NC_060181.1, from coordinate 18,017,712 downwards.
CTGGTACACTCATGATGGCAATCATCTTCCACCTGTATTGTAATCATGTATTGTAATCATGTATTGTATTTTACAGTATTTGTTTTCTACTTTTACAGTATTGTATGTATGTATGTATGTATGTATGTATGTATGTATGTATGTATGTATGTATGTATGTATGTATGTATGTATGTATGTATGTACATGGTATTGTATTGATATTGTATTACTGCACTGTTGGAGCTACAAACACAACATTTTGCTACACCTGTACTAACATCTGCTAATCTGTGTACACAATCAATAACCTTTGATTTGATTTGTTACATACAGTACATTTCTGACCTTTCAATATCGGATTTTTAAAAAACTTACTGTGAAGTAAAATCATAATAGTCATAATCATATTAGTACATTTGAGTGTACAAAACATTAAGAACACCTTCCTAATATTGAGTTGCACCCCCTTTTGCCCTCAGAACAGCTTCAGTTCATCAGGTCATGGACTCTACAAGGTGTTGAAAGCGTTCCACAGGGATGCCGGCCCATGTTGACTCTACAAGGTGTTGAAAGTGTTCCACAGGGATGCCGGCCCATGTTGACTCTACAAGGTGTTGAAAGCGTTCCACAGGGATGCCGGCCCATGTTGACTCCAATGCTTCAGTTGTGTCAAGTTGGCTGGATGTCCTTTGGGTGGTGGACCATAATTGATACACATGAGAAACTGTTGAGCGTGAAAAACCCAGCAGCGTTGCAGTTCTTAACACAAATGGCTGCACCTGGCACCTACTAACATACCCCGTTCAAAGGCGCTTAAATCGTTTGTGTTGCCCATTCACACAATGAATAGCACACATACACAATCCATGTCTCAATTGTCTGAAGGCTTTAAAAAGGTATCATCCCTTCATCTACAGTGATTGAAGTGGATTTAACAAGTGACATCAATAAAGGACCATATCTTTCACCTGGATTCACCTAGTCAGTCTATGTCACGGAAAGAGCAGGTGTTCATAATGTTTTGTACACTAAGTGTACAGTATATCATACTTTATTTGTTTCTACTTTACAGACATACATTTTCTTTGTGTTGTCCTCAAAATCTGTCGTAGACAAACCGGTATACATGTAAAAATATATAGGTTTATCAAACGTTTAAGTGATTGTCAATTAAGAGACGTCACATTAAGTAATAGTCAAATGTCTTCTAATAAAAAAGAAGAGATTCATATCAAAAGTAATGTGAGCATTGCATTGTGAAAAGTGTGACGCCCCTCCCTGCTCTGTCTACTGGGTTTTGCTGTACTTACTTCCTGCAGGAGATTGATGGGCGGAGAAGGAGAGGTGGGCGGAGCTGGGAGGGTCGTCAGCTCAGCTGTGGCATAAAACCACTGTTTCCCCATTCAGCAAGAGATTCCTCTCTCCATGCATGCCTTTGGTTGTTTCCTTGTGGCTTTGTTGGTTGACACCTAATTTACTGACCATCACGCCTCATATGATTATTGTTGTGAGTGTTTACTTTATTTATGAAATAAATACATTTTGTTATTCCTTTACTCAGTGTGAGGTTTCTTATTGTTTGTTACAATCTTGAGCCAGGTTGTAACAAAGGCAATTACTTTATATGAACATGTATTGCAATGTGAAACATGTATTACTAGATGAAACACTGATTTAAGTTTGGTGAAAAGTGACTGATTTTGTGTTGTACTTAGTTAATTGCGGGGAGGCAGGTAGCCTAGTGGTTAGCGCATTGCGCCAGTAACCGAAAGTTTGCTGGATTGAAACCCCGTGCTGACAAGGTAAAAATCTGTCGTTCTGCCCCTGAACAAGGCAGTTAACCCACTGTTCCCTGGGAGGCAGTCATTGTAAATAATAATTTGTTCTAAACTGACTTGCCAAGTTAAATAAAGGTTCAATAGAAACAACTGCCGTTCTGATGATCTGTTTTGAGTTTTGTATTAAAAGTTGTAAATGTACAACATACTTGTGAAAACGTTCACCAAATCGATAAAAAATTAACTGTACTCATCTCTAGTCATTCTGATAACCAGGAGAGGCATTAAGACTGATGGCAATAAACACAGCTGCATATCCAGACCAAACCAGACATGATCTGTGTCCCAAATGGTAGCCTATTACCTATGTAGTGCACTATTTTTTTCCAAGGGCCCATGTGGCACTATAGGGTACCATTTGGGACACAAACGTTGTCTGCCTATGATTATTTCTACCCAGAATTGACGTCCCCTTGAGGATAAAGTGTATTGAATTGAATGGAAACATGATGTGTCAGACAAACATGAGACAGTGAATGTGGTCTCCCGCTGTCAGTGAATGTGGACTCCCGCTGTGTCAGTGAATGTGGTCTCCCGCTGTGTCAGTGAATGTGGACTCCCGCTGTGTCAGTGAATGTGGACTCCCGCTGTGTCAGTGAATGTGGTCTCCCGCTATGACAGTGAATGTGGACTCCTGCTGTGTCAGTGAATGTGGTCTCCCGCTGTGTCAGTGAATGTGGTCTCCCGCTGTGACAGTGAATGTGGACTCCCGCTGTGTCAGTGAATGTGGACTCCCGCTGTGTCAGTGAATGTGGTCTCCCGCTGTGACAGTGAATGTGGACTCCCGCTGTGTCAGTGAATGTGGACTCCCGCTGTGTCAGTGAATGTGGTCTCCCGCTGTGTCAGTGAATGTGGTCTCCCGCTGTGTCAGTGAATGTGGACTCCGCTGTGTCAGTGAATGTGGACTCCCGCTGTGTCAGTGAATGTGGTCTCCCGCTGTGACAGTGAATGTGGACTCCTGCTGTGTCAGTGAATGTGGTCTCCCGCTGTGTCAGTGAATGTGGTCTCCCGCTGTGTCAGTGAATGTGGTCTCCCGCTGTGACAGTGAATGTGGACTCCGCTGTGTCAGTGAATGTGGACTCCGCTGTGTCAGTGAATGTGGACTCCCGCTGTGTCAGTGAATGTGGTCTCCCGCTGTGACAGTGAATGTGGTCTCCCGCTGTGTCAGTGAATGTGGTCTCCCGCTGTGTCAGTGAATGTGGACTCCCGCTGTGTCAGTGAATGTGGACTCCCGCTGTGTCAGTGAATGTGGTCTCCCGCTGTGTCAGTGAATGTGGTCTCCCGCTGTGTCAGTGAATGTGGACTCCCGCTGTGTCAGTGAATGTGGACTCCCGCTGTGACAGTGAATGTGGACTCCCGCTGTGACAGTGAATGTGGACTCCCGCTGTGTCAGTGAATGTGGACTCCCGCTGTGTCAGTGAATGTGGACTCCCGCTGTGTCAGTGAATGTGGTCTCCCGCTGTGTCAGTGAATGTGGACTCCCGCTGTGTCAGTGAATGTGGACTCCCGCTGTGTCAGTGAATGTGGTCTCCCGCTGTGTCAGTGAATGTGGTCTCCCGCAGTGTCAGTGAATGTGGTCTCCCACTGTGACAGTGAATGTGACAGCCACAATATTTACATGGCCTTTAAGTAAAATAACAGCAATGTCTCCTCTGCAATAAGATGTCTAAGGGAATGGGTAGTGTTTGTGTGAAGAAAGATTGTTGTTGTGAAGGTAATTACAGTATGTGGAATCGCAGTTACCCAATGTGGTGAATCACTTGCTTCCTCTCCCTTGCACCACAATATACAGTACACTAAGTGACTGATTCCAGGCTCCCCCTGACTCACTTTAGGTGTGTCTATTTAGGTGCCCTGCTGCTGTGTTGATAAATGAGTGTTTCTCTGTGTGTCAAGATATAATTGCTCCGTTTGACTCATGCAGAGGAAAGTAAATGAGATCATGACATGGTATTTAATTTAATGTATTATTTATGGAAGGTTTATTGAGCAGAAAGGAATGACTATTTACTGCATTGGGAGCAGAGAGAGGACAGAATGACGGAATGGGGAGGAGAGAGAGAGTGATGAGAGAGGGGAAGGGGAGACCGTTTACATTGTCAAATTAAAGTATATGATCCGTTCACACAGCCTGCTTATGATTCTTGATCCACTATGTCTAGTGATCAGGAAACAGCAGTCTGAATATTCAACCAAAAACTTTAAGAATATCATTTACATTACATTTACATTTAAGTCATTTAGCAGACGCTCTTATCCAGAGCGACTTACAAATTGGTGCATTCACCTTATGACATCCAGTGGAACAGCCACTTTACAATAGTGCATCTAAATATTTTAAGGGGGGGGGTGAGAAGGATTACTTTATCCTATCCTAAGTATTCCTTAAAGAGGTGGGGTTTCAGGTGTCTCCGGAAGGTGGTGATTGACTCCGCTGTCCTGGCGTCGTGAGGGAGTTTGTTCCACCATTGGGGAGCCAGAGCAGCGAACAGTTTTGACTGGGCTGAGCGGGAACTGTACTTCCTCAGTGGTAGGGAGACGAGCAGGCCAGAGGTGGATGAACGCAGTGCCCTTATTTGGGTGTAGGGCCTGATCAGAGCCTGGAGGTACTGAGGTGCCGTTCCCCTCACAGCTCCGTAGGCAAGCACCATGGTCTTGTAGCGTATGCGAGCTTCAACTGGAAGCCAGTGGAGAGAGCGGAGGAGCGGGGTGACGTGAGAGAACTTGGGAAGGTTGAACACTAGACGGGCTGCGGCGTTCTGGATGAGTTGTAGGGGTTTAATGGCACAGGCAGGGAGCCCAGCCAACAGCGAGTTGCAGTAATCCAGACGGGAGATGACAAGTGCCTGGATTAGGACCTGCGCCGCTTCCTGTGTGAGGCAGGGTCGTACTCTGCGGATGTTGTAGAGCATGAACCTACAGGAACGGGCCACCGCCTTGATGTTAGTTGAGAACGACAGGGTGTTGTCCAGGATCACGCCAAGGTTCTTAGCGCTCTGGGAGGAGGACACAATGGAGTTGTCAACCGTGATGGCGAGATCATGGAACGGGCAGTCCTTCCCCGGGAGGAAGAGCAGCTCCGTCTTGCCGAAGTTCAGCTTGAGGTGGTGATCCGTCATCCACACTGATATGTCTGCCAGACATGCAGAGATGCGATTCGCCACCTGGTCATCAGAAGGGGGAAAGGAGAAGATTAATTGTGTGTCGTCTGCATAGCAATGATAGGAGAGACCATGTGAGGTTATGACAGAGCCAAGTGACTTGGTGTATAGCGAGAATAGGAGGGGCCTAGAACAGAGCCCTGGGGGACACCAGTGGTGAGAGCGCGTGGTGAGGAGACAGATTCTCGCCACGCCACCTGGTAGGAGCGACCTGTCAGGTAGGACGCAATCCAAGCGTGGGCCGCGCCAGAGATGCCCAACTCGGAGAGGGTGGAGAGGAGGATCTGATGGTTCACAGTATCGAAGGCAGCCGATAGGTCTAGAAGGATGAGAGCAGAGGAGAGAGAGTTAGCTTTAGCGGTGCGGAGCGCCTCCGTGATACAGAGAAGAGCAGTCTCAGTTGAATGACTAGTCTTGAAACCTGACTGATTTGGATCAAGAAGGTCATTCTGAGAGAGATAGCGGGAGAGCTGACCAAGGACGGCACGTTCAAGAGTTTTGGAGAGAAAAGAAAGAAGGGATACTGGTCTGTAGTTGTTAACATCGGAGGGATCGAGTGTAGGTTTTTTCAGAAGGGGTGCAACTCTCGCTCTCTTGAAGACGGAAGGGACGTAGCCAGCGGTCAGGGATAAGTTGATGAGCGAGGTGAGGTAAGGGAGAAGGTCTCCGGAAATGGTCTGGAGAAGAGAGGAGGGGATAGGGTCGAGCGGGCAGGTTATCAGATAAGTAAATAACTTAATTACATATTGCTTATTGATGGATTTATACTGAGAAACAACAATCAACTCCATCCATCCAGCCCCTGCAACTTGTGCCAACTCATTATCCATTCAAACTCATCAATATTATACCAATAGGCAATTACCGATGTTGACTGAGTCATTGTGATGCTCTTGAATTAGCTTCCTGTCAAAACAGTATTATGCTGTAATTGGTCCATTGTATCTTTTTCAAGCCTTAGTGATGTGAACAAAATATAAATATTCTCCATCAGTTATTTTCCCTTCCTCCTCTATACAAACACCACAGACACAGATAAAGACATAGACACCAGAGAAGGCTCATAGGAGGAGCTATAGGAGGACGGGCTCATTGTAATGGCTGGAATGGAATTAATGGAACGGGGTCAAACACAAACATATGGAAACGACATGTTTGACTCAGTTCCATTCATTCAATTCCAGCCATTACAGTGATCCCGTCCTCCTATAGCTCCTCCCGCCAGCCTCCACTGACACACACACAGAAAAGGAGAGAGGCAGGAAAGGATGGACACTGAAAGACTTGTGAATCAAATGTCTGTTTGCTGATGATCTGTTGCTTCTGTCCCCAACCAAGGAAGCCCTATGGCAGCACTTAGATCTTCTGCACAGATTCTGTCAGACACTCTATCAGTGAATCTCAGTAAGGCAAAAATAATGGTGTTCCAAAAAAGGTCCACTTCCCAGGACAACAAATACAAATATTTAAACACAGTTGCCCTAGAGCACATAAAGAATTATACCTAGTGTGGCCTAAACATCAACACCACAGGTAACATTGTCCTTTTTAGCTTTGTTGGTAGAGCATGGTGCTTGTAACGCCGGGGTAGTGGGTTTGATTCCCGGGACCATCCATATGTAAAATGTATGCACACATGGCTTTGGATAAAAGCATCTGCTAAATGGCATATTATAACTTCTACAAGGCTGTGAATGATCTCAGAAACAAGGCAAGAAGGGGCTTCTATGCCATAAAAACATCAAACTCAACATCGCAATTAAGATCTGGCTAAAACTACTTGAATCAGTTATATGTTTGTGAGGTCTGGGGTCCACTCACCAACCAAGAATTCACAAAATTGGACAAACACCCAATTGAGACTGCATGCAGATTTCTGCCAAAATATGCTTTGTGTACAATGCAAAACCACAAACAATGTAAAACCACAAACAATGCAAAACCATAAACAATGCAAAACCACAAACAATGCAAAACCACAAACAATGCAAAACCACAAACAATGCAAAACCACAAACAATGCAAAACCACAAACAATGCAAAACCATAAACAATGCAAAACCACAAACAATGCAAAACCACAAACAATGCAAAACCACAAACAATGTAAAACCACAAACAATGCAAAACCACAAACAATGCAAAACCACAAACAATGCAAAACCACAAACAATGCAAAACCACAAACAATGCAAAACCACAAACAATGCAAAACCACAAACAATGCAAAACCATAAACAATGCAAAACCACAAACAATGCAAAACCATAAACAATGTAAAACCACAAACAATGCAAAACCACAAACAATGCAAAACCACAAACAATGCAAAACCACAAACAATGCAAAACCACAAACAATGCCAAACCATAAACAATGCAAAACCACAAACAATGCACGCAGAATTAGGATTTTACCCGCTAGTTATCAAAATCCAGAAAAGAGTAGTAACATTTTGCAACCACCTAAAAGGAAGTGATGACCACACCTAAAAGGAAGTGATGACCACACCTAAAAGGAAGTGATGTCCCCTCAGCCAGCTGGTTCTGATGCTCTGTTCACAAACACAAGCAGACCCCACAGGGCCCCAGGGCAGCAACACAATTAGTCCCAACCCAAATAATCAACAAAAAAACGGAGCAAATTGGAATGCTATCTGGCCCTAAACAGAGATTACATAGTGGGGCAGAATACTTGACCATTGTGACTGTCTCAAAAAAAAAGACAGGATATGTGCCCATTGTTCACAAAATGAGGTGGGAACTGACCTGCACTACCTAACCTAACCAAACAACATTGTAAACACCACCAATACGTATCTGTTCATCTTCCCCTACTATTCATACTACAATTACTTTGTGGTATATGGCTAATATACCATGGCTAAGGGCTGTGTGCAGGCACTCCACTTTGAGTCGTGCCTAAGAACAACCCTTAGCCGTGGTATATTGGCCATATACCACACCCCCCTTGCCCTATTGCTTAATTTTACCACGGGTGGGTCTAATTTTGAATGCTGATTGGTTAAAACTGCAATCCAGCCCATGTCTTTTCCAATGTTTACTATTAATTTCTAATACTTTTGTTTGTTGATGTAACATTTGTTTCTTCTCACCAGTGACATGTAATCATGGATGCCAAGGGAAGAACATCAAATCATTTATCTTTCATCTCTGTTTCATCATTTTTCTTCAATTCAAAACAGGCTGAATGTATCTCACCGGAGAAAGCATCCGAGTAAGAGAAACAGCGCCCCTCTGTCTCTATGTGTAGCCCATGTATCTGATGCAGTCTGGTCAATAAAGAGTATGACATTGTTGCACACCGTAGCATTGAATGCAAGGGAAGCCAGCGAGCATTTGGCCTCCCTTGACGATAAATATATAAAATATTAGCCAATCAGCGTTGAGCTAAACTGAGTGAGTTCAACTGTGAATGGTCCTGGCGCACCAAGAAGTGTCAAGGGAAGCTTGCTTGCTAGCTAGCTAAAATCATAGCTAAAATCGCCTCTTTCCTAAATTAGTCATGGATGGAGATAGGGATTTGGACATGTGGTTTTACTTAATTCTCTCTACTGGTGTAATGTGCCTCACTAGGACGAGGTGGGTGCAAGAGTCAGGAGCAGGAGAGCACTGAGGTCCAAATAGAAAATATTTATTTGGAAGTCCCAAAACACAGCAAAACAGGTCGGGAAACAAACCCAACGAAGGAACGAAGGCGCCCAACAAAACAGGAATTCGATGTGACAACAGGAGGAAAAATCACAACGGCTCAAATGACCGTGAGAATATCCTGTGGCGCAATCTAGCACACGCCCCAAACAAACACAGAAATAATCCTGCACAAAATACCAGCAGGCAACGAGGGTAATAAACCCACAGAAATTAACTCAATAGAACACAGGTGTAAGAAACAGACAGAACCAAACGAAAAAGAAACATGGATCGGTGGTAGTTAGTAGGCTGGCGACGACGACCGCCGAGCACCTCCCGATCAGCAGATGTCACAAAGTACTATACAGAAACCCAGTCTAAAACCCCAAACAGCAAGCAATGCAGATGTAGAATCACGATGGCTAGGAAAAACTCCCAAAAAAAGGCAGGAACCTAGGAAGAAACGTAGAGAGAACCAGTCTCTGAGGGTTGGCCTATCCCCCTCTGACTGTGCCGGGTGCAGATTATAAGAGTACATGGCCATTAAGGCCAGACTGTTCTCCAAGATGTTCAAATGTTCATAGATGACCTGCAGGGTCAAATAATCACAGTGGTTGTAGAGAGTGCAACAGGTCAGTAAATGTCACTTGGCTTTTCATTTCTTCTTCTTTTCTTATCATCCTCCATTATTCCTTTAATGTTCCTGTCTGCCCTTTTCTCTGCTTCTCTTTCCCACTTCATAAAATCATCCCAGTCTATTCTACTTGCCTTGCCTTTCTTGTGTTTCTTCAAAGTCCTGAAACTTCTTTCTACATTCTGCTAATAAAGCTTCACTCAATGTGCCTTTTGAGAGGAAATCCGTTACCTTGTGCCAGAGTGGTACCTGCTTCAGAATGTCCCTGCTCCACTTAAACAGCATTACCTTCGACGGTCCGGTCAGCAGGTCGGGCAAGGTTCTACCTTGCTGCTCTTGGCTCCCATTGTGAAACTCCATCTATAGACACAGACTCAGGGGCACAAACACACAAAACAAACAGTGTTTGTTAGGAACGTCTTCCTTTTTATAATTCAGAGTTTTGTCATCAAAATATTTGAATTATCTGTCATTTAAAATGTTCTATTTACATGGAAGTGCCTCCTATGCAAATGTCCATATAGGTTTTACATTTATATCTAGTTCCCAATCATAAGCAACTGTTTTACCAGTCCACTGATTAATACATTTTAGTTTACAATGTTTTTCTAACCTGCAGGAATATTTTTTACTTCTACCTCAGGACCCTGTCCTGGTATCTCTATATTACCTCAGGATACCTCAGGACCCTGTCCTGGTATCTCTATAGTACCTCAGGATACCTCAGGACCCTGTCCTGGTATCTCTATAGTACCTCAGGATACTTCAGGACCCTGTTCTGGTATCTCTATAGTACCTCAGGATACTTCAGGACCCTGTCCTGGTATCTCTATAGTACCTCAGGATAGTTCAGGACCCTGTTCTGGTATCTCTATAGTACCTCAGGATACTTCAGGACCCTGTCCTGGTATCTCTATAGTACCTCAGGATACTTCAGGACCCTGGATCTTGGACCCCCTGTCTCTCTCTATATTACCTCAGGATACTTCAGGACCGACCCTGTCCTGGTATCTCTATAGTACCTCAGGATACCTCAGGACCCTGTCCTGGTATCTCTATAGTACCTCAGGATACTTCAGGACCCTGTTCGGGTATCTCTATAGTACCTCAGGATACTTCAGGACCCTGTCTTGTTATCTCTATAGTACCTCAGGATACTTCAGGACCCTGTTCAGGTATCTCTATAGTACCTCGGGATACTTCAGGACCTTGTCCTGGAACACTTTAATCTCCAACACATGACCTGGTCCCAGAACAGGATTTTCTAAAAGTTTCCAGAACAGGTAGACTCCAATCAAGTTGTAGAAACAGATCAAGGATGATCAATGAATACAGGAGGCACCTGAGCTCGATTTCAAGTCTCATAGCAAAGGGTCTGAATACTTATGTAAATACGTTTTATTTTCTTCTAAAAACCTGTCTTTGCTTCAGGTCGGCAGGGTAGCCTAGTGGTTAGAGCGTTGGACTAGTTCAAATCCCCCAGCTAACAAGGTAAGAATGTGTCATTCTGCCTCTGAACAAGTCAGTTAACCCACTGTTCCTAGGCTGTCATTGAAAATAAGAATTTGTTCTTAACTGACTTGCCTAGTAAAATAAAAAAAGGTCCTGAGCTACAGGCAGTTAGATTTGGGTATGTCATTTTAGACGAAAATTGGAAGGTAAAGGGACGATTCTTAGGGCCGTTAAACAGCTTCATGATATGCCAAACCTGTCAGGTGGATGGATTATCCTGGCAAAGGAGAAATGCTCACTAACATTGGGGTAAATTCATTTTTGCAAACATTTGAGCAAAATAAGCTTTTCTGGGATATTTTATTTCAGCTCATGAAACATGGGACCAACACTTAACATCTTGTGTTTATATTTTTGTTCAGTATATAATATGTAAAGCATTCTAATCTGCGGGAGGGTCTACTCCTACACATTTTCTTCATTCTACACTCAAAAGAAGTGCATCGTCCTCTTACATCCGGCAATTTAATTTGTATTTTTTTCCTGTTTTTGTTTGGAACGGCAGAGTTATTGTGACGTCATTTCCAATGCCATTATGACGTCATTTTGCTCCCTCCTCCAGCCCTGTTAAAGGGACTCGTGGCCCGTCTAAAAGTAATTCATAGTCTTTCCTATTAATGACAATGCCCAGACATCGTAGATCATGCACTAGCCGCCCTGTTTGCAGGCACCGCCGCCCCAGGGTGTCCCGGCATCACAAGAGTGGAGGCCATATTTCTGAGCTAGCTCCCTCTCCTCCCTCCCTGTCTCTCCTCCATCCCTCCGTCTCTCTACAGCTGGCAACGTGATGCCGATGATCCTGAAGAACGTGCAGATCAACAACAAAGCCCTGGCTCTGGCCCTGCAGGCAGAGAAGGAGAAGGTGACGCAGGCCAACGGTATCATCCTGCAGATGAAGAGGGAACAGCAGGCTCTCTTCCTCCCCTGCTCAAGAGGCTCAAAGACCAGGAGATGCAGGCAAGCAATGTACAGGTATGATGCTGCCTGAATGGCTGAGTCAAACTGAGGAACCAAGAAAGTTGTTCCCTTCCCCCTCTCATTATATTTACGTGTGTATTTAGACTGGACCTGCACAGCTCCCTGCTGAACCACCAAAGCCAGTGGACTCCTCCAGGTGAGCTATTAAAATATAGTATCAACTGAATGCATCTTATTTCTGACTCGCAGTCAAAGAGCCACTGTTTGATGTCCAGTTTGATTCACCCCATCTACTGTCAGCTTGTGAATGTAATCAATTCCTCCCTGGAGTTTTTAACTTTTCCCTTTTGGTATTTTTGTGCAGGAGAATTCAAAGTCGTGCTGCTCTGGAAGATCTTGTAATGGCCGAAGCCCCACCGTCACCCATCAGCTCAGGTATATGAAAATTACATTTACTAACCACAGTTCCCCTACAGAACCTCTCATACCGGAAGAGACAGAGGTCCTAGTGGAGAGCCTGGTTCTAAACAACAGAAGAGGCCAGAATCCCATACAGGAGTGAAGACCGAGAAAGGCAATCCAATTGGCTCAGAGGAGTTCCAGCAGCACTCCACCCTAGGGCCACCAGCTAAACCAGCCAATCAGCAGCAGCAACCCCGGGCACAACCGAAACAGGCCCAGCCACCGCGGCCCAAACCCGAACTGGAGAGGGGCCACAAACCAGACCTCCAAAACGACTGTTGTCACGTGGTGAGCAGTGAACAACATACAAATTTCTACATTGCTGTTATAGGAAAGGATAGGCTTTGACAGCGATTCTCAACTGGTGGGTCACGGGTGTCTGAGTAAAATGTTTATTTTTTTAAATGTATTTTACTAATTTTGGGCGGTGATTTTTTTTTTTACTCTAGTCTAAACTTAAATGACTAATACAAGGTAGAGAATGTGTAGATATTATAATGAACCTAAAAAATATATATAATTGAAACTCTTTTCTTCTTCAATCATAGTTTTTTCAATGTAGATTTATTAGCAGTGCTATATAGCAGATTTGGCTGATTTAGTGGTCTCAAACCAGTGAGCTTACCAACATCCTTCATCAACAATATGAGCAATATGGAGTTATTGACAATTAAAAAGGTAGGAATGTTGTTCCCTTGTCATATAATTGCCACTGTCAATATAGCATTTATTTTTACAGATAGCATTTCAGCAAAATAATATTACGATGCGAATATTGGGTCACGACTGAGAACCTTGTTTAACTTTGGTTTCGATGCAAAGCCAGTTGAGAAACACTTGGCTATATATTGTGTCTATATTGTTTCTGGTGCTAAACTCCCTGTGTCTATCCAGTCAGAAGCTGGATAGAAGCGTCTGCTAAATGGCATATATTATTATTATTATATATTATTATTGGTATATAGAAGAGTAGAGCCCTGTCCTACAGCTGGGCCCGCTGAGGTCCATGAGATAGAACACCAAATCCCAGAAGTCCCTGGGAGTGTCTTTGTTGACAGACAGTCCTGTTCCAATGACAGAGCAATGTCTTGAGAGTCACACAGGTAAGTGGGTATGCTTGTTATGGTGATAGTCTATTGAAATGATTAAGGCTTCATCCAAATGGCAACCTATTCCCTATGTAGTACAGGGATTAGGGTGCCATTTTGGACACAAGTGAAAAATGATTGGTGATGGTGATTGTGTGTTCCAGAGCACCACAGAGTGGATGGTGAGGAGGCTCTGCTTCCTGTCACTCCAGGACTGCAGGAGGAGATGATGAGGATCGACAACGTCCTGCCTGTTTTCAGGGTCTCCCCTTGTGAGCCTCCTGGTCCTGGCTTATCGACAAGCAGCACGCCCCAGAACCACACTGCACTGATCCCCAAAACATGCAGGAGGACAGGTACACTACACTTATACGTTCAACATGTACAGTGTTCTTCTCTGACCACTAAATCAAATCTAATTTTATTGGTCACATAGCAGATGTTAATGTGAGTGTAGCGAAATGCTTTGGCCATATCAAAATCTCTTAATCTCTTCTCTCATTCCATCACCTCTGTCAGGGTTATCAGTCCACTGGTGTCAATGGAATATCTGCCTGAACTTTACACTTTTTTCTCTGACATTTCTGCACTTACAACTCACTTTGTCCTCTCACCACAGGTGGGCATGGTGTCAGAGCTAGGCGGGGTTTCAGTCTGATTGATGTGACCAATATTACCCCTGCAGCCTATCGGAAGTTCTCTAAAGAGCTCCCGCCCTTCAGACCGATGCTCCATCTCCGCCCGCAAGATGAGGTCCACGATAACAGTGGACTACAAAGAGCTGTCGCTGCACGCGTGAGTATTAAATATACACAGTCAATATGAGACTGCCTGAATACGTAGTATTATATACACTGAGTGCACAAAACATTATGAACACCTGCTCTTTCCATGAAATAGACTCACCCATTGAATCCAGGTGAAAGCTATGATCCCTTATTGATGTCCCCTGTTAAATCCAGGTTAAAGAAGGATTTTTAAGCCTTGAGACATGGCTTCTGTATGTGTGCCATTCAGAGGGTGAATAGGCAAGACAAAAGCTTTAAGTGCCTTTGAACGGGGTATGGTAGTAGGTGCCAGGCGCTCCAGTTTGAGTGTGTCAAGATCTGCAACGCTGCTGGGGTGTTCACGCTCAACAGTTTGCCGTGTGTATCCAGAATGGTCCACCACCCAAAGGACATCCAGCCAACTTGGCACAATTGTGGGAAGCATTGGAGTCAAAATGGGCTAGCATCCCTGTGGAACACTTTCGAGACCTTGTAGAGACCATGCCCCGAGTATTTGATACACTGACGATTTTGCAGGTTTTCCTACATACAAAGCATGTAGAGGTCTGTAATTTTTATCATAGGTACACTTCAACTATGACAGACAAAATGAGATGAAAAAAAAATCCAGAAAATCACATTGTAGGATTTTTTATGAATTTGTTTGCAAATGATGGTGGAAAATAAGTATTTGGTCAATAACGAAAGTTTATCTCAATACTTTGTTATATACCCTTTGTTGGCAATGACAGAGGTCAAACGTTTTCTGTAAGTCTTCACGAGGTTTTCACACACTGTGGCTGGTATTTTGGCCCATTCCTCCATGCAGATCTCCTCTAGAGCAGTGATGTAGCTCAGTTGGTAGAGCATGGCACTTGTAACGCCAGGGTAGTGGGTTCGATCCCCGGGACCACCCATACGTAGAATGTATGCACACATGACTGTAAGTCGCTTTGGATAAAAGCGTCAGCTAAATGGCATATATTACTATTACTATTACTATGTTTTGGGGCTGTTGCTGGGCAACACGGACTTTCAACTCCCTCCAAAGATTTTCTATGGGGTTGAGATCTGGAGACTGGCTAGGCCACTCCAGGACCTTGAAATGCTTCTTATGAAGCCACTCCTTCATTGCCCGGGCGGTGTGTTTGGGATCACTGTCATGCTGAAAGACCCAGCCACGTTTCATCTTCAATGCCCTTGCTGATGGAAGGAGTTTTTCACTCAAAATCTCACGATACATGGCCCCATTCAATCTTTCCTTTACACGGATCAGTCGTCCTGGTCCCTTTGCAGAAAAACAGCCCCAAAGCATGATGTTTCCACCCCCATGCTTCACAGTAGGTATGGTGTTCTTTGGATACAACTCAGCGTTCTTTGTCCTCCAAACATGACGAGTTGATTTTTTACCAAAAAGTTATATATTGGTTTCATCTGACCATATGACATTCTCCCAATCTTCTTCTGGACCATTCAAATGCTCTCTAGCAAACTTCAGACTGGCCTGGACATGTACTGGCTTAAGCAGGGGGACACGTCTGGCACTGCAGGATTTGAGTCCCTGGCGGCGTAGTGTGTTACTGATGGTAGGCTTTGTTACTCTGGTCCCAGCTCTCTGCAGGTCATTCACTAGGTCCCCCCGTGTGGTTCTGGGATTTTTGCTCACCATTCTTGTGATCATTTTGACCCCACAGGGTGAGATTTTGCGTGGAGCCCCAGATTGAGGGAGATTATCAGTGGTCTTGTATGTCTTCCATTTCCTAATAATTGCTCCCACGGTTGATTTCTTCAAACCAAGCTGCTTACCTAATGCAGATTCAGTCTTCCCAGCCTGGTGCAGGTCTACAATTTTGTTTCTGGTGTCCTTTGACAGCTCTTTGGTCTTGGCCATAGTGGAGTTTGGAGTGTGACTGTTTGAGGTTGTGGACAGGTGTCTTTTATACTGATAACAAGTTCAAACAGGTGCCATTAATACAGGTAACGAGTGGAGGACAGAGGAGCCTCTTAAAGAAGAACTTACAGGTCTGTGAGAGCCAGAAATCTTGCTTGTTTGTAGGTGACAAAATACTTATTTTCCACCATAATTTGCAAATAAATTCATAAAAAATCCTAAAATGTGATTTTCTGGATTTTTTTTCTCATTTTGTCTGTCATAGTTGAAGTGTACCTATGCTGAAAATTACAGGCCTCTCTCATATTTTTAAGTGGGAGAACTTGCACAATTGGTGGCTGACTAAATACGTTTTTGCCCCACTGTATGTGAGTGAGAAATTTGTAAAATTCCTGAACTGCGTTCATTCTAAATTGCACCCGGTAGTAATGTTAAGAAGCGCTGCGATGTGTGTGGAACCAAGAAGGACAGGGAGACAGTACACATGCATCAAGTGCAAGAAATACATTTGCAACACAAACACAGCAAAACTCTGTCCCTCGTAGTGTGTAGACCGGCCTTAATTTGTGTTCAATGGGGCTCATTTATCATTTTCACAAAATACTGTTTTTAAAATTTGTCTTTAGAATTTGTTCAGTTCAAACCAATAAACATCAATTGTGATAACCTTGTTTCATGTATATTTGTTCAAGATAAACATGATTTTTTCCCCCACCTATGTCTTGATTATAATTTTATAAAAATAACAAAAATAGAGCTTTTATTGTTAAATGTGATCTAGCAGAGGTAAATGGCAAATATTAACCATGTTTGCTGTCTATATTGCTTGTAATTGATATGTCAACATCTAAGTATTAAGCATTTTACGTAAATTGATATTTTTATCAATTGATATGGCTGTATTGTTTTAAAAACCCAATAAGACCTGCGAACATTGGTTGAATAACAAAACATGAACAAAAAAATAATCTCTATCCTTTCTCCATCTCTTATCTCAGGAAACTGAGGCGTGGAGACAAGTTCACAGACACCAAGTTCCTCCGCTCTCCCATCTTCAAACAGAAACCCAGGAAGTCCATGAAGACCCAGCCGTCGTTGCTGGAGAAATACAATAAGTCTGTTGTGGGATGTCACTAACATGTGCTTTGTGTCCACACATTGAACACACGTTTTACCCATTCAAATCTGTTTGAGAGTTAGTTTGGCACCTGAGTTTGTGGTAAATTATTTTAATAGTTTTTTTGTCCAATGAAATAATGTAAGGCAGCTTTAATTGTGGTTCATTTCTTAGTTCATTCTTTGTTCTTATCAGTAGGCTGAATTTAGCCAAATCATCAGGGGCATTGGAGATGTTCAAGTATATCTCCCCAAAATCTATATTCTCTCCATCTCCCCGTTTCGTGATGCCTGTATTGATTGTTAGCCACCTGTAGAGGGCGATGTTAGAACAGCATTCTGCCGGACGACATGTTCCTCATGTACTGTATGGTTGTGTTCAGTCATTTCACTGTTGTTCATATATGTTCTGCTTGCTTTTTCTAGAACTTTGAATATTCATTTGCCACACGCCGCTGTTTTCATGTGTAAGATGTTTTGGTTTTATGAATAAACATTCAGGTATACACTCAGGTTGTACTTTAAAAGACACCATCTGAAATATAATTTGTAACCTGCATTACTGTAGCCTGACTGATGCAGCGTAGTGGCTTTACATAAATAGGCTGAAGTGTGGGGTTGCCCATCTGCAGCTACCTTAAAAAAACAATGCATCAAATGCTACTTTCTACAAATAACTGGAACTTGTCACTCTGATCTTAAAAAGCCTGTCTCGGCAGACGTGTATACATAAATATATATTCTTTAAAAATATATATTAAGTGGCGGGCCACCACTGCCAAATTAGTATAGGACAAACAAAAATGTTTAGGGTAGGGACATCCCAAGGATTCCAGATAGCACTGACCCGCCACCCACTGACCTGGCACTAAGCTTTCATCTAACCAATTAATTCGTCCCCAACTACCTCTGGAGATAATCAGAAAGATCTGATCACGAGGTGCGCATTCCTCTGCCCAGGGGTTGCTGAGGCCTGCCAGACCTTACAATGCCTAGATAGGTATTTAACTATCAACTTACATGACATGACTTACACAACTTACAAACATGTTATAGCAATCTGTCAATCGATGACAGTTGATGTGGCACGCAACCATTGGTTGACGCATGCAACCTCTGAGCAGGTGAACACGACAATGTTATTTTAATCGTCTACACCTGTTATTTCAATTGTGGGCAATCAGAATATGGATCATATCAGGACACAGGACCCATGTTAGCGGCAGGTATAAAAAACGGTGTTTGTTTTATATAGATTTGCAAAGTGGGATTTGAGTTGGCACGTCTGAGTCAGTGATTTGCAGCAGGACAAACACAACACCAATCCATTAGATTCACTTCTATTTTAATCAGTCTATAAAATAGTCTGTCATTCAAACCATTATTACAAAATCCAGGTTTCTCCTAAAGTTTGAAAAAGTACAAACATCTTCTATACAAAACAGCAAAACTACATAGTATTGCACAATCTTTTTATTTTATCTTCAAAGTAGAAAGATATCAATCGTCTAGACAGAAATAAGACAGAATAAATTATTTTATTAAGCATTATTCCTTAAAAATTACAGCACATAAATAAGGAGAAACTCTACATAGTTAAAATTAGCCATTATTTCATAGTGCTTTTCTCAAAAGACAGAACATCTCAATGGAAAACAAAAAAGCTCTCACCATGTGATGCTGAATAGTTGCTTGAAAAAATAAATAAGTGCATTTCCATGGTCACCTTTTGCCCTATGGGACTTTTTACATGGACCAGCATGAAGGGCTTCTTCCCCTCCTTTCAGTTTAAAAACCAGGAAAAATATACAGCAAATAATTCAAGAGGTTTACAACTGTTAAAATTCATACAGACAGATTTAAAATATAATTTTCCTTTTTTGGCAGGATGAACTCTAGTAACATACATACAAATTTTGCCCTCAAAAATTCTGGGACAGACCTCATCTGAAGTCACGCGTAACACGCACATACAAATGAAACAAGTCAGATTACTATGGTTCCAGGTAGAGGTTTCCCCTAGGTACAGATCTAGGATCAGCTTCCCCTCCCCTAATCCTAACCCTTTACCATTAGTGGGGAAAGTGCAAAACTGACCCAAAATCGGCGTCTAGGTTTTTTTTTCACCCTATACCATTACGACCCAGTAACACCACATGGAGACAGAGACTGAATGGCTGAGTAACTGACTGACTATCCCTCCCCATATCTCTCAGACAGTCCAGTTTTTCACAGATGTGACGTCTTACATGTGGGTTGGGTCAGCTGAACAGATGGAGGGTTGGGTCAGCTGAACAGATGGAGGGTTGGGTCAGCTGAACAGATGGAGGGTTGGGTCAGCTGAACAGATGGAGGGTTGGGTCAGCTGAACAGATGGAGGGTTAGGTCAGCTGAACAGATGGAGGGTTAGGTCAGCTGAACAGATGGAGGGTTAGGTTAGCTGAACAGATGGAGGGTTAGGTTAGCTGAACAGATGGAGGGTTAGGTTAGCTGAACAGATGGAAGGTTGGGTTAGCTGAACAGAAGGAGGGTTGGGTCAGCTGAACAGATGGAGGGTTGGGTCAGCTGAACAGATGGAGGGTTGGGTCAGCTGAACAGATGGAGGGTTAGGTCAGCTGAACAGATGGAGGGTTGGGTCAGCTGAACAGATGGAGGGTTGGGTCAGCTAAACAGATGGAGGGTTGGGTCAGCTGAACAGATGGAGGGTTGGGACAGCTGAACAGATGGAGGGTTGGGTTAGCTGAACAGATGGAGGGTTAGGTTAGCTGAACAGGTGGAGGGTTAGGTTAGCTGAACAGATGGAGGGTTAGGTTAACTGAACAGATGGAGGGTTGTGTTAGCTGAACAGATGGAGGGTTGTGTTAGCTGAACAGATGGAGGGTTGTGTTAGCTGAACAGATGGAGGGTTGTGTTAGCTGAACAGATGGAGGGTTAAGTTAGGTTAGCTGAACAGATGGAGGGTTAGGTTAGCTGAACAGATGGAGGGTTAGGTTAGCTGAACAGATGGAGGGTTAGGTTAGCTGAACAGATGGAGGGTTAAGTTAGGTTAGCTGATCAGATGGAGGGTTAGGTTAGCTGAACAAATGGAGGGTTAAGTTAGGTTAGCTGAACAGATGGAGGGTTAAGTTAGGTTAGCTGAACAGATGGAGGGTTAAGTTAGGTTAGCTGAACAGATGGAGGGTTAGGTTAGCTGAACAGATGGAGGGATAGGTTAGCTGAACAGATGGAGGGTTAGGTTAGCTGAACAGATGGAGGGTTAGGTTAGCTGAACAGATGGAGGGTTAGGTTAGCTGAACAGATGGAGGGTTGTGTTAGTTGAACAGATGGAGGGTTAGGTTAGCTGAACAGATGGAGGGTTGTGTTAGTTGAACAGATGGAGGGTTGGGTCAGCTGAACAGATGGAGGGTTGTGTTAGCTGAACAGATGGAGGGTTGGGTCAGCTGAACAGATGGAGGGTTGTGTTAGCTGAACAGATGGGAGTTTCTATCTAGGACTTCTGTTTTCCTGAGTGGGGCGAGGGATAGTATACTGATTAACCCAAAATCATTCTTCCTAGTGGATATATAGCTATCTCTTTTTTTTCTGGTTGAACGCAGTAGAAAAATAAAGAATAAGTAAATAAAAACAAAAACATTTAAAAATCATTAGACCTAAGCCATTGCTCCCTCACCCTTGAAGCCCCTCCCATCTCTTCACTTCTCAATGAGACCTGCCTCCTTGATCTTGGTGTAGAAGAACTTCTCTAACAGGTTGGCACACTTGTAGTACTGGCTCTCTGGGGGGTTGTACTCGCGACAGTTAGTGAAGATGCGCTGCATGTCGGCCATGAAGAGCTTCCGCGTGGTGTAGTACCTGCTCTTCAGACGCTCAGACATCGTCTTCAGGTCTGGGGATAATCACACAACATTAACACGACTCTTGATTGACCTCTCTGAAACCAAATGTTGTGATTAACACAATATGACTTAACTCGCCATTACGTGTCTGTCTGTAGGTAACTATACCAGGGAAGAAGAGGCGAAGCCCAAAATCAAATCAAATAAATAAGATGGTCTATTCATATTCAGCGTAGCATCTCAAACTCCATTGAATACAGGCACTGACATCAACACCATTCATCAAATATTTTTTAAAGTATTCAAATGAAGAGATGTATCCACCAATCCAAAGAGAAGATAGGCGGGAGCTTGACAGTCCGCTGTTCCGCTCTGTGATTTAAAAAAAAATATGGAAAGGAGCCAACTACATGCAAAATCCTAGCGGAAAACCTGGTTCAGTTTGGTTTCCACCAGACACTAGAGGATTAATTAACCTTTCAGCAAAACAATCATCTAAAACACAGGGCAAAATCTACACTGGAGTTGCTTACCAAAAAGACAGTGAATGTTCCTGAGTGGCTGAGTTACAGACTTGACTTAAATCTACTTGAAAATATATGGCAAGACCTGAAAATGGTTGTCAAGCTATGATCAACAACTAACTTGACAGCTTGAATATCTTTTTTTACAGAATAATGAGACAAATGTTGCATAATCCAGGCGTGGAAAGCCCTTAGAGATTTACCCTCGTTTCCGCCTTCAATAAATGTAATTCTTAATAAATTAGCAAACACTTTCACTTTGTCATTACGGGGTATTGTGTGTAGATGGGTCAGAAAAAAATATATTGAATCCATTTTGAATTCAGGCTGTAAAACAACAACATATGGAACAAGTCAAGGGGTATGAATACTTTTGAAGGGGCTATATCGGATGCAATCATCCATATTTTCTTGCTTACAAGTTATGTATGGCTATATTCCTTCCCCTGAAGAGTTGACCCAGGCACAGATGTGTTCCATGCGTAGTGCCATACATACCCATGGGGAAGCGGATGACTTGGTAGTAACCAGGAGCCTCAGTCTTCTTCACTGGTTCCATGAACGGCCAGGCATTCTGGTGACTCTATAACACATAACGAGAAACCTGTGTGTGTGTGGCTACGAGTTGGTGTGTATGTGCATTTGAGAGTGAGTGAGTACGTGAGTGAGTACGTATGTGCATGCGTATGTGCGTGTCCCTCACCTTAACATGTTGTAGGATGGTCTTCAGGGTGCTGTACAGCTGATCTGGATCCTTCAGCTCTTTCCTGGGATCACAACAGGAAACAGGAAGTTGTGATCACCCTCATTTTCTGTCAGAGAGTTACCATTAGCTCACTGGCTAAGCTTTAGAAGGAAAACTTAAAAGCCGTTACATTTGTTTTACTAAAAATAGATGAGTAGAAGCTATAAGGAGCTGAAAGACTCACCCTTTGCCCACCGGTTTCCATCCAGTTTCTCCTGGTGACAAAAAGGAGTTGAGTTAAACTAGAGACACTGTCCACACACTTCTTTACTGCCCAAATCACTGCTACCTCTTTGGAGACTTGACTTTGTCCACAATGGCACCCTATTCCCTATATAGTGCCCTACATTTGACCAGGGCCCATGTAGGGAATAGGGTGCCATTTTGGACACATCCTTTGAACCTATGCTGAAGGTAGACTAATATAATTACAGGAGGAGAAACATACGTATTCCAGGAATGCTCTCGATGGGAATCTGTCGAACTCCTTCCTTAAAACAGGAAAGTCCTGGGTAGACCTTTCTGATCTGAGCTTGCTTCCTCTCTATCAGTTTCTTTATGATCTGAAAGCGAGGATGGAGTGAGGGAGGGAGGGAGGGTGTGAGAGAGATAGTGGAAGGGAGACCGAAAGAGAAAGAACTTAGGTAACTCAATTTATTATACAAATAGACATTGTAGGCATGCACACACCACACACACCTCTTTCTGCTTCTTGATAATGACAGAGAACTCCGTGTAAGGGATGCTGGGGTTGAGCTCACAGCCCATCAGTGTCGCTCCCTCATAGTCTTTGATGTAGCCCAGATACTTGGCCTTGGGAACCTTGATGTCTTTAGAGAAGCCCTGAGACAGAGAGATGGAGAGAAAAAGAAAGACAGAGAGCTGTAAGAATGGTATTTTTTTTTAAAGAGACTGCTTCTTGATGTTTCCCTACATTACAAGATAACCAATGCCATTTGCTGATCTTTTTAAGCAACCAATTATGTACTGACCTGCTTTTTGAAGTAGCCAATGGCATACTCGTCTGCGTAAGTGAGGAAGTTGAGGATGTCGTGCTTGATGTGGTACTCCTTCAGATGGTTCATCAGGTGAGTGCCGTATCCCTTTAAACAATAGGTAGGGGTCAAAGGTCAAAACTGACCAATCAAGAAGAGTGAGGCACAGAGCTCAATGGCAGTAGAATGGATATCAGTCATATCAGTTAATACCAACAGAAATGCGACCCAGAACTGTTTGTTTGTGTATAGGCCAAGTCCTATGGTCACTGTCATGTCACACATGTCCATAGGAGTTGGAAAGGAGCACAAACAGATCTGGGACTAGGTTAAAAGAGCTGCATTCTCGTACCTTGACCTGCTCGTTGGAGGTGACTGCACAGAATACGATCTCTGTGAAGCTCTGCGAGGGGAACATCCGGAAGCAGATGCCTCCGATCACACGGCCATCTTTGATCAGCGACAGAGTCTTGTGCTTTCTGTTTGGAGAGACGGTGAACGCTTCCCAATTTATCATTCAACTCAATAGCTCATAATACGCAACTGCTTTAGAGTTAAATAGATACAACCAGGTGTAATGTTCAATTGTTGCCACGGTTTACATAACGTTGAGGGGTCAAACCTCTGGTTACAACTGTATAGCAACTTCACGTTAAAAGTTTTCTTTCTTTGCTACAAAGTTGGGACTATTTTTCTCTTTGGTGGTCAGTCAATCAGGGTAGAACTCTAAATCAAATCTTATTTTATTGGTCACATACACAAATGTAGCAGATGTTATTGCGGGTGTAATGAAATGCTTGTTTTTCTAGCTCCAACAGTGCAGTAATATCTAACAATTCACAACAATACACACAAATCTAAAAGTAAAATAATGGAATTAAGAAATACACTGCTCAAAAAAATAAAGGGAACACTACAATAACACATCCTAGATCTGAATGAATGAAATATTCTTATTAAATACTTTTTTCTTTACATAGTTGAATGTGCTGACAACAAAATCACACAAAAATGATCAATGGAAATCAAATTTATCAACCCATGGAGGTCTGGATTTGGAGTCACACTCAAAATTAAAGTGGAAAAGCACACTACAGGCTGATCCAACTTTGACGTAATGTCCTTAAAACAAGTCAAAATGAGGCTCAGTAGTGTGTGTGGCCTCCACGTGCTCAGTGTGAACCTGCTTTCATCTGTGAAGAGCACAGGGCGCCAGTGGCGAATTTGCCATTCTTGGTGTTCAATGGCAAATGCCAAACGTCCTGCACGGTGTTGGGCTGTAAGCACAACCCCCACCTGTGGATGTTGGGCCCTCATACCACCCTCATGGAGTCTGTTTCTGACCGTTTGAGCAGACACATGCACATTTGTGGCCTGCTGGAGGTCATTTTGCAGGGCTCTGGCAGGGCTCCTCCTGCTCCTCCTTGCACAAAGACGGAGGTAGCGGTCATGCTGTTGCGTTGTTGCCCTCCTACGGCCTCCTCCACGTCTCCTGATGTACTGGCTTGTCTCCTGGTAGCGCCTCCATGCTCTGGACACTACGCTGACAGACACAGCAAACCTTCTTGCCACAGCTCGCATTGATGTGCCATCCTGGGTGAGCTGCACTACCTGAGCCACTTGTGTGTGTTGTAGACTCCGTCTCATGCTACCACTAGAGTGAAAGCAACGCCAGCATTCAAAAGTGACCAAAACATCAGCCAGGAAGCATAGGAACTAAGAAGTGGTCTGGTCACCACCTGCAGAACCACTCCTTTATTGGGGGTGTCTTGCTAATTGCCTATAATTTCCACCTGTTGTCTATTCCATTTGCACAACAGCATGTGCAATTTATTGTCAATCAGTGTTGCTTCCTAAGTGGACAGTTTGATTTCACAGAAGTGTGATTGACTTGGAGTTACATTGTGTTGTTTAAGTGTTCCCTTTATTTTTTTGAGCAGTGTATATAAATATTAGGACGAGCAATGTCGGAGTGGCAATGACTAAAATACAGTAGAATAGAACCCAGTATGTACACATGAGATGAGTAAAGCAGGATGTAAACATTATTAAAGTGACTAGTGTTCCATTTTTAAAGTGTCCAGTGATTCCAAGTCTATGTACATGGGGCAGCAGCCTATAAGGGGCAGGGTTGAGTAACCCGGTGGTAGCCGGCTAGTGATGGCTATTTAACAGTGTGACAGCCGTGCCACCCTCTGGAGAGCCCTGCGGTTGCGGGCGGTGCAGTTGCCATACCAGGCGGTGATACAGCCCGACAGGATGCTCTCAATTGTTGTGCCTTCTTCAGCACACTGTCTGTGTGGGTGGACCATTTCAGATAGTCAGTTGATGTGTACGCCGAGGAACTTGAAGCTTTCCACCTTGTCCACTGCGGTCCCATCAATGTGGAAAGGGGCGTGCCCCCCCTTTTCTGAAGTCCAAGATCAACTCCTTTGTTTTGTTGATGTTGAAGGGGAGGTTATTTCCTGGCACCACTCCGCCAGGTGCCTCACCTCCTCCCTGTAGACGGTCTCGTCATTGTTGGCCTACTATGGCTGTGGCGTCTTCAAACCTGATGATTAAGTTGAGTGAACAGGGAGTACAGGAGGGAGCTGAGCACACACCCTTGTGGGGCCCCTGTGTCGAGGATCAGTGAAGTGGAGATGTTGTTTCCTATCTTCACCACAATGGGGGGCGACCCGTCAGGAAGTCCAGGACCCTGTTGCACAGGGTGGGGTTCATAGCCCAAGCTTGATGATGAGCTTGGAGGGTACTATGGTGTTGAAGGCTGAGCTATAGTCAATGAACAGCATTCTGACATAGGTATTTCTCTTGTCCAGATGGGATAGGGCAGTATGCAGTGCAATGGTGATTGCATCGTCTGTGGATCTATTGGGCGGTATAAGCAAATTGAAGTGGGTCTACGGTGTCATGTAAGGTAGAGGTGATATGATTCTTAACTAGCCTCTCAAAGCACTTCATGATGAAAGAAGTGAGTGCTACGGGGAGATTTAGTTCAGTTATCTTTGCTTTCTTGGGTACAGGAACAATGGTGGACAATGGTGGAAGCAAGTGGGGACAGCAGACTGGGATAGGGAGAGATTGAATTTTTCTGTAAACACTCCAGCCAGCTGGTCTGCGCATGCTCTGAGGACGTGGCTAGGGATGACGTCTGGCCCAGCAGCTGTGCGAGCGTTAAGATGTCTCACTCACATCGGCCATGGAGAACGAGAGCCCACAGTCCTTGGGAGCAGGCCAGGTCGATGGCACTGTCTTATCCTCAAAGCGGGCAAAGGTATTTTTTTAATTTTACCTTTAAAATAAAATTCAAGTCAGTTAAAAACAAATTCGTATTTTCAATGACGGCCTAGGAACAGTGGGTTAACTGCCTTGTTCAGGGGCAGAACGACAGATTTGTGCCTTGTCAGCTCGGGATTCGATCTTGAAACCTTTCGGTTACTAGTCCAACACTCTAACCACTAGGCTACGCTGTCGCCCCAGCTGTCTGGGAGAAAAACGTCAGTGTCCGCGATGTGGCTGGTTTTCCCTTTGTAGTCCGTGATTGTCTGTAGACCTCATGTCTGAGCCGTTGAATTGTGACTCCACTTTGTCTCTGTACTGACGTCTTGCCTGTTTGATTGCTTTACAGAGGGAATAACTACACAGTTTGTATTCAACCATATTCCCAGTCACCTTGCCATGGTTAAATGCGGTGGTTCATGCTTTCAGTTTAGCTTGAATGCTGCCATCTATCCATGGTTTCTGGTTTGGGTAGGTTTTAATAGTAACAGAGGGAACAACATCCTCTATACACTTCCTGATGAACTCAGTCACCGTGTCCGTGTATACATCAATATTATTCTCCGAGGCTACCCGGAACATATCCCGTGATCAATACAATCTTGAAGCATGAATTCTGATTGGTCAGACCAGTGTTGAATAGACCTTAGCATGTGTACTTCTTTTTTGAGTTTCTGCCTATAGGAAGGGAGAAGTAAAATGGAGTTGTGATCTGATTTGCCAAAGGGAGGGCGGGGGAGGGCCTTGTAGGCATCCCGGAAGAGAGAATAGCAGTGGTTGAGTGTTTTAGCAGCGCGAGTACTGCAGTGACGGCCTAGGAACAGTGGGTTAACTGCCTTGTTCAGGGGCAGAACAACAGATTTGTGCCTTGTCAGCTAGAACTTCAGTAGCGTTTTCCTCAAATTTGCTTTGTTAAAGTCGCCAGCTACAATAACTGTGGCCTCAGGATATGTGGTTACCAGTTTGCATAAAGTCCAGTGTAGTTCCTTGAGAGCCGTCCTGGTATCGACTTGAGGGGGAATAAACACAGCTGTGACTATAACCGAAGATAATTATCTTGGGAAGTAATACGGTCGGCATTTGATTGTGGAGTATTCCAGGTCGGGTGAACAATAGGACTTTAGTTTCTGTACATTATAATCACACCACGAGTGGTTAATTTTTAAACATACACCACTGTCCTTCTTCCTGGAGAGTTTTTTTATTTCTGTCTGTGAGGTGTACTGAGAACCAGCTGGCTGTATGGACAGGGACAGTATATACACATTAGCGAGTAATATACTCGGAAGCGGTGGATGGTGTGCTCGCCTCTTGAGTCGGACTAGAAGTCCACTCCAAATACCTCTTCTCCACGGGTTCTTGGAGCAGCCTCTGGGATAAGTTCAGATGCCCTGGGGGGTGCGAACAAAGGATCCAATTCTTGGAAGTCGTATTCCTGGTCGTAATGCTGGTGAGTTACCGCCGCTCTGATATCCAAAAGTTATTTCCGGCTGTATATAATAACACAAAAACGTTCTGGGCTAATAATGTAAGAAATAACACACAAAAAAAACAAAAATACTGCAAAGTTGCTTAGGCGCTATAAGGAAAGCTGCCATGTCTGTCGGCGCCATCTTTCATGGTAACACTCACGGGTCAAAGACGAGGCGTGTGATATACTCTTTGGGCATGCGAGGCAGCTGGTGAGAGAAGACATTCTGGAGGCCCACCAGCCACATGAGGATCCTCTTGTTGGGCTTCTGGTTGAGGGAGTTCCCGATGACATGGAACTCTATCACCCCCCTCCTCTCCTCCAGGCGTGCCGCCTCATCACGGGCTGAGTGGGCCGACAGTAGACTGGTCTGGGGGTGGGGAGGGAATGACGTCAGCCTTACTCATTATCAAGTCCTATGACAGCACTCATTTTGATTTAGCAGTGTCCATATATTTGTCCCATTATCATTATTCTCAGCAGCAGCAGTAGCTTCACCATAATCATCACCTTCAAACCTCAATACTGCCTCTAAAACATTGACTTAGTGGGAGGTTCTGAACTGCAAGTCAAATATAATCTAATATCCACTAACTGATTTTTAACAGAGATGGAATAGAGAGTGTTAAGCGATGGAAGTATTGATGACTGTGTTGGACTGAAGAGATGAAAGTATTGATGACTACGTGTCGGACTGAAGAGATGGAAGTATTGATGACTACGTGTCGGACTGAAGAGATGGAAGTATTGATGAATACGTGTTGGACTGAAGAGATGGAAGTATTGATGACTATGTGTTGGACTGAAGAGATGGAAGTATTGATGACTATGTGTTGGACTGAAGAGATGGAAGTATTGATGACTATGTGTTGGACTGAAGAGATGGAAGTATTGATGACTATGTGTTGGACTGAAGAGATGGAAGTATTGATGACTATGTGTTGGACTGAAGAGATGGAAGTATTGATGATGTGTTGGAATTAAGAGATGGAAGTATTGATGACTATGTGTCGGACTGAAGAGATGGAAGTATTGATGACTATGTGTCGGACTGAAGAGATGGAAGTATTGATGACTATGTGTCGGACTGAAGAGATGGAAGTATTGATGACTATGTGTCGGACTGAAGAGATGGAAGTATTGATGACTATGTGTCGGACTGAAGAGATGGAAGTATTGATGACTATGTGTCGGACTGAAGAGATGGAAGTATTGATGACTACGTGTCAGACTGAAGAGATGGAAGTATTGATGACTACGTGTTGGACTGAAGAGATGGAAGTATTGATGACTACGTGTTGGACTGAAGAGATGGAAGTATTGATGACTATGTGTTGGACTGAAGAGATGGAAGTATTGATGACTATGTGTTGGACTGAAGAGATGGAAGTATTGATGATGTGTTGGAATTAAGAGATGGAAGTATTGATGACTATGTGTTGGACTGAAGAGATGGAAGTATTGATGACTATGTGTTGGACTGAAGAGATGGAAGTATTGATGACTATGTGTTGGACTGAAGAGATGGAAGTATTGATGACTATGTGTTGGACTGAAGAGATGGAAGTATTGATGATGTGTTGGAGTGAAGAGATGGAAGTATTGATGACTACGTGTTGGACTGAAGAGATGGAAGTATTGATGAATACGTGTTGGACTGAAGAGATGGAAGTATTGATGACTATGTGTTGGACTGAAGAGATGGAAGTATTGATGACTATGTGTTGGACTGAAGAGATGGAAGTATTGATGATGTGTTGGAATTAAGAGATGGAAGTATTGATGAATATGTGTTGGACTGAAGAGATGGAAGTATTGATGACTATGTGTTGGACTGAAGAGATGGAAGTATTGATGACTATGTGTTGGACTGAAGAGATGGAAGTATTGATGACTATGTGTTGGACTGAAGAGATGGAAGTATTGATGACTACGTGTTGGACTGAAGAGATGGAAGTATTGATGACTACGTGTTGGACTGAAGAGATGGAAGTATTGATGAATACGTGTTGGACTGAAGAGATGGAAGTATTGATGACTATGTGTTGCACTGAAGAGATGGAAGTATTGATGACTATGTGTTGCACTGAAGAGATGGAAGTATTGATGACTACGTGTTGGACTGAAGAGATGGAAGTATTGATGAATACGTGTTGGACTGAAGAGATGGAAGTATTGATGACTATGTGTTGGACTGAAGAGATGGAAGTATTGATGACTATGTGTTGGACTGAAGAGATGGAAGTATTGATGACTATGTGTTGGAATTAAGAGATGGAAGTATTGATGACTATGTGTTGGACTGAAGAGATGGAAGTATTGATGACTATGTGTTGGACTGAAGAGATGGAAGTATTGATGACTATGTGTTGGACTGAAGAGATGGAAGTATTGATGACTATGTGTCGGACTGAAGAGATGGAAGTATTGATGACTATGTGTCGGACTGAAGAGATGGAAGTATTGATGATGTGTTGGACTGAAGAGATGGAAGTATTGATGATGTGTTGGACTGAAGAGATGGAAGTATTGATGATGTGTTGGACTGAAGAGATGGAAGTATTGATGAATACGTGTTGGACTGATTGAGGTCTAGATTCCATCAGATCAAGAGTTAACCGGTGATAGCAGACAGCCGCATAGCGGATGGATGTTTTGGTGGTGTTGGAGGTGGAACTGTGCTGGAGCCTTCAAATCGGTGAGCAGCTGCTCTTGCGATCATTGTCACGAAGCCACACCCTCCCCGCTCGAGATAGAAGTTCAGACACAGAAAGTGTAGGCTGTATAGAAATAATGATGCTCAAATAGACGAATCATTAAACAAAATAATTAGTGTTTCTATCATCATAATCAGGTGAATACTACGCCTTACATTCCAGCACCAGGTTGGTGGCACCTTAATTGGGGAGAATGGGCTCGTGGTAATAACTGGGGCGTAATTCGTAGAATGGTAACAAATACATCAAACAATTGGTTTCCAGGTGTTTGATGCCATTCCATTTGCGTCATCCCGGCACATAATTATGAGCCGTTTCCCCCTCAGCAGCCTTCTGTGCATTCCAGTGGTCGAACTTGAAGGCTGCATGGGATTTCTCCAAAGGTGACTCCCTGCAGACAATGGCAATGTCCACTTTAGGTATAATGCAAGGAGCCGCCTTTGAATTTGACAGCTCTAACGCAGTTCCACCTCAGGCACCGCCAAAACAATCTGTATTCGGAAGTCGGCTGATTGATCAGAGCCCTGAGTGTTTGATGTTACCTCTGGTCCCAGCATGGAGGCGGGGTCGGTGATGGTTGCCATGACTTCGTTGATGAGTTCCATGGGAATGTCCCCGACAATCCTGAGCTTCTTAGTCTCCTCATGGGGGAGGGGCTCCGACGGCTTCCGCTTCTGCCCACCTACACAGGTAGATCATATGTAAAGTTTCCCCTAGAAACTGATCTAAAGAGAGATTTTACCCCTAATGGTTAAGGTTATAATTTGTGGAGGCTAAGCTGATCCTGGATCTGTGCGTAGAGCCTGTTGTGTTTACCTGGGCTGGGTTCCAGAACAGAGGCGGTCTTCCTGGCAGGACTGACACTGCCACAGCTGGATGGGTCCACAGATACTGGGCTGGAGTTGTAGTATAGAGGCCTGGCCACTGGGGGCGCACTGATCACTGTCATTATACACAAGGGAGCTAATCAGATTACTTTATCAATGGAGAGTAGCACTCATCATATCAATCACATCACAACTTTCCCTACTTAAACTTTTTTAGGCAAGGTATAACTCTAAGTGAGAGTGTGTTGGACAAGCTGGCTAAAGGTCAGGTGTGTTTTACCTGTATGGATGGGGATCGGTCCTCCTGAGCATCCAGCCAGGAATTCTTCACTCCAGATGGGAGAGCTGTGACTGTACACCTCCTCCTCCAGCATGGACAGAAATCTACAGCACACAGATATCATCATCACACCTACTATAGACCGAGACTAGGAATCCTCCTCTATCTTGTGTGTGTGTGTACGTTTGTGTGTATGTGAAGAATTTGTCTCTTACTTGGGGAAGTGTGTGAGGATGAGAGTGCGTTTCTCCGGGGGTAACTTATCCTTCTCCTGCCTGGCCTGCTCTAGCAGCTGTTTCCTCATTACAGTGAAGACGGAGCGCAGAAGGGTCCGACCGAAGATTTGGGTCGTCTCGTACCGCGGTAGACTGTCACAGAATTGAGGGACGTTGCAGTAGCACAGCCATCTGGGGGAAAACACACCACAAAAAATGTGGGTTTGATTCTGGGTTATATAACGGTGATACAATTTGCATGAAATGTACACATCTATTGGAATGAAGAGAAAATGAATCTGTTGGTAGCAAGTTATGGGAGTGACTGGGGCTAATGGGGACTAAAAACACCATAGCTACCCTATGTTTAAGTGTTTGAGAACACACGATTGTGTGTGACTCAAAATGGGTCAAAATCCCCAAGATCCAGGGGGGAAAAGGGACCTTGTGCATTTCAGGTAAAACAACAACCCAATGTTTATATCCCAGGACAAATCATGTCTGGTGTGGATGAACAAAATCTACATGGGTGTGATGGCGCACGTGGATGCACGCGTGCGCCCGGTGTAGTCAGCATGTAAGCATTAAGAACATGAAGCCAGTCCACAGTGTGGTCAGTGCATTAGGAATAAACATGTCATGACTGTGAACACAGCATCAAAGGGCACCTGCCAGCAGTTGCATTCATATCATCAAAGGGTGCCTGCCAGCAGTTGCATTCATATCATCAAAGGGTGCCTGCCAGCAGTTGCATTCATATCATCAAAGGGCGCCTGCCAGCAGTTGCATTCATATCATCAAAGGGTGCCTGCCAGCAGTTGCATTCATATCATCAAAGGGTGCCTGCCAGCAGTTGCATTCATATCATCAAAGGGCGCCTGCCAGCAGTTGCATTCATATCATCAAAGGGTGCCTGCCAGCAGTTGCATTCATATCATCAAAGGGCACCTGCCAGCAGTTGCATTCATATCATCAAAGGGCGCCTGCCAGCAGTTGCATTCATATCAAAGGGCGCCTGCCAGCAGTTGCATTCATATCAAAGGCCAGCGCCTATCATCAAAGGCGCCAGCAGTTGCATTCATATCATCAAAGGGCGCCTGCCAGCAGTTGCATTCATATCATCAAAGGGCGCCTGCCAGCAGTTGCATTCATATCATCAAAGGGCGCCTGCCAGCAGTTGCATTCATATCATCAAAGGGCGCCTGCCAGCAGTTGCATTCATATCATCAAAGGGCGCCTGCCAGCAGTTGCATTCATATCATCAAAGGGCGCCTGCCAGCAGTTGCATTCATATCATCAAAGGGTGCCTACTACCTGGTGTAGTTGACTTTGTACCCAGCCGCATCATCAGCAGGCGCCCGCTGTCGCCTCTGTGAGGGCGTCTCCAGCTGCCAGTAGTTGATCTGGTTGAGGAACATCTTGGCCAGCTCCACGATGGTCTGACGCTCCTTGGAGGGAAGATGGCTGAACTTGTACTGGACAAAGTTATTCACCCCCTGTTGAAGAGACACAGAGATCATGTAAACAACATATAATGTATACATCTTGTGTAAGTGTGATCTAAATATGTATTTTTTTTTGCTAAGCGTGTGTGTATTTGTTGTGTACACTTGCCTGTTCAATGCTAGGTTTCTCAAAGGGAGGACTCTCCTGTGCCTCCACCACAGGTCTGCCCATCTGAAGGATGCATTTCCTCAATAGCTGAAGGTGAAAGAAGGACATTGTGAGACAGATGCACTGAAAGTAATGTGTTGTTGACATGTGGACTACCTTGAAGAGGGAGAAGTAGACTTGTTTGGTGTCAGCATCCTCCTCTTTGTGGACACATGTGTTCAGGTACTCCACGTCCAGAGCAATGCCCAGAAGCCTGTTCATCTCCTCCTCTGAAACGTTCTCCAGGTGGGTCACATGGTCACCTGAAAAGGAGAGACAGTGAGTGAGAGTGCGAAGACAGACTTTAGTTTTGATGACCAATGTTTCCCTGAAAACCTGTTACCTCCTTATTATCTGGATTTCTAGAACATTCCACCTGCCTATATCATGCCCTTACACGAGGCAGTGGCACCCCATTCCCATGTCGCCCCTCTGACCCTCTCTCCCCTTCCAGTACACAGGGCAACCCCTCCCCATGTCCCCCCTCTGACCCTCTCTCCCCCTCCAGTACACAGGGCAACCCCTCCCCATGTCCCCCCTCTGACCCTCTCTCCCCCTCCAATACACAGGGCAACCCCTCCCCATGTCCCCCCACTGACCCTCTCTCCCCCTCCAGTACACAGGGCAACCCCTCCCTATGTCCCCCCACTGACCCTCTCTCCCCCTCCAGTACACAGGGCAACCCCTCCCTATGTCCCCCCACTGACCCTCTCTCCCCCTCCAGTACACAGGGCAACCGCTCCCCATGTCCCCCTCTGACCCCCTCTCCCCCTCCAGTACACAGGGCAACCCCATCCTCATGTCCCCCCTCTGACCCTCTCTCCCCCTCCAGTACACAGGGCACCCCATCCTCATGTCCCCCTCTGACCCTCTCTCCCCCTCCAGTACACAGGGCACCCCATCCTCATGTCCCCCCTCTGACCCTCTCTCCCCCTCCAGTACACAGGGCACCCCATCCTCATGTCCCCCTCTGACCCTCTCTCCCCCTCCAGTACACAGGGCAACCCCATCCTCATGTCACCCCTCTGACCCTCTCTCCCCCTCCAGTACACAGGGCACCCCATCCTCATGTCCCCCTCTGACCCTCTCTCCCCCTCCAGTACACAGGGCAACCCCATCCTCATGTCCCCCTCTGACCCTCTCTCCCCCTCCAGTACACAGGGCAACCCCATCCTCATGTCCCCCCTCTGACCCTCTCTCCCCCTCCAGTACACAGGGCAACCCCATCCTCATGTCCCCCCTCTGACCCTCTCTCCCCCTCCAGTACACAGGGCACCCCATCCTCATGTCCCCCCTCTGACCCTCTCTCCCCCTAGTCTTACCCAGTGTATGAGAGCAGCTACGGCAGGGGTCCTGAAGGTTGAAAGTGTTGGGCTGCTGGTCTGTACGGGGTGGTGTGGGAGGGGGGTTCTGGCTCTTCCAGCTGTTACACTTACAGGCCCCCTCAGCCTACAGCACAGGGTTCCACCGGTTAGAAACACACACACACATGTTTAGAAACATAACGTAATAGGAAAAATTCCATTGAATTTATATGCATAAATTGACAAAGACAGCTTGGCTACAAAGTGGCATAGCTAGGCAATGCCTGTTGGGCCAGCCCTCTCTCACTACAACTCTTAGCTGGAGTCAAACTGTGCACAGGAACAAGAGCCAAGGAACAACAACAAACCCCGCCCCCAGCAGCTGTCACTGTCAAAACAAAGACGCTGTCTCTCCCTGCAGATGATATATAACTGCAATAAATACTTTCTATTTTACCACAGTGCGCTGACAGACGGAAAAAACACTGTCACTATCCCAGTGGGGTGAATTACGCCCCGCACGCTCCCCTTGCTGGAGGCATTCCGCACCATGGCATGCAGGCTAACCTGAATTTGTCAAAGCACCTTGAGAATGTTTAGTCCACTCTCCCGCCTAGAAATACATATTTCAACATTATAATATGGGAGCACTAAACTGTACATTTTGCCGTTTTTTTCCTGATGTTTATTTCCAATAGGATCATTTTACATAACTAGAGCATGAGGGATATGAAGAAATGCAAGCGCAGCAATGGCTTCCTTTGCTGCGTTTGCATTTTGGTAGCGCTGCAAACCAACAAGCATCTGAAACTCAAACCACTTTCAAAACATTGCAAAATGTATAATTGCTAAATAATGTAATAATGGACTACTTAAAACGACCTTGCAAGATGAATAAACTCCGAGCTTCTCCAGTTTCTTCGGGCGCGGGGAGGAGCGGAGCTGCGCCTTCTTCACCGCGATTCGTGCCGATCCTACCGTGGCGCCCGAACCCTCGGTTCCCCCGGCTCCCGGAGCCGCAGGCGCCGATCCCGCTGCACCGATGGCCGGGGAGCCCTGCTGAATCCCTGCGCTCCCGGACATCCTCGAGACCGAACGGGATCCCCGACCCTGGAATTAAATGGTTTAGGTGTCCCGTTCTCTATTCCACTACTGGAGAATCAGACATGGCGCTGATCCGTTTTTTTTATAGCTCAATGCGCTGATCCCTATTTTTTTGTTTGTCATTGTAGGTCCATTTTTCCTCCACTAGGGGAGACAAACTGGGTATTCCAGTGAGTAGGCTTGGCCAGGGGTTCCCAAACTTTTTTGGTCCGCGACCCCATTTTGATATCAAAAACCCACACCATGTAAAACACAAAATGATTTTAGAAACACTTAAAATAAGGTCTGTGTCCTGTAGGTTTACCCTGGCGTTACGTTTTGATAACCATGTAAATCCCTCTCGGACAATGTGGCTTTTATCAACATCAATGATGGGGTCATAATAATATGTAGCTTAAACCATTCAAAAGATAGAAGTACATTTGTAGGAAGAAAACAGAAACCACTGTTCATTACAACCGCATCTAGCTGCTACTGGAGGTTACGGACATAATTGTATATCAGAATTTCCTGTTTTCAAACCCCTAGTTTGGGAAATGCTGGAGTAGGCTATGATCCAGGATAGAGGTCACACAAAAAAATGTAACCATTGGTAGTGAGAATTTCAAGGTCAAATGTAATGACCTGGGACAAATGGAGTAACATACCGTCATAGACAAAATAATAAGACATGGGAAAAGCAGACAAAAGACTCTGGTGATGATGTCCACCTTACAAATACCACAATAATGGACTAGTCCTTGTAGTTACACAATACATATGTAATAAAATGTTTCCAATTATAGGCCGATTATTACATCTTACAATAGAGTTTTGTTATTCTGACTCGATATTCAGAGAGCCAGGGTGAGGACAGGTCTGACAGGACCACTAGTATCTTGGTCGATAGCTTTGCCTATTGAGGTCACACTAAGTGGTCAAAAGGTCAGATAAAAATAACAGGATGCCACTGGTGACCTCCGGCAGAGTGGTTGGGGTTCTTTACCCCAGACAGTGTACAGTAGTGTAAGAAAACATCTGGAACCGCTGAAAACAAAATCTTAGAACCACAAGTTCTAGAAATCATTAAAAAAACAGGAACCACCTCTTAGGTAAGACAAATATCCTACTCCACACATGATATTATTTAACAGTACTGTAAAATGCTTGCATTTATTTTATTTTTTCCGGCTGCAATTAAGTGGCCACAACAACAAAAATGTATACAATGTACATCCCTATGAGTTAATCCATTTATTCATCATCATGATCCACCAGCTAATACCCCAACAGTAGAACAGAGCCGTCTTTCTTCTCCTACTAAGGTTGTTAACATTGTTCCCACAACGTCGTTACATTCCTACTGAGACGTTATAAGACAAGCGGAAAGTAAATGTTTTTCAAATCCTTTCCGCTTTGCTCCAACAGGGATTCAACAGCCAGACAGTGTATTGTGTGTGACTTCAGTTCTAGTGGGATGAGGAGTACTTGACAGGGCATCCTAACTTTAGATCACTCACAAATGAGTGAAATGAGAGAGAGAATGTTAAAAAATAGAAACCAAAAAAAATAATCATTTAGCTTTTCTTGAGAAATAAAGTATAAGTCAGACCACTAAAGAAATGCAAGATATTTTTGTTTGTTAATAACACTTACATTTATAAAGACCACCATCGATTATAATTTAAACATTTTTGTGGGGGGAAAAAAACAACTCCAAACCCACACTGAAGCTGTTTTCTGCTAACTGTACAGTTTAATGATTATCTAGACAACTCCCTAGCAAGCATTAGTCCTGTCAACTGTAAATGGAAAAAGTAGAATACATTGCAATACCCTATGTACAGTATATTATATATATATATATATCACACTGGCTGTAATTATGACAAGATATATTCATGAGAATCATTAGTGCAAGGCATGAGGAAGAGACCTGGACAGAGTTATTGATCAGGACGGGTTGTGTGTGTGTGTAACAGGTCCAGGGTTTAAGAATAACACAAAAGTGTACATGTGTGAGCGAGCCGTGTTTTAGCTTGTGTGTGTTATTTAGATCTGGAAGGGTTTAGAGAAATAAACCTGCGTCTGACTGTGTTTGTTGTCTCTGAGGATGTTTTATCACCAAACAGTCCAGTCTCCCTCTGTGTACACACAACCCCACACCCACAGCACTTCCTAAAGAACAAGGGAGGAATAGTGACCGTGACAAAGAGAGACATCCTGATTGGCACCCTATTCCCTATATAGTGCACTACTTTGACCAGGGCTTTAGTCAAAAACAGTGCACGATTTGGGGAATAGGGTGACATTTGGGACACACCCAGGGCCAGTGTCAGCTGGCTCCTAATGAAGAAGCTCTCAACACCTAGAGGTCACCTCACCATGTTCCCCTCTCTCAACAACTACAGAGGTCATCTCACCATATTCCCCTCTCTCAACACCTACAGAGGTCACCTCACCATGTTCCCCTCTCTCAACACATACAGAGGTCACCTCACCATGTTCCCCTCTCTCAACACCTACAGAGGTCACCTCACCATGTTCCCCTCTCTCAACACCTACAGAGGTCACCTCACCATGTTCCCCTCTCTCAACACCTACAGAGGTCACCTCACCATGTTCCCCTCTCTCAACACCTAGAGGTCACCTCACCATGTTCCCCTCTCTCAACACCTACAGAGGTCATCTCACACCTAACACCTACAGAGGTCACCTCACCATGTTCCCCTCTGTCTCACCTCAATGTTCCCCTCTCTCAACACCTACAGAGGTCACCCACCATGTTCCCCTCTTCAACACCTGGACATCACCATGTTCCCTCTCTCAACACCTACAGAGGTCATCTCATCATGCTCCCCTGTCTCTCCAAGTGGAAAACAGCTGCCTTCCAGCCAGCATCTTGTTTACACCTGGACATGCCTCATAACCTGAACCATAACATGTTGAGACGTAATGAACATCAGCTGACATTGTAACCAGAATGGATCAGGATATAACCCCTCCCTCGGACAGAGACCATCAGGTCAGGATGGGGGTAAGGTGGTGATAGCAGGTAGGGTTGGGTGGGAGTAAGGTGGTGATAGCAGGTAGGGTTGGGGGAGTAAGGTGATAGCAGGTAGGGTTGGGTAGGGGTAAGGTGGTGATAGCAGGTAGGGTTGGGTGGGAGTAAGGTGGTGATAGCAGGTAGGGTTGGGGGAGTAAGGTGATAGCAGGTAGGGTTGGGTGGGGGTAAGGTGGTGATAGCAGGTAGGGTTGGGTGGGAGTAAGGTGGTGATAGCAGGTAGGGTTGGGTGGGGGTAAGGTGGTGATAGCAGGTAGGGTTGGGTGGGGGTAAGGTGGTGATAGCAGGTAGGGTTGGGGGAGTAAGGTGATAGCAGGTAGGGTTGGGTGGGGGTAAGGTGGTGATAGCAGGTAAGGTGGTGATAGCAGGTAGGGTTGAGGGGAGTAAGGTGGTGATAGCAGGTAAGGTGGTGATAGCAGGTAGGGTTGGGTGGGGGTAAGGTGGTGATAGCAGGTAGGGTTGGGGGGAGTAAGGTGGTGATAGCAGGTAGGGTTGGGGGGAGTAAGGGTGGTGATAGCAGGTAGGGTTGGGTGGGAGTAAGGTGGTGATAGCAGGTAGGGTTGGGGGGAGTAAGGTGGTGATAGCAGGTAGGGTTGGGTGGGAGTAAGGTGGTGATAGCAGGTAGGGTTGGTGGGAGTAAGGTGGTGATAGCAGGTAGGGTTGGGGGGAGTAAGGTGGTGATAGCAGGTAGGGTTGGTGGGAGTAAGGTGGTGATAGCAGGTAGGGTGGTGATAGCAGGTAGGGTGGTGATAGCAGGTAGGGTGGTGATAGCAGGTAGGGTGGTGATAGCAGGTAGGGTGGTGATAGCAGGTAGGGTGGTGATAGCAGGTAAGGTGGTGATAGCAGGTAGGGTGGTGATAGCAGGTAGGGTGGTGATAGCAGGTAGGGTGGTGATAGCAGGTAGGGTGGTGATAGCAGGTAGGGTTGGGTGGGAGTAAGGTGGTGATAGCAGGTAGGGTTGAGGGGAGTAAGGTGGTGATAGCAGGTAGGGTTGGGGGGAGTAAGGTGGTGATAGCAGGTAGGGTTGAGGGGAGTAAGGTGGTGATAGCAGGTAGGGTTGAGGGGAGTAAGGTGGTGATAGCAGGTAGGGTTGGGGGGAGTAAGGTGGTGATAGCAGGTAGGGTTGAGGGGAGTAAGGTGGTGATAGCAGGTAGGGTTGAGGGGAGTAAGGTGGTGATAGCAGGTAGGGTTGAGGGGAGTAAGGTGGTGGGAGTAAGGTGGTGATAGCAGGTAGGGTTGAGGGGAGTAAGGTGGTGATAGCAGGTAGGGTTGAGGGGAGTAAGGTGGTGATAGGGTTGGGGGAGTAAGGTGGTGATAGCAGGTAGGGTTGAGGGGAGTAAGGTGGTGATAGCAGGTAGGGTTGGGGGAGTAAGGTGGTGATAGCAGGTAGGGTTGGGGGGAGTAAGGTGGTGATAGCAGGTAGGGTTGGTGGGAGTAAGGTGGTGATAGCAGGTAGGGTTGGTGGGAGTAAGGTGGTGATAGCAGGTAGGGTTGGTGGGGTAGGGTAAGGTGGTGATAGCAGGTAGGGTTGGTGGGAGTAAGGTGGTGATAGCAGGTAGGGTTGGTGGGAGTAAGGTGGTGATAGCAGGTAGGGTTGGTGGGAGTAAGGTGGTGATAGCAGGTAGGGTTGGTGGGAGTAAGGTGGTGATAGCAGGTAGGGTTGGTGGGAGTAAGGTGGTGATAGCAGGTAGGGTTGGTGGGAGTAGGGTTGGTGGTGATAGCAGGTAGGGTTGGTGGGAGTAAGGTGGTGATAGCAGGTAGGGTTGGGGGAGTTGGTGGGGTAGTAAGGTGGTGATAGCAGGTAGGGTTGGTGGGAGTAAGGTGGTGATAGCAGGTAGGGTTGGGAGTAAGGTGGTGATAGCAGGTAGGGTTGGAGTAAGGTGGTGATAGCAGGTAGGGTTGGTGGGAGTAAGGTGGTGATAGCAGGTAGGGTTGGTGGGGGTAAGGTGGTGATAGCAGGTAGGGTTGGGGGAGTAAGGTGGTGATAGCAGGTAGGTTGGGGGGTAGTTGGGGTGGTGATAGCAGGTAGGGTTGGGGGGAGTAAGGGGGTGATAGCAGGTAAGGTGGTGATAGCAGGTAGGGTTGGGGGGAGTAAGGTGGTGATAGCAGGTAGGGTTGGGGGGAGTAAGGTGATAGTGATAGGTGGGTAGGGTTGGGGGGGGTAAGGTGGTGATAGCAGGTAGGGTTGGGGGAGTAAGGTGGTGATAGCAGGTAAGGTTGGGGGAGTAAGGTGGTGATAGCAGGTAAGGTGGTGATAGCAGGTAAGGTGGTGATAGCAGGTAAGGTTGGGGGAGTAAGGTGGTGATAGCAGGTAAGGTGGTGATAGCAGGTAGGGTTGGGGGAGTAAGGTGGTGATAGCAGGTAAGGTGGTGATAGCAGGTAAGGTTGGGGGAGTAAGGTGGTGATAGCAGGTAAGGTTGGGGGGTTGAGGGGAGTAAGGTGGTGATAGCAGGTAGCAGGTAGGGTTGGGAGTAAGGTGGTGATAGCAGGTAAGGTGGTGATAGCAGGTAGGGTTGGGTTGGGGGGAGTAAGGTGGTGATAGCAGGTAAGGTGGTGATAGCAGGTAGGGTTGGGGGGAGTAAGGTGGTGATAGCAGGTAAGGTGGTGATAGCAGGTAGGGTTGAGGGGAGTAAGGTGGTGATAGCAGGTAGGGTTGAGGGGAGTAAGGTGGTGATAGCAGGTAGGGTTGAGGGGTGAGTAAGGTGGTGATAGCATGGGTAGGGTTGGGGGGTAGGGTAAGGTGGTGATAGCAGGTAGGGTTGGGAAGGGTAAGGGTAGGGTTGGGGGAGTGATAGCAGGTAGGGTTGGGGGGGTAAGGTGGTGATAGCAGGTAAGGTGGTGGTGATAGCAGGTAGGGTTGGGGGTAGGGTTGAGGGGAGTAAGGGGTGATAGCAGGTAGGGTTGGGGGAGTAAGGGGTGATAGCAGGTAGGGTTGGGGGAGTAAGGTGGTGATAGCAGGTAGGGTTGGGGGAGTAAGGGGTGATGAGGGTTGGGAGCAGGTAGGGTTGGGGGGGGTAAGGTGGTGATAGCAGGTAGGGTTGGGGGGAGTAAGGTGGTGATAGCAGGTATGGTTGGGAAGGGTAAGGAAGTGAAAGCAGGTAGGGTTGGTGGGGGTAAGGTGGTGATAGTAGGTAGGGTTGGGGTGGGTGTGGAGGCAGGTTGCTTCGCAGTGTGAAGGTCCTTGCAGACACTGAAGAAATCACAGAGCCAATACTGTGAACCATTGCACGATGCCACAGCTATGCCCAATCCCAAATTGCCCTCTAACCCCTTAGGTAGACCTGAGAGAATTGAATAGGTGTGAGCATTATGGGGATCGCTCCACCTTGCCCTCTGATAGGCTAGGTGGAATGTTCACCCGATTGTTTTGATCTCAAATCCTCTCAGATCTACATGAAGTACCTAAGGGGTTAGGGTTTGATTTGGGGCTGAGCATTAGAAGCAGGCAAGGCCTTGGGATGGGACAAAGAGAGACAGAAGGGAGAAACTCTATACTAGCGCTATTAAAGGTTTAGTGGGCAAAGCATATGAATACATTACTCAAGAGACAGATAAGGGTAGACAGAAACAACAGAGAGAAACTAGAAGGAACCCAAGACCACTGCCAAACAGTCTTTTCCTTAGAATTAGCCCTCGCAAACCTTTGAAGACCCTCTCCCTCTCAAATATATGTTTTTGTGCCGCTGAATAAAGTTAACAGATTTTTTTCTCATCATCAAGTTAGGCCATGTAGTGATACATGCATCCATAATTCCCACTATTAAAAAAAATAAACAAAACAAAAAAACAAACAGAAAGGACAGAGATTGTGTTAGAAACACAGAGCGATAGTCTGTAGCTATACCCAAGAGATGAGACCACCATCAGAGTTGCCCCGTCCCTTAGTCCTGCTGCTTGCCAATAGTCAGGAAGAATGAGGTAGGAAGGCGGGCACTAATTTCAGAAAAGAAGGAGGAAGGTGTGAGGTGTCTCAATTAGTAACAGCAGAACCAGTAGGGGAGAGGGAGGGGCAGGGCATCGTTGAGAGAACTATAGATGAGGGTGTTGCTTTGCATTAGTTACTGCAGAGATGAGGAGAAGGGTAGAATGGGAAGGGGGTTCAAAGGGCATCTTTTTTTTCAAAGGGCATCTTTTTCATTGCTGCAGATCAGAGAGTTTTGGGCGGGCGGGGGTCATCACATTAGTTACTGCAGTGTGTGTGGGGGGGGGGGGGGGGTTCGCTTTAAGTACTGCAGCAGGGGGCCTTAGTTGGCTGGGCGGCTTCCGTTAGGTCGACGCCCCTGTTCCGCCCGCTGTTAGCTCCTGTGGCCGCAGGCTCGCTCTTGGGCAATCTTTTTGCTAGAGGATGGAAGAAAAACAAACTTCACAAACGGCAGCTACTGATGAGGATCGCTTGATCAAAACATTCTGCTAGTTCACATTTCCTTGATACATGTCTAAGTATGTATTTAGTGAGTATTTGAGTGTGCAGAGCGTCTGCTAAATGACTTAAATGTAAATGTAAACATCAGTAAGTGATGTGTGTCACGGGGTTAGAGGAACCTACCAATAGCCATGAATATCTCGTTCACATTCATAGACGTCTTGGCCGACGTCTCCATGAAGAGTAAGCTGTTGTCGTCTGCATATGACTGGGCATCCTGGGAAAAACAACCATGTCAGAGACAGTCACTGCCTGTCAAACGCAGACACACACCGGTGTGTTCTCGTGACACCAGACAGGTACAGGTGTTTTGGAGGACTCACCTGGAAGTCCACGGCTCTCTTGCTGGCGAGGTCAGCCTTGTTGCCAGACAGGGCGATGACAATGTTGGGGCTGGCTTGTCTCTGCAGCTCCTTCACCCAGTTCCTGGCCCGCGCAAATGACTCCTGAGACAAGAGACAATATTTTTTTTAAAGAGTTCTAACATTGAGAGTCAATATAAATGTAAAAAATGGTATATAATTTTTTTTTTTTTAAAGAGTTCTTAACAGGGAGTGTTTTTTTTTACCATCGCAGGTGCCGTCTCCTTCACTTTGCTACCTGACAACTTTACGGTTTTTACTTTTTTAAATTACCGTTTATATGTTTGGTTTTTCCCTCAACTTTTTTTTTTCCCGTTCAACTTTTTCACTCCGGACGCTTTATCTGGACGTGGTTCGTCAGGACCTCCAACAGCAGAAGCTAAGTAGTAACATTAACACGATGCCTTCTAATTGCAGTCTCTGTACTCATAATATACAGGAGAACGATCGCCTTATGGCGAGGATAGCTGTGCTACAAGCCCAGCTTCAGACGCAATCGTTGGGCAAGGGTAATTTCATTGTAGGAAAGGATGAAACAGCGTCTGTGCCACCAGTAAGTACAGATAGTAACGTTAGTATAAATCCCTTCGCACGGTCCCCGCAGCCGGACAACTTTCTCACGGCTTCTGGAGGGAAATGCTGTAGGAATGCTCAACCGGTGTCGCTCATTCAGCCGACAGAAACTTTCAACCGGGTTTCCCCATTTTAAGCAATCAGTCGGAGTCAGAGGCCGAGCCTTCTCGTCTCTACTCCTCCCGTTACGGGGTCTCAGACGCCGAAGCTTCCCACCATTAGCTCTGACAAATTGAAAACTCTAGTCATTGGCGACTCCATTACCCACAGTATTAGACTTAAAACTAATAATCCAGCGATCATACACTTTACCAGGGGGCAGG
This sequence comes from Oncorhynchus gorbuscha, assembly GCF_021184085.1. Taxonomy (NCBI): domain Eukaryota; kingdom Metazoa; phylum Chordata; class Actinopteri; order Salmoniformes; family Salmonidae; genus Oncorhynchus; species Oncorhynchus gorbuscha. The sequence continues at coordinate 17,973,016 of NC_060181.1, read as the reverse complement.
GCTACCGACGTTAAGGCTAATCTGAAGATGGTGCTGGCTAAAGACTAGTCATTCAACTTGAAGCTCGCATCCGCTACAAGACCATGGTGCTTGCCTACGGAGCTGTGAGGGGAACGGCACCTCAGTACCTCCAGGCTCTGATCAGGCCCTACACCCAAACAAGGGCACTGCGTTCATCCACCTCTGGCCTGCTCGCCTCCCTACCACTGAGGAAGTACAGCTCCCGCTCAGCCCAGTCAAAACTGTTCGCTGCTCTGGCCCCCCAATGGTGGAACAAACTCCCTCACGACGCCAGGACAGCGGAGTCAATCACCACCTTCCGGAGACACCTGAAACCCCACCTCTTTAAGGAATACCTAGGATAGGATAAGTAATCCCTCTCACCCCCCCCCCCTTTAAGATTTAGATGCACTATTGTAAAGTGACTGTTCCACTGGATGTCATAAGGTGAATGCACCAATTTGTAAGTCGCTCTGGATAAGAGCGTCTGCTAAATTACTTAAATGTATGTAATGTAAAGCTGAAACTGGCGAGTGTAGAGAGTATAGTTATTGTTATCCACGTCAGTTATCCACGTCAGCACCAACGATGTTAGGATGAAACAGTCAGAGATCACATAGCATCAGCATGTAAATCAGCTAGAAAGATATGTCGGCATCGAGTAATTGTCTCTGGCCCCCTCCCAGGTATGGGGGAGTGATGAGTTCTACAGCAGAGTCTCACAACTCAATTTCTGCCCCTCCCAAAAGATAGAATTTTTATATAATTGGCACTCTTTCTGGGACTCACCCACAAACAGGACCAAGCCTGACCTGCTGAGGAGTGATGGACTCCATCCTATCTGGAGGGGTGCTCTCATCTTATCTACCAACATAGACAGGGCTCTAACTCCACAATTAAATAGGGTGCAGGCCAGGCAGCAGGCTGTTAGCCAGCATAGTGGAGTCTGCCACTAGCACAGTCAGTGTAGTCAGCTCAGCTATCCCCATTGAGACAGTGTCTGTGCCTCGACCTAGGTTGGGCAAAACTAAACATTGCGGTGTTCGCCTTAGCAATCTCACTAGGATAAAGACCTCCTCCATTCCTGTCATTATTGAATCTCAAAATAGGGCTACTTAATGTTAGATCCCTTACTTCAAAGGCAATTATAGTCAATGAACTAATCACTGATCATAATATTGATGTGATTGGCCTGACTGAAACATGGCTTAAGCCTGATGAATGTACTGTGTTAAATGAGGCCTCACCTGGCTACACTACTGACCATATCCCGCAAAGGCGGAGGTGTTGCTAACATTTACGAAAGCAAATTTCAATTTACAAAAGAAAAGAAATGCAGTTTTCGTCTTTTGAGCTTCTAGTCATGAAATCTATGCAGCCTACTCAATCACTTTTTATAGTTACTGTTTACAGGCCTCCTGGGCCATATACAGCGTTCCTCATTGAGTTCCCTGAATTCCTATCGGACCTTGTAGTCATAGCAGATAATATTCTAATCTTTGGTGACTTTAATATTCACAGACCCACTCCAAAAGGCTTTCGGAGCCATCATCGACTCAGTGGGTTTTGTCCAACATGTCTCTGGACCTACTCACTGTCACAGTCATACTCTGGACCTAGTTGTCCCATGGTATAAATGTTGTGGATCTTAATGTTTTTCCTCATAATCCTGGACTATCGGACCACCATTTTATTATGTTTACAATTACAACAAATAATCTGCTCAGACCCCAACCAAGGAAAATCAAAACTCATGCTATAAATTCACAAACACAAAGATTCCTTGATGTCCTTCCAGACTCCCTCTGTCTACCCAAGGACGCCAGAGGACAAAAATCAGTTAACCACCTAACTGAGGAACCCAAGTTAACGTTGCGCAATACCCTAGATGCAGTTGCACCCCTAAAAACATTTCTCATAAGAAACTAACTCCCTGGTATACAGAAAATATCCAAGCTCCGAAGCAAGCTTCCAGAAAATTGGAACGGAAATGGCGCCACACCAAACTGGAAGTCTTCCGGCTAGCTTGGAATGTATGTACCGTGCAGTATCGAAGAGCCCTTACTGCTGCTCGATCATCCTATTTTTACAACTTAATTGAGGAAAATAAGAACAATCCGAAATTCCTTTTTGATACTGTCACAAAGCTAACTAAACAGCAGCATTCCCCAAGAGAGGATGGCTTTCACTTCAGCAGTGATAAATTCATGAACTTCTTTGAGGAAAAGATCAGGATCATTAGAAAGCAAATGACGGACTCGTCTTTAAATCTGCGTATTCCTCCAACGCTCAGTTGTCCTGAGTCTGCACAACTCTGCCAGGACCTAGGATCAAGGGAGACACTCAAGATGTTTAGTAGAATATCTCTTGACACATTGATGAAAATAATCATGGCCTCTAAACCTTCAAGCTGCATACTGGACCCTATTCCAACTACTGAAAGAGCTGCTTCCTGTGCTTGGCCCTCCTATGTTGAACATAATAAACAGCTCTATCCACCTGATGTGTACCAAACTCACTAAAAGTGGCAGTAATAAAGCCTCTCTTGAAAAAGCCAAACCTTGACCCAGAATTTTTTTTTTTAACTATCGGCCTATATTGAATCTTCCATTCCTCTCAACAATTTTAGAAAAGGCTGTTGCGCAGCAACTCACTGCCTTCCTGAAGACAAACAATGTATACTAAATGCTTCAGTCTGGTTTTAGACCCCATCATAGCACTGAGACTGCACTTGTGAAGGTGGTAAATTACCTTTTAATGACATCAGACCGAGGCTCTGCATCTGTCCTCGTGTTCCTAGACCTTAGTGCTGCTTTTGATACCATCGATCACCACATTCTTTTGGAGAGATTGGAAACCCAAATTGGTCTACACGGACAAGTTCTGGCCTGGTTTAGATCTTATCTGTCGGAAAGATATCAGTTGGTCTCTGTGAATGGTTTGTCCTCTGACAAATCAACTGTAAATTTCGGTGTTCCTCAAGGTTCCATTTTAGGACCACTATTGTTTTCACTATATATTTTACCTCTTGGTGATGTCATTCGGGAAACATAATGTTAACTTTCATTACTATGCGGATGACAGACAGCTGTACATTTCAATGAAACATGGTGAAGCACCAAAATCGCCCTCCCTGGAAGCCTGTGTTTCAGACATAAGGAAGTGGATGGCTGCAAACGTTCTACTTTTAAACTCGGACAAAACAGAGATGCTTGTTCTAGGTCCCAAGAAACAAAGAGATCTTCTGTTGAATCTGACAATTAATCTTAATGGTTGTACAGTCGTCTCAAATAAAACTGTGAAGGACCTTGGCATTACTCTGGACCCTGATCTCTCTTTTGAAGAACATATCAAGACTGTTTCAATGACAGCTTTTTTCCATCTACGTAACATTGCAAAAATCAGAAACTTTGTCCAAAAATGATGCAGAAAAATGTATCCATGCTTTTGTTACTTCTAGGTTAGACGACTGCAATGCTCTACTTTCCGGCTACCCAGATAAAGCACTAAATAAACTTCAGTTAGCCAAATACAGCTGCTAGAATCCTGACTAGAACCAAAAAATTTGATCATATTACTCCAATGCTAGCCTCTCTACACTGGCTTCCTGTCAAGGAAAGGGCTGATTTCAAGGTTTTACTACTAACCTACAAAGCATTACATGGGCTTGCTCCTATATATCTCTCTGATTTGGTCATGCCATACATACCTACACGTACGCTACGGTCACAAGACGCAGGCCTCCTAATTGTCCCTAGAATTTCTAAGCAAACAGCTGGAGGCAGGGCTTTCTCCTATAGAGCTCAATTTTTATGTAATGGTCTGCCTACCCATGTGAGAGACGCAAACTTGGTCTCAACCTTTAAGTATTTACTGAAGACTCATCTTTTCAGTGGGTCATATGATTGAATGTAGTCTTGCCCAGGAGTGTGAAGGTGAACGGAAAGGCTCTGGAGCAACGAACCGCCCTTGCCGTCTCTGCCTGGCCGGTTCCCCTCTTTCCACTGGGATTCTCTGCTTCTAACCCTATTACAGGGGCTGAGTCACTGGCTTACTAGGGCTCTTTCATACCGTCCCTAGGAGGGGTGCGTCACTTGAGTGGGTTGAGTGACTGATGTGATCTTCCTGTCTGGGTTGGCACCCCCCCTTGGGTTGTGCCGTGGCGGAGATCTTTGTGGGCTATACTCGGCCTCGTCTCAGGATGGTCATTTGGTGGTTGAAGAAATCCCTCTAGTGGTGTGGGGGCTGTGCTTTGGCAAAGTGGGTGGGGTTATATCCTTCCTGTTTGGCCCATTCCGGGGGTATCATCGGATGGGGCCACAGTGTCTCCTGACCCTTCCTGTCTCAGCCTCCATTTATGCTGCAGTAGTTTATGTGTCAGGGGGCTAGGGTCAGTTTGTTATATTTGGAGTACTTCTCTTGTTCTATCCGGTGTCCTGTGTGAATTTAAGCGTGCTCTCTCTTTCTCTCTCTCTCTCGGAGGACCTGAGCCCTAGGACCATGACTCAGGACTACATCGCATGATGACTCCTTGCTGTCCCCAGTCCACCTGGCTGTGCTGCTGCTCCAGTTTCAACTGTTCTGCCTGTGATTATTATTATTTGACCATGCTGGTCTTTTATGAACATTTGAACATCTTGGCCATGTTCTGTTATAATCTCCACCCGGCACAGCCAGAAGAGGACTGGCCACCCCACATAGCCTGGTTCCTCTCTAGGTTTCTTCCAAGGTTTTGGCCTTTCTAGGGAGTTTTTCCTAGCCACCATGCTTCTACACCTGCATTGCTTGCTGTTTGGGGTTGTAGGCTGGGTTTCTGTACAGCACTTTGAGATATCAGCTGATGTACGAAGGGCTGTATAAATACATTTGATTTGATGAGACATGGTACCAGGGAAATGGTGATGTTAAAAACACTCCACTTTCAATCTGGAACGTGAATGGATCACCAGTGTGACCACATATCCAAACATGTGAGATCAATTATCATTCTTACAAAGGAAGGTTGGTTGCACTGATTATATAATCTATCAAGATTATGCTACTTGCCTCATTTGTGATGTCGTAGACCACGATGGCGGCCTGCGCCCCTCTGTAATACATGGGCGCCAGGCTGTGGTAGCGCTCCTGTCCTGCCGTGTCCCAGATCTCAAACTTCACCGTCGTGTCGTCTAGACACACTGTCTGGGTCAGGAAGGCCGCTGGGGAGGAGTGAAGAGAGTTGTCAAATACATAATTGACGTGAACTTTAAAAAGCATTAAAGCAGGACACCTCACTAAACACATTCAACAATATGAATGAAGGGATAAATAAATAACTACAGCCCAGACCCAACAACAACCCATAGTCCCCATTGCGCCATTGTCTGCAAGTCTGAGGTTCCTTCCATAACCGGTTCCTTCAGATCCTATAACACTGAAGGGGTAGAAACTTCCAGAAGAGGCTATAGATACTTTTCTGTTCCTGGCTTAAGTGCATAAATGAGTGATGGTCACCTCCAATGGTGCTCTCCTGGAACTCGTGGAACTGTCCCTTGACGAAGCGGAGCACCAGGCTGGACTTGCCCACTGCCGACTCCCCCAGAAGTACCAGCTTGAACTGGCAGATCTTGTTACCAGCGTTAGACCCGTTGGGTCTCGTAGCTCCTCCCCTGTTGGCCATGGCCTAGTCAGATCCCCCGGTCAGTGTTTGTCCCGCACGTCTGACTATGCTGTCAGGGCTTCAGCTGGAGGCGGCGGTAGAGAGAAGGAAAAAAGGAACAATTATTCACAACTCTGATGATGTATTCTGCTAGGGTTATGTCAGATGTGGTAAAGATAAGAGGATTTTGAAGTAGAGATATGGATGTTTTCGTAAAGTTGTTTTGACATGTAGTTTAACCCTGGTCTATAAGTGAGTCAAGGTGACAGTATGGAAGTGGACATGATTCTCAGAAAAAAAAACTTGATATACATGTCCAGACTCTTCTGATAAAGAGATCAACTTAACCCTTAAATATATGGTGAAATCTTGGAATGGAATGAATGAGCTGGACATTTTATTTCCCTTCTTTCTCAGGGAGGTAGAAGGCAGGCTGCCCTGAAAACAAGTTGTCAAAATAAACATGGCTTGGCAGTCAAACCTTGCTGTAGAGCTGGGGCATGTTAATAAGAGCACACCATAGCAAAACACTGTGCAACGGAAAACGAATACAAGCTTTTCTTATGGGACAAGCAGATAGTATATCCTTGTATTAAACAGTTCTCTCCCATTTTGTGTATTGAATATGACCCAGCCCAGTCTCTGAATGCATGGTATCACAGAGATGGCTGGATATGTGAGCTCACTAAAATATATTTTCCCTCTTCAAATACACCATACATTGCTACTGACATAGTTGTGTGTGCCTAATCTGTAGACTATGGAAATAGTTTTGTTAAAGACATAATAATATGGCTCTGATCTGGACTTCCCATATGCATTTACAGTCAAAACAATGCAAACTCTTTCGGTACACACAGTAACATCCCCACTCGGAGCTGAAATTGTACCCCTCAAACTTTCCAAAACACACACACACAATGTGTCATAGAGGAAAACACTACTCAGCAAGGACGTTGCAGTGTTGCCTTCCAATGTAAATATGTTCGCCTACATATAGCTAATATAATAGCGACGTTAGTTAGAAGGTAAACATGCGCAATCGGCTGACAGCAATGCCAACGGCCTGTACTCTCTGTTGCCTTCGAGGTGGGACGTGACTCAACCAGCACTGTTATGAATCTCTGCAGTGCTAGCATGGACTGTTCAAACTTCTAACAATGTACTAAATTAGCATAGCCAACGTGGCCTATTCTTCGATTTATTTTCGAAGCCAAAGCATCTAGCTAGAAAATTGAGAGTACGCCATTTTCCAAATAGAAGCAAATGCTAACCCAATTAACGTTAGCTTGCTAGCTAGATTATTAGCAAGCCAGGTAACTAGCCAGCTGACTAGCTACATCAACATCTGAATTGCTAACGTGTGCTACCTACCTACTCCCTGATTACTGACTGTCTTACCAAGCAGCTACTGTTAGCTAGTTAGGTGACTGGGTGGCAAGCTAACGTTAGCATAACAAGTCCGATTGCGAATGTGATGATGGAGCTGGCTGGCCAACTACATTTTCAATAAGCTAACTAGCGAGGAGAAGCGTATTACGAACCCATGTCCACACATGATCAACACAACTAGGATAAACAACCAATAAATAGCATCACGAACACGGTTTTGACCGGAACGATTAAATTACAAAACCGTTGTTAGGTTTCTTCCCGACCCAAATCCGGGCCACGGCCTATTTTTTGCATTTCTCATCAGACGCCAATGTTAGCATATCAAGCTAGCTAACCTAGCCTGTTGACAACTAATGAGCTGAAATATACAACTTGTCACACCATTTGCTTACTATACCTGAGTGCCAGTCGGTTGACGAACACAGAATACCACACACGAGTCTATACACAAATTAAAGGTCGCAGTGCGGACAGATACGTATTGTTGAACATACAAATAATTTCAACAACCCCGATCACGTCTCCTCCTTTTTCTTTCTTCTTGCAACTTCCCCTTTTACTAGAACCAAAACACAAACAACCCCTTCCGCCCATTCTGCCACGTCACACAGCACGTCTACTCTGCAGAGGTAACGCCGGATTCATGAATTTGATTGTTTTTCTTCGAGGATGAAATCAAGAGTAATGTGGGATTTCAAGTGATTTGGAACAAATTAGTAAAACTAGTTAGAAGCAGACGTTAGATTACCCAATTGCCTTGTTATTGGATCTGCCATTTACAATTGAAGTAAATACAGGGCTCAAGTAAAAGCTTTTGGATAATTAAGATGAAGATGACGTAAATATGCATATAGATGTATTACTCATAAAGTGAAGGGGGGACAATGTGCACCAAAAAAAACATAGCCGAGGGTAAGGTGTAGGTTAGGCTGTATCATAAGTTATCTATTGCCGGATTTAAGAGCGTCTGCTAAATCACTTAAATGTTCAATGTAATTTAAAAGAACTGGGAACTCGGTAACGAAATGACGTCAGTGAACTTCAGGTTGGGAAGTCGGAGCTCTAGATAGCGGCCCGAGGTCCTGAGTTGGAATTGCGACTTGTGTGACCATTCAAATCGATTTTTCATAGTCGGAGCTCGGTTGTTCCACCGAGTTCTCAATTGTTCTGAACGAACTGAAGTCGGAAGTAGGACATTTCCAAGCTCCAAGTTGTTTTGAACGCGGCATTTGTATCTGACTGTGTTTCTCAACCTTGTTCGTTCCAGGGACTGGCCATGCTGTCCCTTGTGTGTCTGGGACCAGCAAGATATGTCTTTTCCTCCTATATTAAACCTAGCTTTGAATAACTGACTCAATTAGGGAGTAAACGTTATTTATAATAAGGATTAGAAAATCGACCCCTGAAATGAAAATGGATGAACATCACATATTTTACATAAACCCTCCCATGAACGCTTGAAAAATAATAAGTGACTCCCCTATACCCAAAATAATACACTACATGGCCAAAGTTATGTGGACACCCCTTCAAATTAGTGGATTTGGCTACTTCAGCCTCGCCCGTTGCTGACAGGTGTATAAAATCGAGCACACAGCCATGCAATCTCCATAGACAAACATTGACAGTAGAATGGCCTTACTGGAGAGCTCAGTGACTTTCAACGTGGCACAAGTCAGTTTGTCAAATTTCTACCCTGGTCAACTGTAAGTGCTGTTATTGTGAAGTGGAAACATCTAGGAGAAAGTGGTAGGCCACACAAGCTCACAGAACGGGACCACCGAGTGCTGAAGCACGTAGCGTCCTCAGTTGCAACACTCACTACTGCGTTCCAAACTGCCTCTGGAAGCAACGTCAGCACAATAACTTCGTCGGGAGCTTCATGAAATGGGTTTCCATGGCCGAGCAGCCGCACACAAGCCCAAGATCATCATGCGCAATGCCAAGCGTCGGCTGGACGATGTAAAGCTCTCCGCCATTGGACTCTGGAGCAGTGGAAACGCGTTCTTGGGAGTGATGAATCCTGGTTCACCATCTGGCAGTCCAAGGGATGAATCTGAGTTTGGTGGATGCCAGGAGAATGCTACCAGCCCCATTGCATAGTGGCAACTGTAAAGTTTGCTGGCTGTTTTCATGGTTCGGGCTAGGCCCCTTAGTTCCAGTGAAGGGAAATCTTAATGCTACAGCATACAATGACATTCTGGACGATTATGTGCTTCCAACTTTGTGGCAACAGTTTGGGGAAGACCATTTCCTGTTTCAGCATGACAATGTGCCTGTGCACAAAGCGAGGTCCATACAGAAATAGTTTGTCAAGATCAGTGTGGAAGAACTTAACTGGCCTGGACAGAGCCCTGACCCCATCAAACACCTTTGGGTGGATATGGAACTCCGACTGCGAGTCAAGCCTAATCGCCCAACATCAGTGCCCGACCTCACTAATGCTCTTGTGGGTGAATGGAAGCAAGTCCCAGCAGCAATGTTCCAACATCTAGTGGAAAGCCTTTCCAGAAGACTCAAGGCTATTATAGCAGCAAAGGGGGGACCAACTCCTTATTAATGGCCATGATTTTTGGAATCACATGTTCGACAAGCAGGTGTCCGCATACTTTTGGTCATGTGGTGTAGTGAAACAATAAAGTGGAACATGCTTACCGTTTATCCTCACTTCTTGGACAGATAAGAGCATAGATATGCAGTTGTAGAAACTGTTATTCGTCCTGTAAGTGTTGGATGGCAACACATACTTTTTATAGAGCACAGGGCTGTGGGCCAGAAGGTTGTGGATTTGCAGAGGTATGCTTTTTAAAGAGTGCATAGTGGGTGGATGAATTGACCTCCAAATATACGGATATAGCAGACTGTAGCCTAATTTTGTAGACCTCCCTCTTATTTCCTAAATAGGAAGAAATAGGCTCCAACACAAATCCCTCTTGTTATTAGTAAAGTCTAATTCAAATTAAGAAGTTGAAATGAATTATGCCTACTCGAATTTGCCTTCTTTCAGCACCATGAGCTGTCCATTTTCGATTGATTTTGCAGCAGCTGCTGCTTCAAGTTTCAGCACAACAAAATTACTAAAATTTGTCTTATTGTGAGGTCAATAACTCTGGTGAATACATAAGAAACATGTTGTTTTTAATAACATCAATTATAGTAGTAGCACGCTAACAAATTTGACCCCCGGTCCTCCTTCCCATCGTCGCTCTCTCCTTCTCAAACCGAACAGAACAAAGGCTATATGCTAGTCTCTGCAGAAGTCTGGGCCTAACCAAAAATTAGTCAAAGAGCCTTTGACTCTCTTCCTGAACTGCGACCGTAGGGTTCGTTCAGCAGGCAGCACACAAAAACGTTTTTCATCAGCAAGAGCAGAGCAGGCCGGGGCTCAGGGTTGGAATATCCATTGCAGTGTGTATTGCAGCCTAGTTTTATTCACACCATCCCAGCAGCTATCTTAGAAATATTACTTTGCTCTGTGCTTCTCTGAACATGCACTTCGTAGCCTATAGTCTATAGTTTATGGATAATTTGATTGAGCCCACACTAAATAGCCTATAGGCACACATCATACTCCCAGTGGAGTATCAGAGATGAGGGGTGGCATTGGGCACACATCGATATATAGCCTAATAAGCAACTAATTCCAAAGCATAGTTTAAATTCTAAAACAAAAATATCTCAATTTCATCAATAACAAATTACATGACCTCCGTTGGACTAGATTTTTTTTAAATACGAAACTCTCCACTTGACTGAAATTGAAAAAGCATTCTCCTTCAGGTAACCATTCTGTACAGTTCTATCCATCCCTTAGTATCATTAAAACATTTCACAAACTGGCACGGGTCCATAGACTGGAGGATGAGATACACAGGTCTTGGAGCAAGATGCTGCTGCTATTTGAACCAGAAGAGGGAGCTCAAGGCTTTAAAATGATACCATACATACAGTCCATTGGTGGAGGTCTAGATACCTGTTACCGTTATGTGTCTCACAGCTGGAAATCCTGCCTCACATGAGTCCTATAAATGAAGGCTGACATACACAGTAAAAACAAATAAACTATCAACAGCATTGTGAACCGTATAGAAATGATATTCTATAAGGCTACCATTCCATTTCCACATTGTGTTATTCATCCAAAGAAAGACCATTTATTATTTTTGTATCGCAAGAGTGATTCTGTCAAAATCCTCTGGTTTTCTCAACCTTCCATTGATCAATCTGCAAACCAACGTGTTGACAAAGTAATCAATCAACCAAAACCAAATATATATTCAGTCTTGGTTGTCCTGCCTTTATGAAGACGTAAACAAGTCACAGCCAAGTCAAGCCTTTTACAACCTGAGGTTGGAGTAGCAGCAGTGAGTTGGCCCACAGATTCTCTTTAGGAAGCCTCTCCTTGACCCTGGCATGGTATAATAACCTCCACTATTGTACTTTGACAGTGGGGCTATTCTTAGTACAGCACACTTAGCCCAGTGCAGTATGGCACTGTTAAGGGTCATAATCTCTATTCAATGAAACCCGTAGACAGTATGTCTGTCTGGTCCCTCAGTGCCCAAGTCAAGGAGGTTAGCCTAGTGGTTAGAGCAATGGACTAGTAACCGGAAGGTTGCAAGTTCAAATCCCTGAGCTGACAAGGTACAAATCTGTCGTTTTGCCCCTGAACAGGCAGTTAACCCACTAGGCCGTCATTAAAAATAAGAATTTGTTCTTAACTGACTTGCCAAGTTAAATAAAGGTTTAAAAAAATTAAAAAAGGAGGTTGCATTGGATCCCCGGACAAACAACAAGATGATTATTCATTTGCCCATAAAGTATTCACACCCCTTGATTTCTTTCAAAACTATGTTGTGTTACAGCCTAAAATACATTGTCAGACATTCACTGGCCTACACACAATACCACATAATGTCAATGTGGAATGATGATTTTTGCAAGTTAATTAAACATTTAAAGCTGTTTTCGACCCCTTTGCTATGGCAAGACTAAATAAGTTCAAGAGTACACATTTGCTTAACAAGTCACATAACAAGTTGCATGGACTAATAATAACAGTGTTTAACATTACTTTTGAATTACTACCTCATCTCTGCAACTTGCGCATACAATTATCTGCAATGTCCCTCAGTCGAGCAGTGAATGTCAGACACAGATTCAACCACAAAGACCAGGGAGGTTTGTACAGAATGAGGCCTGTACAGAATTAAACATATTCCAAGACATGCATCCTGTTTGCAACAAGGCAATAAAGTAATCTGCCAAAAAATTGGGAAAGCAATTCACTTTTTGTCCTTAATCTACACTGGAGTTGCTTACCAAGAAGACACTGAATTTTCCTGTGTCAGAGTTACAGTTTTCACTTAAATCTACTTGAAAATATATGGCAAGACCTGAAAATGGTGTCTAGCAATCATCAACAAATAATTTGACAGAGCTTGAAGAATTTTGAAAAGAATAATGGGCAAATGTTGCACAGTCTAGGTGATTAAAGCTCTTAGAGATTTACACAGAAAGACTCACAGCTGTAATCACTGTCAAAGGTGCTTCTACAAAGTATTGACTCAGGGGTGTGAATACTTACAGTACCAGTCAAAAGTTTGGACACACCTACTAATTCAAGGGGTTTTCTTTATTTTTACTATTTTCTAGAATAATAGTGAAGACATCAAAAATATGAAATAACACATATGGAATCATGTAGTAACCAAAAAAAGTGTTTCAATTTGAGATTCTTCAAAGTAGCCACTCTGCGGTCCAATCATCCCAAACCATCTCAATTGGGTTGAGGTTGGGTAATTGTGGAGGCTAGGTCATCTCCTTCTTGGTCAAATAGCCCTTACACAGCCTGGAGGTGTGTTTGGGTCATTGTTCAGTTGAAAAACAAATGATAGTCCCACCAATGACAGTCCCACAAACCAGATGTGATGGCATATTGCTGCAGAATGCTGTGGTAGCCATGCTTGTAAAGTTTGCATTGGATTCGAAATAAATCACTGACAGTGTCACAAGCAAAGCACCCCCACACCATCGCACCTCCTCCTCCATGCTTCACTGTGAGAACCACACATGCAGAGATTATCCGTTCACCTACTCTGTGTCTCAAAAAGACACGGCGGTTGGAACCAAAAATCTCAACTTTGGACTCATCAGACCAAAGGGCAGATTTCCACCTGTCTAATGTCCATTGCTCGTGTTTCTTGGCCCAAGCAAGTCTCTTCTTATAATTGGTGTCCTTTAGTAGGGGTTTCGTTGCAGCAATTCGACCATGAAGGCCTGAATCATGCAGTCTCCTCTGAACAGTTTATGTTGAGATGTATCTGTTACTTGAACTCTGTGAAGCATTTATTTGGGCTGCAATTTCTGAGGCTGATAACTCTAATGAACTTATCCTCTGCAGCAGAGGTAACTCTGGGTCTTCCATTCCTGTGGCGGTCCTCATGAGAGCCAGTTTCATCATAGGGCTTGTTGGTTTTTGCGACTGCACTTTCAGAAACTTCAAAATTCTTGACATTTTCCGGATTAACTGACCTTCATGTCTTAAAGTAATGATGGACTGTCGTTTCTCTTTGCTTATTTGAGCTGTTATTGCTATAATATGGACTTGGTCTTTTACCAAATAGGGCTATCTTCTGTATACCACCCCTACCTTGTCACAACACAGCACAACACAATAATTTGTTTTTAACTGACTTGCTTAGTTAAATAAAGGTTAAAAAAAACAAGGCACACCTGTTAATTGAAATGCATTCCAGGTGACTACCTCATGAAGCTGGTTGAGAGAATGCCAAGAGTGCGCAAAGCTGTCGTCAAGGCAAATGGTGGATACTTTGAAGAATCTCAAATATATTTAGGTTTCTTTAACACTGTTTTGGTTACTACATTATTCTAAATGTGTTATTTCATAGTTTTGATGTTTTCACTTTAATTCTGCAATTTAGAAAATAGTAAAAATAAAGAGAAACTCTCCAATGAGAAGGTGTGTCCAAACTTTTGACTGGTACTGCAGGTGCATACAGGTGACAGACAGTGACACACGGACAGACACGTTCATTACCGTCTTGTAATCATTAGTACAACAGTTGTAAACTAGAGTTTCTATAAATGCAGGTATGTTTATCCTCATTTCGTTCCGTTTGCTTCCTTTAAGAAACATTTTTCAACAGAATCGGCAGAATGAATACACCCCTCACTTTCATAGCAGCCTCGTTGTATTCCTTCTCGCATCTATGCACTCCTCTCCGCTCACCTTTTATCTTTGTTACTGGACTTCAATACACATCACATCAGCTGTATGTGACCAGGCACAAAAACATTTCCAAGCAAAACCATAGCATAACCTCTACATTGTTGTTTCCATATTAGCTAAAGTAGCATCATAGTCAACATAGCTAATAGAACTAACACATTAATAAACCTGCTACAATCAATCAGAAACGTTACAGTGTCCAGTCAGTAAGCAGTTTAGCACTTACACCGGCAGGCCCCGGTGGAAATTAATTAGTAAAACCAAAAGCTTACCTTGACTTGGAAGAGTTTCATTCTTGTGTTGGATAGTCATAGCCAGCTAGCTAACATAGCATCCCTCTGTTTGAGCAGGGTGTTTGAGTAGGCTAAACTAGCTAGCTGCATTTGCTAGCTAAGTAAGTGAAACTGAAAGTTTAAAAAATATTAAATCTCTCTCTATCTATCTCTTGGTTGTCTTTCATTTTGAAAGAAATTAATTTGTTAACTGTTCAATTATTGTCTTTCTCTCTCTCTCTTTGAGTCAACTACTCACCACATCTTATGCAGTGCAGTGCTAGCTAGCTGTAGCTAATGCATTCAGTACTAGATTCATTATTTGATTGGGTGGGAAAATCAAATCAAACCGAATGTATTTATATAGCCCTTCGTACATCAGTGGATATCTCAAAGTGCTGTACAGACACCCAGCCTAAAACCCCAAACAGCAAGCAATGCAGGTGTAGAAGCACGGTGGCTAGGAAAAACTCCCTAGAAAGGCCAAAACCTAGGAAGAAACCTAGAGAGGAACCAGGCTATGTGTGTCATGTTTTGTCATTTATTATCATGTCTTGTCCCTGTGCTCCCCATTCTATTCGTTTCCCTCTGCTGGTCTTATTAGGTTCTTTCCCTCTTTCTATCCCTCTCTCTCCCCCTCCCTCTCTCACTCTCCCGCTCTCTCTTCTCTCTATCGTTCCGTTCCTGCTCCCAGCTGTTCCTATTCCCCTAATCAATCATTTAGTCTTCCCACACCTGTTCCCGATCCTTTTCCCTGATTAGAGTCCCTATTTCTCTCCTTGTTATTCGTTTCTGCCCTGTCGGTTCCTTGTCTAGAATTCACCGTGCTGTGTTTGTGTATCGCCCTGTCGTGTCGTGTTTTCCTCAGATGCTGCGTGGTGAGCAGGTGTCTGAGTCTGTCTGGTTCAAGTGCCTTCCCGAGGCAACCTGTTGTTCACCTGCTGTTCAAGATCGAGTCTCCAGTTTGTCCTCGTCATTTCGAGTGAAAGTTGTGTTTTTTTGGATTGTATTTACTTTACTGGATTAAAGACTCTGTTTTCGCCAAGTCGCTTTTGGGTCCTCTTTCACCAGCATGACAGAAGGAACCGACCAAGGAATGGACCCAGCGACTTCAGACGCTCGTTACACTGCCGTCGAGATCCAAGGAGTCATGCTCGGCAGACACGAGCAGGAATTGTCTGCTGCTCGCCATGCCGTGGAGAACCTGGCCGCTCAGGTTTCCGACCTCTCTGGACAGTTCCAGAGTCTACGTCTCGTGCCACCTGTTACTTCCTGGCCTGCCGAGCCTCCAGAACCTAGGGTTAATAACCCACCTTGCTACTCCGGGCAGCCCACTGAGTGCCGCTCCTTTCTCACGCAGTGTGAGATTGTGTTCTCTCTCCAACCCAACACATACTCTAGAGAGAGCTCGGGTTGCTTACGTCATTTCACTCCTTACTGGCCGGGCTCGAGAATGGGGCACAGCTATCTGGGAGGCAAGGGCTGATTGCTCTAACAAGTTCCAGAACTTTAAAGAGGAGATGATTCGGGTTTTTGACCGTTCAGTTTTTGGTAGGGAGGCTTCTAGGGCCCTGGCTTCCTTATGCCAAGGTGAACGGTCCATAACGGATTATTCTATTGAGTTTCGCACTCTTGCTGCCTCTAGTGAGTGGAACGAGCCGGCGCTGCTCGCTCGTTTTCTGGAGGGACTCCACGCAGTGGTTAAGGATGAGATTCTCTCCCGGGAGGTTCCTTCAGATGTGGACTCTTTGATTGCTCTCGCCATCCGCATAGAACGACGGGTAGATCTTCGTCACCGGGCTCGTGGAAGAGAGCTCGTATCAACGGTGTTTCCCTGCTCCGCATCGCAACCATCTCCCTCCTCTGGCTCAGAGACTGAGCCCATGCAGCTGGGAGGGATTCGCATCTCGACTAAGGAGAGGGAACGGAGGATCACCAACCGCCTGTGCCTCTATTGCGGAGTTGCTGGACATTTTGTTAATTCATGTCCAGTAAAAGCCAGAGCTCATCTGTAAGCGGAGGGCTACAGGTGAGCGCAACTACTCAAGTCTCTCCATCAAAATCCTGTACTACTTTGTCGGTCCATCTACGCTGGACCGGTTCGGGTGCTACATGTAGTGCCTTGATAGACTCTGGGGCTGAGGGTTGTTTCATGGACGAAGCATGGGTTCGGAAACATGACATTCCTTTCAGAGAGTTAGAGAAGCCTACGCCCATGTTCGCCTTAGATGGTAGTCATCTTCCCAGTATCAGATTTGAGACACTACCTTTAACCCTCACAGTATCTGGTAACCACAGTGAGACTATTTCTTTTTTGATTTTCCGTTCACCATTTACACCTGTTGTTTTGGGTCATCCCTGGCTAGTATGTCATAATCCTTCTATTAATTGGTCTAGTAATTCTATCCTATCCTGGAACGTTTCTTGTCATGTGAAGTGTTTAATGTCTGCCATCCCTCCCGTTTCTTCTGTCCCTACTTCTCAGGAGGAACCTGGCGATTTGACAGGAGTGCCGGAGGAATATCATGATCTGCGCACGGTCTTCAGTCGGTCCCGAGCCAACTCCCTTCCTCCTCACCGGTCGTATGATTGTAGTATTGATCTCCTTCCGGGGACAACTCCTCCTCGGGGTAGACTATACTCTCTGTCGGCTCCCGAACGTAAGGCTCTCGAGGATTATTTGTCTGTGTCTCTTGACGCCGGTACCATAGTGCCTTCTTCCTCTCCGGCCGGGGCGGGGTTCTTTTTGTTAAGAAGAAGGACGGTACTCTGCGCCCCTGCGTGGATTATCGAGGGCTGAATGACATAACGGTTAAGAATCGTTATCCGCTTCCCCTTATGTCATCAGCCTTCGAGATTCTGCAGGGAGCCAGGTGCTTTACTAAGTTGGACCTTCGTAACGCTTACCATCTCGTGCGCATCAGAGAGGGGGACGAGTGGAAAACGGCGTTTAACACTCCGTTAGGGCATTTTGAGTACCGGGTTCTGCCGTTCGGTCTCGCCAATGCGCCAGCTGTTTTTCAGGCATTAGTTAATGATGTTCTGAGAGACATGCTGAACATCTTTGTTTTTGTCTATCTTGACGATATCCTGATTTTTTCTCCGTCACTCGAGATTCATGTTCAGCACGTTCGACGTGTTCTACAGTGCCTTTTAGAGAATTGTCTCTACGTAAAGGCTGAGAAGTGCTCTTTTCATGTCTCCTCCGTTACTTTTCTCGGTTCCGTTATTTCCGCTGAAGGCATTCAGATGGATTCCGCTAAGGTCCAAGCTGTCAGTGATTGGCCCGTTCCAAGGTCACGTGTCGAGTTGCAGCGCTTTTTAGGTTTCGCTAATTTCTATCGGCGTTTCATTCGTAATTTCGGTCAAGTTGCTGCCCCTCTCACAGCTCTTACTTCTGTCAAGACGTGTTTTAAGTGGTCCGGTTCCGCCCAGGGAGCTTTTGATCTTCTAAAAGAACGTTTTACGTCCGCTCCTATCCTCGTTACTCCTGACGTCACTAGACAATTCATTGTCGAGGTTGGACGCTTCAGAGGTAGGCGTGGGAGCCATTCTATCCCAGCGCTTCCAGTCTGACGATAAGGTTCATCCTTGCGCTTATTTTTCTCATCGCCTGTCGCCATCTGAGCGCAACTATGATGTGGGTAACCGTGAACTGCTCGCCATCCGCTTAGCCCTAGGCGAATGGCGACAGTGGTTGGAGGGGGCGACCGTTCCTTTTGTCGTTTGGACAGACCATAAGAACCTTGAGTACATCCGTTCTGCCAAACGACTTAATGCCCGTCAAGCTCGTTGGGCGTTGTTTTTCGCTCGTTTCGAGTTTGTGATTTCTTACCGTCCGGGTAGCAAGAACACCAAGCCTGATGCCTTATCCCGTCTGTTTAGTTCTTCTGTGGCTTCTACTGATCCCGAGGGGATTCTTCCTTATGGGCGTGTTGTCGGGTTAACAGTCTGGGAATTGAAAGACAGGTTAAGCAAGCACTCACGCACACTGCGTCGCCGCGCGCTTGTCCTAGTAACCTCCTTTTCGTTCCTGTTTCCACTCGTCTGGCTGTTCTTCAGTGGGCTCACTCTGCCAAGTTAGCTGGTCATCCCGGTGTTCGAGGCACTCTTGCGTCTATTCGCCAGCGCTTTTGGTGGCCGACTCAGGAGCGTGACACGCGCCGTTTCGTGGCTGCTTGTTCGGACTGCGCGCAGACTAAGTCGGGTAACTCTCCTCCTGCCGGTCGTCTCAGACCGCTCCCCATTCCTTCTCGACCATGGTCTCACATCGCCCTAGACTTCATTACCGGTCTGCCTTTGTCTGCGGGGAAGACTGTGATTCTTACGGTTGTCGATAGGTTCTCTAAGGCGGCACATTTCATTCCCCTCGCTAAACTTCCTTCCGCTAAGGAGACGGCACAAATCATTATCGAGAATGTATTCAGAATTCATGGCCTCCCGTTAGACGCCGTTTCAGACAGAGGCCCGCAATTCACGTCACAGTTTTGGAGGGAGTTCTGTCGTTTGATTGGTGCGTCCGTCAGTCTCTCTTCCGGGTTTCATCCCCAGTCTAACGGTCAAGCAGAGAGGGCCAATCAGACGATTGGTCGCATACTACGCAGCCTTTCTTTCAGAAACCCTGCGTCTTGGGCAGAACAGCTCCCTGGGCAGAATACGCTCACAATTCGCTTCCTTCGTCTGCTACCGGGTTATCTCCGTTTCAGAGTAGTCTGGGTTACCAGCCTCCTCTGTTCTCATCCCAGCTTGCCGAGTCCAGCGTTCCCTCCGCTCAAGCGTTTGTCCAACGTTGTGAGCGCACCTGGAGGAGGGTGAGGTCTGCACTTTGCCGTTACAGGGCACAGACTGTGAGAGCCGCCAATAAACGCAGGATTAAGAGTCCAAGGTATTGTTGCGGCCAGAGAGTGTGGCTTTCCACTCGCAACCTTCCTCTTACGACAGCTTCTCGTAAGTTGACTCCGCGGTTCATTGGTCCGTTCCGTGTCTCCCAGGTCGTCAATCCTGTCGCTGTGCGACTGCTTCTTCCGCGACATCTTCGTCGCGTCCATCCTGTCTTCCATGTCTCCTGTGTCAAGCCCTTTCTTCGCACTCCCGTTCGTCTTCCCTCCCCCCCTCCCGTCCTTGTCGAGAGCGCACCTATTTACAAGGTACATAAGATCATGGACATGCGTTCTCGGGGACGGGGTCACCAATACTTAGTGGATTGGGAGGGTTACGGTCCTGAGGAGAGGAGTTGGGTTCCGTCTCGGGACGTGCTGGACCGTTCACTCATTGATGATTTCCTCCGTTGCCGCCAGGATTCCTCCTCGAGTGCGCCAGGAGGCGCTCGGTGAGTGGGGGGGTACTGTCATGTTTTGTCATTTATTATCATGTCTTGTCCCTGTGCTCCCCATTCTATTCGTTTCCCTCTGCTGGTCTTATTAGGTTCTTTCCCTCTTTCTATCCCTCTCTCTCCCCCTCCCTCTCTCACTCTCCCGCTCTCTCTTCTCTCTATCGTTCCGTTCCTGCTCCCAGCTGTTCCTATTCCCCTAATCAATCATTTAGTCTTCCCACACCTGTTCCCGATCCTTTTCCCTGATTAGAGTCCCTATTTCTCTCCTTGTTATTCGTTTCTGCCCTGTCGGTTCCTTGTCTAGAATTCACCGTGCTGTGTTTGTGTATCGCCCTGTCGTGTCGTGTTTTCCTCAGATGCTGCGTGGTGAGCAGGTGTCTGAGTCTGTCTGGTTCAAGTGCCTTCCCGAGGCAACCTGTTGTTCACCTGCTGTTCAAGATCGAGTCTCCAGTTTGTCCTCGTCATTTCGAGTGAAAGTTGTGTTTTTTTGGATTGTATTTACTTTACTGGATTAAAGACTCTGTTTTCGCCAAGTCGCTTTTGGGTCCTCTTTCACCAGCATGACAATGTCGGGTGGCCAGTCCTCTTCTGGTTGTGCCGAATGGAGATTTTAACAGAACATGGCCAAGATGTTCAAATGTTCATAAATGACCAGCATGGTCAAATAATAATAAGGCAGAACAGTTGATACTGGAGCAGCAGCACGGTCAGGTGGACTGGGGACAGTAAGGAGTCATCATGTCAGGTAGTCCTGGGGCATGGTCCTAGGGCTCAAGTCAGATGAATCTGGAGCAGCACCACAGCCAGGTGAACTGGGGACAGCAAGGGGTCATCATGTCAGGTAGTCCATCATGTCAGGCATGGTCCTAGGGCTCAGGTCCTCCGAGAGAGAGAAAGAAAGAGAGGAGAGAATTAGAGAACGCATACTTAGATTCACACAGGACACCGAATAGGACAGGAGAAGTACTCCTGATATAACAAACTGACCCTAGCCCCCCGACACATAAACTACTGCAGCATAAATACTGGAGGCTGAGACAGGAGGGGTCAGGAGACACTGTGGCCCCATCCGAGGACACCCCCGGACAGGGCCAAACAGGAAGGATATAACCCCACCCACTTTGCCAAAGCACAGCCCCCACACCACTAGAGGGATATCCACCAATTTACCATCCTGAGACAAGGCTGAGTATAGCTCACAAAGATCTCCGCCATGGCACAACCCAAGGGGGGGCGCCAACCCAGACAGTTAGACCAGATCAGTGAATCAACCCACTCAGGTGACGCACCCCTTCCAGGGACGGCATGAGAGAGCCCCAGTAAGCCAGTGACTCAGCCCCTGTAATAGGGTTAGAGGCAGAGAATCCCAGTGGAAAGAGGGGAACCGGCCAGGCAGAGACAGCAAGGGCGGTTCGTTGCTCCAGAGCCTTTCCGTTCACCTTCCCACTCCTGGGCCAGACTACACTCAATCATATGACCCACTGAAGAGATGAGTCTTCAGTAAAGACTTAAAGGTTGAGACCGAGTTTGCGTCTCTGACATGGGTAGGCAGACCGTTCCATAAAAATGGAGCTCTATAGGAGAAAGCCCTGCCTCCAGCTGTTTGCTTAGAAATTCTAGGGACAATTAGGAGGCCTACGTCTTGTGACCGTAGCGTACGTGTAGGTATGTACGGCAGGACCAAATCAGAGAGATAGGTAGGAGCAAGCCCATGTAATGCTTTGTAGGTTAGCAGTAAAACCTTGAAATCAGCCCTTGCTTTGACAGGAAGCCAGTTTAGAGAGGCTAGCACTGTGGTAATATGATCAAATGTCAGTTCATGCTGCAAGAGCTCTGATAGGTAGGAGGACTTCCTCCGGAAGTTGTCATAATTACTGTGTAAGTCTATGGAAGGGGGTGAGAACCATGAGCCTCCTAGGTTTTGTATTGAAGTCAATGTACTCATAGTAGGACAGAAGCTAGCTGTCCTCCGGCTACATCATGGTGCTACCCTACAGAGTACTGCTGCGGCTACAGTAGACCTTCATTGCAATGTGGTTTAATCAATTATTTGTTGACATTTGAATATATTTAGTATAGTTTTAACATTTAGATGTTTTAAATGTTTTATTTTTATGTAATTCCCCGAGGAGGATGGTCCTCCCCTTCCTCCTCTAAGGAACCTCCACTGGTTTTAGCAATGGAAATTTGAATGCACAGAGATGCTGTGACGAGATCCTGGGGCTCATTGTTGTCCCAATCGTCCGCCGCTATCACCTCATGTTTCTGTATGATATTGCACAGCCCCATGTCGATTTGGCATGTGTCCCCAGATCCTCAAAAGGTTCTACAGCTACATACTGACCGGTGGCATCACTGCTTGGTATGGCAACTGCTCGGCATCTGACCGTAAGAGAGTAGTGCGTACAGCCCAGTACATCACTGAGGCCAAGCTTCCTTCCATCCAGGACCTATATACTAGGCAGTGTCAGAGGAAAGCCCCCAAAATTGTCAAAGACTCCAGTCACCAAGGACTGTTCTCTCTGCTCCTGGAGCGGCAAGTCTAGGACCAAAAGGCTCCTTAACAGCTTGTACCCCCTAGCCATAAGACTGCTGAACAATTAATCAAAGGACCCCCCCCCCCCTCCCTCCATTTGTTTTTTACATTGATGCTATTCACTGTTTATTACCTATGTATAATCACTTCACCCCTACCTACATGTACAAATTATCTTGACTAACTTGTACCCCCACACATTGACTCGGTACCGGTACACCCTGTATATAGCCTCGTTATTGTTCTTTTATTGTGCTACTTAATACTTTTTTACTTTAGTTTACATTTACATTTAAGTCATTTAGCAGACGCTCTTATCCAGAGCGACTTACAAATTGGTGCATTTACCTTATGACATCCAGTGGAACAGTCACTTTACAATAGTGCATCTAAATCTTAAAGGGGGGGTGAGAGGGATTACTTATCCTATCCTAGGTATTCCTTAAAGAGGTGGGGTTTCAGGTGTCTCCGGAAGGTGGTGATTGACTCAACCAGTTTATTTGGTAAATATTTAATAATAATATTATATATTATTATTATATTATATTAATATTTTCTTGAACTGCACTGTTGATTAAGGGCTTGTAAGTAAGCATTTCATGGTAAGGTCTACACCTGTTGTATTCGGCGCATGTGACAAATAAAGTTTGATTTGATGTCGCAAGGATCTGTACACAATTCCTGGAAGCTGAGAATGTCCCTCCATACTCACCAGGCATGTCACCCAGTGAGCCTGTTGGAGATGCTCTGGATTGATGTGTACGACAGCATGTTCCAGTTCCCGTCTATACCCAGCAACATCGCACAGCCATTGAAGAGGAGTGGGACAACGTTCCACAGGCCACAATCAACAGCCTGATCAACTTTATACAAAGGAGATGTGTTGAGCTGCATAAGGCAAGTGGTGGTCACACCAGATACTGACTGGTTTTATGATCCACACCCCTACTTTCAACAGCTGGAGATTAATTCAGGATGAATATGGTTCTGAGAGACCTTTACTGCTGGCTGATCCTGATTATTATGTAGCTGTGTGTGTGTGTGTGTGTGTGTGTGTGTGTGTGTGTGTGTGTGTGTGTGTGTGTGTGTGTGTGTGTGTGTGTGTGTGTGTGTGTGTGTGTGTGTGTGTGTGTGTGTGTGTGTGTGTGTGTGTGTGTGTGTGTGTGTGTGTATTAGAGAGAGTGAGAGTGTGTCTGTATGTGTGTGCGTTTTATGTGTGTTTGTGTTGTTTGGTTTGATTATTAAAGAGAATTGGCCTAAGAGGCATGCTAGACCTGGAGGGCACTGAGGACACTGACATCCATAAACCAGATAATTTGATCTGTGAGTCAGTGGAACAGACATTAAATCACATTACATCTTTCGGTGACCCATGAGTGGACATGATACCGTGAAATCCAGCATCGCTCTCACATGTTCAAATTATTAAACCAGGACAGACACGAGGTCAGTTGGCCTCACACACGCACGTGCACGTGCATACGCATACGCACACACACACACACACACACACACACACACACACACACACACACACACACACACACACACACACACACACACACACACACACACACACACACACACACACACACACACACACACACACACACACACACACACACACACACACACACACTCTCACCTGATCATCTCTCCAGTTATTTGACTGCTAGAGAGAGTGCATCCAAAGATGATTCTCAGAATAAGTATTGAGAGCTATCATTTACTCTCTATCCCATATTCATGTATCCAAATTCAGCGTAAAGTACAATCTTCACCAGTAACCACCCAGCATGAGGTGGTTGCCCTTGAAAGTTGACACAAGTCCTGTTTATACCTGGTTCTAACATGTGTCCTTCGTCCTGATATTTTCCTAATCTTGTCTGTTTACACTTATAATTTCTGATCACAATAGGATCACAATGCATATTTTATTAGTCTACATATGCCTAAAAATGTGGGCACAATCAGAATGTGGACAAAACCAGGACAAACGACACATGTTAGCACAAGGTATAAACAGAGCTTCTGTGACATTTTTCAATACCAGTTTCTCCAGTAGCAACCCAGCACGAAGAGGTTGCCCTTGAATGTTGACATGATGACATTTCTCAATTTAATAACTTTCCCCTTATACAATATTCATATGATGACTGACAAGGTAATGCATTTACTTGACGAATGCAACAGAAGTGATGGTAAGGCCTATCTGCCCTGGACTGCACAGATAATGAGTCTGTGACAGACTGTCAGGGGGCTGGAGCTGAGGACATATAGGATACAGGTAAGTAACAATATAGTGGCTTATGGTGACTGACTCCATGGTGGAATTATTACTGAATGTGTTACCTAGTGGGACTGTGGGAGAACCCAGTGGTGGTTTATTCAGAAGAAACCTCTCATGAATCCTAAATCAATCCCTCACCCCTACATACACCTTATGCACTTAGGTAGATCTGAGAGGATTGGATAGGTGTTAGCAATAAGGGTTTCAGTGAATGTTCTTAGGTCACAGGTCTCCTGTGGATTATACAGCCATGCTGGTGCCTAGCCTACTTTGGTGTGTGTAGAAAGATTATCGCTCACCAGTAAACTGCAAAAAAATACTTCAGGCACTAGGTGGGAAGCTGTCTGCACAAACGAGCAATGAGATACTTGTATGATTAGTGTATTCCATTGTATCCCCATTGGGAAGACTTGTCTATGAGCTTACCAAACAAGCACAGCATTAAACAAGCAGAGGTCATTCAATACAACACAGGGAATAAGTCAACAAGGTGCTAAATGTTTCCACAAGAATAAGTGGCTCATTGTCCCTTATGTCCCAAAGGGGATGTAAATTAGCAAGTAATACAATGGAGGGAATGGGGAAATATACCCTGAATCCCATATCAACAGCTACCCCTAGGCCCTTACCCTTGTTGACATATTGCTAGAACGGAGAAAATATTGTTTCAATAAAATGTAAAAGATACCAGGCAGACAGGGGTCCTACTAACTGTGAAAGCTACTCTATATGACTTCCTGTGTCTGCCTGCCATCATTTCCATTTTTTTGAAATAGTTTTTCTTTTTATACTTTAAAAAAATATATATTTAAAGGATTTGTATTATTTTTGACAATGTATAGTGACAGATAGTAGGGGCATAGACTGAGGGTCACCAAGTCGCCTCGAACCCCTGTTGCCAGGGGGCAAATGTGGGCATATGTGCAACACCAGACTCTGGCACAAAATAGTATATTTTCTCTTTTTAGTTACATGGTTTCCAGTGAAGGCTTTCATATAAGTCACATAATATTACTACTGTGTCATTTATACTTTTATACAGTATATACTGGGTGGTTCTAACCCTGAATGCTGATAGACTGAAAGCCGTTGTATACCACGGATATGACAAAACATTTATTTTTACTGGTCTAATTACATCGGTAACCAGTTTATAATAGCAATAAGGCACCTTGGGGGTTTGTGTGAAATGGCCAATATACCACAGCTGAGGGCTGTATCCAGGCACTCCGCGTTGTGCCGTGCTGAAGAACCGCCCTTAGCCGTGGTATACTGGCCATATACCACACCTCCTCGTGCCTTATTACTTAAATATTTCTGTGGTATTATGTACTTACCAGTATATGATTCAGGGGTGCAACTTTCATTGGGGACAGGTCCCCCCCACATTTTTGTCCACCCCAGTTTTATCATTGGAATTTGATACAAAACAAGCAGTATAATTTGCAAATTAATTAATTAAAAATCCTACAATGGATTTTGTTTCTCATTTTGTCTGTCATAGTTGAAGTGTACCTATGATGAAAATTACAGGCCTCTCTCATCTTTTTAAGTGGGAGAACTTGCACAATTGGTGGCTGACTAAATACTTTTTTGCCCCACTGTATGTGTCTCTAATATGGTCATACATTTGGCAGGAGGTTAGGAAGTACAGCTCAGTTTCCACCTAATTTTGAGGGCAGTGCGAACACAGCCAGTCTTCTCTTGAGAGTCAGGTCTGCCTTCGGGTTGCCTTTCTCATTAGCAGGGCTACGCTCACTGTACATAGTCAAAGATGTCCTTAATTTAGGATCAGTCACAGTGGTCAGGTATTCTGCCACTGTGCACTCTCTGTTTGGGGCCAAATAGCATTCGAGTTTGCTCTGTTTTTTTGTAAATTCTTTCCAGTGTTTCAAGTAATAATTATTTTGTTTTCTCATGATTTGGTTAGGTCTAATTGTGTTGCCGTCCTGAAGCTCTGTGGGGTATGTTTGTGTTTGTGAATGGAGCCCCAGGACCAGCTTGCTTAAGGGACTCTTCTCCATGTTAATTTCTATGGAAGTTAAGGCTTTGTTATGAAAGGTTTGGGAATTGCTTTGTTTTAGATGGTTGTAGAATCTAACGGCTAGTAATGTGATTTTGCTGTGATCTGATAGGGTGTCAGTGGACTGACTGTGAACACTCTAAGAGACTGGGTTAAGGTCAGTGATAAAGTAGTCTACAGTACTACTGCCAAGAGTGAGTTATAGGTTTACCAACCGGAGGAGTCCCCTCAAAGCTTACCCAGCGTCCGACAGAGCTGCAGGAGTTGTGACCCGTTTTTGTTGGTTATGTTGTCTTCTCTGTTTCACATCTGGTAGTTTGGTGGATGGGTCTACCAGCTCTCTAGAGGTTAACCAGTGGGTCTGTCTCCTTTATACCATGTTTCTTGTAGGATGACAATGTCTGTATTGCCAATTTCTTTGATAAAGTCTGGGTTCCTGCTCTTTAAGCCAAAGGCAGATGACCTCAGACCTTGTATATTCCAGGAAGAGATAGTAAAATCTTTGTGTTCTATAGTGTCTAGTGTTGTTTTTGTGTGGTTTAGTTCCGGATCATTACAGTAGGTGTGAGCAGAGCATGTTGTCCATCTGATACACACTCTCTCTCTCTCTCTCTCTCTGCCTCTCTCTCTCTCTCTCTGCCTCTCTCTCTCTCTCTGCCTCTCTCTCTCTCTCTGCCTCTCTCTCTCTCTGCCTCTGCCTCTCTCTCTCTCTCTCTCTGCCTCTCTCTCTCTGCCTCTCTCTCTCTCTGCCTCTCTCTCTCTCTCTCTCTGCCTCTCTCTCTCTGCCTCTCTCTCTCTCTGCCTCTCTCTCTCTGCCTCTCTCTCTCTCTCTGCCTCTCTCTCTCTCTCTCTCTCTCTCTCTCTGTTTCTGTATAGCTTTCTATGTACTTTTCAGGTCTTTGCCCTGTAAATTCTATCTTCTTGCAGAAGAACTCACCTCTCTCTCTCTCTTTCTCTCTCTCTCTCTTCTCCCACATACACCAGTTTCTGTATAGCTTTCTATGTACTTTTCAGGAGGTCTTTGCCCTTTTTATGAAGTTGCATAGGTCTATTTTAGCCAATCAGGACTGGATTTGAGAGTATTTCGAGACTCTCGTATCTTCACAATGCCTAATGTAGTTGTGTTGCAATTAGTCTACACTGGGCCTCAGGAGCTGGTTCTGACATTTAGTGGAGGATAACGTGCCTTAAAATGGAAGAAAACCTTTTTGCTTGGAGCTGCAATTACGACAAAAAACCAAAAGCTCTCTAAATGTCTCAGTTGAAAGAAATTAGGCCTGAACAGTTAAACACTTAACCAGAGAGGCACTTACTTCTTAATTCCTCAAGCATAGTTCCCACCCTTCCCTTCTCATTATTTTAGGTATTTGACACACACCTATGGTATTAACTTTGAGAAAGCTTTGAGGTAAGGTTCTTCCCCTGCTTTGCTGACTGTGGTTGGGTCCAGTTTCTTCTGATCTCTGTATCCCTCAGGTGTTGCTGTTGCCATGTCAGAACTTGTTAATGAGTTTTGTTTACACAACTTCGAAACATGTCTTCCTTTCTCTTTCTCTCTTCATTTCATCTAGCCCTGCGACAGAATCTGAAAGCTTCTGAGGCCATACAGTAAATCTCAGCTGAACAGCATAAACACTTTTGATTGCAGAATTGTACATTTGAATATTCTTTAAAAAACGGCCTTTCTGTCTTTATTCTATAGTGGACTTTTTGTTTGTCTGCAGCACATGAAAAGAATAGAGAGCAGAGAGAGGTAGGCTATGACAGAATACGCCCCATGTTGAGTTCTGCACCACAGGCAGATTTTCCCCCCGCGTGGTGCAAGAGCCAATTTAGCTCACCCGCTGCAGCCGCCTTCAGGGTGATTGACGACCCAAGCCCTGGCTGCGGAGTGTTTTAACAAGCGGGCGAGACGCGCACAAAGCCATTTCAGCATTGGGAGATTTGACTTATCTGCTCCTCACAGTGTGTTGTTATATAATGCAGGAGACTGGTGAAGGACAGGGGGGTGAAGGCTCTCACTTTATTATACAACCAATGGCCAACCTGTTTCTAAGACGTTTGTTATGACATATGCCTAAAAAGTACTGCACATGTGGCACAGACTGCAGACGGGGTTTGGAGGAAATTAGGAGTTTTGAATGATAAGAGAGAACATTAGGCATGGTGTTTTTTCTCAAACTTTTTTGAAAGGGTAGGAATTGTTGATTGAATTTCAACACTCTAGCTTGTCTCTGATTGGAAGAATTAAAGGTGTTACAACTGACCCCTGTTACATTTGACCCTGGTCTCCCCTATCATTAAATACTTACATTCAGCTCCTCTATTGATCGCTACATACATTTAGACCGAATCTGCCGTCCTAGAAGTCGTTTGTGTGCAGTCAAAATGAGGGGCATTGTACAAAATAAATTAATCAGCGATGAGATCGTGTCTAACAACTTTAGCCAATCAGAGTATCAATGTCGATAATGTTATCACATAGGCCAGCTCTGGCCCAACCCATCAGTTTCCGGGATCAATCAGGACAGTCAGAATGTGTTTGCATTCCAGAAGTTGTGGAGGAGGAAACAAATCCAGACTCATGGTGGAAAAGAAACACTAGTGGGCGTGGGGTTTGGCCGCAGCAATGTGGATGGATAGCCAGGCTAGTTACATTTGCCCCTGGTCTCTCCTATCCTCCTACTGCCATCACTGTAGCGAGAGGCAGGGAACAGCTGGAGTGGGGTTTGAACCAGCAACCCTGTGGTTACAGAAGAGGCAGGCACATCATCATCTCCTGTGCCATAAAGGTCTGAACCTCTTGGCAGAGTGCATAGTTTCCTCACACTACAAGGAAAACCACAATAGTTTGATCTAGAGGCTACATGGTCACAACATCATGCTATCTGTTAGACTGTTAGACAGATGAGCATCAATAGAAGCAATTTAGAAGGCTCCATGTTGGTCGGGCGGGGAGCATAGCTGAGTCTACATCATCTACAGTGGAGCCCAACATTAATCTTCTGCTCTGACATGCACATTGTTCTCCTCTCTCCTGCTACGTGTAGCATTCTACCCAAGGGAGCTGCGCTCACAGACTCATTTATCAAACACCTAGTTGTCCCTCAAGCGAAGGATAAACTACTGGGCCTCGACAGGATCATGCAAATAGAATGGTCTGGCTGGAGAGATGGACAGAATGGCAATTTTGTGTGTTTTTTTGCGCTGATCCTAACTTCTTTTGTACAAAATGTTTCTGCCATTGTTTCCTATCACCAAAAATATGTTCTGGACATCAGAACAGCGATCACTAACCTCGATTTAGAAGAAGATGTCTACTTCAAAGAGTCAGAGGCACAGGACATACTGCCCATCCTGGACCACTCCCAATACTCTAAAAAGAAAAAGGCTATGTAAGAGAGGCGTAATCCGCCTCTACTCTCCGTTCTATTGGTGAAAGTAGTCAATAAAAAACAAATGGGATGAGCTCCAGTTCGAGACTATCCTATCAACGGCACCTGAAGAACTGTAATATTCCATGTTACTTGGAGTCGTGGCTGAAAAAGAACATTGATAATATAACATTATGAACACCTGCTCTTTCCATGACATAGACTGACCAGGTGAATGGATTGTGTATGTGTGCCATTCAGAGGGTGAATGGGCAAGACAAAAGATTTAAGTGGCTTTGTACTGTATGGTAGTAAGTGCCAGGCGTTCCGGTTTGTGTCAAGAACTGCAACACTGCTGGGTTTTTCACACTCAACAGTTTCCTGTGTGTATCAAGAATGGTCCACCACCCAAAGGACATCCAGCTAATTTGACACAACTGCGGGAAGCATTGGAGTCAACATGGGCCAGCATCCCTTTGTAAGGACCATTTGGAAGAAAACCTGATGGAGTCTGCAAAAGACCTGAGACTGGGACGGAGATTTGTCTTCCAACAAGACAATGATAATATATGCCATTTAGCAGACGCTTTTATCCAAAGCGACTTACAGTCATGTGTGCATACATTCTACGTATGGGTGGTCCCGGGGATCGAACCCACTACCCTGGCGTTACAAGCGCCATGCTCTACCAACTGAGCTACAGAAGGACCTAAAATCTACAATGGAATGGTTCAAAAATAAACATATCCAGGTGTTAGAATGGCCAAGTCAAAGTCCAGACCTGAATCCAATCGAGAATCTGTGGAAAGAACTGAACACTGCTGTTCACAAATGCTCTCCATCCAACCTCACTGAGCTCGAGCTGTTTTTCAAGGAGGAATGGGAAAAATTGTCAGTCTCTCGATGTGCAAAACTGATAGAGACATACCCCAAGCGACTTACAGCTGTAATCGTAGCAAAAGGTGGCGCTACAGAGTATTAACTTAAAGGGGCTGAATATGTTTGAAGCCTGAAATGTGGCAAAAGGTCGCAAAGTTCAAGGGGGCTGAATACTTTCGCAAGGCACTGTACACACACACACTATAGAGACTGGCCATAGGGTTCATCTATGGAACGATCTGCTTCTCCATACTGTCCTGTCTGGGAGAGAATAATAATAGCCCAGATATAAGAGTCAGCAGACGCCAAGCAGAATTTTCACATTTTCACTTTACTGTACACAAAAACAACAAATTATACATCACACCTGCAGAATGTGTAGAGATAAAGGAATATACTGAATAGAAATGTGTGATTTTCAGTCCATCTCCAGCACAGATTTTTCAGCTTTTGTGCTGAAAAATGGGGTGAGACTCCTTGTGGAGGAGAAACTATTTTCACTGGGACAAAGTGCTAATTCGAATGGAAGATTGAGTGTATGTGATTGAGTGTCTGTCTGTGTGTGTGTGTGTGTGTGTGTGTGTGTGTGTGTGTGTGTGTGTGTGTGTGTGTGTGTGTGTGTGTGTGTGTGTGTGTGTGTGTGTGTGTGTGTGTGTGTGTGTGTGTGTGTGTGTGTGTGTGTGTGTGTGTGTGTGTGTGTGTACCGAGGATAAGTGAAGTGCTGCTTTATTTGGGCCAGGGCCTTTATTAAGGACTTTGGATTGAGAGGGAAGTGCTCTCTCACACACACTCACAACTTTGTAGTGTCTCATCTCAGTTGAATCCCACTTCCCTTTTTGCCCACCAAGCCGCGATACCAGTTTATCCCACTAGGGAAACTCCGCTATCATTTCCTTGTAACTATCTACTGTTTGTTTATGCATTTCTGTGAATTACTTAGTTAGTAAATAAATAATTTAAGACAATTGATGTATGGATGACTCATAGTGAAGACTGGGTTCGTGCAGATAACCAACAATTTGCGACGTTTGGAATGAGACTAACGTGAGGTAAATAATGATTAATTAATTTGCAGACGAATTGATCAGATATTAAAATATCTGAAAGTTATATTAGGAAAATTATAACTTTGTAATCTGAATATTTTCCTTGGTGCCCCGACTTCCTAGTTAATTACAGTTACATGATTAATCAGTTTAATAATAATTACAGAGAGCTATTTGGTCAATTAGTCTTCAGTTTTAATGATGCCAAAGACACAACAATATTTATGTCCTCTTTACCTCATGTCTCTTTCTGTCTTGCTTCCTCTGTTCCTCTCTCTCTTTTTCACTGTCCCCCTCTTTTACTCTCATCCTATCGCACATTTTTATAGATTATCGTTTGTGGAAGGCCTCTATTTCCAAATGATAAATAAAAGGAGGTGGAAAGCAGTGAATAAAATATGAGGCAGATCGCAGGTGGACAAAATAGTGCATAAACATACAGGGTGAGATTGTCTGTTCACCATTAAATATGGATGGGCTTCAGCAAGCAAAGCCAAATAACAAGTTCCACAGAGAGACATCGCTAAACACACATCATCATCAAAACACACCGGCCTCCGTCTACCTCCCCGTACCGGCCAAACACACACAGCATGATCATACAGTGTTTTGCACAATTACATCCCCAAATATCCCCATACGCCCTCATATACCCCCACATACCCACACACACCCACTCATACCTCCATTAAAATGCGAAAGACGCACAACATGATCAAACAGTGTTTTGCACAGTTACACTCCCATATACACTACCGGGCAAAGGTTTTAGAACATCTACTCATTCAAGGGCTTTTCTTTATTTTTACTATTTTCTACGTTGTAGAATAATAGTGAATATATCACAACTGTGAAATAACACATATGGAATCATGTAGTAACCGATAAAGTGTTAAACAAATATATTTTATATTTAAGATTCTTCAAATAGCCACCCATTGCCTTGATGACAGCTTTGCACACTCTTGGCATTCTCTCAACCAGCTTCATGAGGAATGCTTTTCCAAAAGTCTTGAAGGAGTTCCCACATATGCTAAGCACTTGTTGGATGCTTTTCCTTCACTCTGCGGTCCAACTCATCCAAAACCATCCCAATTGGGTTGAGGTCGGGTGAAGCTGTCATCAAGGCAAAGGGTGGCTACTTTGAAGAACCTAAAATCGAAATTATATTCTGATTTGTTTAACACATTTTTGGTTACTACATGATTCCAGGTGTTATTTCATAGTGTTGATGTCTTCACCATTATTCCACAATGTAGAAAATAGTAAAAATAAAGAAAAACCCTGGACTGAGTAGGTGTGTCTAAACTTTTGACTGGTACTGTATGTGCACTCAATTACTCATTACTCATTAACACACCCTATCTGCTCCTGTCTACACCTCCTTCAGTTAAACACACCTTCATTTCCACTGACTTTTATGTTTTCTAAACAAACACAATCATTATCACATCGGGTTTGTAACCCCCGCCTTGTAGTCCCCCCTCACCCTCTCATCCTCCACCCATATCAAATACACACATCATAATTTCAGACCACTGAGTCATCCAAGCCCCCTACCTCCCACCCAAAAACCATTAACAACAACAAATGTTCTCCCTCCCAGACACAAACACACACCTGCCCCATCCCGCTATTCTTCCTCTGTCTACGAGGACAACAGCCAGGCTGCTGAAATCTGCTGAACCCACAACAGGTGTGTCAACAAAACCCAACCACAAAACTTTTGCATGTACACACACCCACACACACACTCACTCACCTCCGTCTTAACTCCATCTGAAGCAGTGACCTTCATGTACCCTCAACACAACTTCAACATGTGTGTGTGTGTGTGTGTGTTTGTGTACAGTGCCTCTGGAAAGTATTCAGACCCCTTAACTTCTTCCACAATTTGTTACGTTACAGCCTTATTCTAAAATGGATTACATTTTTTAAAATCCCCAGCAATCAACACACAATACCCCATAATGACAAAGCAAAAACAGGTTTGTTGAAATTATTGCAAATATATAAAAAATTAAAAACTGAAATACCTTATTTACATAAGTATAAAAAACATTTTCTATGAGATTTGAAATTGAGCTCAGGTGCATCCTATTTCCATTGGTCATCCTTGAGATGTTTTTACAACTTGTTTGGAGTCCACCTGTGGTAAATTAAATAAGGTCCCACAGTTGGAAGGCCATGTCAGAGCAAAAACCAAGCCATGGGGTTGAAGGAATTGTCCGTAGAGCTCCGAGACAGGATTGTGTCGAGGCACAGATCTGGGGAAGGGTTCCAAAACATTTCTGAAGCATTGAAGGTCCCTAAAAACACAGTGGCCTCCATCATTCTTAAATGGAAGAAGTTTAGAACCACCAAGACTCCTATAACTGGCTGCCTGGCCAAACTGAGCAATCGGGGGAGAAGGGCCTTGGTCAGGGAGATGACCAAAAACCTGATGGTCATCCTGACAGAGCTCTAGACTTCCTCTGTGGAGATAGGAGAACCTTCCAGATGGACAACCATCTCTGCAGCACTCCACCAATCAGGCTTTTACGGTAGAGTGGTCAGACAGAAGCCACTCCTCAGTAAAAGGAACATGACAGCCCGCTTGGAGTTTGCCAAGAGGCACCTAAAGGAATCTCAGACCATGAGAAACAAGATTGTCTGGTCTGATGAAACCAAAGTACAGAGAGATCCTTGATGAAAACCTGCTCCAGAGTGCTCAGGACCTCAGACTGGGGCGAAGGTTTTACCTTCCAACAGGACAACAACCCTAAGCACACAGCCAGGACAGCGCAAGAGTGGCTTCGGGAAGTCTCTGAATGTCCTTGAGCGGCACAGCCAGAGCCCGGACTTGAAACCGATTGAACATCTCTGAAGAGACCTGAACATAGCTGTGCAGCAACGCTCCCCATCCAACCTGACAGAGCTTGAGATGATCTCCAGAGAAGAATGGGAGAAACTCCCCAAATACAGGTGTGCCAAGCTTGTAGCATAAGATTTGTGGCTGTAATCATTGCCAAAAGTTCTTCAACAAAGTACTGAGTAAAGGTTCTGAATACTTATGTAAATGTGATATTTCATTTCTAAAAACCTGTTTTTGCTTTGACATTATGGGGTATTGTGTGTGGATTGATGAGGGGGAAAAAACAATTGAATAAATTTTAAAATAAGGCTGTAATCTTAAAAAAAATAAGAAAAAGTTAAGGGGTCTGAATACTTTCCGAAGTCACTGTGTATTTATATATATATATATATATATATATATATATATATATATATATATATATATGTGTGTGTGTTGAATTCAAAATAAACAAGATGCATGTACATAACAGTAGTATTTTTAATTTATTATCATAACAGGTTTTTATCTAATAATAATAATAAATATCAAAAGAAAAAAGAGGTTAATTTGATTACAGTACATTCCATCAACCAGGAACCATTGAGACAGGAAGGGCCTGGGCATCATTGCCTTGTCTGGTACAATATTTTGCGTATAGGAATGTTTGATGCAGTCCCCCACTACTTCTGGTTCCAGTCTGTTGTCAGAGGCCCATTCATTTCAATTGAAATTAAAATTATGTTTTGACTATACATTGTGCACAAAACAATTAATAATTTCAAGGAGATATAAGGACATTGATCTGGTTATTTATCTCAAAATGCTTTAGAAACGTTTTCAATTGAAATGAATGGTTCTGGAACTGGATACCTACATAGAGCTAGATGTGGCCAGATTCACTACTTCCTGTTTTCCCAGCCTACTCACCAACACACTACAACACTCCCCTCAAATGAAATGCACCCCTTACACCTACAGTCCACGAGGTACAAAAATACAGCTTTAGTATCGATACATTCATATAAATATACAATCAATTTTCTCTTGTGCTTTGAAATGTGGAGATATTGCCTTTTATTCTGATTGGTTTGGATATGGAACCAATGGGAGACACATTGTGGAAATCCTGCCAAATAGGCCTAATGATTCATAAACATTTAAGTCAATTAGCAGATGCTCTTATCCAGAACAACTTACAGGCGCAATTAGGGTTAAGTGCCTTGCTCAAGGGCACATCAACACATTTTCACCTTCTCAGCTCAGGGATTTGACCCAGTAACCTTTTGATTACTGGCCCAACGCTCTAAACGCTAGGATACCTGGTTCTGACCTTTAACTACTCTCTTGGTACTTGTGTCTAAAAATTCCCCATTTGTTTCATATAAATAGACCCAGTACCTATAAATATGTGTTGATAAATGCCAAATTCACTAATTAAAGACTGAATCGTGTTTCATTTAAATAGATAAATAAAAAAGCTGGAGTTCCATAGTGACATGCAGCATGGTAATGTGTGGGATTTATGTTGAAAAGAGAGAAAGAGTCGCCTCGCTGTGCACAGTATGACAGACAACAGCAGGGGCTGTGTCGCTCCAGGCGCAACATGCCCCCCTCTTCCCGTTCCTCCCCCCACTCCCTCATCCTCCTTGCATCCATAGCCACTACCAACCAGCCCCTACCAACCCACTAACCAGCCCCTACCAACCCACCAACCAGCTCCTACCAACCCACCAACCAGCCCCTACCAACCCACTAACCAGCCCCTACCAACCCACCAACCAGCTCCTACCAACCCACTAACCAGCCCCTACCAACCCACCAACCAGCTCCTACCAACCAGCTCCTACCAACCCACCAACCAGCCCCTACCAACCCACCAACCAGCTCCTACCAACCCACTAACCAGCCCCTACCAACCCACCAACCAGCTCCTACCAACCCACCAACCAGCTCCTACCAACGCACTAACCAGCCCATACCAACCCACCAACCAGCTCCTACCAACCCACCAACCAGCTCCTACCAACCCACCAACCAGCCCCTACCAACCCACCAACCAGCCCCTACCAACCCACGCAAGCAGCCCCTACCAACCAACCCCCAAACACCAGCCACTGGTCCCCAGCTGCAGGCCCAGACCTCAACTACAAGAACAGTGATGGGGTGGGAGTGGATAGAAAACTGGAACTTAAAGCCTCACATCCTCCAACTCTCTCCATCATCCCTCAACCACAACTCCCTCCACCACTCACTCTCTCCTCCAATCCATCCGAATTGAAAATTGGAAAGAGAGAAAGAGCAAGAAATCCCCCCCTCCTCCTTCCCTCTCCCTCCCCCTTATACACTCAGGCATCTCTACTATTCCATCCATCCCTGGTGCGACCCAGTCCCCTCCTCCTCCTCCTCTGTCATTGTGCAGTACTGCTCTTCTCCTCTCCTTCAGACCCCCAGGGTCTTCTCCAGAGAATAACACAACGTCACAGCTACATTCTTGCTTCTATACCCCTCCAGAACACTACTGGAACGTCTATACAATGTAGCTACCTATAGGCTACCTACTGCCCCTCTACTTTTGTCATGCAATTTGAAAATAAAAATGTGCCTTGGAAACGGAGATAGAAAATTACATGTTATCAGTATTATCAGAGATCTGTGTGTCCCTGTAAGAGTGTAGTCTGATGATATAGGGACCTGGTTGTTAGTCCCATCCACTCCTTTAGTCCAGTATCTCTTTAGTCCAGTATCTAAGTGAGAGTCCACTTTAGTCCAGTTCTGTCCGCTACAAATCCATGTGCTGGTAGCTCCGTCCAGGGTGGGGCAGG
The DNA here is from genome assembly GCF_021184085.1 of Oncorhynchus gorbuscha. Taxonomy (NCBI): domain Eukaryota; kingdom Metazoa; phylum Chordata; class Actinopteri; order Salmoniformes; family Salmonidae; genus Oncorhynchus; species Oncorhynchus gorbuscha. The sequence continues at coordinate 17,935,321 of NC_060181.1, read as the reverse complement.
CTCCCGGAGCTCTGAGGGGCCCCTCCTCTCCTATCACGCGGTGGCTGTGGGGTCTCCAGACTCCGTGCCCGCAACCTGAAGGACCCAGCGCCCCCTCCCCCTCCACAGTGGGGCGTCCCAGGAGAAGTGAGGGGCGAGGGGAGCAGTAGCTCTGTTGAGGCGTCCGTGAGGGAGAAGGAGGGGGGGGTAGGGGCGTGAAAGGGGGGAGGAGGCCGGGCCAGGGCACAGAGGGTAGACCAGGTGGAGGTTCTGTGGTCTGTGTGGAAAAGCGGTCAGGGCGGGATCCACGTGGAACATCCCAGGATGCCGCTGGACATGGCCAACAAGTGGAGAGGTGCAAGGAGAGGGGGTGGTGAGGGGGGTGTCTTCCCAGAGAGGACCAGTCTGAGAAGGGGGAGGATAGGACTGTGGGGGGGGTGGCGTGGGATGTGGGCGCAGGGTGGGACAGGTACGTGGGGTGTCCAGGTACAAAGTGTGCAGGATAGAGGGGTTTGGGTCCGGAGATGAGGGACTCCATCAGGTGAGCCATACTCCTCATTACTTGGCCCAGCTCTGCCACCTCCTTCCCCAGAGAACTCACCTGGGAACAAACACAAAAACATATTTCAGTCACCCATATTAATTTGGGCTCAGCAATATCAAATTATGCATTTTGGGTCAGCCATTTTAGCTCTACCGCTGAACACATTCCTTCTAATGGATTTAACACTGGTGGAGAATCCCTCCAGCTAATCCTTAAACTTGACAAAAGATGTTCTATTATGTTGACAAGATAGTCAAGTGACAGCTCTAACAATGGAAAAACATGTCCTCAAAGACAGAAGACGGTATCAGGTGGGACAAGTCTAGCCAATGAGAGGGCAGATATGTGTGTGAACAACAGGCCATAGAGATAGATAGAGAAATCATCTTTGTATCTCTGCCATTATAGTGTCTGTGACAGCATGAGCAGCGTTATTGAGGCTATCTCCCATTTTAAGTAGTCAATTTTCTTATTCTTCATTGGCTGATTGCTTCCAACTCATATGAATCACCACCCAGTTGACTACTTTAAAATGATGGAAGCACTCAATGGCAATGTCCATGCTAAAACGGATTGTATCCATGATGATGATTTCTTCTTCTCCCAAATCCAGTCTGCTGATGTTCTGAAAGAGCTGCAAAATCTGGACCCCTCCAAATCAGCCGGGCTAGACAATCTGGACCCTTTCTTTCTAAAATGATCTGCTGAAATTGTTGCCACCCCTATTACTAGCCTGTTCAACCTCTCTTTCGTGTCGTCTGAGATTCCCAAAGATTGGAAAGCAGCTACGGTCATCCCGCTCTTCAAAGGGGGGGTCACTCTTGACCCATACTGCTACAGACCTATATCTGTCCTACCCTGCCTTTCTAAGGTCTTCGAAAGCCAAGTCAACAAACAGATTACCGACCATTTCGAATCCCACCATACCTTCTCCGCTATGCAATCTGGTTTCAGAGCTGGTCATGGGTGCACCTCATCCACGCTCAAGGTCCTAAACGATATCTTAACCACCATCGATAAGAAACAATACTGTGCAGCCGTATTCATTGATCTGGCCAAGGCTTTCGACTCTGTCAATGACAACATCCTCATCGGCAGACTCGACAGCCTTGGTTTCTCAAATGATTGCCTTGCCTGGTTCACCAACAACTTCTCTGATAGAGTTCATTGTGTCAAATCGGAAGGTCTGTTGTCCGGGCTTCAGGCAGTCTCTATGGGGGTGCCACAGGGTTCAATTCTTGGACCGACTCTCTTCTCTGTATACATCAATGATGTTGCTCTTGCTGCTGGTGAGTCTCTGATCCACCTCTACGCAGACGACACCATTCTGTATACTTCTGGCCCTTCTTTGGACACTGTGTTAACAACCCTCCAAGCAAGCTTCAATGCCATACAACTCTCCTTCCGTGGCCTCCAATTGCTCTTAAATTCAAGTAAAACTAAATGCATGCTTTTCAACCGATCGCTGCCTGCACCTGCCCGCCTGTCCAACATCACTACTCTGGACGCCTCTGACTTAGAATATGTGGACAACTACAAATACCTAGGTGTCTGGTTAGACTAAACTCTCCTTCCAGACTGACATCAAACATCTCCAATCCGAAGTTAAATCTCGAATTGGCTTCCTATTTCACAACAAAGCATCCTTCTCTCATGCTGCCAAACATACCCTTGTAAAACGGACCATCCTACCAATCCTCGACTTCGGCGATGTCATTTACAAAATAGCCTCCAATACCCTACTCAATAAATTGGATGCAGTCTATCACAGTGCCATCCGTTTTGTCACCAAAGCCCCATATACCACCCACCACTGCGACCTGTACACTCTCGTTGGCTGGCCCTCGCTTAATACTCATCGCCAAACCCACTGGCTCCAGGTCATCTACAAGACCCTGCTAGGTAAAGTCGCACCCTTATCTCAGCTGGTCACCATAGCAGCACCCACCTGTAGCACGCACTCCAGCAGGTATATCTCTCTGGTCACCCCCAAAACCAATTCTTCCTTTGGCCACCTCTCCTTCCAGTTCTCTGTTGCCAATGACTGGAACGAACTACAAAAATCTCTGAAACTGGAAACATTTATCTCCCTCACTAGCTTTAAGCACCAGCTGTCAGAGCAACTCCCAGATTACTGCACCTGTACATAGCCCATCTATAATAAAGCCCAAATAACTACCTCTTCCCCTACTGCATTTATTTCTTTATTTTGCTCCTTTGCACCCTGTTATTTCTCTCTATTTTGTACATTCTTCCACTGCAAATCAACCATTCCAGTGTTTTACTTGTAATATTGTATCTACTTCGCCACCATGGCCTTTTTTTGCCTTTACCTCCCTTATCTCACCTCACTTGCTCATGTTGTATATAGACTTATTTTTCTACTGTATTATTGACTGTATGTTTGTTTTACTCCATGTGTAACTCTGTGTTGTTGTATGTGTCGAACTGCTTTGCTTTATCTTGGCCAGGTCGCAATTGTAAATGAGAACTTGTTCTCATCTTGCCTACCTGGCTCAATAAAGGTGAAATAAAATGAGTCCTCTATCTCAATGAAAACTCAGATTTGCCAAAATGCCAAGTGAGTCCACTTATATCACTGCATTCGTAACAATCTAATCCTTATGAAAGTTCTATTAGATCAAATAAGCTTCTTTTAGCAAATAAGCAATACATGTTCTTGACCAAATTCAACACTCACATTGACCACTATACAACAATTCTTCACCTCATGGGCTTATTTTTGTTGACAGATTTTGTGTGGAGTAAAACCACTTGCTTCACCTCTTCCTCTCTGAACTAGCGCAACACTTTGAAAGCCATGACAGGGAGTGTTAAAATGCACCAATCTGGATGTAGTCTTAATCTGCCAATTCCGAGGCAGCCATTATGGGTCTACCACCCTTAGTGAAACTGCCATTATTACATCAACCATTCCGGGTCATCAATATTAATTTGGTCATTTTCAGCCTGCCATTTTGGGTTGCTATTCTGGCCTAGCTTGATGATGCTGGTCTAATTGGTCATTAAAATGATGGCTTGGAGGTGATTAGTCCTATTCAGCCAGTAGTGGTCCTACAGAGAGATGGCACAGCAAGGGCACCCTGCCAGCATGCCAGCTGGCTCTGTCACTCAACGTATACATGGGTATTCATCACGCTAGGCAACCCATTAACACAACACAGATCAACACGCATGCAGGGATCATGCTACGTAGGAGACAAGTGAAGGTTAGGCACATACAATACGGAACTTGAACACGTCAGGACCAGATAGTGAAAGTAAACACATCAACGCAGGTTCAGCCGAGGCAAACATCAATAACTGACTGATGACCATGACATACCGGCGCCAGACGGCACAAACTAACTTAGCCATATGGTATTTTCTGAGTGATTGATGACCTTTTCTATGGGTGGTATGTAGCCTAGTGGTAAGAGGGTTAGGCCAATAACTGAAACCTTGAATCCCTAAGCTGGCAAGGTGCACAATCTGTTGACGTGCCCTTGAGCGAGGTACTGAACCGACATTTTTTCCAGCATCGCCTTTCACAATGGCTGAATCTGGCTGTGACCCCACTCTCCGAGGGGAGAGTTAGGATATGCAAAAATGCATTTCCAATTGAAATAGGACAAATATAAGCACCCACCAAAGTATTATAACTCAATAAAAACTCATTTTCAGGTGTATTTTAAGAGACAAATCTAGTACTCTCTCCTCATTCTAGTTCTCTCTCTCTGTTCTCGCAAATTCTTTGTGTAAACGATGGGGTTGATAAAAATAGAAGCGGGACAGTCCAATCCGCTACGCCATCAACACAATTTCAGCCCTGTCACCTCAGAGAGAAAGAGGGGCGAGAGAGTGTGGGAGAGAGAAAGAGGGAGAAAGAGACAGAGACAGAGAGGTGAGGCAGAGTGGGGTCTTCATTAATCACTTAAATTCTGTTCAATATGGGGGAAATATTACATTCCCGAGAATGTATTAGTTGAACCCTCAAGCGGACACTGATGCAAGAAGTCAAACATGAAATGGTTGGTGGAAATACTGTATAATTGGCTGTTCTAAGCAATATGATTAAAAGAGTATATGAACATTGTTTCCAGAGAAAAGTGATATATTATTTGGTGTCTGGAAGTGTGACCTGTCAAGAGTCAATGAAACTCTCATGTTCTATGACTGAGTGGAATGTCTTTGAAATGCACTTAATTAAATTCTACTGGCTGTCACTCAAACTCAAATTCTACATTCTGTGGGGTGTGGGGTGTGGCCAAATCAATTAGCATTTCAACTAAAGAGTTGAATGGGACTCAATTCCAAAATTCAGAATTTAGGCCATCCCTGATTCAAATTCAAGTTTTATTGTCACATGCACAAATACAGTGAAATGCTTAACTTGAAAGCTTTATCCAAAAGTGCAGTAATCAATATCAAAATAGTATTACTAATAAAATGTAAATAAATATACAGTATAATAAGAAAAACATTATATACAAGGCCAGTGCCAGTACCACATGTACAATGTGCAGGGATATTGCAGTAATTTGAGGTAGCGATGTACATGTAGGCGGGGGATTAGGAGAAAGTGACTAGTAGCAGAATAAATAATATAACAATAGTAAACAGTTTGACAGCAGCATAAGTGGTGGGTGTATGTGTGTGAGCCTGTTAGTGTTAGCATTCATCAGACATGGTGTTTCCCATGGTTCTATGTGTCACTACGGGTTGTTCTGGAATTCCCAGGAGTCTGTCAGTGTTCCAGATCTCCTGGGTAGGTGTTGATTATGGTCTCAGGAACCAGGGGACACATTTTGGCCTCCGCTCTTCAAAATGAATGTGTCATCTACACACGTCAGGAGCTCAAGTCTTTAGGGGTCGCTCGAAGGTCAGAGCTGAGAGTTCACAGGTCATTGGGCAGGTATGTAAGGTCAGAGCTGAGAGTTCACAGGTCATTGGGCAGGTATGTAAGGTCAGAGCTGAGAGTTCACAGGTCATTGGGCAGGTATGTAAGGTCAGAGCTGAGAGTTCACAGGTCATTGGGCAGGTATGTAAGGTCAGAGCTGAGAGTTCACAGGTCATTGGGCAGGTATGTAAGGTCAGAGCTGAGAGTTCACAGGTCATTGGGCAGGTATGTAAGGTCAGAGCTGAGAGTTCACAGGTCATTGGGCAGGTATGTTCAAGGTCAGAGCTGAGAGTTCACAGGTCATTGGGCAGGTATGTAAGGTCAGAGCTGAGAGTTCACAGGTCATTGGGCAGGTATGTAAGGTCAGAGCTGAGAGTTCACAGGTCATTGGGCAGGTATGTAATATTGCCACAGTTGGATTTGTAGACAATTGAAGTCAGTAACACGGCAGATTCAGCAAGGAGCTTGTGAGGGTAGATGGAGGACTATTGCATCTGAATATTAGTTCATTATTCAACATTCATCAGATTGTTGACTCAATGTGATCAATTTATCTCCTCAGCTCTATCCTCATTAAAGGTTTACTGGTGATTGTGATGGCCATCATTCTATATCATTGTATAATTTAGTATCACTGTTTATACGCTGAATGTTTTATCAGTCTGCTCTTACAATTTAAGCCGGAGTATAGTACCAAGGGACAATTAGGATTTAATAAAAAAAATTCTTACGATTGTTTAGACATGAAAATAATGCTCTGTGACATTCACTCTGCATCTACAAAAATCAACATCTTTACAAAATATATAATTATGTCCCAGTTCTCAAATTTCCATACATATACATACATAAATACATATTATATTGTAGTAAACATATTATCACCCAAATGTCCATACTAAAATGGTTTGATTTGATTCTTCCCTAGAATCAAGTTAATAGGCCAGAGAATCAAGTCTTGAGGCACAGTTCAATCTAGCGAACGATAAAAAAAATTGAATTTACACATATTTAGTCGTGGCACATGAGCTAGATGAAATAACATGAACTAAATAAGGAATAAGGTAATAACTGGTAAAATCACTTTTGGCTGCTCTTAGGAAGTTTTAGTGTACCTCTATGTAATGTAACAAGTGATACAACATGTTTGGATCAACGTGCATGGTATTGATTTCATGTGAGACGAGGGTTATGGGTTAATCCCCAGCCCCTCTTCCATGTCCCGTGGTGACCAACGTGGACTGGCTCAAGTAAGAATTACAGTTACCACCGGGAACCACACTGAGAGGCAACCTGTCAAACACTGTCCTCCCTGAGAGAGAGAGAGAGAGAGAGAGAGAGAGAGAGAGAGAGAGAGAGAGAGAGAGAGAGAGAGAGAGAGAGAGAGAGAGAGAGAGAGAGAGAGAGAGAGAGAGAGAGAGAGAGAGAGAGAGAGAGAGAGAGAGAGAGAGAGAGAGAGAGAGAGAGAGACATGGGGGAGAGAGAGAGAGAGAGACATGAGACAGCGAGAGAGAGGGAGGGAAAGAGGTATGGGGGTGAGACAGTAAAAGGGAGGGAGGGAAAGAGGTATGGGGTGAGACAGTAAAAAGGAGGGAAGGAAAGAGGTATGGGGGTGAGACAGTAAAAGGGAAGGAGGGAAAGAGGTATGGGTGTGGTGAGACAGTAAAATGGAGGGAGGGAAAGAGGTATGGGTGTGGTGAGACAGTAAAAGGGAGGGAGGGAAAGAGGTATGGGTGTGGTGAGACAGTAAAAGGGAGGGAGGGAAAGAGGTATGGGTGTGGTGAGACAGTAAAAGGGAGGGAGGGAATGAAGTATGGGGGTGAGAAAGTAAAATGGAGGGAGGGAAAGAGGTATGGGGGGTGGTGAGACAGTAAAAGGGAGGGAGGGAAAGAGGTATGGGGGAGAGACAGTAAAAGGGAGGAAGGGAAAGAGGTATGGGGGGTGGTGAGACAGTAAAAGGGAGGGAGGGAAAGAGGTACGGGGGAGAGACAGTAAAAGGGAGGAAGGGAAAGAGGTATGGGGGGTGGTGAGACAGAGCGATGGAGTGAGGGAAAGAGGTTCTGCCCACTCCTCATCCTCTTCGATCCTTCTCCCTTACCAATCTATAAATTCCCCAAATCCTTCCTCCTTTTTCCTCTCCTTCCCCTATCAGCCAAGGCCAGGTGATGGAGCGAGGCACCACGGGGGGAGACCCCCACTCTGCCAAGAGCCTAATGTCAATTTAGCCACCTGCCAATCAAAACCATGGGATACGCTAACATAGAGACTCTGTGTGAATGGAGGAAAGCTGCTTTTCTTTATTCTAGTGTTCTATTATGGAACATTACACAATTATGATTCCCTCAAAAGCACATTCTACAGCAGTATTTAAGTTCTACAGCCCGTGGAATAGCACATATCCCTTAGACGGTTAGTTGACTTCAGTCTTTCCTCAAATGTTACAATGTAAGCGTCCCTCCATAGAGGGTAAACCAGATTATGCCAGTTCCTGGTTCCACAAAAGGTTGAACACGTTCTAGAATGTTCCCTGTGACACCATTTGGCGAGTCCCAGTTCCGCTCCAATCTGTGTCCTCTGGAAGAGTTCGAAGAGATTCCTCGTCCTGTCTTTCTGTTCCTCGTTCTCTCGCTCCCTCATTCTCTCACTCCCTCCATCCATCTACCACCTGAGAAGGCCATATGCCTGTGGCTCAACTGACTAATGCTACCTCTTACACAAGCATGCACGCATACACGTATGCACAGACAGCATACTGTACCTCCTGGTCTAGGTGCCGTAGTTGTCCCCAGGTCTCCTCAGCTTTAGCTGCTGACTCTGCTGTGCTGATCTGGAGAATATCTGCAACACCATTTAGAAAGAGTCACAAAATAACCGAAACTGGTGAAGCAGTTACTGTGTTACTTACAAGTCCCAATATCTTCATATACTTGTTATATAGTAGGTAATAATAACAGGGTTATGTCATTTTAAAGTTTACATTCTAGGTAAGGACTATGTAGTTACAGTGCCTTGCGAAAGTATTCGGCCCCCTTGAACTTTGCGACCTTTTGCCACATTTCAGGCTTCAAACATAAAGATATAAAACTGCATTTTTTGTGAAGAATCAACAACAAGTGGGACACAATCATGAAGTGGAACGACATTTATTGGATATTTCACTATATTTAACTTTTTTAACAAATCAAAAACTGAAAAATTGGGCGTGCAAAATTATTCAGCCCCTCAGTGAGGATCTCTGAATGATCCAATGTTGACCTAAATGACTAATGATGATAAATACAATCCACCTGTGTGTAATCAAGTCTCTGTATAAATGCATCTGCACTGTGATAGTCTCAGAGGTCCGTTAAAAGCGCAGAGAGCATCATGAAGAACAAGGAACACGCCAGGCAGGCCCAAGATATTGTTGTGAAGAAGTTTAAAGCCGGATGTGGATACAAAAAGATTTCCCAAGCTTTAAACATCCCAAGGAGCACTGTGGAAGCGATAATATTGAAATGGAAGGAGTATCAGACTACTGCAAATCTACCAAGACCTGGCCGTCCCTCTAAACTTTCAGCTCATACAAGGAGAAGACTGATCAGAGATGCAGCCAAGAGGCCCATGATCTCTCTGGATGAACTGCAGAGATCTACAGCTGAGGTGGGAGACTCTGTCCATAGGACAACAATCAGTCAGTATATTGCACAAATCTGGCCTTTCTGTAAGAGTGGCAAGAAGAAAGCCATTTCTTCAAGATATCCATAAAAAGTGTCGTTTAAAGTTTGCCACAAGCCACCCGGGAGACACACCAAACATGTGGAAGAAGGTGCTCTGGTCAGATGAAACCAAAATGGAACTTTTTGGCAACAATGCAAAACGTTATGTTTGGCGTAAAAGCAACACAGGTCATCACCCTGAACACGCCATCCCCACTGTCAAACATGGTGGGGGCCGCATCATGGTTTGGGCCTGCTTTTCTTCAGCAGGGACAGGGAAAATGGTTAAAATTGATGGGAAGATGGATGGAGCCAAATACAGGACCATTCTGGAAGAAAACCTGATGGAGTCTGCAAAAGACCTGAGACTGGGACGGAGATTTGTCTTCCAACAAGACAATGATCCAAAACATAAAGCAAAATCTACAATGGAATGGTTCAAAAATAAACATATCCAGGTGTTAGAATGGCCAAGTCAAAGTCCAGACCTGAATCCAATCGAGAATCTGTGGAAAGAACTGAAAACTGCTGTTCACAAATGCTCTCCATCCAACCTCACTGAGCTCGAGCTGTTTTGCAAGGAGGAATGGGAAAAAATTTCAGTCTCTCGATGTGCAAAACTGATAGAGACATACCCCAAGCGATTTACAGCTGTAATCGCAGCAAAAGGTGGCTACAAAGTATTAACTTAAGGGGGCTGAATAATTTTGCACGCCCAATTTTTCAATTTTTGATATGTTAAAAAAGTTTGAAATATCCAATAAATGTCGTTCCACTTCATGATTGTGTCCCACTTGTTGTTGATTCTTCACAAAAAAATACAGTTTTATATCTTTATGTTTGAAGCCTGAAATGTGGCAAAAGGTCGCAAAGTTCAAGGGGGCCGAATACTTTCGCAAGGCACTGTATGTAATCATCATATAATACAGTTTATGATAATCAGTTCAATGTAGCCTGATGACTTGACCACAACATGATCTGGTTGTGGTGATGGTTGTGGTGGTGGTGGTGATGGTTGTGATGGTGGTGGTGGTTGTGATGGTTGTGATGGTAGTGGTTGTGGTTATGGTGATGGTTGTGGTGATAGTTGTGGTTGTGGTTGTGGTGGTGATGGTTGTGATTGTGGTGGTGGTGAGGGTTGTGATTGTAGTTGTGGTGATGGTTGTGATAATGGAGGTGATTGTGGTGATGGTTGTGGTGGTGGTGGTTGTGGTGATGGTTGAGGTGATAGTTGTGGTTGTGGTGGTGATGGTGATGGTTGTGATTGTGGTGGTTGTGATTGTGGTGGTTGTGATTGTGGTGGTAGTGATGGTTATGATTGTGGTGGTGGTGATGGTTGTTATTGTGGTGGTGGTGATGGTTGTGGTGATGGTTGTGATTGTGGTTGTGGTGATGGTTGTGATAATGGAGGTGATTGTGGTGATGGTTGTGGTGGGATCCGCTAAATTACAAGCTAAAATATTGTAATCGGATTACAGATACTTTTGAAAAACTAGGTGATTACTTCTAGGATTACTCATAAATTCAGAAAGGATGTTTGCACAAAAGTTATTTGACACCTTTCTGCTTTCTCAATGACATTCATATCAACATTGAAAAAAGGCACAAGTTGAAGTTTGAGTCTGACCACAAATCAGAGACCACTATGATGACACACCAAATACGTTTGATGGATCGCGGGAAAAGAGCAGGAATAGGCTTTTGTAGGCTACGGTCAAAGCTATGTCTTCCAATTATGTGACTGCTGTCGGCAACCAAAAATGATCCAACTTGAATAAATGCTTGGAGATAAGGATGACAGAAGTGGTACATAACCTATGGGAGATACTGATATCACTTATTATTCATATCTATGCTACATAGCACATTGATGTGAATCACACTGCTGCTCTCTCATTTATTTGTGCCTTACGGATTGTGGTTATTGAGGATGGCTGTTCCCAAATGTATATGCTGTGTATTTTAACCCAATAATGGTTGAATTTAAGAAGTTTAAGCTGCCAGTAATTGTTTTTGCGACCGGGGATTGTCACAACTTCCACCGATGGTAGTTCCTCTCCCTGATCGGGCGGCGCTCGGAGTCGCCAGCCTAGTAGCCATCACCGATCCTTTTTTCCTTTTCTGTTTGTTTTGTCTTTGGTTCTTTCAAACCTGGTTTCATTTGCCTTAATTTCTGTGTGTATATATTTACCCTGTTGCCTGCCTAGGTTTGTGTGGGATTGTTTCACTCGGTGAGGTTGTGCCCAATTTTTTGAATAACGCATTTAATAAGAGTGTGTTATTTAGGAACTTTGTTTGTTCCTCCTTGCGTGAGTAACCAGTGTCTCTGTTGTCGAGGGCGTTTGACTTTTGGATTGTGCCATACCTGTGTTTGGTGGACTTACCTATTAAAAGTACACATCTCAGACATCTCTGCTCTCCTGTGCCCGACTCCTTCACCTACCTCCCAACGCAACATTGTCACAGGGATGTATCATTACAGAAACCATTTACTGTTTAAGAACGAGGAAGAAGCAAACAGAGCAAAACGAGTTTCTATTGGAAAATTCAGGTAGGTCCCTCCCTGTTACGTCCCGTTTGCTTCCATTTAAGAAATGTTTTGCAACAGAATCGGAGTAATAAATTGTCTGTTGTCAGTTCATTTTGTTATGTCCGGTCTTACCAGCGTTTTTCCCGTTTATCCTGTTCTCAAATGTTGTTTTCTAGTCTTCCTGGGTGTTGACCTTTCTGCCTGTCCTGACCTGCAGCTCTCTCCCTGGTTGACTCTGCTTTGGATTACGAACCTCTGCCTACCCTATGCCTGCTATTTGTTATAATAAATATTCTGAGAATCGTACTATCCGCCTCCTGTGTCTGCATCTGTGTCATATCCTGAGTCCTGATAGTACAAACTGGCCATGACTGACCCAGCAGACTCGGGCCAGCTCTGCAACACTGTCTCCTCACAAGGAGCCACCATTGGAAGACATGATGAGTTACTACATAACCTTATGGAAGGATTCCCCACCTTGGCGGAACACCATGACCATGCCATCAGTGCATCGTTGGAATAATTCTGCCGACTATCTATTAGGCAGCAAGCCACAACGGAAAACTCCCAGACGTTCCCCATCCTACCCCGGCTTCCAGAGAACCCCTGCTTACATCCTCCAGAGCGCTACTCTGGGGATCCCGGGACCTGCCGGGCATTTCTCTTCCAGTGTCCCTCATTTTTGAGCTGCAGCCCTCTTCATTTCCATTGGACCGTTCAAAGATATCTTATCTTATAACGCTGAAATCCAGGAGGGCACTCGTCTGGGCTACAGCGGTGTGGGAGCAACAATTCAAAGATTGCCTTAGGTTGGAGGATTTCAAGGTGGAAGTAAGGAAGGTGCTTGACTCTCTATTGTCTAGAAAAGAGGCGGCTCGGAAGCTACTTCAACCGCGTCAAGACTCCCGTAGTGTGGCAGACTACACGGTAGTCTCCGAGAGTGACTGGAACCCGGAATCTCTGTTCAACACCTTCCTACATGGATTATCGGAGGAAATTAAGGACGAGCTCGCAGCATAGGAGCTGCCCTTGGACCTTGACTGACTCATAGCGTTGACCATAAGGATCGATGGGTGACTACGGGAACACAGTAGGGAGAGGAGGTCTGACCCCGGGCACACGCATCCGTCCACGTTTTTCCTCATCCCCTGAAGAACCCCGGAAATCCCCGACACCTCCAGTCCAGAGAGAATCCACCCGAGTTCCCTCAGAAATCATTGAGGACTGTCGACTCGCCTCCTCTGGCGCCCATGCGATTGGGCAGGGCTAGATTGTCCCCTGAGGAACATTTACGCAGACTAAGCTCTAAAAGCTGTCTGCATTGTGGAACTTCAGGACATTACAAAGCCACCTGTCCAATAAACCCCCCCCCCAGCTCATCTGTAGGTACAAGTACACGGGTGGGCCATAGAGGGAGTCTCCCAGCTCCCATTACTCGTAATCCTCTCCATGCTATCCTGTTGTGGGGTGAAAGTATAAATCTCTTCGGGTGCTCATGGACTCTGGGGCCGACGAGAGCTTTATGGACCCTACCCTGGTGTCAGAGCTGGGTATCTCCACACAACTCCTCTCTGTTCCAATGGACGCCAGAGCATTGGATGGACACTCTATTGGCAGGGTCACTCGCAGTATTATTCCTATCAACCTGTGAGTGTCAGAGAATCAGTGAGTCCATGCGGTTCCTGCTCATTGAATCTCCCATGGTTTTGGGATTGTTGTGGCTCCAGAGGCACAAACCAATGATTGACTGGGATACGGCTTCTATCCTGGGTTGGAGCCGGTTCTGCCATGTACATTGCCTCAAGGCGGCGCAGCCCATCCCCTAGACGTCCTCCTGTGGGCTTGGGTAAAGCCTCGGATCTCTCTACCGTTCCCGCAGAGCATCAGGACCTCCAGGAGGTTTTCACCAAGGCCGGCGCCACATCTCTTCCTCCACATCAACCTTATGACTTCACCATTGACCTCCTCCCTACCATTACATCACCTCCCGGGAGGCTTTATACCATGTCTGGTCCTGAGACCAAAACCATGGAATGTTAATTCGTCCTTCTTCCTCCCCTGCGGGTGCAGGGTTCTTCTTTGTTCTTTCTTTAAAGCCTCTCCGGAGGCGACTCTATTCCTGATGTTGGACCTTCAGAACACCTACCATCTGGTTCCGATACGGGAAGGACACAAATGGAAGTCAGCCTTTAACACAACTAGCGAGCACTACGAGTATCTGGTTATGCCATTCGGACTGACCAACACTCCCGCAGTGTTCCAGGCTCTGGTCAATGATGTGCTCCATGACATGTTGAACCGGTTCATGTTTGTCTACCTTGACGACATCCTTGTCTTTTCCTGTTCGGTTCAGGAGCATGTTCTCCATGTCCGACAAGTCCTCCAGTGCCTCCTGGAGAACCAGTTGTTTGTCAAGGCGGAGAAGTGTGAATTTCATTGCTCCACTATTTCCTTTCTGGGATCCATCATCGCTGCCGAGAACATTCAGATGGATCTGAACAAGGTGAGAGTGGTGGAGGTGGCCCCAATCCACATCCAGTGCAGCTGCAACGTTTCCTGAGATTTGCTAATTTCTACCCCCACTTCATCCGGGGCTACAGCACCCTGTCTTCCCCCATCTCTGCACTCACCCAAAGTTCTGTTTAAGTGGTCCCCAGCTGCTGACCGGGCGTTTTCAGATCTCAAGCATCGGCTCATTACAGCCTCCATCTTAATCCGGACCCATCCCGTCAGTTCGTGGTGGAGGTCGAAATCTCAGACATTGGAGTGGGGGCCGTTCCAGCGTTCTGCCCAGGACCAAAATATATATCCCTGCACTTTCGTTTCCCATTGTTTTAAAAGGAATTGTGACGTTGGTCACCTGAGAACTTCTTGCGATCAAGATGGTGCCAGAGGAATGGAGACACTGGCTAGAAGGGGTGGAACATCTATTCCTAGTGTGGACCGACCACGTCTGGAATATCTCCTCACCATCAAGCGCCTCAACTCAAAGCAGGCTCATTAGGCTCTGTTGTTCACTCCGTTCAATTTCACCGTCTCCTACCACTCTGGGTCCAAGAATGTGAAGCGTGACGTCCTCTCTAGCTTGCATAGCACTGCTACTACTTCGTCTAATAGATATGGGACTTTATCAAAATTGAATTTGTTTTCAAATTCTTTGTAGGTCTGTATAATCTGAGGGAAATATGTGACTCTAATATTGCCATACATTTGGCAGATTAGGAAGTGCAGCTCAGTTTCCACTTAATTTTGTGTGCAGTGTGCACATAGCCTGTCTTCTCTTGAGAGCCAGTTCTGCCTTATGCAGCCATTCCCAACAGCAAGGTTATGATCACCGAATCTGTATATAATCAAAGATTTCCTTAATTTTGGGTCAGTCACAGTGGTCAGGTGTTATGCCACTGTGCATTCTACTTTACTCTGTTTTTTTGTAAATTCTTTCCAATGTGTCAAATAATTATCCTTTTGTTTCCTAATGATTTGGTTGGGTCTAATCGTGTTTCCAGGTTTGGGAATTGCTTCCATTTAGGTGGTTGTAGAATTGAACGGCTCTTTCTGGATTTTGATAATTAGCACGTGTCAGCCTAATTCTGCTCTCTGTGCATTATTTGGTGTTTTACATTGTACACAGAGGATATTTTTTGCATGCAGTCTCAATTTGGTGTTTGTCCCATTTTGTGAATTATTGGTTAGTGAGCGGACCCCAGACCTCACAACCATAAAGGGCAATGGGTTCTATAACTGATTCAAGTATTTTTTGACAGATTCGAATTGGTATGTTGAATTTTATGTTATTTTTGATGGCATAGAAGGCCCTTCTTGCCTTGTCTCTCAGATCGTCCACAGCTATGTGGAAGTTACCTGTGGCACTGATGTTTAGGCAGAGGCATGTATCATTTTTTGCGTGCTCTATGGCAATGGTGTCTTGGTGGAATTTGTATTAGTGGTCCTGGCAACTGGACCTTTTTTGGAAAACCATTATTTTTGTCTTACTGAGATTTACTGTCAGAGCCCAGATCTGACAGAATCTGTGCAGAAGATCTAGGTGCTGCTGTAGGCCCTCGTTGGATGGGGAGAGAAGCACCAGATCATTAGCAAACAGTAGACATTTGACTTCAGATTCTAGAAGGGTGAGACTGGGTGCTGCAGACCGTTCTAGTTTCCTCGCCACTTCGTTGATTTATATGTTGAAGAGGGTGGGGCTTAAGCTGCATCCCTGTCAAACCACCCGGCCCTGTGGAAAGAGATGTGTTTATTTTTAGCCAATTTTAACAGTACACTTGTTGCTTGTGTCCATGGAGTTTATAATGTCGTACATTTTTCCCCCAACACCACTTTCCATCAATTTGTATAGCAGGCCTTCATGCAAAATTGACTCGAAAGCTTTTTGAAATCAACAAAGCATGAGACAACTTTGCTTTTGTTTTGTTTGTTTGTCAATTAGGGTGTGCAGAGTGAATACGTGGTCTGTCGTACAGTAATTTTGTAAAAAGTACATTTACATTTGCTCAGTACGTTGTTGTCGCAGACTAAATGTACGAGTCTGCTGTTAATGATAATGGTGAGGATTTCCCCAAGGTTGCTGTTGACGCATATCCCACGGTAGTTATTAGGGTTAAGTTTGTCTCCACTTTTGTGGTTCGGGGTGTTCACCTTGGTTACAAATATTGGGGCATATGCCAGAGCTGAGGATGATGTGGTCTGTATATATTATCATTTCATTTAGGATACCATCAACCCCACAGGCCTTTTTGGGTTGGAGGGTTTGTTTGTTGTCCTATATTCATTCAATATAATTGGAGAATCCACTGGGTTCTGTTAGTCTTTAATAGTTGATTCTAAGATTTGTATTTGATCCTGTACATGTTTTTGCTGTTTGTGCTTTGTTATTGAGCCTAATAGATTGGAGAAGTGGTTTATCCATACATCTCCGTTTTGGATAGATAGCACTTCGTGTTGTTGTTTGTTTAGAGTTTTCCAATTTTCCCAGAAGTGGTTAGATTCTATGGATCATTCAATTACAGTGAGCCGATTTCTGATATGCTGTTCCTTCTTTTTCCGTAGTGTATTTCTGTATTGTATTAGTGATTCACCATTGTGAAGGTGTAGGCTCAGGTTTTCTGGGTCTCTATGTTTTTGGATGGATAGGTTCTCCATTTCTTTCTTTGGTTTTTGCATTCTTCATGAAACCATTTGTCATTGTTAATTTTCATAGGTTGTCTGCTTGAATTATTTGATTTGATAGAGAAACTGTTTAGGTTTTCGACTGCCAAGTTTACACCTTCACTATTACAGTGAAACATTTTGTACAGGAAATTGTCTAGAAGGGATTGAATTTTCTGTTGCCTAATAGTTTTTTTGGTATATTTCCACACTACTTTCCTTCCATCTATAGCATGTATCCAATTCATTTGGCTTTGATGCCTCATGATTGAATATAGTTTTGTTCAAGTAGAGTTTTGCTGTGATCTGATAGGGGGGTCAGTGGACTGACTGTGAACACTTTAAGAGACTCTGGGTTGAGGTCAGTGATAAAGTAGTCTACAGTACTACTGCCAAGAGATGAGCTATAGGTGTACCTTCCAGACCCCTCGAAGCCTACCATTGACTATGTACATACCCAGCGTCCGACAGAGCTGCAGGAGTTGTGACCCATTTTTGTTGGTTATGTTGTCGTAGTTGTGTCTAGGGGGGCATATGGGGGAGGGAATGCTATCACCTCCATATAGGTTTTTGTCCCCCTGTGTGCTGAGGGTGTCAGGTTCTTGTCCAGTTCTGGCATTTAGGTCACCACAGAGCAGTACATGTCCCTGAGCCTGGAAATTGTTGATCTCCCCCTCTAGGATGGAGAAGCTGTCCTCGTTAAAGTACAGGGATTCTATTGGGGGGATACAGGTAGCACACAAGGACATTTTTCTCTGTTGAGATCATTTCCTTATTTATTTCTAGACAGATGTAAAATGTTCTTGTTTTGACTAATTTAAAAGAGTAGGTTAGGTCTGCTGTATAGTAAATTAGCATACCCCCTGAGTCGCTTTCATGATTCACACCTGGTAGTTTGGTGGATGGGGGGAGGGGGTTTGTTGTGCTGGTCTGCTTCGTGGGCTTGTTCTGTCTGGATTGTGTGGACTAGCTCTCTCAGCTCCACCATGACTCTCTCCAGCTCTGTGAATTTATCCCTCTCAATGATGGAGGAGCAGTGCAGTTGTGGGATCCGGGTTTGTTCAGTGCTGGGGGGGGTGACTTTCCTCATCTGCAGGACAGTTTGAAGAGGTGTGATCAGACTCACTAAGGATGGGGGAGTCATCAGAGAGAGAGAGAGAGAGAGAGAGAGAGAGAGAGAGAGAGAGAGAGAGAGAGAGAGAGAGAGAGAGAGAGAGAGAGAGAGAGAGAGAGAGAGAGAGAGAGAGAGAGAGAGAGAGAGAGAGAGAGAGAGAGAGAGAGAGAGAGAGAGAGAGAGAGAGAGAGAGAGAGAGAGAGAGAGAGAGAGAGAGAGAGAGAGAGAGAGAGAGAGAGAGAGAGAGAGAGAGAGAGAGAGAGAGAGAGAGAGAGTGATTCATCTGCCTTGCTCTCTCTTTGATCCCTTAAAAGTCCTGCTGGAATTGCATGAGGATGCCCTGCACCATTACTGTCCCAGACTTGTAGACGTTGACAGAGGTTGTTTCAATTTTCTCAATGTCTATGTAACGGATGTGAAACGGCTAGCTTAGTTAGCGGTGTGCGCTAAATAGCGTTTCAATCGGTTACATCACTTGCTCTGAGACCTTGAAGTAGTAGTTCCCCTTGCTCTGCAAGGGCCGCGGCTTTTGTGGAGCGATGGGTAACGATGCTTCGAGGGTGACTGTTGTTGATGGTGTGCAGAAGGTCCCTGGTTCGCGCCCGGGTATGGGAGAGGGGACGGTTTAAAAGTATACTGTTACATCTAGTATTCTGAGTTTCCACCCTGGGCCAATACCCTCTCTCTTGACACGGGGGTAGTGTACTCTTATAGCACTGTACCATGCCAGGGGATGGTCTGTGTAGAAAATGAAGTTGCTTACGTTCCCCTCTTTGTAGCAGTCAGCAAATAGTGTCTATGGGTTGTCCTTGAGGAGCATTTTTTGTACTTATTCCGTGTAGTACTGTATTGTAATAACCTCTGGACAGAGTGAAGCCATGGGGGGGGGCTGTGAAACTCTCCTGCCATTGTTAGGCTCAATGGTTTTCACACCTCTCACTCCACATTTCAGTGTTAATTGCAGTTGCAGTCAGGTCAGTTTCTTTCCTTAGCAGCTTGGTAGCGTAGTAGCCTTATTTATTAAGCTTTAAAAAACTAAATTACCTGGAGATTGTCTTCTACTTTTTGGCTTCAGAAGTTGTTTCGGTCTGAACATTACTCACTCAGTTTTGTGTTGAACTCAGTATCCTGTATAAGTCTGTGCGAAAAAATTATAGTTTACATTTATCCAACTGTAAATTCTATCTTCTTGCAGAAGATCTCTCTCTCTCTCTCTCTCTCTCTCTCTCTCTCTCTCTCTCTCTCTCTCTCTCTCTCTCTCTCTCTCTCTCTCTCTCTCTCTCTCTCTCTCTCTCTCTCTCTCTCTCTCTCTCTCTCTCTCTCTCTCTCTCTCTCTCTCTCTCTCTCTCTCTTCAAAACTTAAACTATTGTCTTTTTCTCTCTTTGAGTCAAGAACTCACTGCATTTTATGCATTGCAATGCTAGCTAGTTGTACTGTAGCTTATGCTTTCAGTACTATATCTTCCGGCACCCCCAGTATCTTCCGGCGCCGACAGAGATGGCCGCCTCGCTTCGCGTTCCTAGGAAACTATGCAGTTTTTTTTTTTTTTTTTTACGTGTTATTTCTTACATTAGTACCCCAGGTCATCTTAGGTTTCATTACATACAGTCGAGAAGAACTACTGAACATAAGAGCAGCGTCAACTCACCATCAGTACGACCAAGAATATGACTTTCGTGAAGCGGATCCTGTGTACTGCCTTTCACCCAGGACAACGGAATGGATCCCAGCCGGCGACCCAAAAAAAACACTTCGTAAAAGGGAGAAACGGAGCGGTCTTCTGGTCAGACTCCGGAGACGGGCACATCGCGCACCACTCCCTAGCATTCTTCTCGCCAATGTCCAGTCTATTGACAACAAGGTTGATGAAATCCGAGCAAGGGTAGCATTCCAGGGGGACATCAGAGACTGTAACGTTCTTTGCTTCACGGAAACATGGCTCACTGGAGAGACGCTATCGGAATCGGTGCAGCCAACGGGTTTCTCCACGCATCACGCCGACAGAAACAAACATCTTTCTGGTAAGAAGAGGGGCGGGGGCGTATGCTTCATGGTTAACGTGACGTGGTGTATTCATAACAACATACAGGTACTCAAGTCCTTCTGTTCACCTGATTTAGAATTCCTCACAATCAAATGTCGACCGCATTATCTTCCAAGGGAATTCTCTTCGATTATAATCACAGCCGTATATATTCCCCCCCAAGCAGACACATCGATGGCTCTGAACTAACTTTATTTGACTCTTTGCAAACTGGAATCCATTTATCCGGAGGCTGCATTCATTGTAGCTGGGGATTTTAACAAGGCTAATCTGAAAACAAGACTCCCTAAATTTTATCAGCATATCGATTGCGCAACCAGGGCTCGAAAAACCTTGGATCACTGCTATTCTAACTTCCGCGACGCATATAAGGCCCTGCCCCGCCCTCCTTTTGGAAAAGCTGACCACGACTCCATTTTGTTGATCCCTGCCTACAGACAGAAACTAAAACAAAAAGCTCACGCGCTGAGGTCTGTTCAACGCTGGTCCGACCAATCTGATTCCACACCCCAAGAGTGCTTCCATCATGTGGACTGGGATATGTTTCGTATTGCATCAGACAACCACATTGACGAATACGCTGATTCGGTGAGCGAGTTCATTAGAACGTGCGTTGAAGATGTCGTTCCCATAGCAACGATTAAAACATTCCCAAACCAGAAACCGTGGATTGATGGCAGCATTCGCGTGAAACTGAAAGCCCGAACCACTGCTTTTAATCAGGGCAAGGTGACCGGAAATATGACCGAATACAAACAGTGTAACTATTTTCTCCGCAAGGCAATCTAACAAGCTAAGCGTCAGTATAGAGACAAAGTAGAATCTCAATTCAACGGCTCAGACACAAGAGGTATGTGGCAGGGTCTACAGTCAATCACGGATTACAAAAAGAAAACCCGCCCCGTCACGGACCAGGATGTCTTGCTCCCAGGCAGACTAAATCACTTTTTTGCCCGCTTTGAGGACAATACAGTGCCACTGACACGGCCCACAACTAAAACGTGCGGACTCTCCTTCACTGCAGCCGACGTGAGGAAAACATTTCAACGTGTCAACCCTCGCAAGGCTGCAGGCCCAGACGGCATCCCCAGCCGCGCCCTCAGAGCATGCACAGACCAGCTGGCTGGTGTGTTTACGGACATATTCAATCAATTCCTATCCCAGTCTGTTGTTCCCACATGCTTCAAGAGGGCCACCATTGTTCCTGTTCCCAAAAAAGCTAAGTTAACTGAGCTAAACGACTACCGCCCCGTAGCACTCACTTCCGTCATCATGAAGTGCTTTGAGAGACTAGTCAAGGACCATATCACCTCCACCCTACCTGACACCCTAGACCAGACATGGGCAAACTACGGCCCGCGGGCCACATACGGCCCGTTAGGCTTTTTAATCCGGCCCGCCGAACTTGTCCAAATTATAGTAAAAACCTCCTTTTTTCCCCTTTCCCTGCAATGCCCACATTTCCCCAATAGATGGCGCACTCAAAACACATTGACCGTTGTTGGAGTGGCGCGTATTTCTCTTTATTTCACTTTAATTTTCACTTCGTTTCACGTCATCATTAAGCCCTTCTGTGAAAATGAGCGGACCAAAGAGAAGGAAAGTGGACAGCGAATGCCGAGTGTTTAATAAGGAGTGGACAACAAAATACTTCTTCACTGAAGTCCGATCAACGGCTGTATGTCTGATATGCCAAGAAGCTGTTGCGGTTTTCAAAGAGTACAATATCAGCCGTCACTTTGCCACGAAGCATGCAAACTATGCTAGCAAGCAGTCAACACAAGAACTGGCGGCTACTGCTCAGAGGTTGGCAGCTAATTTACAGAGTCAACAGAACTTTTTTCACCGACAAACTGCAATTCAAGAGTCAAGTACCAAGGCAAGTTATTTGCTGGCATTCAAATTAGCAAAGGCTAATTTTCAGCTGCAGGTAGGATATTTAATACAGCCTATGTCTGTGTGCTTGGCAACGATATACGTGTACTGTTTGCGCGTGAAGGCGAGGGCGTCCGTGGCGAGTTTGTAGAGCGCGCGGTCAGGACAATCCATCCATGATTTTGCGGAGTTTAACACAAGTAGATATTATTGAGCTTGAGTATTTCGTTATGTAATAATATGTTTTGAATGTTGAAAGTGATTCCATTTTTCAATAAATGTTGATTTCTTTAACTTTGCACCTTCGATTGAAACTTATTAAAAACAGACGCAATCTTGATAAATCACAGTGCGTATGTTATTTTAATCTATTTACATTTCCTCCTCCCAGTATCTGCGAAATAGTATGTAAATGCCATATCTTGCATATTCCTTGAAACAAATTTATTAACTGATAAGGGCTATTTTTCACATTTGAAAGACAGTTAATAAATTGGGTTGTAGTGTTCTTACTGTGCTATGAGGTTTGCACACACTACATTTAATGCTTTAGTATATCCGGCCCATGTATGTGACAAATACAATTTGATTTGATTTGATTTGTCTGATCCTTTGATTGGGAGGACAACACAGCTGCAAAGTCAAAACTGGCTATATTGTAAAAATGATCTTTTTGGTCTTAATTTTAGGTTTGGGTTATGCATTAGGGTTAACAGTGTGGTTAAGGTTAGGGTTCAAATCTGATTTGATGATTTTTTTGCCAGCTATTAACCTATGCCTCTTAATGGAATTACTGATTTTGGGTAATCCAAAAGTTACATTACCGATTACAATGTTGGACAGGTAACTGTGGTTGTGGTGATGGTTATGGTGCTGGTTGTGGTTCTGGTGCTGGTTGTGGTCATAGTGATGGTTGTGGTGGTGGTTGTTGTTGTGGTTTTGATTGTGGTGGTGGGGGTTGTGATTGTCATTGTGGTTATGGTTGTGGGGACCTGTAAATGTGGCAGGTGCATTCCCTGGACCGCTGACTGGACAGGCTCGACTAGGAGAGAAGGAGAACAGTGGAGACGTCTCTGTACCTTCAGTATCCTCCGTACCGTCCACAACCCTGGGGAATGAGAGAGAGAAGGGAGACAAAGAGAGAGGGAGAGGTAGAGCAGAGAGAAAGAGAGAGGTAGAGAAGAGAGAGAGAGAGAGAGAGAAAGAGATAGAGAGAGAGAGAAAGAGAAAGAGAGAAAGTGAAATAGCAAGAGAGAGAAGCGGAGGGAGAGGGAGAGAGACGGGGAAGGGGAGGGAGAGAGAGTGACAGATTAGACATGTGGACTGATAGACAACTGACAAAAATAATTGACGAGTCAGTAGATTGTGTGATAGTATTAGCTGTTACCTAGGGCTGAGGTTGGAGGGGTCTAGCGTGGTGAGAGCTGTCTGGCGGATCTGGATCTTCTCCCTCAGTTTCCTAGTGCTCTGGTGTGTTCCTTCTCTGCCGCTGTGCAACTCTCTCTCCATCCCGGCTCTACCCGATGGAGACTTCCCAGAAGACACCTCTCTAGTGTACAGGACGCTGTTGCGCACCAATTCCGGAGATACAGATGCCAACTCATCTTCCTCCTCCTCTTCCTCCTGGTTCTCAATGATGGATGGATAGGACTGGATCACTCGTCCGTTGCCTCTCCCCTCTGTCTGCAGAGAGCGAGGAGAGAAAGAAATAGGATGTAGGACAGAGAGCATTTGTTGTAAATCATTCCCTTAGCCTTCATTTAATTTCACAGACAGACAGGCAATATCACTTCTGTTTGCAGTCACACAATAAAGTCAATTTTGGGGACACCTAGTTATACTGATGAATCTGGGTGCTATGGAATTGAGAGAGTAGAAGATTGCTGTAACTATTTATTTTATTTATCCTTTATTTGACTAGGCAAGTCAGTTAAGAACAAATTCTTATTTACAATGAGGGCCTGCCCCGGCCAACCCTCCTCTAACCCGGACGGCGCTGGGCCAATTGTGCGCCACCCTATAACTAAACGACTGTCTGGAACAGACAACACCATTGAGACCAGTATAGGACTCCATTGTACTGTGTGTCAGCCAAACATCCACCTCAGAGTAGAATGTTCTATTTCCATAACAACTAAAGTTCTCTCAGGGTTCTGTGCTGTCAAGGCTGACTCAAGCACCTGCTCAGGTAACTAGTAACTGTAACAGATTACATTTAGAAAGTAACCTACCCAGCCCTGGCTGTGATGAACAGCGTGAACCTGACCTCAATGATTCTGATAACCTTTGAACACCCAATGAGTCAGATCTAGACTGCTAATTACATGCAATATGAGATGTTGATGGAGTAAAAGAAACATGGAATTTATAAGTAGAAAATAGCATGAAATGTCTTTTGATTGATGACCTATGTTCTCATTCTTAGTCAAAAGAAAATCACAGTTGAGGTTATTGAATCCAACTACTGAATGAGATTCAAAACGCTCATTGAAACAGCTGATGTCTAAATTATTACTGGCCCTGTGTACGCACATACACTCGCACACACACACTGCCCCCCTACACCCTCCTTCACACACTGCAGGCCCCCTACCCCTCTCTGTTTAATAACCTGATCTAATACTGTTCCCACATTTCTACTCCTAATTCCATCACTTCCTCTTGTGAATAATGAATGGTGCTCCGCTCTGCTGTGTAATTGAACGAGTCGCCAAAGTTTCCCCGGCAGTCCGTCAATCAAATCAGCTCTGAAATTCAAACTTCCCCCACCAATTAATATCCCTCCATCACCTCATCCCTCATTCCCCTCCTTCTTCTGCCTCCGAACCCTTCCTCCCATCTCTCCATCACCATAAAAACGAACTGCTGACTTTATAAAGTCTCCGTTC
Source organism: Oncorhynchus gorbuscha (assembly GCF_021184085.1). Classification (NCBI taxonomy): domain Eukaryota; kingdom Metazoa; phylum Chordata; class Actinopteri; order Salmoniformes; family Salmonidae; genus Oncorhynchus; species Oncorhynchus gorbuscha. The sequence continues at coordinate 17,910,585 of NC_060181.1, read as the reverse complement.
AATCCTATTTTCTTTGTTTTAGGATAAGTGCCGTGATATGTGTTGTTTTACAGTGTAGCACGATAGGTGCAGTGATATGTGTTGTTTTACAGGGTAGCACGATAGGTGCAGTGATGTGTTGTTTTACAGGGTCAGCCAAAGTAGCACAATAGGTGCAGTGATATGTGTTGTTTTACAGGGTAGGTGCAGTGATATGTGTTGTTTTACAGGGTAGCACGATAGGTGCAGTGATATGTGTTGTTTTACAGGGTAGCACGATAGGTGCAGTGATACGTGTTGTTTTACAGGGTAGCAGGATAGGTGCAGTGATATGTGTTGTTTTACAGGGTAGCACGATAGGTGCAGTGATGTGTGTTGTTTTACAGGGTCAGCCAAAGTAGCACAATAGGTGCAGTGATATGTGTTGTTTTACAGGGTAGCACGATAGGTGCAGTGATATGTGTTGTTTTACAGGGTAGCACGATAGGTGCAGTGATATGTGTTGTTTTACAGGGTAGGACAATAGGTGCAGTGATATGTGTTGTTTTACAGGGTAGCACGATAGGTGCAGTGATATGTGTTGTTTTACAGGGTAGGACAATAGGTGCAGTGATGTGTGTTGTTTTACAGGGTAGCACGATAGGTGCAGTGATGTGTGTTGTTTTACAGGGTCAGCCAAAGTAGCACAATAGGTGCAGTGATATGTGTTGTTTTACAGGGTAGCACGATAGGTGCAGTGATATGTGTTGTTTTACAGGGTAGCACGATAGGTGCAGTGATATGTGTTGTTTTACAGGGTAGCACGATAGGTGCAGTGATATGTGTTGTTTTACAGGGTAGGACAATAGGTGCAGTGATATGTGTTGTTTTACAGGGTAGCACGATAGGTGCAGTGATGTGTTGTTTTACAGGGTCAGCCAAAGTAGCACAATAGGTGCAGTGAAATGTGTTGTTTTACAGGGTCAGCTATAGTAGTACGATAAGTGCAGTGAAATGTGTTGTTTTACAGGGTCAGCCATAGTAGTAGGGCACCCCAGGAACAAGCTAGGGGTTTTGTGCTTTCTTCAAGGGCACAGATGGGTTTTTCACCTCGTCGGCTCTAACCACTAGGCTACCTGCTGCCCCCAGTGTCTGCTGAGCCAGTACCTGTGTGTCCAATGGTTTGGTGGACAATCTGGATATGACCTGTAAAAAGATGGAAGAGAAAAGGGAGTGAATTCAACATGTCTATATTGTTAGCACAGCCCAACCCAGATGTTATCCTTCCTCTCAGAAACTGTCAGTGGTGGAAAAATAACCAATTGTTATGCTTGAGTAAAAGTAAAGGAAAGAGAAAGTGGGATACCTAGTCAGTTGTACAACTGAATGCATTCAACTGAAACCCAACCACTCTGAATCAGAGAGGTGCGGGGGGCTGTCATAATTGACATCCACGTCTTCGGAGCCCGGGGAACAGCTGCCCAGGGGAAGAACGACAGATTTGTACCTTGTCAGGTCAGGGATTCCATCCAACAATCTTTCGGTTAACTCTAAGACACCTTAATAGAAAATGACTCAAGTAAAAGTGAAAGTCACCCAGTAAAATACTACTTGAGTAAAAGTCTAAAAGTATTTGGTTTTAAATATAATAGTATCAAAAGTACATGTAATTACTAAAATATACTTACGTTTCAAACATAAAATGTATGAGTAATTTAAAATTCCTTATGTGAAACAAACCTGGCAGCGCAATTTTCCCTGAGCGAATCCCTGAGCTGACAAGGTAAAAATAGGTCGTTCTGCCCCTGAACAAGGCAGTTAACCCACTGTTCCTAGGCCATCATTGAAAATAAGAACTTGTTCTTAACTGACTTGCCTAGTTAGGTTCAGGGTTAGGGTTAGGGTTAGGGTTAGGGTAAGGGTAAGGTTTAGGTAAAGTAGGATATTGAATGGAAATTAATTTGAGGTCCCCACAAGGATAGAAGAAAATAATGTGTGTGTGTGTGTGTGTGTGTGTGTGTGTGTGTGTGTGTGTGTGTGTGTGTGTGTGTGTGTGTGTGTGTGTGTGTGTGTGTGTGTGTGTGTGTGTGTGTGTGTGTGTGTGTGTGTGTGTGTGTGTGTGTGTGTGTGTGTGTGTGTGTGTGTGCGCGTGCGTGTGTGCGGCGTGCGTGTGCTTGTCCGTGTGTGTGTGTTTCCTGAGGGGGAAGAGGCATTGTTGTGCCCTCTTCACGGCAGTGTTGCTGTGTGTGGACCATGATAATTCCTTAGCGATGTGGACACTGAGGAACTTGAAGCTCTCGACCAATATTTAGCTCATCTGGTAGGCTCACATCACTGGCCAGCTCGCGACTGGGTTTCCCTTGTAATCCGTGATAGTTTACAAGCCCTGCCACATCCGACAAGCGTCAGGATGTTGTAGGATTCGATCTTGGTCCTGTATTGACATTTAGCCTGTTTCATAGTTCGTCGGCGGGCGTAGCTGGATTTCTTATAAGCATCCGGATTAGTGTCCCACTCCTTGAAAGCCGCAGCTCTAGCGTTTAGCTCAGAATGAATGTTGCCTGTAATCCATGGCTTCTGGTTGGGATATGTACTTGCGGTAACTGTGGGGACGATGTCGTCAATGCACTTAATAATGATGCTGGTGACTGATGTGGTGAACTCCTCAATGCCATCGGATGAATCGCGAAACATATTCCAGTCAGTGCTAGTGAACCAGTCCTGTAGTTTAGCATCCACTTCATCGGACAACTTCCGTATTGAGCGCATCCCTGGTACTTCCTGTTTGAGTTTTTGCTTGTAAGCAGGAATCAGGAGGAAAGAGTTATTGTCAGATTTTCCAAAGGGAGGGCAAGGGAGAGCTTTGTATGCATCTCTGTATGTGGAGTAAGGGTGATGAAGAGTTTTTCCCCTCTACTTGCACAGGTGACATGCTGGTAGAAATGAGTTAAAACGCATTTCAGTTTTCCTGCAGTAAAGTCACTGGCCACTAGGAGCGCCGGCTCCGGATGAGCATTTTCTTGTTTACCTATGGCCCTATAGGTATACATATTATTATTATTATTATTATTATATTATTATTATTGTTGAGCATGGTCTTACTATGTGTGTGTGTGCGTGCCTGATTCCATGTGTAACTGTGTGGGTGTTTTACGTCACTCACATGGCACTCGTGTCCCTCCCTCAGGTTGTATGTGAGGTCCAGATGGATGTCTTGGACAAAGCGGCTGGTGTACTCTGGGTAGAGGTCCAGTACCTCATACAGACCACTCAGGTTGATACACTGCAGGTCACAGTAGGTTAGGGCCTTCACATCTGCGTTGGTCTTTATCACCCGGTCATCTATAGACATGTTGGCCCCGATCAGGTCACCCTTACCTGGGGAGGGAGAGGGAGTGGTGGAGGTTTCAGACAGAGAGTTCTAAATATAGAATAGACAAAGCCCCCTATCATGTCATTTCTAGGGCTGTACTTCTGTGTCATGGAATGTTCTTAATATGTGGCCATAAGTTAAAAACACAAAACAGAATCTGATCAGTCATAGATCATAGTTAGAATATAACATATAATATGTTCCATGTCATAAAGTGACACTATCTTTCTGTTTTCATAGACTGTTTACTCTGCTCCCATTTTCTTGTGTGTACTGTGTTGGATGTCTGATTAGATTTGATTAGGATCTCTTTTTTTTGGGGGGGGGGGCTGGCAGAGATGGGCAGTATTTCTGTTACATGTGTTTGAAATATGTATTTCATTTACTTCAATTACTATTTTGTGGCCCCTTTTCACCCTGCATTGGTATCAGAAGTCTCATAGCCCTATGGTGCGATAAGAGTGTTTGCTAACTGAACGTATTACATCACAAGACCAAAAGTATGTGTTAGATGGATAGCAGTGGTGTAAAGTACTTAAGTAAAAATAATTAAAAGTACTTTGGGTATCTGTACTATACTTTACTGTTTATATTATTGCAACATTACTTTTACTTCACTACATTCCGAAATAAAATGTACTTTTTACTCCATATATTGTCCTTGACACTCAAAATTTACTCCTTATATTTTGACAAGGGATTTTGACATCCCTGGTCATCCCTACTGCATCTGATCTGGCAGACTCACTAAACATAAATGCTTAACTTGTAAATTATGTCTGAGTGTCGGAGTGTGCCCCTGGCTATCCGTCAATAAAAAATAAAATAAAATAGTTTGTTTAATATAAGGAAAATAATGAATTTTAAATTATTTATAGTTTTACTTTTGATACTTAAGTATTTTTTTTAGACATAATACTTTTAGACTTTTACTCAAGTAGTATTTTACTGGGTGACATTTACTTTTGAGTCATTTTCTATTAAGGTATCTTTACATTTACTCAAGTATGACAATTTAGTACTTTTTCCACCACTGATAGATAGTTAGTTAGTTTGATAGTTGGTTAGTTCGATAGATAATTAGATAGATAGTTGGTTAGTTTAGATAGATAGATAGATAGATAGATAGATAGATAGATAGATAGATAGATAGATAGATAGATAGTTGGTTAGTTCGATAGATAATTAGATAGATAGTTGGTTAGTTCGATAGATAATTAGATAGATAGTTGGTTAGTTCGATAGATAATTAGATAGACAGTTGGTTAGTTCGATAGATAATTAGATAGATAGTTGGTTAGTTCGATAGTTGGTTAGTTCGATAGATAATTAGATAGATAGTTGGTTAGTTCGATAGATAATTAGATAGATAGTTGGTTAGTTCGATAGTTGGTTAGTTCGATAGATAATTAGATAGATCGTTGGTTAGTTCGATAGATAATTAGATAGATAGTTGGTTAGTTCAATAGTTGGTTAGTTCGATAGATAATTAGATAGATAGTTGGTTAGTTCGATAGATAATTAGATAGATAGTTGGTTAGTTCGATAGTAATTAGATAGACAGTTGGTTAGTTCGATAGATAATTAGATAGATAGTTGGTTAGTTCGATAGATAATTAGATAGATAGTTGGTTAGTTCGATAGATAATTAGATAGATAGTTGGTTAGTTCGATAGTTGGTTAATTCGATAGATAATTAGATAGATAGTTGGTTAGTTCGATAGTTGGTTAATTCGATAGATAATTAGATAGATAGTTGGTTAGTTCGATAGTTGGTTAATTCGATAGATAATTAGATAGATAGTTGGTTAGTTCGATAGTTGGTTAATTCGATAGATAATTAGATAGATAGTTGGTTAGTTCGATAGATAATTAGATAGATAGTTGGTTAGTTCGATAGATAATTAGATAGATAGTTGGTTAGTTCGATTGTTGGTTAATTCGATAGATAATTAGATAGATAGTTGGTTAGTTCGATAGATAATTAGATAGATAGTTGGTTAGTTCGATAGTTGATTAGTTCGATAGATAATTAGATAGATAGTTGGTTAGTTCGATAGATAATTAGATAGATAGTTGGTTAGTTCGATAGTTGGTTAATTCGATAGATAATTAGATAGATAGTTGGTTAGTTCGATAGATAATTAGATAGATAGTTGGTTAGTTCGATAGTTGGTTAATTCGATAGATAATTAGATAGATAGTTGGTTAGTTCGATAGTTGGTTAATTCGATAGATAATTAGATAGATAGTTGGTTAGTTCGATAGTTGGTTAATTCGATAGATAATTAGATAGATAGTTGGTTAGTTCGATAGATAATTAGATAGATAGTTGGTTAGTTCGACAGTTGGTTAGTTCGATAGATAATTAGATAGATAGTTGGTTAGTTCGATAGTTGGTTAGTTCGATAGATAATTAGATAGATAGTTGGTTAGTTCGATAGATAATTAGATAGATAGTTGGTTAGTTCGATAGTTGGTTAATTCGATAGATAATTAGATAGATAGTTGGTTAGTTCGATAGTTGGTTAATTCGATAGATAATTAGATAGATAGTTGGTTAGTTCGATAGTTGGTTAATTCGATAGATAATTAGATAGATAGTTGGTTAGTTCGATAGTTGGTTAATTCGATAGATAGTTGGTTAGATAAATTAGATAGATAGTTGGTTAGTTCGATAGATAATTAGATAGATAGTTGGTTAGTTCGACAGTTGGTTAGTTCGATAGATAATTAGATAGATAGTTGGTTAGTTCGATAGTTGGTTAGTTCGATAGATAATTAGATAGATAGTTGGTTAGTTCGATAGATAATTAGATAGATAGTTGGTTAGTTCGATAGTTGGTTAGTTCGATAGATAATTAGATAGATAGTTGGTTAGTTCGATAGTTGGTTAGTTCGATAGATAATTAGATAGATAGTTGGTTAGTTCCATAGATCATTTAGATAGATAGTTGGTTAGTTCGATAGATAATTAGATAGATAGTTGGTTAGTTCGATAGATAATTAGATAGACAGTTGGTTAGTGCGATAGATAATTAGATAGATAGTTGGTTAGTTCGATAGATAATTAGATAGACAGTTGGTTAGTTCGATTGATAATTAGATAGATAGTTGGTTAGTTCGATAGTTGGTTAGTTCGATAGTTAATTAGATAGACAGTTGGTTAGTTCGATTGATAATTAGATAGATAGTTGGTTAGTTCGATAGTTGGTTAGGTCGATAGATAATTAGATAGATAGTTGGTTAGTTCGATAGTTGGTTAGTTCGATAGATAATTAGATAGATAGTTGGTTAGTTCGATAGATAATTAGATAGACAGTTGGTTAGTTCGATAGATAATTAGATAGACAGTTGGTTAGTTCGATAGATAATTAGATAGATAGTTGGTTAGTTCGATAGTTGGTTAGGTCGATAGATAATTAGATAGATAATTGGTTAGTTCGATAGATAATTAGATAGATAGTTGGTTAGTTCGATAGTTGGTTAGTTCGATAGTTGGTTAGTTCGATAGATAATTAGATAGATAGTTGGTTAGTTCGATAGTTGGTTAGTTCGATAGATAATTAGATAGACAGTTGGTTAGTTCGATTGATAATTAGATAGATAGTTGGTTAGTTCGATAGTTGGTTAGGTCGATAGATAATTAGATAGATAATTGGTTAGTTCGATATATAATTAGATAGATAGTTGGTTAGTTCGATAGATAATTAGATAGCTGGTTGGTTAGTTCGATAGATAATTAGATAGATAGTTGGTTAGTTCGATAGATAATTAGATAGACAGTTGGTTAGTTCGATAGATAATTAGATAGATAGTTGGTTAGTTCGATAGATAATTAGATAGATAGTTGGTTAGTTCGATAGATAATTAGATAGATAGTTGGTTAGTTCGATAGTTGGTTAGTTCGATAGATAATTAGATTGATAGTTGGTTAGTTCGATAGTTGGTTAGTTCGATAGTTGGTTAGTTTGATAGATAATTAGATAGATAGTTGGTTAGTTCGATAGATAATTAGATAGATGGTTAGTTCGATAGTTGGTTAGTTTGATAGATAATTAGATAGATAGTTGGTTAGTTCGATAGATAATTAGATAGATAGTTGGTTAGTTCGATAGATAATTAGAGAGACAGTTGGTTAGTTCGATAGATAATTAGATAGATAGTTGGTTAGTTCGATAGTTGATTAGTTCGATAGATAATTAGATAGATAGTTGGTTAGTTCAATAGATAATTAGATAGATAGTTGGTTAGTTCGATAGTTGGTTAGTTCGATAGATAATTAGATAGATAGTTGGTTAGTTCGATAGATAATTAGATAGATAGTTGGTTAGTTCGATAGTTGGTTAGTTCGATAGATAATTAGATAGTCAGTTGGTTAGTTCGATAGATAATTAGATAGACAGTTGGTTAGTTCAATAGATAGTTAGATAGACAGTTGGTTAGTTCGATAGATAATTAGATAGATAGTTGGTTAGTTCGATAGATAATTAGATAGATAATTGGTTAGTTCGATAGATAATTAGATAGATAGTTGGTTAGTTCGATAGATAATTAGATAGATAGTTGGTTAGTTCGATAGATAATTAGATAGATAGTTGGTTAGTTCGATAGTTGGTTAGTTCGATAGATAATTAGATAGATAGTTGGTTAGTTCGATAGATAATTAGATAGATAGTTGGTTAGTTCGATAGTTGGTTAATTCGATAGATAATTAGATAGATAGTTGGTTAGTTCGATAGTTGGTTAATTCGATAGATAATTAGATAGATAGTTGGTTAGTTCGATAGTTGGTTAATTCGATAGATAATTAGATAGATAGTTGGTTAGTTCGATAGTTGGTTAGTTAGTTCGATAGATAATTAGATAGATAGTTGTTCGAACAGTTCGATAGATAATTAGATAGATAGTTGGTTAGTTCGACAGTTGGTTGGTTCGATAGATAATTAGATAGATAGTTGGTTAGTTCGATAGTTGGTTAGTTCGATAGATAATTAGATAGATAGTTGGTTAGTTCGATAGATAATTAGATAGATAGTTGGTTAGTTTGGTTAGTTCGATAGTTGGTTAGTTCGATAGATAATTAGATAGATAGTTGGTTAGTTCGATAGTTGGTTTAGTTCGATAGATAATTAGATAGATAGTTGGTTAGTTCCATAGATCATTTAGATAGATAGTTGGTTAGTTCGATAGATAATTAGATAGATAGTTGGTTAGTTCGATAGATAATTAGATAGACAGTTGGTTAGTGCGATAGATAATTAGATAGATAGTTGGTTAGTTCGATAGATAATTAGATAGACAGTTGGTTAGTTCGATTGATAATTAGATAGATAGTTGGTTGGTTAGTTCGATAGTTGGTTGGTTAGTTCAGAGTTGGTTAGTTAATTAGATAGACAGTTGGTTAGTTCGATTGATAATTAGATAGATAGTTGGTTAGTTCGATAGTTGGTTAGGTCGATAGATAATTAGATAGATAGTTGGTTAGTTCGATAGTTGGTTAGTTCGATAGATAATTAGATAGATAGTTGGTTAGTTCGATAGATAATTAGATAGACAGTTGGTTAGTTCGATAGATAATTAGATAGACAGTTGGTTAGTTCGATAGATAATTAGATAGATAGTTGGTTAGTTCGATAGTTGGTTAGGTCGATAGATAATTAGATAGATAATTGGTTAGTTCGATAGATAATTAGATAGATAGTTGGTTAGTTCGATAGTTGGTTAGTTCGATAGTTGGTTAGTTCGATAGATAATTAGATAGATAGTTGGTTAGTTCGATAGTTGGTTAGTTCGATAGATAATTAGATAGACAGTTGGTTAGTTCGATTGATAATTAGATAGATAGTTGGTTAGTTCGATAGTTGGTTAGGTCGATAGATAATTAGATAGATAATTGGTTAGTTCGATATATAATTAGATAGATAGTTGGTTAGTTCGATAGATAATTAGATAGCTGGTTGGTTAGTTCGATAGATAATTAGATAGATAGTTGGTTAGTTCGATAGATAATTAGATAGACAGTTGGTTAGTTCGATAGATAATTAGATAGATAGTTGGTTAGTTCGATAGATAATTAGATAGATAGTTGGTTAGTTCGATAGATAATTAGATAGATAGTTGGTTAGTTCGATAGTTGGTTAGTTCGATAGATAATTAGTTGGTTAGTTGATAGTTGGTTAGTTCGATAGTTGGTTAGTTCGATAGTTGGTTAGTTTGATAGATAATTAGATAGATAGTTGGTTAGTTCGATAGATAATTAGATAGATGGTTAGTTCGATAGTTGGTTAGTTTGATAGATAATTAGATAGATAGTTGGTTAGTTCGATAGATAATTAGATAGATAGTTGGTTAGTTCGATAGATAATTAGAGAGACAGTTGGTTAGTTCGATAGATAATTAGATAGATAGTTGGTTAGTTCGATAGTTGATTAGTTCGATAGATAATTAGATAGATAGTTGGTTAGTTCAATAGATAATTAGATAGATAGTTGGTTAGTTCGATAGTTGGTTAGTTCGATAGATAATTAGATAGATAGTTGGTTAGTTCGATAGATAATTAGATAGATAGTTGGTTAGTTCGATAGTTGGTTAGTTCGATAGATAATTAGATAGTCAGTTGGTTAGTTCGATAGATAATTAGATAGACAGTTGGTTAGTTCAATAGATAGTTAGATAGACAGTTGGTTAGTTCGATAGATAATTAGATAGATAGTTGGTTAGTTCGATAGATAATTAGATAGATAATTGGTTAGTTCGATAGATAATTAGATAGATAGTTGGTTAGTTCGATAGATAATTAGATAGATAGTTGGTTAGTTCGATAGATAATTAGATAGATAGTTGGTTAGTTCGATAGTTGGTTAGTTCGATAGATAATTAGATAGATAGTTGGTTAGTTTGATAGATACTTAGACAGTTGGTTAGTTCGATAGATAATTAGATAGATAGTTGGTTAGTTCGATAGATAATTAGATAGACAGTTGGTTAGTTCGGTAGATAATTAGATAGATAGTTGGTTAGTTCGATAGATAATTGGTTAGTTTGATAGATAATTAGATAGACAGTTGGTTAGTTCGATAGATAATTAGATAGATAGTTGGTTAGTTCGATAGATAATTAGATAGGTAGTTGGTTAGTTTGATAGTTGGTTAGTTGGTTAGTTCGAAAGTTGGTTAGTTCGATAGTTGGTTAGTTCGATAGATAATTAGATATTTGGTTGGTTCGACGGTTGGATAGTTGGTTGATTAGTTCGATAGTTGGTTATTTCGCTAGATAGTTGGTTGGTTAGTTCGACAGTTGGTTGGTTAGTTCGACAGTTGGTTGGTTAGTTTGACAGTCGGTTGGTTAGTTCGACAGTTGGTTAGTTAGTTCGATAGTTGATTATTTTGATAGATAGTTGGTTGGTTAGTTCGACAGTTGGTTGGTTAGTTTGACAGTTAGTTGGTTAGTTCGACAGTTTGTTGGTTAGTTTGACAGTTGGTTGGTTAGTTTGACACTTGGTTAGATGGACAGTTGGTTAGTTCAATAGTTGGTTAGTTAGTTCAATAGTTAGTTGGTTAGTTTAACAGTTAGTTGGCTAGTTCGATAGTTAGTTGGTTAGCTCAAAAGTTGGTTGGTTAGTTTTATAGATAGTTGGTTGGTTCGTTCGACAGTTGGTTGGTTAGTTTGACAGTTAGTTGGTTAGTTCGACAGTTGGTTGGTTAGTTTGACAGTTGGTTGGTTAGTTTGACAGTTGGTTAGATGGACAGTTGGTTAGATGGACAGTTGGTTAGATGGACAGTTGGTTAGTTCAATAGTTGGTTAGTTAGTTCAATAGTTAGTTGGTTAGTTCGACAGTTAGTTGGCTAGTTCGATAGTTAGTTGGTTAGTTCGATAGTGGGTTATTTCGATAGATGGTTGGTTGGTTGGTTAGTTCGACAGTTGGTTGGTTATTTCGACAGTTGGTTAGTTTGACAGTTGGTTGGTTAGTTCAATAGTTGGTTAGATTGACAGTTGGTTGGTTGGTTAGTTCGACAGTTGGTTAGTTTAACAGTTGGTTGGTTAGTTCGAAAGTTGGTTGGTTGGTTCGATAGTTGGTTAGCTTGACAGTTGGTTGGTTAATTCGATAGATGGTTAGTTTGATAGTTAGTTGGTTAGATAGATATTTGGTTAGAAAGTTAGTTATTTTGATAGTTGGTTAGTTCGATAGTTACTTGGTTAGTTCGAAAGTTGGTTAGTTCGACAGTTGGTTAGTTCGATAGATAGTTGGTTATTTCGATAGTTGGATAGTTGCTTGGTTCGACAGTTAGTTGGTTAGTTTGACAGTTAGTTGGTTAGTTTGACAGTTAGTTGGTTAGCTCGACAGTTGGTTAGTTCGATAGTTAGTTACATAGATAGTTGAGAAGTTTGATAGCTGGTTAGTTTGACAGTTGTTGGTTAGTTCGACAGTTGGATAGTTTGTTAGTTTGACAGTTAGTTGGTTAGTTCAATAGTTGGTTAGTTCGATAGATAGTTGGTTAGTTGGATAGTTGGTTAGTTTGACAGTTATTTGGTTAGTTCTGCAGTTGGTTAGTTCGACAGTTGGTCAGTTCAACAGTTGGTTAGTTCGACAGTTGGTTAGTTCGACAGTTGGTTGGTTAGTTAGACAGTTGGTTAGTTCAACAGTTGGTTAGTTCGACAGTTGGTTGGCTAGTTAGACAGTTGGTTAGCTCGATAGTTAGTTACATAGATAGTTGGTTAGTTCGACAGTTGGTTAGTTTGACAGTTCGTTAGTTCGATAGTTAGTTGGTTAGTTCGACAGTTGGTTAGTTGGTTAGTTCGATAGTTGGTTACATAGATAGTTGGATAGTTGGTTAGTTCAATAGTTGGATAGCTTGTTAGTTTGACAGTTATTTGGTTAGTTCGATAGTTGACTAGTTCGATAGATAGTTGGTTAGTTGGTTAGTTTGAAAGTTAGTTGGTTAGTTCGACAGTCGGTTGATTAGTTAGTTAGATAGTTGGTTAGTTCGATAGTTAGTTTCATAGATAGTTGGTTAGTTCGACAGTTGGTTAGTTTGATAGATAATTAGATAGATAGTTGGTTAGTTCGATAGATAATTAGATAGATGGTTAGTTCGATAGTTGGTTAGTTTGATAGATAATTAGATAGATAGTTGGTTAGTTCGATAGATAATTAGATAGATAGTTGGTTAGTTCGATAGATAATTAGAGAGACAGTTGGTTAGTTCGATAGATAATTAGATAGATAGTTGGTTAGTTCGATAGTTGATTAGTTCGATAGATAATTAGATAGATAGTTGGTTAGTTCGATAGATAATTAGATAGATAGTTGGTTAGTTCAATAGATAATTAGATAGATAGTTGGTTAGTTCGATAGTTGGTTAGTTCGATAGATAATTAGATAGATAGTTGGTTAGTTCGATAGATAATTAGATAGATAGTTGGTTAGTTCGATAGTTGGTTAGTTCGATAGATAATTAGATAGTCAGTTGGTTAGTTCGATAGATAATTAGATAGACAGTTGGTTAGTTCAATAGATAGTTAGATAGACAGTTGGTTAGTTCGATAGATAATTAGATAGATAGTTGGTTATTTCGATAGATAATTAGATAGATAATTGGTTAGTTCGATAGATAATTAGATAGATAGTTGGTTAGTTCGATAGATAATTAGATAGATAGTTGGTTAGTTCGATAGATAATTAGATAGATAGTTGGTTAGTTCGATAGTTGGTTAGTTCGATAGATAATTAGATAGATAGTTGGTTAGTTCGATAGATAATTAGATAGACAGTTGGTTAGTTCGGTAGATAATTAGATAGATAGTTGGTTAGTTCGATAGATAATTGGTTAGTTTGATAGATAATTAGATAGACAGTTGGTTAGTTCGATAGATAATTAGATAGATAGTTGGTTAGTTCGATAGTTGGTTAGTTCGATAGATAATTAGATAGGTAGTTGGTTAGTTTGATAGTTGGTTAGTTGGTTAGTTCGAAAGTTGGTTAGTTCGATAGTTGGTTAGTTCGATAGATAATTAGATATTTGGTTGGTTCGACGGTTGGATAGTTGGTTGATTAGTTCGATAGTTGGTTATTTCGCTAGATAGTTGGTTGGTTAGTTTGACAGTCGGTTGGTTAGTTCGACAGTTGGTTAGTTAGTTCGATAGTTGATTATTTTGATAGATAGTTGGTTGGTTAGTTCGACAGTTGGTTGGTTAGTTTGACAGTTAGTTGGTTAGTTCGACAGTTTGTTGGTTAGTTTGACAGTTGGTTGGTTAGTTTGACACTTGGTTAGATGGACAGTTGGTTAGTTCAATAGTTGGTTAGTTAGTTCAATAGTTAGTTGGTTAGTTTAACAGTTAGTTGGCTAGTTCGATAGTTAGTTGGTTAGCTCAAAAGTTGGTTGGTTAGTTTTATAGATAGTTGGTTGGTTCGTTCGACAGTTGGTTGGTTAGTTTGACAGTTAGTTGGTTAGTTCGACAGTTGGTCGGTTAGTTTGACAGTTGGTTGGTTAGTTTGACAGTTGGTTGGTTAGTTTGACAGTTGGTTAGATGGACAGTTGGTTAGATGGACAGTTGGTTAGATGGACAGTTGGTTAGTTCAATAGTTGGTTAGTTAGTTCAATAGTTAGTTGGTTAGTTCGACAGTTAGTTGGCTAGTTCGATAGTTAGTTGGTTAGTTCGATAGTGGGTTATTTCGATAGATGGTTGGTTGGTTGGTTGGTTAGTTCGACAGTTGGTTGGTTATTTCGACAGTTGGTTAGTTTGACAGTTGGTTGGTTAGTTCGATAGTTGGTTAGATTGACAGTTGGTTGGTTGGTTAGTTCGACAGTTGGTTAGTTTAACAGTTGGTTGGTTAGTTCGAAAGTTGGTTGGTTGGTTCGATAGTTGGTTAGCTTGACAGTTGGTTGGTTAATTCGATAGATGGTTAGTTTGATAGTTAGTTGGTTAGATAGATATTTGGTTAGAAAGTTAGTTATTTTGATAGTTGGTTAGTTCGATAGTTACTTGGTTAGTTCGAAAGTTGGTTAGTTCGACAGTTGGTTAGTTCGATAGATAGTTGGTTATTTCGATAGTTGGATAGTTGCTTGGTTCGACAGTTAGTTGGTTAGTTTGACAGTTAGTTGGTTAGTTTGACAGTTAGTTGGTTAGCTCGACAGTTGGTTAGTTCGATAGTTAGTTACATAGATAGTTGAGAAGTTTGATAGCTGGTTAGTTTGACAGTTGTTGGTTAGTTCGACAGTTGGATAGTTTGTTAGTTTGACAGTTAGTTGGTTAGTTCAATAGTTGGTTAGTTCGATAGATAGTTGGTTAGTTGGATAGTTGGTTAGTTTGACAGTTATTTGGTTAGTTCTGCAGTTGGTTAGTTCGACAGTTGGTCAGTTCAACAGTTGGTTAGTTAGACAGTTGGTTAGTTCAACAGTTGGTTAGTTCGACAGTTGGTTGGTTAGTTAGACAGTTGGTTAGTTCAACAGTTGGTTAGTTCGACAGTTGGTTGGCTAGTTAGACAGTTGGTTAGCTCGATAGTTAGTTACATAGATAGTTGGTTAGTTCGACAGTTGGTTAGTTTGACAGTTCGTTAGTTCGATAGTTAGTTGGTTAGTTTGACAGTTGGTTAGTTGGTTAGTTCGATAGTTGGTTACATAGATAGTTGGATAGTTGGTTAGTTCAATAGTTGGATAGCTTGTTAGTTTGACAGTTATTTGGTTAGTTCGATAGTTGACTAGTTCGATAGATAGTTGGTTAGTTGGTTAGTTTGAAAGTTAGTTGGTTAGTTCGACAGTCGGTTGATTAGTTAGTTAGATAGTTGGTTAGTTCGATAGTTAGTTTCATAGATAGTTGGTTAGTTCGACAGTTGGTTAGTGAGTTCGACAGTTGGTTAGTTAGTTCAACAGTTGGTTAGTTCGACAGTTGGTTAGTTTGACAGTTGGTTAGTTCAATAGTTGGTTAGTTAATTTGATAGTTAGTTGGTTAGTTTGACAGTTGGTTAGTTCGATAGTTGGTTACATAGATAGTTGGTTACATAGATAGTTGGACAGTTGGTTAGTTGGATAGTTGGATAGTTGGTTAGTTCAACAGTTAGTTGGTTAGTTCAATAGTTAAGTTCAATAGTTGGTTAGTTCGACAGTTGGTTGGTTAGTTTGACAACTTTCCAGAAACAATTAGATAGATAGTTGCCGTTTGTTATAGACCAGATCTATAGTGATAGATCACCATCTTATATATAGTTGGTTATTCAAGAAATTAGAACCACTTGGTTAGTTCTGACTGCCCTTGACCAGACAGTTGGTTAAATAGATAGTTCTGATTAGCATTGAATATCCCCGTGATAATTAGATAACTTTTAGGAAAGATAACCAATATACAATTGGCAGTTAGATAATTAGATAGATAGTTGGTTATCTGTTTAAAGATAGACATTTTCATCCTGATAGATAAACTTAGAAAATAGTTTTGGGACACTTGGTTAGTCCATGGAGAATAAGATAGATAGTTGGTTAGCTGCCCTGAGGCTTAGAAACACTTGTCACCACTGATAAATTAGATAGATATTGAGAATTTCGAGAAGCATTTTTCTACGGCCGATAGATAATTTCCACCTGGCTACCCCTAGTTCAACATAGATAATTACCCCCACAGAACTCTCCCAAGCCTCCCCCATTCCTCCTTCACCCAAATCCAGATAGCTGATGATCTGAAAAGCTGCAAAATCTGGTTACCCCTACAAATCAGATAATTAGATAATAGTTGGTTAGTTTTTTGAAAGTTATGGTTAGTTGGTTAGTTGCACCCCTGGTTACTAGCCTGTTCAACCTTCTTTCGTATCATCCGAGATAAAGATTGATAGCTTGGTTGGTTGGACCCCGTTTCAATAGTTGGTTGATTAGTTCAAACCCAGACCTATTTCTATAGATAGTTGGTTGGTTAGGGCATTCGTTGGTTAGTTAACAAACAGATTAGTTCGACCATTTCGATTTTGACCGATAGTTGGTTGGTTAGTTATGACAATCTGGTTTCAGAGTTGGTCATTAGTTGGTTACCTCAGCCACGTTTGTTGGTTAAACAGTATCATAACCGTTGGTTAGTTTGAGATGGACAGTTGGTTATTCAATAGTTGGTGGCCATAGTTTTGGTTAGTCTGTCAGTTAGTTGGCAGACTCAACAGCCTTGGTGTCTCAGTTGACTGCCTTAGATCACCAACAACTTGGTTGATAGAGTTCAGTTGTCATAGATCGTTGGTTGGCCTGTTGTCCGGGTTGGTTAGTCTCTATGTTAGTTGCCACAGAGTTCAGTTGGTCGGTTAGTTTGACAGTTGGTTGGTTAGTTTGATCAATTGGTTGGTTAGTTTGACAGTGGTTAGATTCTTGATCCACCTTAGATGGACGTTGGTTAGTATGGACAGTTGGTTAGTTCAACAGTTGGTTAGTTAAACTTCAATAGTTATTGGTTAGGGGACAGTATTTTGAAGTTTGGATGACAAACGTTAGTTGGTTAAACTGCCTGTTACTTAGGCCCAGAAGATGGTTATTGGTTGGTTGGTTGGTTTCAACAAGTTGGTTGGACTGAGACCAAGTTGGTTAGTTTGACAGTTGGTTGGTTACATGTTTACACATAGTTTTTAGATTGATTAGTTGGTTGGTTGGTTAGTTCGAATTGGTTAGACCACAGTTGGTTGGTTAGTTCTTACAGCTGGGCCCTGCGTATACATGTTTTAATTCACAGATGGTTAGTTTTAGTTGTAGATAGATATTTGGTTAGAAACTTAGTTATTTTGAATTGGTTAGTTCAGATAACACTTAAATACAGCAACAGATTACATTTACACAGTTGGTTATTCTCCTAGATAGTTGGTTATTCCCCTAACAGGACAATAATTTGCATTACCCAAAACAGTTAGTTGTTATTTGACAAAAAGTTGGTTAGTTTGACAATAAATATTTAAAACGGGGTTATGTTATAATTAGTTATTTGGATAGAAAAGTTTGTCTGGTTAGTTTGACAGTTGTTGGTTAGTTCGAAAGTTGGAAAATTGTTAGTTTGACATGTTTATTTGATGTAGTGGTTTTTTGAAAGCCTATTGACTATGTTAGGGTTTAGCGCTCAGATTGCAGTTATTTGGTTAGTTGGTCAGTTGTTATTTAGACAGTTTCAACAGCTTGTTTTTTGAAAAACGTTGGTTAATAAGACCTTTTGGTTAAGTTCTAGTTAGTTGGTTAGTTGACAGTTGGTTATTTCACAGTTGGTTAGTTTGACAGTTGGTTGGTTAGTTCAATAGTTGGTTAGCTCAACAGTGACAGTTGGTTGGTTGGTTAGTTCGATAGTTGGTTAGTTTAACAGTTGTTGGTTAGTTCGAAAGTTGGTTGGTTGGTTCGATAGTTGGTTAGCTTGACAGTTGTTGGTTAATAGATAGTTGGATAGTTTGTTAGTTCAATAGTTGGATAGCTTTTGGTTTGACAGTTATTATTTTGATAGTTGACTAGTTCGATAGATAGTTGGTTAGTTGGTTGGTTAGTTCGACAGTTGTTGTTAGTTCGATAGATAGTTGGTTATTTAGATAGTTGGTTAGTTGATAGTTAGTTTCATAGTTAGTTGGTTAGTTTGACAGTTGGTTGGTTAGTTTGACAGTTGGTTGGTTAGTTCAACAGTTGGTTAGTTCGACAGTTGGTTAGTTTAGATAGTTGGTTAGTTTGATAGCTGGTTAGTTTGAAGTTGTTGGTTAGTTAGTTGGTTTTGTTAGTTTGACAGTTAGTTGGTTAGTTCAATAGTTGGTTAGTTAGATAGTTGGTTACATAGTTGGTTAGTTGACAGTTGGTTTGGATAGTTGGATAGTTGGTTAGTTCAACAGTTAGTTGGTTAGTTCAATAGTTAAGTTCAATAGTTGGTTAGTTCGACAGTTGGTTGGTTAGTTTGACAACTTTCCAGAAACAAGTCTCTCACAATTGCCGCTTGCTATAGACCAGATCTATAGTGCCTTCCTCACCATCTTATATAAGCTTGCCCCATTCAAGAAATGTAGAACCACTCTAGACCTGACTGCCCTTGACCAGCACAAAAACACCCTGTGGCGTTCTGCATTAGCATTGAATATCCCCCGTGATATGTAACTTTTCAGGAAAGTTAGGAACCAATATACACAGGCAGTTAGGAAAGCTAAGGCTATCTGTTTAAAACAGACATTTTCATCCTGTAGCACAAACTCAAAAAAGTTTTGGGACACTGTAAAGTCCATGGAGAATAAGAGCACCTCCTCCCAGCTGCCCTGAGGCTAGGAAACACTGTCACCACTGATAAATCCGCTATAATTGAGAATTTCGAGAAGCATTTTTCTACGGCCGGCCATGCTTTCCACCTGGCTACCCCTACCCCGGTCAACATACCTACAACCCCCACAGCAACTCTCCCAAGCCTCCCCCATTCCTCCTTCACCCAAATCCAGATAGCTGATGATCTGAAAAAGCTGCAAAATCTGGACCCCTACAAATCAGCCGGGCTAGACAATCTGGACCCTCTCTTTTGAAAGTTATGTGCCGAAATTGTTGCACCCCTATTACTAGCCTGTTCAACCTCTCTTTCGTATCATCCGAGATTCCCAAAGATTGGATAGCTGCCGCGGTAACCCCCCGCTTCAAAGGGGGAAACACTCTAGACCCAAACCCAGACCTATATCTATCCTACTCTGCCTTTCTAGGGCATTCGAAAGCCAAGTTAACAAACAGATTACTGACCATTTCGAATCCCACCGTACCTTCTCCGCTATGCAATCTGGTTTCAGAGCTGGTCATGGGTGCACCTCAGCCACGCTCAAGGTCCTAAACAATATCATAACCGCCATCGATAAGAGACAATACTGTACAGCCGTATTCATCAACCTGGCCAAGGCTTTCGACTCTGTCACTCTTATCGGCAGACTCAACAGCCTTGGTGTCTCAAATGACTGCCTCGCCTAGATCACCAACAACTTCTCTGATAGAGTTCAGTGTGTCATATCGGAGGGCCTGTTGTCCGGACCTCTGGCAGTCTCTATGGGGGTGCCACAGAGTTCAATTCTCGGGCCGACTCTCTTCTCTGTATACATCAATGATGTTGCTCTTGCTGCTGGTGATTCTCTGATCCACCTCTACGCAGACGACACCATTCTGTATACTTCTGGCTCTTCTTTGGACACTGTGTTAAACTTCTTTATTCTAAGGGGCAGTATTTTGAAGTTTGGATGACAAACGTGCCCAAAGTAAACTGCCTGTTACTCAGGCCCAGAAGCTAGGATTATTATACCTTTATTTCAACAAGGAACACAGACTGAGACCAAGGTCTCTTACAGCTGGGCCCTGCGTATACATGTTTACACATACAGTTTTAGGTACAATGATTATGAAACTACCCAAGGCAAACAAAATGTGAGACCAAGGTCTCTTACAGCTGGGCCCTGCGTATACATGTTTACACATACAGTTTTAGGTACACTGATTACGAAACTACCCAAGGCAAACAAAATGATCACAGATAACACAAATAAATACAGCAACAGATTACATTTACACACAGGTTATTCTCCTAACAGGTTATTCCCCTAACAGCACAATAATTTGCATTACCCAAAACAGTTACAAGTAATACAAAAATAAAAATCCTCCAATAAATATTTAAAACGGGGATATGCATATAATTGGTATATTTGGATAGAAAACACTGTCTGTGAGTATAACAGGACTGATATGGCAGGCGAAAACCCGAGGAAAATCCATCCAGGAAATGGATTTATTTGATGTGAGTGGTTTTCCATTGAAAGCCTATTGACTATGTAGGGTTTAGCGCTCAGATTGCAGTTCCTTTGGCTTCCACTATATGTCAACAGTATTTAGACATGATTTCAAGGCTTGTTTTTTGAAAAACGACGAAAATAAGACCTTTTGGTAAGTGGTCTATGGAATCATGCAGTACTGGTTTGTTCTTTTTCCTTTCTATTGAATACGCTATTGTCCGGTTGAAATAGTGTTGATTATTTAGATAATTGACAACCTGGGGATTAATTATAAACATCATTTGACATGTTTCGAACTGCACCGGTAATATTAGGATGTATTCGTCTGCATGTTTTGACCGCCTTTGAGCCAGTGGATTACTGAACAAAACACGCCAACAAAACTGACTTTTTGGGATATAAAGAGGGACTTTATCGAACAAAACAACCATTTATTGTGTAGCTGGGACCCTTTGGATTGCCAATATCGATATTTCTGACTTTCGTGATGCCTCTGCTTGGTTGGAAAATGTTTGTATGCTTCTGTAAGCAGGGCACTGTCCTCAGATAATCGCATGGTATGCTTTCACCGTAAAGTCTTTTTGAAATCTGACAAAGCGGCTGGATTAACCTTTCTGGCGCAGTCATTCCGCTAGCGACCCACCTCGACAACATCCGGTGAAATTGCAGAGCGCTAAATTCAAATGACATACATGTAAATAGAAATATTTAACATTCATGAAAATACAAGTGTCATACATCAAAATAAAGCTTGTCAGATTTCAAAAAAGCTTTACGGCAAAAGCACACCATGCGAGGACAGTGCCCCGCATATAAAAGCATGAAAAACAATTCGACCAGGCAGGTCGAGAGTCAGAAATAGCGATAAAATAAATGCCTTACCTTGGAAGATCTTCTGTTGGCACTCCAAAAGGTCCGAGTTACATCATAAATGGTGTTCGGTAGTCCTTCTTTATATCCCCAAAAACTCAGTTTAGCTGGCGCGCTTCATTCAATAATCCACCGGTTTCCCTCCTTCAAAACGCATACAAACTGAATCCCAAACGTTACCAATAAACTTTTCCAAACAAGTCAAACAATGTTTAAAATCAAACCTCCGGTACCTTAATACGTAAATAAACGATACAATTTAAGACAGAGAATCATTATTGTCTTTACCGGAGATAAACAACAAAGGACGCGCTCTCATCCACGCGCATGAAAACATAACAGCCAAAATCGGAGCCACTCAGAAAAACTACACATTCTAGCTCATTTTCCCAAAAACAAGCCTGAAACTCTTTCTAAAGACCGTTGACATTTAGTGGAAGCCCTAGTAACTGCAATCTGGGAGGTTTTCGCCTCATAATAAACATGCCAGCCATTGGAAACAGTGGTAGGCTGAATTTCTTTACATTTTATGGTTTGTCCTTGGGTTTTTGCCTGCCATATCAGTTATGTTATACTCACAGACATTACATAACAGTTATAGAAACTTTAGAAACTTTAGAGTGTCTTCTATCCAAATCTAACAATTATGTGCATATCCTAGATACTGGGCCTGAGAAAAAGGCAGTTTACTTTGGGCACGTTTGTTCATCCAGACGTCAAAATACTGCCCCCTAGACCAAAGAAGTTAATATTTTAACCGATGTATAGCACTTGTATTTTCATGAATGTTTATTATTACTATTTTTTTATTTGAATTTGGTGCTCTGCAATTTCACTGGATGTTGTCGAGGTGGGTCGCTAGCGGCACGCCGAGCCCAAAGATTAATTACCCTCCAGACGAGCTTCAATGCCATTACAAATCTCCTTCTGTGGCCTCCAACTGCCCTTAAATGCAAGTAAAACTAAATGCATGCTCTTCAACCGATCGCTGCCCGGACCCGCCCGCCCATCCAGCATCACTACTCTGGACGGTTCCGACTTATATGTGGACAAATACAAATACCTAGGTGTCTGGTTAGACTGTAAACTCTCCTTTCAGACTCACATTAAGCATCTCCAATACGAAATTAAATCTAGAATCGGCTTCCTATTTCGCAAAAAACATCCTTCACTCATGCTGCCAAACATACCCTCATAAAACTGACCATCCTACCAATCCGATGTCATTTACAAAATAGCCTCTACTCTATTCAACAAATTGGATGCAGTCCTTCACGTGCCATCCGTTTTGTCACCAAAGACCCATATACTACCCACCACTGCGACCTGTACGCTCTCGTTGATGGGCCCTCGCTTCATACTCGTCGCCAAACCCACTGGCTCCAGGTCATCTACAAGTCTTTGCTAGGTAATTCTCCGCCTTATCTCAGCTCACTGGACACCATAGCAGCACCCACCCACAGCACTCGCTCCAGCAGGTATATTTCACCAATCCCCCCCAAAGCCAATTCCTCCTTTGTCCAACTTTCCTTCCAGTTCTCTGCTGCCAATGACTGGAATGAACTGCAAAA
This sequence comes from Oncorhynchus gorbuscha, assembly GCF_021184085.1. Taxonomy (NCBI): domain Eukaryota; kingdom Metazoa; phylum Chordata; class Actinopteri; order Salmoniformes; family Salmonidae; genus Oncorhynchus; species Oncorhynchus gorbuscha. Next base: position 17,888,075 of record NC_060181.1, on the reverse strand, counting down.
ATCAATGAAGCTGGGGACTCATATTTCCCTCACTAGCTTTAAGCACCAGCTGTCAGAGAAGCTCACAGATCACTGCACCTGTACATAGCCCATCTGTAAATAGCCCTTTCCAACTACCTCATCCCCATACTGTATTTATTTATCTTGCTCCTTTGCACCCCAGTATCTCTACTTGCACATTCATCTTCTGCACATCTATCACTCCAGTGTTTAATTGCTATATTGAAATTACTTTGCCACCAAGGCCTATTTATTGCCTTTACCTCCCTTATCTTACGTTATTTGCACACAATGTATATAGATGTTTTCTACTGTATTATTGACTGAATATTTGCTTATTCCATGTGTAACTCTGTCTTGTTGTATGTGTCGAACTGCCTTGCTTTATCTTGGCCAGGTCGCAAGTTGTAAATGAGAACTTGTTCTCAACTAGCCTACCTGGTTAAAGAAAGGTGAAATAAAATAAATAAATGAACATTCCCATTGTTCCTCAACTGTAGTGTATGCTATACCATTTTGTAGCTCTGAGTCTCTACTTTTATCCAATGTAAAAAAAAACATTTACATTACATTTACATTTAAGTCATTTAGCAGACGCTCTTATCCAGAGCGACTTACAAATTGGTGCGGTGCATTCACCTTATGACATCCAGTGGAACAGCCACTTTACAATAGTGCATCTAAATATTTTAAGGGGGGGAGGGGGGTGAGAAGGATTACTTTATCCTATCCTAAGTATTCCTTAAAGAGGTGGGGTTTCAGGTGTCTCCGGAAGGTGGTGATTGACTCCGCTGTCCTGGCGTCGTGAGGGAGTTTGTTCCACCATTGGGGAGCCAGAGCAGCGTACAGTTTTGATTGGGCTGAGCGGGAACTGTACTTCCTCAGTGGTAGGGAGACGAGCAGGCCAGAGGTGGATGAACGCAGTGCCCTTATTTGGGTGTAGGGCCTGATCAGAGCCTGGAGGTACTGAGGTGCCGTTCCCCTCACAGCTCCGTAGGCAAGCACCATGGTCTTGTAGCGGATGCGAGCTTCAACTGGAAGCCAGTGGAGAGAGCGGAGGAGCGGGGTGACGTGAGAGAACTTGGGAAGGTTAAACACTAGACGGGCTGCGGCGTTCTGGATGAGATGTAGGGGTTTAATGGCACAGGCAGGGAGCCCAGCCAACAGCGAGTTGCAGTAATCCAGACGGGAGATGACAAGTGCCTGGATTAGGACCTGCGCCGCTTCCTGTGTGAGGCAGGGTCGTACTCTGTGGATGTTGTAGAGCATGAACCTACAGGAACGGGCCACCGCCTTGATGTTAGTTGAGAACGACAGGGTGTTGTCCAGGATCACGCCAAGGTTCTTAGCGCTCTGGGAGGAGGACACAATGGAGTTGTCAACCGTGATGGCGAGATCATGGAACGGGCAGTCCTTCCCCGGGAGGAAGAGCAGCTCCGTCTTGCCGAAGTTCAGCTTGAGGTGGTGATCCGTCATCCACACTGATATGTCTGCCAGACATGCAGAGATGCGATTCGCCACCTGGTCATCAGAAGGGGGAAAGGAGAAGATTAATTGTGTGTCGTCTGCATAGCAATGATAGGAGAGACCATGTGAGGTTATGACAGAGCCAAGTGACTTGGTGTATAGCGAGAATAGGAGAGGGCCTAGAACAGAGCCCTGGGGGACACCAGTGGTGAGAGCGCGTGGTGAGGAGACAGATTCTCGCCACGCCACCTGGTAGGAGCGACCTGTCAGGTAGGACGCAATCCAAGCGTGGGCCGCGCCAGAGATGCCCAACTCGGAGAGGGTGGAGAGGAGGATCTGATGGTTCACAGTATCGAAGGCAGCCGATAGGTCTAGAAGGAGAGGAGAGAGAGTTAGCTTTAGCGGTGCGGAGCGCCTCCGTGATACAGAGAAGAGCAGTCTCAGTTGAATGACTAGTCTTGAAACCTGACTGATTTGGATCAAGAAGGTCATTCTGAGAGAGATAGCGGGAGAGCTGACCAAGGACGGCACGTTCAAGAGTTTTGGAGAGAAAAGAAAGAAGGGATACTGGTCTGTAGTTGTTAACATCGGAGGGATCGAGTGTAGGTTTTTTCAGAAGGGGTGCAACTTTCGCTCTCTTGAAGACGGAAGGGACGTAGCCAGCGGTCAGGGATAAGTTGATGAGCGAGGTGAGGTAAGGGAGAAGGTCTCCGGAAATGGTCTGGAGAAGAGAGGAGGGGATAGGGTCGAGCGGGCAGGTTGTTGGGCGGCCGGCCGTCACAAGACGCGAGATTTCATCTGGAGAGAGAGGGGAGAAAGAGGTCAGAGCACAGGGTAAAATGTTGCTACACAAGACTGATTTGGGCCGGTCGGTCAGATTTTGTAACATTACAGCCATATTCTAAAATGGATTATAAAAAAGACAAAGACAAAGTGAAAACAGGTTTAGACATTTTTACTAATTTATTAAAAATAAAAACAGAAATTACTTATTTACATAACCTCTACAGGATCGTTAATTTCACATTACCACAAACTTCAAAGTGTTTTCTTTCAAATGGTATCAATAATATGCATTCTTTGCTTCAGGTCCTGAGCTATAGGCAGTTAGATTTGGTTATATCATTTTAGGCAACAAAAAAAGGGTTGGATATTAGATCCACCCTGTTCCCATTGATCATCCTTGAGATGTTTCTGTCTATTTGAACTGGTTAGTTTGTCTAGGAAATCCTGTCCAACGCTGCTTTTCAAAAAAATGTATTGTGTATTACAACTGCATAAGTGTTGCTCTACAATTTCTGATGGACTGAGTTTTGAAATCAGTTGAATTTTAGTAATGATAGCTAAAGAGATGGAGAAAACACCTGTCTCCGGATTACATCTTTAAACTAAGGGCAACCATGGCATCCGACAGGAGACGCATCGAACCATGAATGATGTATAAAGGTAAGATAGTCTAGCTAGCTACATTTTCAGATAATACAGATAGAGTTGGGTAGGTCATCTTAGGTGAAGATTGAAAAAAGGGTTGAATCTTTACAAGTGTATTTAGACCCTCAGGTGCATCCTGTTTCCATTGATCATCCTTGAGATGTTTCTACAACTTGATTGCAGTCCACCTGTGGTAAATTCAATTGATTGGACATGAATTGGATAGGCACACACCTTGGAAAGGCACATACCTGTCTATATAAAGGTCCCAGAGTTGACCGTGCATGTCAGAGCAAACACCAAGCCATGAGGTCGAGGAATTGTCTGTAGAGCTCTGAGACAGGATTGTGTCGAGGCACAGATCTGGGGAAGGGTATCAAAACGTTTCTGCAGCATTGAAGGTCCCCAAGAATACAAAGGCCTCCATCATTCTTAAATGGAATAAGTTTGGAACCACAAAGACACTTCCTAAAGCTAGCCGCTCTGGAAATCTCAGCAATCGGGGGAGAAGGGTCTTAGTCAGGGAGGTGACTTGACAGCCCGCTTGGAGTTTGTCAAAAGGCACCAAAATTGACTCTCAGACCATGAGAAACAAGATTCTCTGGTCTGATTAAACCATGATTGAACTATTTGGCCTCAATGCCAAGCGTCACGTCTGGATGAAACCTGGCACCATCCCTACGGTGAAGCACGGTGGTGGCAGCGTCATGCTATGGGGATGTTTTCAACGGCAGGGACTGGGAGACTAGTCAGGATCGAGTAAAGAGAGATCCTTGATGAAAACCTGCTCCAGAGTGCTCAGGACCTTAGACTGAGGTGAAGGTTCACCTTCCAACAGGACAACGACCCTAAGCACACAGCCAATACAATGCAGGAGTGGCTTTGGGACAAGTCTCTGGATGTTCTTGAATGGCCCAGCCAGAGCCCAGACTTGAATCAGAAATAACATCTCTGGAGAGACCTGAAAATATCTGTGCATTGACGCTCCCCATCCAACCTGACAGAGCTTGAGAGGATCTGCAGAGAAGAATGATAGAAACTCCCCAAATACAGGTGTGCCAAGCTTGTAGATTCATACCCAAGAAGGCTCAAGGCTGTCAGTGCATTCAACTAAGGTTGATTAACAACAACATATCACAGTCATAGCAAGTACAATGTTAATGAGAATGCTGGTGCTGTTCAGGCCAACTACAGTTGAAGTCGGAAGTTTACATACACCTTAGCCAAATACATTTAAACTCAGTTTTTCACAATTTCTGACATTTAATCCTAGTAAAAATTCCCTGTTTTAGGTCAGTTAGGATAACCACTTTATTTTAAGAATGTGAAATGTCAGAATAATAGAATATAGAATTACTTATTTTATCTTTAAGTTCTTTCATCACATTCCCAGTGGGTCATACGTTTACATACAATCAATTAGTATTTGGTAGCATTGCCTTTAAATTGCTTAAAATTTGGGTCAAATGTTTCAGGTTGCTTTTCACAAGCTTCCCACAATAAGTTGGGTGAATTGTGGCCTATTCCTCCTGACAGAGCTGGTTTGTAGGCCTCCTTGCTCGCACACGCTTTTTCAGTTCTGCCCACAAATTTTCTATAGGATTGAGGTCAGGGCTTTGTGATGGCCACTCCAATACCTTGACTATGTTGTCCTTAAGCCATTTTGCCACAACTTTGGAAGTATGCTTGGGGTCATTGTCCATTTGGAAGACCCATTTGCGACCAAGCTTTAACTTCCTGACTGATGTCTTGAGATGTTGCTTCAATATATCCACATCATTTCCCCTCCTCATGATAACATCTATTTTGTGAAGTGCACCAGTCCCTCCTGCAGCAAAGCATCCCACAACATGATGCTGTGCTTCACGGTTAGCATGGTGTTCTTCGGCTTGCAAGCATCCCCCTTTTTCCTCCAAACATAACGATGGTCATTATGGCCAAACAGTTTTATTTTTGCTTCACATTTCTCCAAAAAGTACTATTTTTTTCCCCATCTGCAGTTGCAAACCGTAGTCTGTTGTTTTTATGGCGGTTTTTGAGCAGTGTCCTCTTCTTTGCTGAGTGGCCTTTCAGGTTATGTCGATATAAGACTCGTTTCACTGTGGATATGGATACTTTGTACCTGTTTCCTCCAGCATCTTCACAAGGTCCTTTGCTGTTGTTCTGGGATTGATTTGCACTTTTCGCACCAAAGTACGTTCATCTCTAGGAGACAGAACTCACCTCCTTCCTGAGCGGTATGACGGCTGCGTGGTCCCATGGTGTTTATACTTGCGTACTATTGTTTGTTCAGATGAACGTGGTACCTTCAGGCGTTTGGAAATTGCTCCCAAGGATGAACCAGACTTCTGGAGGTCTACAGTTTTTTTTCTGAGGTCTTGGCTGATTTATTTTGATGTTCCAATGATGTCAAGCAAAGAGGCACTGGGTTTGAAGGTAGGCCTTGAAATACATCCACAGGTACACCTCCAATTGACTCAAATGATGTCAGTTACTCTATCAGAAGCTTCTAAAGCCATGACATCATTTTCAGGAAATTTCCAAGCTGTTTAAAGGCACAGTCAACTTAGTTTATGTAAACTTCTGACCCCACTAGGATTGCGGTACAGCAAAATAATCTGTCTGTGAACAATTGTTGGAAAAATTACTTGTGTCATGCACAAAGTAGATGTCATAACCGAATTGCCAAAACTATAGTTTGTTAACAAGAGATTTGTGGAGTGGTTGAAAAACGAGTTTTAATGATTCCAACATAAGTGTATGTAAACTTCCAACTTCAACTGTACCTGCAATATATTTATGTATTTTAAAATACTTAATACATGTATTTTAAATGAAATACATGTCAAAATACAACTATTTTGTAGTTTTGATATATTGATCTTTATGGTGTTTTGTAAATAATTTTTTCCCCCATCCCTGGATGCTAGGGGGGTACTGATAGTAAACAGTAACTGCTCTAAACAATGACTGCTCTTATTCCCTCTCTCTCCTCCTCTATTCACTCCTACCTACCTGATCTCTCTCCTCTCCTCTCCTCTATTCACTTCTACCTACTTGATCTCTCTCCTCTATTCACTCCTACCTACCTGATCTCTCTCCTCTCCTCTCCTCTATTCACTCCTACCTACCTGATCTCTCTCCTCTCCTCTATTCACTCCTACCTACCTGATCTTTCTCCTCTATTCACTCCTACTTACCTGATCTCTCTCCTCTCCTCTCCTCTATTCACTTCTACCTACTTGATCTCTCTCCTCTATTCACTTCTACCTACCTGATCTCTCTCCTCTGTTCACTCCCACCTACCTGATCTCTCTCCTCTCCTCTATTCACTCCTACCTACCTGATCTCTCTCCTCTGTTCACTCTGTTCACTCCCACCTACCTGATCTCTCTCCTCTCCTCTATTCACTCCTACCTACCTGATCTCTCTCCTCTCCTCTCCTCTATTCACTCCTACCTACCTACTTACCCTCCTACTTACCTATTCACTCCTCTCCTCTATTCACTCCCACCTACCTGATCTCTCTCCTCTCCTTTCCTTTCCTCTATTTACCTGATCTCTTTCCTCTCCTCTATTCATACCTACCTACCTGATCTCTCTCCTCTATTCACTCCTACTTACCTGATCTCTCTCCTCTCCTCTCCTCTATTCACTCCTACCTACCTGATCTCTCTCCTCTGTTCACTCTGTTCACTCCCACCTACCTGCTCTCTCTCCTCTCTTCTCATCTATTCACTCCTACCTACCTGATCTCTCTCTTCTCTTCTCCTCTATTCACTCCTACCTACCTGATCTCTCTCCTCTCCTCTCCTCTCCTCTATTCACTCCTACCTACCTGATCTCTCTCCTCTCCTCTATTCACTCCTACCTACCTGAGCTCTCTCCACTATTCACTCCTACTTACCTGATCTCTCTCCTCTCCTCTCCTCTATTCACTCCTACCTACCTGATCTCTCTCCTCTCCTCTATTTACTCCTACTTACCTGATCTCTCTCCTCTTCTCTCCACCCCTCTATTCACTCCTACTTACCTGATCTCTCTCCTTTCCTCTCCTACTTACCTGATCTCTTTCTTCTCCTCTCCTCTATTCATACCTACCTACCTGATCTCTCTCCTCTCTTCTCCTCTATTCACTCCCACTTACCTGATCTCTCTCCTCTCCTCTATTCATACTTACCTACCTGATCTCCTCTCCTCTCCACTCCTCTCCTCTCCTCTCCTCTATTCACTCCTACCTACCTGATCTCTCTCCTCTATTCACTCATACCTACCTGATCTCTCTCCTCTCCTCTATCCATACCTACCTACCTGATCTCTCTCCTCTCCTCTATTCACTCCTACCTACCTGATCTACTTGATCCCTCTCCTCTCCTCTCCTCTCCTCTCCTCTCCTCTCCTCTCCTCTCCTCTCCTCTCCTCTCCTCTCCTCTCCTCTCCTCTCCTCTCCTCTCCTCTCCTCTCCTCCATTCACTCCTACCTACCTGATCTCTCTCCTCTCCTCTCCTCTCCTCTATTCACTCCTACTTACCTGATCTCCTCTCCTCTCCTCTATTCATACCTACCTACCTGATCTCCTCTCCACTCCTCTCCTCTCCTCTCCCTCTCCTCTCCTCTCCTCTCCTCTCCTCTCCTCTCCTCTCCTCTCCTCTCTCTCTCCTCTCCTCTCCTCTCCTCTCCTCTCCTCTCCTCTCCTCTCCTCTCCTCTCCTCTATTCACTCCTACCTACCTGATCTCTCTCCTCTATTCACTCATACCTACCTGATCTCTCTCCTCTCCTATCCTGTATTCACTCCTACCTACCTGATCTCTCCCCTCTCTTCACTCCTACCTACCTGATCTCTCCCCTCTCCTCTATTCACTCCCACATCCCTCACTCCCTCCCTTGTTCATTTTTCTAATTTACTTTCCTCTCCTCTATCTATTCCTCCTCTTTACCCCCCTCTTTCTCTATTGTTTTGGCTGTGAGAAGGTTTGTAAGGAGTTGGCGTGACTCTTTAGAGAGCTTTCACTGTTCCCAGACACTCAATGTCCGGCTGACCTTCTGCACAGTCAGCAGGAGTGCTCTGAAAGGGAGTGTTGTCCCTGTCCAATACTGTATGCACACATGACACAAAGAGACACACACACACACACACACACTGTACACATGGGCAGAGCAGATGCGAACACAAACACACAGACAAAGACTTAGTCATAGATACTTTACACAGCGACTCACACACAGTCAAACAAATTCAGTCAGACCCTTACTGTACAGAGCCACACACAGATAGAGAGTCAGAGATATTTTACCATGTGAATAAGCAAAAGCTCACAAACATACACACACACGCACGCATTCACGCCAACTGGGGGAAAAGGAGGAAGACAGAGACACATAAGTGGTCTGTCTGTCAAATGTTAAAAAACAAATGAGTGACAACTAGAAAAGGAGAGAGAGAGATTGAGAGAGAGAGAGAGAGAGAGAGAGAGAGAGAGAGAGAGAGAGAGAGAGAGAGAGAGAGAGAGAGAGAGAGAGAGAGAGAGAGAGAGAGAGAGAGAGAGAGAGAGAGAGAGAGAGAGAGAGAGAGAGAGAGAGAGAGAGAAAAGGAGAAAGGGAGATGGACAATAGGAGAGAGAGAGAGAATGGGCTCCTGAGTTCTGCAAAAATATAAAATTTACAGTTGGATAAATGTAGATAAACTTGAATTTTTTCAGAAGGACTTATACAGAATACTAACTTCAACATCAAAACCTTCAATCCAAATCACAATTCCATACCAAAACCTTGATTTTGGACAAAATTACCCGAATGGACTATTACTACCAAGGACTATCAAGAAAAAACTTCTAACAAAGCAAAACCTGCAGAAGAATGACAGCGGTACCTGGAAATGCCATCCAACACAAAACTGAGTGAGTAATATTCAGTCTGAAGCTACTTCTGAAGCCAAAATGTAAAAGACAATCTCCAGGTCATTTTGTTATATAAAGCTACGTAAATAAGTATACTAAGCTAACAAGCTAGGACAGAACAGACATGGTGGCAGCTTCAATTTGCACTGAACTGTGAAGTGAGAGGTGTGAACCAATGAGACTACCAATGGCAAGGGGGTTTCACAGCCCCCCCCCACCCAAAGGCAGAGTCCTTTGAAGCCCCCATGTCTTCACCCTGTCTAGAGGTCATTACAATACAGTACTCCGTGGATATAAAAAAAACACTACAAGGAATAAGTACAAAAAAAGCTCCTCAAGGAGAGTCCAGAGAAACTATTTTCTGACTGCTATAAAGAGGTGAACATAAGCAACTTCATTTTCCACACAGACCATCCCCTGGCATGGTACAGAGCACACTATGTCAAGACAGAGGGTATTGGCCCAGGGTGGAAACTCAGAATACTAGACATTGAGGAAATGTAAACAACCTCTGTCAACGTGTACAAGTCTGGGACAGTAATGGTGCAGGCCATCCTCATGCAGTTCCAGTATTTTTACGGGATCAAAGAGAGAGCACAGAAGGAAAATTATATCGTGGACTGGGATATGTTCCGCAATGCGTCGAACAACAACATTGATGAATACGCTGATTCGGTGAGCAAGTGCATCAACGATGTCGTACCCACAGCAACTATTAAAACATTGCCAAACCAGAAACCGTGGATTGATGGCAGCATTCACACGAAACTGAAAGCAAAAGCCACTGCTTTTAACCAGGGCAAGGTGACCGGAAACATGACCGAATACAAACAGTGTAGCTATTCCCTCCGCAAGGCAATCAAACAAGCTAAGCGTCAGTATAGAGACAAAGTAGACTCACAATTCAACGGCTCAGACACAAGAGGTATGTGGCAGGGTCTACAGTCAATCACCGATTACAAAAAGAAAACCAGCCCCTTCTCGGACCAGGATGTCTTGCTCCCAGACAGACTAAACAACTTCTTTGCTCGCTTTGAGGACAATTCAGTGCCACTGACACGGCCCGCTACCAAAACCTGCGGACTCTCCTTCACTGCAGCCGACGTGAGTAAAACATTTAAACGTGTTAACCCTTGCAAGGCTGCAGGCCCAGACGGCATCCCCAGCTGCGTCCTCAGAGCATGCGCAGACCATGGTATGTTTACGGACATATTCGATCAATCTTTATCCCAGTCTGCTGTTCCCACATGCTTCAAGGGGGCCACCATTGTTCCTGTTCCCAAGAAAGCTAAGGTAACTGAGCTAAATGACTACCGCCCTGTAGCACTCACTTCCGTCATCGTGAAGTGCTTTGAGAGACTAGCACAACAACCCCCCCCCCCCAACAAGACCGAAAGTGCAGAAGGTGGAGATGGACAGCTGTCTGAGAGAGCTGGCTGCTCTACGGACTGAGATGAGAGAACTTAGAGGTCAGAGAGCTAAGGTGTTACAGTGATCAGAACACCCCCACAGGCAAGCCAGCAGAACAGCTCACGCCAGACCCAGACCACAACCTCAACACCACAATGGGATAAACAACATGGTACCCAACCCCATAGACCCCACCCCCTCCTAACAGCCCCCCACATCCATCGAGGACACACAAAAGCCAGAGATTATGCTCCTCATTGACTCAAATGACAAATACATTCATACATACACTTTTTACCAAACACAAAGTGGCTAAACTCTGGTGCCCAAACACTAAGCATGCCCTGGAGCTGTTGTCAGAGGACAGACTAGGGTCTCCCAGCAACATCATAATTCACACATGCACAAATGACCTGATGGCCAAGCAGGAAAAGGTGGCAACAGCACTCAAGGGAGTGATTGAAAAAGCTTCTTCCACTTTCCCCAACGCACAAGTGGTTATCTCCATACAGCGGGTGAATTCAAGCATTTCACAAGACTGTGCCTTAAAACCTAATGTCTACCTGGCCCACCACTCCACCCTGGACCTGAACAGCCTTTATTCCCAGGTCTACCTCTACAAGGCAGCAATCCCTACTTTTGCCAGGACCCTGAAGGACATCACCCTGAACGGTAGCACCCCCCCCCCCCCATATCAGACCTATGCCCATTCTGCCCAGCTCATGCCCACCGCCCCTGCGACAAGGACCTCAATATGACAGCAGGACATATGCCCAGGCTGTGAGCAGAGCAACAGGCCCAACCCCCACTATTACACCGCCCCCAAGCCCCCATCCTGTGACCTAAGAGGTATGTATCAGATGCTCAACAAGCACTGCTCACTCCTACTGTAATGGTCCGGGCCTAAACCACACAAAAACAACACTAGACACTATAGAACACAAATATTTTACTATCTCATCCTGGAATATACAAAGTCTGAGGTCATCTGCCTTTGGCCTAAAGAGCAGGAACCCAGACTTCATCAAATAAATTGGCAATACAGACATTGTAATCCTACAAGAAACATGGTATAAAGAAGATGGACCAACTGGTTACCCTCTAGGTTACAGAGTCCCATCCACCAAACTACCAGGTGTGAAACATGAAACAAGGAAGAGATTCAGGGGGTATGCTAATTTAGTATAGAGCAGACCTAACACACTCTATTAAATCAGTCAAAACAGGAACATGTTACATCTGGCTCGGGGAAATGATCCTGGCTTGAGGAAATGATTTCCAGAGAGAAAAATGTCCTCCTGTGTGCTACCTAACCCTAACCCCCCCAATAGAATCCCCATACTTTAACAATTACAGCTTCTCCATCCTAGAGGGGGAGATCAACAATTTCCAGGCTCAGTGACATGTACTGGTCTGTGGTGACCTAAATGCCAGAACTGGACAAGAACACCCTCAGCACACAGAGGGACAAACACCTACCTGGAGGTGACAGCATTCCCTCCCCCATATGCCCCCTTAGACACAACTACAACAACATAAACAAAAAAAGGGTCACAATTCCTGCAGTTCTGTCGGACGCTGGGTATGTACATAGTCAATGGTAGGCTTCGAGGGGACTCCTCTGATAGGTACACCTATAGCTCTGTTACATCCTGGGTATGTACATAGTCAATGGTAGGCTTCGAGGGGACTCCTATGGTAGGTACACCTATAGCTCTGTTACATCCTGGGTATGTACATAGTCAATGGTAGGCTTCGAGGGGACTCCTCTGGTAGGTACACCTATAGCTCTGTTACATCCTGGGTATGTACATAGTCAATGGTAGGCTTCGAGGGGACTCCTCTGGTAGGTACACCTATAGCTCTGTTACATCCTGGGTATGTACATAGTCAATGGTAGGCTTCGGAGGGGACTCCTCTGGTAGGTACACCTATAGCTCTGTTACATCCTGGGTATGTACATAGTCAATGGTAGGCTTCGAGGGGACTCCTCTGGTAGGTACACCTATAGCTCTGTTACATCCTGGGTATGTACATAGTCAATGGTAGGCTTCGAGGGGACTCCTCTGGTAGGTACACCTATAGCTCTGTTACATCCTGGGTATGTACATAGTCAATGGTAGGCTTCGAGGGGACTCCTCTGGTAGGTACACCTATAGCTCTGTTACATCCTGGGTATGTACATAGTCAATGGTAGGCTTCGGAGGGGACTCCTATGGTAGGTACACCTATAGCTCTTTTACATCCTGGGTATGTACATAGTCAATGGTAGGCTTCGAGGGGACTCCTATGGTAGGTACACCTATAGCTCATCTCTTGGCAGTAGTACTGTAGACTACTTTATCACTAACCTCAACCCAGAGTCTCTTAAAGTGTCCACAAACAGTCCACAGACACCCCTATCTGATCACAGCTAAATCCAACTCTACTTGAACAGAGCTATATTCAATCATGAGGCATCAAAGCCAAAGGAACTGAATAATATTAGAAATGCTATCGATGGAAGGAAAATAGTGTGGAATTCTACAAAAAATACAATTAGGCAACAACAAATTCAATCCCTTCTAGACAATTTACTGGACAAAAGGTTTCACTGTAACAGTGAAGGTGTAAACTTGACAGTAGAAAACCTAAACAATATTTTTGACCTCCCTATCAAATCTAAACATTTCAAGCAGACAATGTAAGAAAATTAATAACAATGACAAATGATTTGATGAAAGAATAAAAATAAAGACAGAAGACCTGAGCCTACACCTTCACAATGGTGAATCACTAAAACAATACAGAAATACACTACGGAAAAAGAAGGAACAGCAAGTCAGACATCAGCTCAATGTATTTGAATAAACCATAGAATCTATCCACTTCTGGGAAAACTGGAAAACTCAAAACAAACAACAACACGAAGAGTTATCTATCCAAAATGGAGTATGTATGGATAAACCACTTCTCCAATCTCTTTGGCTCAATAACAAAGAACAAACAGCAAAAACATATACATGATCAAATACAAATCTTAGAATCAAAATATTAAAGACTACCAGAACCCAGTGGATTCTCCAATTATATTGAATGAACTACAGGACAAAATAAAACCCTCCAACCTAAAAAGGCCTGTGGGGTTGATGGTATCCTAAATTAAATTATCAAATATACAGAACACATATTCCAATTTGCTATACTTAAACTCTTTAACATCATCCTCAGCTCTGGCACCTCAATATTTGTTGAATAAAAAAATATATGCATCAACAGCAACCTTCGGAAAATTCTCTGCATTATCATTAACAGGAGACTCATACATTTCCTCAAAGAAAACAAGGAACTGAGGAAATGTCAAATTGGCTTTTTACCAAATTACTGTACAACAGACCACGTATTCACCCTGCACACCCTAATTGACAAACAAACAAACCAAAACAAAGGCAAAGTCTTCTTATGCTTTGTTGATTTCAAAAAAGCCTTCGACTCAATTTGGCATGAGTGCCTGATATACAAATTGATGGAAAGTGGTATTGTGTCACGTGTGCTCCCTCTCAGGCCTCTAGGTCACCAGGCTGCTCGTTAGGGCGCACACCTGCAGTACGTGCATAATGACACTCACCTGGACTCCATCACCTCCTTGATTACCTGCCCTTTATATGTCCCTCCCTTTGGTTTCTTCCCCAGTTGTCATTGTTGCTGTTTCATGTCAGTGCGCTGTTTGTGGTTCTTGTTTTGTTCATTTATTAATTAAACGTATTCACTCCCTGAACTTGCTTCCCGACTCTCATCGATACATGTTTGGGGAAATACAACATTATAAAATCCATGTACACAAACAAGCTTGTGGTTAAAATTGGCCAAAAACACACATTTCTTTCCACAGGTCAACGGGGTGAGACAGGGATGCAGCTTTAGCCCCAACCTCTCCAACATATATATCAACGAATTGGTGAGTGCACTAGAATAGTCTTCAGCTCCCAGCCTCACCCTACTAGAATCTGAAGTCAAATACCTACTGTTTGCTAATGATCTGGTGCTTCCGTCCCCAACCATGGAGGGTTTACAGCAGCACCTCGATATTCTGCACAGATTCTGTCAAACCTGGGCCCTGACAGGCTCTCAAGAGAAGAAAGGCTATGTGCACACTGCCCACAAAATGAGCTGCACTTCCTGCCAAATGGATGACCATATTAGAGACACATATTCCCCTCAGATTACACAGACCCACAAATTTGAAAACTAATCAAATGATCAACTCCCATATCTATTGGGTGAAATATCACAGTGTGCAATCACAGCAGAAATATTTGTCACCTGTTGCCACAAGAAAAGGGCAACCAGTGAAGAGCAAACACCATTGTACATACAACCTATATTCATGTTTTTTATTTTCCCTTTTTTACTTTTAACTACTTGCACATCATTACAACATGACATTTGAAATGTCTTTATTATTTTGGAAATTTTGTGAGTGTAATGTTTACTGTTCATGTTTATTAATCATTTCACTTTTGTTTATTATCTATTTCACTTGCTTTGGCAATGCAAACATATATTTCCCATGCAAATAAAGCTCCTTAAATTGAAGAGAGGAAAAATATAGAGAAGTGTAGATGGTCTTTCTGTCAGACGCTGTCATACAGCTGGAGGTCAGACACAGTAGCTGTCATAAAGAACAGGGGTTTTCATGGTGAATGGAATGGATGGATAACTCATGGGAGTGACAGGTGACAGAGGACTGTAGATTCCGCCCGACAATGGAAACTATGATCCACAGGTGGCCTGTTGGGATGGAATCAGACAAGTAGCATCACAAAGTGTTCCAACAATGGACTTGGATTTTGTCTGTCTGCCTACCGTTCTGCTCTCTCTCTCTCTCTCTCTCTCTCTCTCTCTCTCTCTCTCTCTCTCTCTCTCTCTCTCTCTCTCTCTCTCTCTCTCTCTCTCTCTCTCTCTCTCCCTCCCTCCCTCCCTCCATGTCTCACCCAGTATAGCCAACACCATGTCTCACCCAGTATAGCCAACACCATGCCATCCTTCAGCACCTCCATGGACCCAGAGCAGACAAAGAAGATGGCCTGCAGGGCGTCCCCCTGGCGCAGCAGATACTCCCCAGGGGCACAGAATGTTGTCTTGATGTGCAGGGACAGGGAGCGCAGGCACCCCCTGCTGGCCGAGGCAAACAGAGACAGCTCCAATATCTCCTTGTTCAGGTGCATGGTGATGTCAGAGCGCAGCTCATCTGGGAAGTCCTTCAGCAACTGAGGGGAGGGGGAGGTGGACAGAGAGAAAGAGGGAGGGGAGAGGGAGAAGAAGAGAGAAAGGAAGAGGAGAGGGGAAGGAGGAAAGAGGGAGAGAGATTGACAGCCATGGCATGATTGCAGTTGACTCTAAACTGTTATCTTGGTCAGTTTTCTCTTGACTTTTTTATTTCTATTATTCACCTCAAGGGACTTCCTGGTTAAATAAAGGTTAAAAAGGTCAGGTAAATAAATAAAAAGTAATGATGTCACCAAACATCAGCATGTATCAGGCCACTTTGAATGAAGGCACTTTGGTGAAAATATTGCAAGTGTTTTGCAGTAAGTTGTGTTGACTTTAGGCTGTGCTGCATGGAGCGAGTTGAACTTTTGACACGGCACAAGTGGTCATAGCCTTGGGAAGTAGAGGGGCTGAAGTTGCTGCAGCAGCCCCTGATAAATCACAATTAAAAAATAATGTACATATATTTTAGTCATTTTAGTCAGAGAAATTAAGTGTTAAGTGCCTTGCTCAAGGGCATCGATACATTTTTCACCCAGTCGGCTCAGGGATTTGAACCAGCAACCTTTCGGTCACGGGCCCAACGCTCTTAACCATTACTCATGTATGGCAAAGTGGAGAAAAAACTTTTCAGCAGAGTGGGGAGGAATCTTTACAGATTGTGTTGAATGGACAGAGGGGATCTGATCCTAGATTTTGAGACCCTTCATGAATACCGGCCCAGACCCTATATGGAGAACTCTGCTTCACACTATTGTTCCCATCACACAGCACCAGCGACATTACTATCACAGTAATCAATCTCTCCAACATCTAATCATCCCTGACACACAATGTTTGTCAGTCTCTGTTTCAGCATATAACAGAAAAGTGCTGAGCAGAAAAGATCAATGAGTCATCAGCCCACAGAGGCCCACTTTAATCAACAGGCCTATCTATAATTCATACATCTGTGATTCATCTCCCTATCCTATATGAATGCTTTGCTCTGTTCTGTTATGTGTCTCACAGGCAAACATCTCTTGAGGCATGATTGGCCACTGTCTCTCACTCAGCTTCTGTCTCTATCTTTTTCTTGGTCTACCTACGTATCTGTCTCTCTGTCTAAGTGAGTCTCAGTCACTCTCTCTCTCTCTTTCTCTCTCTTTCTCCACATTTTCAGCCAAGTCTCTTAATTGTCTACAATAAAAGTTATCATCAAGCCCTTGATTAGTTGAATCACCTCGTTGGAGTCAATGCCGTTGTTGACGGACCATGTGGTCTGGAAGTACTCCAGCATGCGTTGTTTGAGGCCCTGGGGCAGGTGGTGGACTCGGATGAAGTCCTTCAGGTCCTTGGTACGGGTGTGGTACTGGGACCAGCGAGAGTACATCCGCTGGATAATGGCCGTCACGTTACCAAACACCAGGGCGTGCATCAACGCTAGAGGGGGAGGGAGGGAAGCAGGGTTTTGGGGGGTTCAATTAGGATTTGCAGGGGCATGAAATTGGAAGATGGGGTGGGCATGATATTGGTTTGGGGTTAGAGTGTGGGAGTAAAATTGGGGTTGGGGGTTGTTTGGAGGGTTCAATTGGGAGTTGGATGGGCATGAGATTGAGAGGTGGGGCATGAGATTGAGTGAAGAGAAGAAAAAGATTTACTCGAGGCTAATAACTCAATTTCCCCTATACACTGTACACACTAGGTCTGACCTATACCAGACTCTATCTGGGCTGGCTAGGTCTTTGTTTTCATCTCATAAACACTGGAGGGAGACAGGGGAGATGAGGCATGGGACGCACACACACACACACATCCACACACACACCCCTTATGTCTCTATGCTCCCTGTGTGTGTGTGTGTGTGTGTGTGTGTGTGTGTGTGTGTGAGCGTGCGTGTGATTGCCCCCAGGCAGTCGGGGACATTTACCACATCCAGACTCATGAACATCCAGAGGGAGAACACTTGCCACTGTGACCTCATGTAAACCCTCTGCCCCAAAACCAGTTCACGTCTCTGGTTTGAACCAGATAAAACTGGTCCAAACCAACTGATCAGCCACTTTAGCCTTTATCACAGTACAACTAGATGAAACCAGACATAACAAAAATGATGACCATCAACTAAATAGAACTATTTGCCTGGCAGTCACATTTTACATGCATGAATTGTGATGTGTGTATGTGTACTTGTGTGTGTCTCCCCTACCTCCGATGAGCATGGTGCAGATGGAGAAGATCTTCTCAGCGTCGGTGTTGGCTGACACGTTGCCGAAGCCCACGCTGGTCAGACTGGACAGGGTGAAGTAGAGAGAAGCGATGTAGACACTCCTCAGAGAAGGTCCGCTCAGCCTCGTCCCGTTCACTTCCCCCTGGGGGTCGTAGGGAGACTCTAGACGCTTCCCCAACTCATGGAGCCAGCCTGGAGACAGAGAGGAGGGAGGGAAAGACAGGCTTTGTTCCAATTCTCTACTCTTCTCTCGTACACTCCCTCTCATGATGTAGAAGAAGTGTAAGGAATGTGGTAGAAACTTTCTCCAATCATTCTTGTGAGGCTTTGTTCTAAACGTCTCCCTATTCCCTACGTGGTTTACTTCTTTTCCCCAGAACCTTGCACTAGCTATGTAAATACATATAACGTAATTGGAGCCCAAAATTGGAGTTAACAATATAGCTTCTCTGAGCTGTATCCAGAGCCCTGGATGCCTAACATACAAACTGGAGTAATAGCAGGTAGAAATGGACTGGACATAGGGCACTTTGGGAAAATGCCAGATGGGCTGGTCCATCTGAAGCCCGGTGGGCCAGTCTAAATTGGGGGTTTTGCACAGAATGATCATCATTTGGAAAATAACGTGGTGTTAGAAACAACCAGGACAATTTCTGGTCCCAATCTATCCCATAGCAATCCAATCCATAGCAAGTACCTGAGAACCAAAACTGATCCTAGGTCAGGTTCTATCTGTGACGTGAGTGTTGAGATAGTCATCAGGCCCCTGAGACCTCCACCAGACACTGAAGAATGGTAATTGGATATACCTCTCTCACAGAGCTCCTGACACTGACGTGGGATCAGCATTAGAATATCGTAATTGGGATAGAGCACATTAATCCGGTAGCCCTGATATACTGACCTCAGATCATTTTATGACACTGAGGCTGAGTTAATTGGGGAAAAAAGCATCAGCTTCTCATGGCCCCATCAATACTGACCCAGAATCAGTTTGGAGACGTCAGGTAGAGGTAATTGAGAACAGCACCTGGCTCATCGATACTCACCGAGGATCAGCCCTAGAGGCCTCATTATGTGTTGGATCTGGAGTTAGTTCAGGGGAAGTTTGGGCCGATGACTAGTCATTACTGTGGGACTATGCTACTCTGTCAATCATAACCCCAGAAACAAATAAAAACAGGACAAGTTTTCCCCCAGTCACATTCAATTCCCCATGCATGAATATGTTATAGCATATGTAACAAAGGTCTCGCTAGAAATCACTCAAATCAATAAAATAATCAACACAGCCATTAAAACTGCAGAGAGAGATGCTTGCTGGAAAGCTAATAAAGGCTAGCCAAAAACAAACACACATAAGCCATGATATGCTGCGAAAACCAGCTGACACTACCAACCAAAAACACCCACTCACCAAATGTCAGCTCCACCCCAGAGCTCTAAGACAGAACTAGCTGCTCACCGATGTCCGGCTCATTCATTGATGTCCATGGTCTCTGGCCAGGTGCCTGATCCCATCCCTGAACCCCTCCAGACAGAACTAGCCACTTACCGATGCGATGCCCACCTTAACCCTGATCCATTCTCTGACATGTTCACCCCTCAGATGCTCACCCCTCACCCTCCCACCTCTCTTCCTGACCTCTACTTTCCCCATCTCTGAACCCCCCCCCCTCTCCAAGTCAGAACAAGCTGCTCGCTGATGTGATGCCCCAAATCCCTGATCAGACAGAAATAGTCGCTCCCACCACTCACCGATGTCCCAGGAGTAGGCGTTGGCCTCCATCTCCTTCTTGCCGATGACGTACCAGATGCAGGCCATCCAGTGGGCCAACAGGGCGAACATGGACATGAGCAGGGTGAGCACCACAGTGCTGTGCTGGGAGTACCGGTCCATCTTCTGGAGCAGACGCAGCAGCCGGAGCAGACGCACTGTCTTCAACAGGTGGACTACTGATACCTGGGTGGGGAATGAATGACAGGTGTGGTTCTATTACAGTGATAGCAGATGAGGTACAGAGGGGAGCAAGTGGCAAGAGTCTTCATCGTCATTATCATCCTCCTCCTCCTCAGCTGACTGACACATTTTTGGACTTAAAAGATGCATTTCAGAACCGGCTGCTTCTTGATCAATGTGACCTGCATGACTGCATTATGGAAATGGTAGGGAGGTAGTAGTGAGGATCTGGCATTCACCTGGCATTACCATCGCCTGGCATCACCATCGCCTGGCATCACCCTGGCCTGGCATCATCACTATCTGGCATGACTCATAACTGGCATCTCCATCATCTGGCATCCCCATTTACTGGCATCACCATCACCTGGCATCACCATTACCTGGCATCACCATTACCTGCCATCACCACTACCGGGCATCACCACCATCTGGCATCACCATCATCTGGCATCACCATTACCTGCCATCACCACTACCGGGCATCACCACCATCTGGCATCACCATCATCTGGCATCACCATTTCCTGGCATCACTATCACCTGGCATCACCACTACCTGGCATCACCATCATCTGGCATCACTAATACTTGGCATTACCACCATCTGACATCACCTGTTATCATCAAACCATCATCTAACTCAGTTTAGGAGCCTGAGATGGCTTATCTATTGAAGGAGTCCTGTTCTATGGATATGACAATGTCCTCCTGTACTTTGTGTAAAAGCATAACACAGGCAGCCCAATTCTGATATTTTTTCCACCAGTTGGTCTTTTGACAAATCACATCAGATCTTTTTAAGAGCTGATCTGATTGGTCCCAAGACCAATTAATGAAAAAAATATCAGAATTGTCCTGCCTGTGTAAATGCCTGCGTAAAGTGTAACTCAAGCACAGTTGAAGTCAGAAGTTTATATACACCTTAGCCAAATTGTTATGCTGGTGAATGAGGACCCAAAAGCGACTTAACGGAAACAGAGTCTTTATTCACGTCTTAAACAAAAGCGATAATCCTAATGCAAAAACAGAAAAACTGAAATCCACTCGTCAGTAGAGAGGAATGACTGGAGACGCGACCACAGACTGCAGGTCGCTTCGGGAAGGCACCGGCCGTAGCTGACATTGACACCTGCTCACACGCAGCATCTGAAGAAGGTAAAACACGACAGGGCGGAACAAGGACACAGCACAGCGAACATCAAGCAAGGATCCGACAAGGACAGAAGCGGAAAACAGAGGGAGAAATAGGGACTCTAATCAGAGGGCAAAATAGGGGACAGGTGTGAAAAGAGTAAATGAGGTAGTTAGGAGAATGAGGAACAGCTGGGAGCAGGAACGGAACGATAGAGAGAGAGAGCGAGAGAGGGAGGGAGAGAGGGAGGGGGAGAGAGAGGAATAGAAAGAGGGAAAGAACCTAATAAGACCAGCAGAGGGAAACGAATAGAAGGAAAGCACAGAGACAAGACATGATAATCAATGACAAAACATGACACAAATACATTTAAACTCAGTTTTTCACAATTCCTGACATTTAATCCTAGTAAAAATTCCCTGTTTTAGGTCAGTTAGGATAGCCACTTTATTTTAAGAATGTGAAATGTCAGAATAATAGTAGAGTGATATATTTCAGCTTTTGTTACAACCTGACAGAGCTTGAGAGGATCTGCAGAGAAGAATGGTAGAAACTCCCCAAATGCAGGTGTGCCAAGCTTGTAGATTCATACCCAAGAAGGCTCAAGGCTGTCAGTGCATTCAACCAAGGTAGATTAACAACAACATATTACAGTCATAGCAAGTACAATGTTAATGAGAATGCTGGTGCTGTTCAGGCCAACTACAGTTGAAGTCGGAAGTTTACATACACCTTAGCCAAATACATTTAAACTCAGTTTTTCACAATTCCTGAGATTTAATCCTAGTAAAAATTCCCTGTTTTAGGTCAGTTAGGATAGCCACTTTAAGAATGTGAAATGTCAGAATAATATTATATATAATGACTTATTTTAGCTTTAAGTTCTTTCATCACATTCCCAGTGGGTCAGAAGTTTACATACACTCAATTAGTATTTGGTAGAATTGCCTTTAAATTGTTTAACTTGGGTCTAACGTTTCGGATTGCCTCCACAAGCGTCCCACAATAAGTTGGGTGAATTTTGGCCCAGTCCTCCTGACAGAGCTGGTGGAACTGAGTCAGGTTTGTAGACCTCCTTGCTCGCACACACTTTTTCAGTTCTGCTCATATGGTGTGCGTACTGGCGGTAGAGAAGTCAGGCGCAGGAGAGCAAAGACTGTGTTACAACGGATCAGTTTAATGATAAAAATCACCTTGAACAAAAAAACAATATATACAATTGGACAAAAACCCCAGACACAACATGCACAAGCACTTACAATAAATAATACCTGACAAGGACATGTGGGGAACAGAGGGTTAAATACACAACATGTAATTAATGGAGTTGAAACCAGGTGTGGGAAGACAAGACAAAACAAATGGAAAATGAAAAGTGGATCGGCGATGGCTAGAAGACCGATGACGTCGATCGCCGAACGTCGCCCGAACAAGGAGAGGAACCAACTTCGGGGGAAGCTCACAAATTTTCTATGGCATTGAGGTAAGGGCTTTGTGATGGCCACTCCAATACCTTGACTATGTTGTCCTTAAGCCATTTTGCCACAACTTTGGAAGTATGCTAAGGGTCATTGTCCATTTGGAAGACCCATTTGCGACCAACCTTTAAATTCCTGACTGATGTCTTGAGATGTTGCTTCAATATATTCACATATTTTTCCTCCTCATGATGCCATCTATTTTGTGAAGTGCACCAGTCCCTCCTGAAGCAAAGCACCTCCACAACATGATGCTGCACCCCCATTCTTCATGGTTGGGATGGTGTTCTTCGGCTTGCAAGCATCCCCCTTTTTCCTCCAAACATAACGATGGTCAATATGGCCAAACAGTTCCATTTTTGTTTCATCAGACCAGAGGACATTTCTCCAAAAAGTATGATCTTTGTCCCCATGTGCAGTTGCAAACCGTAGTCTGGCTTTTTTATGGCGGTTTTGGAGAAGTGGCTTTGTCCTTGCTGAGCGGCCTTTCAGGTTATGTCGATATAGGACTCGTCTTACAGTGGATATAGATACTTTTGAACCTGTTTCCTTCAGCATCTTCACAGCATCTTCACACATCATTGCTCACGAGGGGCGCAGCGGTCTAAGGCACTGCATCTCAGTGCAAGAGGCGTCATTACAGTCCCTGGTCGAATCCAGACTGTATTACATCTGGCAGTGATTGGGAGTCCATACTGCGGAGTACAATTGGCCCAGCATCGTCTGGGTTTGGCCGTCGTTGTAAATAAGAATTTGTTCATAACTTACTTGCCTAATTAAATAAAGGTAACATAATATTTATTTTTTATTATAAATTAAATCTGCATCATCATTGTTGTCAGCACTATCTTTCAGAGCAGATCAGCAATATTCAATTCTATAAAATTATACCAATGGCATCATTAAAAAATCATCATCATCCTCATCATCCGTCTTGTGATCTTCAACAGGAATATAGTTCTCCTCCATGCTTTGAGTAAATACACTGCTGCATATTCTCACACTTCTTTCATTTCTTTGACATTTGAGTGCTTGGTGCTGAAGGCACTGTGAGAGAGAACGAATGCAGAGAGTGATTTCCTGTGAACAGGAACTCACAAATGCCCTGTGTGTGCCTGCCAAATAGTACCCTATTCCTTATACAGCGCACTACATTTGACCAGAGTCCAACAGGTCCTGGTCCAATGTAGTGCACTATATTGTGAATAGGGTGCCATTTGGTACACACTGCGTCTTTAACAAGGCAATGAAAATGAGCAGCAATCTCCCCTTGCCACCCAGGCTGATAGTAAAGCTATAGCTCACTGCAACAATGCTGTAAACTCAGAACCACACACACAGTAAACCAATGGCAATAAACCAGTGCTGAGCTATACAAAATACACAACCATGTCTGAGGTCAAAGTAAGCACTTTCTAAAGTCCCTTCAAAGCCCAGTTCCGTTTCAAATCCCACTAGCTGTCCAATCCGTACGTTCCCTCTCTATAACAACTGATTTCAGGCCTGTTAAAATGCTCATATGGCATCAATAAAGAGTGTTTCTGACTGACAAGGATCTTTCAGTGGAAAAAATAGCAATCATACACTTCACTTCAGGTGGGCTGTAAGTGTGTGATGAAAGTCTGTGTGTGTGTGTGTAAATCTCTATCCACTTACATATGCTTTCACCTCCCTCCCTCCCTCCCTCCCTCCCTCCCTCCCTCCCTCCCTCCCATACAATGTGCAGCACATTATAGCAGTTTCCCAGAAAGACTTCGGAACTGCTCCTCAGGCAATCTCGAACAGCAGTCCATCATAACACAGCTCCTTAGACCTTAGCCACCACACACACACACACACACACACACACACACACACACACACACACACACACACACACACACACACACACACACACACACACACACACACACACACACACACACACACACACACACACACACACACACACACACACACACACACACACACACATTTACAAACAGCCTTTTCTCTGGGACTAACTGAGAAATAGTGAGAGAATGTGTGTGTGTACATCTGCAAGCTTGTGTGTGTGTGTGTGTGTGCGCAGGTTTGCACAAATGGATGGGGAAGATGGTTAAGAGTAAGAAAGTGGGCCAGTAATTGTGTAGAAAGGTAACAAAACAGAAAGGAGGCACTTTCGAGAAAGGGAGAAGGACGATGGGAAAATAGAGATGAAGGGTAGAGAGGAAGTGGATTTAAAAGAGAGAGAGAGAGAGAGAGAGAGAGAGAGAGAGAGAGAGAGAGAGAGAGAGAGAGAGAGAGAGAGAGAGAGAGAGAGAGAGAGAGAGAAAATAGAAAGAGAGAGAGAGAGAGAGAGCAAAATAGACAGAAAGAAAGAGAGAGAGTGAGAGAGTGAGAAAGAATCAGAGAGAACGAGAGTCAGAGAGAGAGAGCGAGATAGAGTCAAAGAGAGAGCAAAAGAGAGAGTCAGACAGACAGACAGACAGACAGACAGACAGACAGACAGACAGACAGACAGACAGACAGACAGACAGACAGACAGACAGACAGACAGACAGACAGACAGACAGACAGACAGACAGACAGACAGACAGACAGACAGACAGACAGACAGACAGACAGACAGACAGACAGACAGACAGACAGACAGACAGACAGACAGACAGACAGACCAATCAATAACCCCCAAAACCAACCATGCCCACACCCCATTTAGAACCCCTCAGATCAGACCTATGCCAAAGGTGCTTCCACAAAGTACTGAGCAAAGGGTCTGAATACTTAAGTAAATGTGATATTTCAGTTTTTTATTTTCATAAATTTGCAGAAATTCTAAAAACCTGTTTTTGCTTTATCATTATGGGATATTGTGTGAAAATTAATGAGGAAAAAAATGATTTAAGCAATTTTTGAATAATGTTGCATCATAACAAAATGCGGAAACAGTCAAATGGTCTGAATACTTTCAGAATACACTGTAAACGCCAAAACTGGACAAACACTTGACACCCTCAGCAAACAAGGGGACAAACACCTACCTGAAGGTGACAGGGTTCCCTCCCCCATATGCCACCCTAGACACAACTACGACAAAATAACCAACAAAAACGTGTCACAACTCCTGCAGTTCTGTCGCACGCTGGGTATGTATGTTGTTAATGGTAGGCTTCGAGGGGACTCAGTGGGTAGGTACACCTACGGTACGTACAATTATTGCTCATCTGTTTGCAGTAGTACTGTAGAATACTTTATCATTGATGTCATCCAAATTCTCTCAGAGCGTTCACAGTCAGCCCACTGACACCCCTGTCAGATCACAGTAAAATCACAGTCTACTTGAACAGAGCAATACTCAATCACGAGACATCAAAACCAAAGGAACTTAATAATATTAAGAAACACTATTGATGGATGGAAAGTAATGTGGAAACCTACAAAAAAACAATTAGGCCACAACAAATTCAACCCTTGTTAGCCTTTTGTGACTACGGGGCAGTATTTTCATTTTTGGACGTTCCCGTAGTAAACGGGATATTTTGTCAGGA
This sequence comes from Oncorhynchus gorbuscha, assembly GCF_021184085.1. Classification (NCBI taxonomy): domain Eukaryota; kingdom Metazoa; phylum Chordata; class Actinopteri; order Salmoniformes; family Salmonidae; genus Oncorhynchus; species Oncorhynchus gorbuscha. The sequence goes on along the minus strand of NC_060181.1, from coordinate 17,862,307 downwards.
CAAGATGCTAGAATATACATATACAGTATTTGACTTCTCAATTTCCCTATCAAAAAATTGCAAAAACCTAAGAAAGAAATCGAGAATCCTATCCAGTAAAAAACATAGAGACCCAGAAAACCTGAGCCTACGCCTTCACTGTGGTGAATCACTAAAACACTATGGAAGAAGAAGGAACAGCACATCAGAAATCAGCTCAATCTAATTGAAGAAACCATAGAATCTAACCACTTTTGGGAAAATTGAAACACACTAAACAAAGAACACGAAGATCAAGACAAAGGAATGTGTCATGTTTGTCATTTATTATCTTGTCTTGTCCCTGTGCTTCCCATTCTATTCGTTTCCCTCTGCTGGCCTTATTTGGTTCTTTCCCTCCTTCTAGCCCTCTCTCTCCCCCTCCCTCTCTCACTCTCTCGCTCTCTCTTCTCTCTATCGTTCCGTTCCTGCTCCCAGCTGTTCCTATTCCCCTAATCATCATTTAGTCTTCCCACACCTGTTCCCGATCCTTTCCCCTGATTAGAGTCCCTATTTATTCCTTTGTGTTCCGTTCCTGTGCCGTCAGTTCCTTGCATTGTATTCACCATGCTGTGATTGCGTTTCGCCCTGTCCTGTCGTGTTTTTGCCGTGATTGTGTATTACCCTGTCCTGTCGTGTTTTGTGCCTTCATCAGACGCTGCGTGTGAGCAGGTGTCTCAGTCGACTACGGCCTGCGCCTACCCGAAGCGACCTGCAGTCTGTGGCCGCTTCTCCAGTTGTTTTCCCCTCTACAATCTAGAGGATTTCTGTTATTCCGTTTTGAACATTAATAAACTCTGTTTCTGTTAAGTCGCGTTTGGGTCCTCGTTCACCTGCATGACAGAAGGAACTGACCAAGGAATGGACCCAGCGACTTCAGACGCTGTTTACACTGCCGTCAAGATCCAAGGAGCCATGCTCGGCAGACACGAGCAGGAATTGTCTGCTGCTCGCCATGCCGTGGAGAACCTGGCCGCTCAGGTTTCCGACCTCTCTGGACAGTTCCAGAGTCTACGTCTCGTGCCACCTGTTACTTCCTGGCCTGCCGAGCCTCCAGAACCCAGGGTTAATAACCCACCTTGCTACTCCGGGCAGCCCACTGAGTGCCGCTCCTTTCTCACGCAGTGTGAGATTGTGTTCTCTCTCCAACCCCACACATACTCTAGAGAGAGAGCTCGGGTTGCTTACGTCATTTCACTCCTTACTGGCCGGGCTCGAGAATGGGGCACAGCTATCTGGGAGGCAAGGGCTGATTGCTCTAACAGATTCCAGAACTTTAAAGAGGAGATGATTCGGGTTTTTGACCGTTCAGTTTTTGGTGGGGAGGCTTCTAGGGCCCTGGCTTCCTTATGCCAAGGTGAACGGTCCATAACGGATTATTCCATTGAGTTTCGCACTCTTGCTGCCTCTAGTGAGTGGAACGAGCCGGCGCTGCTCGCTCGTTTTCTGGAGGGACTCCACGCAGTGGTTAAGGATGAGATTCTCTCCCGGGAGGTTCCTTCAGATGTGGACTCTTTGATTGCTCTCGCCATCCGCATAGAACGACGGGTAGATCTTCGTCACCGGGCTCGTGGAAGAGAGCTCGCATCAACGGTGTTTCCCTGCTCCGCATCGCAACCATCTCCCTCCTCTGGCTTTGAGACTGAGCCCATGCAGCTGGGAGGGATTCGCATCTCGACTAAGGAGAGGGAACGGAGGATCACCAACCGCCTGTGCCTCTATTGCGGAGTTGCTGGACATTTTGTTAATTCATGTCCAGTAAGAGGCCAGAGCCCATCAGTAAGCGGAGGGCTACTGGTGAGCGCTACTACTCAGGTCCCTTCATCTAGATCTTGTACTACTATGTCGGTCCATCTACGCTGGACCGGTTCGGGTGCTACATGCAGTGCCTTGATTGACTCTGGGGCTGAGGGTTGTTTCATGGACGAAGCATGGGTTCGGAAACATAACATTCCTTTCAGACCGTTAGACAAGCCTACGCCCATGTTTGCCTTAGATGGTAGTCATCTTCCCAGCATCAAATTTGAGACACTACCTTTAACTCTCACAGTATCTGGTAACCACAGTGAGACTATTTCTTTTGATTTTCCGTTCACCGTTTACACCTGTTGTTTTGGGTCATCCCTGGCTAGTATGTCATAATCCTTCTATTAATTGGTCTAGTAATTCTATCCTATCCTGGAACGTTTCTTGTCATGTGAAGTGTTTAATGTCTGCCATCCCTCCCGTTTCTTCTCTCCCTACTTCTCAGGAGGAACCTGGCGATTTGACAGGAGTGCCGGAGGAATATCATGATCTGCGCACGGTCTTCAGTCGGTCCCGAGCCAACTCCCTTCCTCCTCACCGGTCGTATGATTGTAGTATTGATCTCCTTCCAGGGACCACGCCTCCTCGAGGTAGACTATACTCTCTGTCGGCTCCCGAACGTAAGGCTCTCGAGGATTATTTGTCTGTGTCTCTTGACGCCGGTACCATAGTGCCTTCTTCTTCTCCGGCCGGGGCGGGGTTCTTTTTGTTAAGAAGAAGGACGGTACTCTGCGCCCTGCGTGGATTATCGAGGGCTGAATGACATAACGGTTAAGAATCGTTATCCGCTTCCCCTTATGTCATCAGCCTTCGAGATTCTGCAGGGAGCCAGGTGCTTTACTAAGTTGGACCTTCGTAACGCTTACCATCTCGTGCGCATCAGAGAGGGGGACGAGTGGAAAACGGCGTTTAACACTCCGTTAGGGCATTTTGAGTACCGGGTTCTGCCGTTCGGTCTCGCCAATGCGCCAGCTGTTTTTCAGGCATTAGTTAATGATGTTCTGAGAGACATGCTGAACATTTTTGTTTTTGTCTATCTTGACGATATCCTGATTTTTTCTCCGTCACTCGAGATTCATGTTCAGCACGTTCGACGTGTTCTACAGCGCCTTTTAGAGAATTGTCTCTACGTAAAGGCTGAGAAGTGCTCTTTTCATGTCTCCTCCGTTACTTTTCTCGGTTCCGTTATTTCCGCTGAAGGCATTCAGATGGATTCCGCTAAGGTCCAAGCTGTCAGTGATTGGCCCGTTCCAAGGTCACGTGTCGAGTTGCAGCGCTTTTTTAGGTTTCGCTAATTTCTATCGGCGTTTCATTCGTAATTTCGGTCAAGTTGCTGCCCCTCTCACAGCTCTTACTTCTGTCAAGACGTGTTTTAAGTGGTCCGGTTCCGCCCAGGAGCTTTTGATCTTCTAAAAGAACGTTTTACGTCCGCTCCTATCCTCGTTACTCCTGACGTCACTAGACAATTCATTGTCGAGGTTGACGCTTCAGAGGTAGGCGTGGGAGCCATTCTGTCCCAGCGCTTCCAGTCTGACGATAAGGTTCATCCGTGCGCTTATTTTTCTCATCGCCTGTCGCCATCTGAGCGCAACTATGATGTGGGTAACCGTGAACTGCTCGCCATCCGCTTAGCCCTAGGCGAATGGCGACAGTGGTTGGAGGGGGCGACCGTTCCTTTTGTCGTTTGGACAGACCATAAGAACCTTGAGTACATCCGTTCTGCCAAACGACTTAATGCCCGTCAAGCTCGTTGGGCGTTGTTTTTCGCTCGTTTCGAGTTTGTGATTTCTTACCGTCCGGGTAGCAAGAACACCAAGCCTGATGCCTTATCCCGTCTGTTTAGTTCTTCTGTGGCTTCTACTGATCCCGAGGGATTCTTCCTTATGGGCGTGTTGTCGGGTTGACAGTCTGGGGAATTGAAAGACAGGTTAAGCAAGCACTCACGCACACTGCGTCGCCGCGCGCTTGTCCTAGTAACCTCCTTTTCGTTCCTGTTTCCACTCGTCTGGCTGTTCTTCAGTGGGCTCACTCTGCCAAGTTAGCTGGTCATCCCGGTGTTCGAGGCACTCTTGCGTCTATTCGCCAGCGCTTTTGGTGGCCGACTCAGGAGCGTGACACGCGCCGTTTCGTGGCTGCGTGTTCAGACTGCGCGCAGAAGAAGTCTGGTAATTTTTTTCTGCTTCTGCTCCTGGTCTTGCTGGGTCTCAGTCTGTTCCCTGCCATCGCATCTCTCCTGTTATTGTCCCTGCCCTTGCTGTGTCTCAGTCTGTCCCTAGTTCTCATTTTTTTTTTTTAGAGTAGTACCCTAGTTTCCCTTTTTATCGTTTTTCGTTACGGTCCTGAGGAGAGGAGTTGGGTTCTTTCTCGGGACGTGCTGGACCGTTTGATCTATGATTTCCTCCGTTGCCGCCAGTGTTCCTCCTCGAGAGCGCCAGGAGGCGCTCGGTGAGTGGGGGGGTACTGTCATGTTTGTCATTTATTATCTTGTCTTGTCCCTGTGCTTCCCATTCTATTCGTTTCCCTCTGCTGGTCTTATTTGGTTCTTTCCCTCCTTCTAGCCCTCTCTCTCCCCCTCCCTCTCTCACTCTCTCGCTCTCTCTTCTCTCTATCGTTCCGTTCCTGCTCCCAGCTGTTCCTATTCCCCTAATCATCATTTAGTCTTCCCACACCTGTTCCCGATCCTTTCCCCTGATTAGAGTCCCTATTTATTCCTTTGTGTTCCGTTCCTGTGCCGTCAGTTCCTTGCATTGTATTCACCATGCTGTGATTGCGTTTCGCCCTGTCCTGTCGTGTTTTTTGCCGTGATTGTGTATTACCCTGTCCTGTCGTGTTTTGTGCCTTCATCAGACGCTGCGTGTGAGCAGGTGTCTCAGTCGACTACGGCCTGCGCCTACCCGAAGCGACCTGCAGTCTGTGGCCGCTTCTCCAGTTGTTTTCCCCTCTACAATCTAGAGGATTTCTGTTATTCCGTTTTGAACATTAATAAACTCTGTTTCTGTTAAGTCGCGTTTGGGTCCTCGTTCACCTGCATGACAGAATGACTGTGGACTACAGGAAAAAGAGGACCGAGCACGCCCCCATTTCCATTGACAGGGCTGCAGTGAAGCAAGTTGAGAGCTTCAAGTTCCTTGGTGTCCACATCACCAACAAACTAACATGGTCCAAGCACACCAAGACAGTCGTGAAGAGGGCATGACAAAACCAATTCCCACTCAGATTGGGCATGGGTCCTCAGATCCTCAAAAGGTTCTACAGCTGCACCATCGAGAGCATCCTGACTGGTTGCATCACTGCCTGGTATGGTAACTGCTCGGCCTCTGACCGCAAGGCACTACAGAGGGTAGTGCGAACGGCCCAATATGTCACTAGGGCCAAGCTTCCTGCCATCCAGGACCTCTATACCAGGCGGTGTCAGAGGAAGGCCCTAACAATTGTCAAAGACTCCAGCCACCCAAGTCATAGACTGTTCTCTCTGCTACCGTAAGGCAAGCGGTACCAGAGCACCAAGTGACAAGTGCTCCAAGTCCAAGAGCCTTCTAAACAGCTTCTACCCCCCCCCAAGCCATAAGACTCCTGAACATCTAATCAAATGGCTACCCAGATTATTTGCATTACCCCCCCCACCGCTCTCCCCCTCTTCTACTCTCTGTTGTTATCATCTATGCATAGTCACTTTAATAACTCTACCTACATGTACATATTACTTCAACTAACCAGTGACCCCACACATTGACTCTGTACCGGTACCACCCTTTATATAGACTCGCTATTGTTATTTTACTGCTGCTCTTTAATTACCTGTTTCTTTTATTTCTTATTCTTATCCGTAATTGTTTTAACTACATTGTTGGTTAGGGGCTCGTAAGTAAGCATTTCACTGTAAGGTCTACCTGTTGTATTCGGCGCGTGTGACTACAACACTTGATTTGAAAACGGAGAAATTGAGATTTATGGGTAAACCACTTCTCCAATCTTTTGTCTCTATAACAAAGAACAAACAGCAAAAACATATACATTATCAAATACAAAATCTTAGAATCAACTATTAAAGACTACCAGAACCCACTAGATTCTCCAATTACGTTGAATGAACTACAGGAGAAAATAAAACCCTCCAACCTAAAAAGGCCTGTGGGGTTGATGGCATCCTAAATGAAATGATCAAATATTCAGACCACAAATTCCAATTGGCTATACTTAAATTCTTTAACATCATCCTCAGCTCTGGCGCCCCAATATTTGGAACCAAGAACTGATCACCCCAATTCACAAAAGTGGAGACAAATTTGACCCCAATAACTACCGTGGGATATGCTTCAACAGTAGCCTTGGGAAAATCCTCTGCAATGTACTGAGGAAATGTCAAATTGGTTATTTTCCAAATTATCGTACGACAGACCATGTATTCACACCCTGCACACCTTAACTGACAAACAAACAAACCAAAACAAAGGCAAAGTCTTCTCATGCTTTGTTGACTTCAAAAAAGCTTTTGACTCAATTTGGCATGAGGGTCTGCAATACAAATTGATAGAAAGCGGTGTACAACATTATAAAATCCATGTACACAAACAACAAGTGTGCGGTTAAAATTGGCAAAAAACAGTCATATTTCTTTCCACAGGGCCGAGGGGTGAGACAGGGATGCAGCTTTAGCCCCAAACTCTTCAACATATAAATCAACGAATTGGCGAGGGCACTAGAATAGTCGCCCTACTATCTGAAGTCAAATGTCTACTGTTTGCTGATGATTTGGTGCTTCTGTCCCCAACCAAGGAAGGTCTACAGCAGCACCTATATCTTCTGCACAGATTCTGTCAGACCTGGGCCCTGACAGGAAATCTCAGTAGTACAAAAATAATGGTGTTCCAAAAAATGTCCAGTTGCCAGGACCTTAAATACAAATGTCCTTAGAGCACACAAAACCAATATATATCTTTGCCTAAACATCAGGGCACAGGTAACTTCCACATAGCTGTGAACGATCTGAGAGACAATGCAAGAATGGCCTTCTACGCCCTCAAAAGGAACATTTGACATGCTAATTAGACTCTGTATGCAGAATTCTTCAAAAACATCCTCTGTGTATAATGTAAAACACCAAATAATGCATGCAGAGCAGAATTAGGCTGATACCCCATAATTATCAAGATCCAGAAAAGAGACTTTCAATTCTACATCCACCTGAAAGGAAGCGATTCTCAAATCTTCTATAACAAAGCCATCACCTGATCCCTTCCATTCTCACCATAACCATTATAGGTTATAATGGCACTTTGGCCTTCTGAGCGTCATAGTGTTGGATAGAAGTCATTGTTGTATACAGTAGATGAGGAATTTGAAGTGGTTAACCGGAGTTAATATACTCTAAGAAAAAAAAGGTACTATCCAGAAACTAAAAGGGTTCTTCGACTCTCGATTGGAGAACCCTTTGAAGAACCCTTTTTGGTTCCATCTAGAACCCTTTCCACAGAGGATTCTACATGGAATAGAAAAGGGTTCTACCTGGAACCGAAAAGGGTTCTCATATGGGGACAGCTGAAGAATCCTTTTGGAACCCTTTGTTCCAAGAGTGTTCTATAGGATCTTCCTCTGTGTCTCCATTCTACATGAGATGCATCTGGGATAGATGCACCTGACTTCTATCCCTGTTTTAGTACTGGGTTACAGAGAATGGAAATTTAGAATACAAATATTGTACTACTTATGGAGAGAGAGAGAGAGAAAGAGAGAGAGAGAAAGAATCGCATCTCTGCATGTCTGGCAGACATATCAGTGTGGATGACGGATCACCACCTCAAGCTGAACCTCGGCAAGACGGAGCTGCTCTTCCTCCCGGGGAAGGACTGCCCGTTCCATGATCTCGCCATCACGGTTGACAACTCCATTGTGTCCTCCTCCCAGAGCGCTAAGAACCTTGGCGTGATCCTGGACAACACCCTGTCGTTCTCAACTAAAACTCAACTGTAGGTTCATGCTCTACAACATCCGCAGAGTACGACCCTGCCTCACACAGGAAGCGGCGCAGGTCCTAATCCAGGCACTTGTCATCTCCCGTCTGGATTACTGCAACTCGCTGTTGGCTGGGCTCCCTGCCTGTGCCATTAAACCCCTACAACTCATCCAGAACGCCGCAGCCCGTCTGGTGTTCAACCTTCCCAAGTTCTCTCACGTCACCCCGCTGCTCAGCTCTCTCCACTGGCTTCCAGTTGAAGCTCGCATCCGCTACAAGACCATGGTGCTTGCCTACGGAGCTGTGAGGGGAACGGCACCTCAGTACCTCCAGGCTCTGATCAGGCCCTACACCCAAACAAGGGCACTGCGTTCATCCACCTCTGGCCTGCTCGCCTCCCTACCACTGAGGAAGTACAGTTCCCGCTCAGCCCAGTCAAAACTGTTCGCTGCTCTGGCCCCCCAATGGTGGAACAAACTCCCTCACGACGCCAGGACAGCGGAGTCAATCACCACCTTCCGGAGACACCTGAAACCCCACCTCTTTAAGGAATACCTAGGATAGGATAAAGTAATCCTTCTCACCCCCCTTAAAAGATTTAGATGCACTATTGTAAAGTGGCTGTTCCACTGGATGTCATAAGGTGAATGCACCAATTTGTAAGTCGCTCTGGATAAGAGCGTCTGCTAAATGACTTAAATGTAAAATGTAAATGTAAAGAGAGAGAAATAGTGAGAGAGGAAGAGAGAGATAGATATAGAGTGAGAGAGGAAGAGAGAGAGAGAGAGAGAGAGAGCGAGAGAGAGAGAGAACTAGAGTGAGAGAGGAAGAGAGAGAAATAGAGTGAGAGATGAAGAGAGAGAGGGAGGTACTGTGAGAGGGAGAGAGAGAGAGAGAGAGAGAGAGAGAGAGAGAGAGAGAGAGAGAGAGAGAGAGAGAGAGAGAGAGAGAGAGAGAGAGAGAGAGAGAGAGAGAGTGTGTGAGAGAGAGAGGAAGAGAGAGAGAGAGAAATAGAGTGAGAGAGGAAGAGCGAGTGGAGGTACTGTGAGGAGAAGATCGAAAAAGAAACAGAAAGGAAAACAACAGAGGTCAAAGGGAAGAGAGTGAACATGGAGAAACTGAATGAGAATGAGAGAGACAGAAAGGGAGAGTCAGCACAGGGACCCCTTGTCTCATTCTGGTGAAATATGGCCTACAGCCTTAGCAGGGACATCACTCCAGACACTCGACAATTACCCTGCGTGGCTGGGCTCCCCTGGCATCGCCTCCACCGGCCCCGGTGGCTGCATGCTCAAACCAGTGTCCTCTGGGACACCATGGTATTTTCACTAATAGAGTCTGGAACCAAGCAGTGCTTACGCCCGGAGCACTTGAGCACCCTGTCATTCTCCCTCTCTCCCTCTCTCCCTTTCTCTCCCTCTCTCCTTCTCTCTCTCAATCTCTGCTCAATCTCTGTCTCTTTGTCTTTGTCACCATTTCTATCCATTTCTTTCTTTGATGAACTCTCTCTCCATCTCACCTTTACCATTCCCTCTCTCACTCTATTATTTACTCTCTCGTTGTCTATGTATTTTCTCCCCCCTTTCTCTCTCCCTCTATATCTCTCTTTCTCTCTCCCTCTATATCTCTCTTTCTCTCTCCCTCTATATCTCTCTTTCTCTTGTGTTCGCTCTTTTCATTATGTTTTCATGTATCTTCTCCCTCTTTTTCTCTCTCTCTCTCTCCCTCTATATCTCTCTTTCTCTCTCCCTCTATATCTCCCTTTCTCTCTCCCTCTATATCTCTCTTTCTCTCTCCCTCTATATCTCTCTTTCTCTCTCCCTCTATATCTCTCTTTCTCTATATCTCTCTTTCTCTTGTGTTCGCTCTTTTCATTATGTTTTCATGTATCTTCTCCCTCTTTTTCTCTCTCTCACCATCCTGACCCAGTCTCAATTAGTCACAGCACGATTCCATTGTTGATTTCCTGCTGTCATATGATGTTATAAAGAATCACACAGGTTGTTCCAGTTATTCTCTGTGATGAGTGATTGATTATGCATTAATGTGTGTGTGTGTATGTGTATGTGTCCAATATATTAGTTAAATTTGATTCAATTTAGTGGATCCAAAGTAGAGGAGAGACCTATCTGACCAGAGACTGATTCTTCCTGATTCCCAGCCACAGAGAGCAGCGTTTCAAATTGGGTAACATCATTCAATTGCTGAAATTGTTCTAATTTGCTAAATATCTGCAGTTTTGCCATACAACTATTCTCAACGGAACCATGGATACCTGCTCGTCGAACATCTCATTCCAAAATCATGGGCATTAATATGGAGTCGGTCCCCCCTTTGCAGCTATAAATACCAGCACTCTTCTGGGAAAGCTTTCCACTGTGTTGGAACATTGCTGCGGGGACTTGCTTCCATTCAGCCACAGGGACATTAGAGAGGTTGGGCACTGATGTTGGGCGATTAAGCCTGGCTCACAGTCAGCGTTCCAATTCATCCCAAAGGTGTTCGATGAGGTTGAGGTCAGGGCTCTGTGCAGGCCAGTCAAGTTCTTCCACAATGATTTCGACAAACTATTTCTGTATGGACCTTGCTTTGTGCCTGGGGGCATTGTCATGCTGAAACAGGAAAGGACCTTCCCGAAACTGTTGCCACAAAGTTGGAAGCACAGAATCGTCTAGAATGTCATTGCATGCTGTAGTGTTAAGATTTCCCTTCACTGCAACTACGGAGCCTAGCCCGAACCATCAAAAACAGCCCCACACCATTATCCTCCTCCACCAAACTTTACATTTGGCACTATGCATTGGGGCAGGTAGCGTTCTCCTGGCATCCGCCAAACCCAGATTCGTCCGTCGGACTGCCAGATGGTGAAGCGTGATTCATCACTCCAGAGAACGCATTTCCACTGCACCAGAGTCCAATGGCGGCGAGCTTTACACCACATCAGACGATGCTTGGCATTGCACATGGTAATATTAGGCTTGTGTGCAGCTGCTCGGCCATGGAAACCCATTTCACGAAGCTCCCGATTAACAGTTCTTGTGCTGACGTTGCTTCCAGATGCAGTTTGGAACTCGGTAGTGAGTGTTGCAACCGAGGACAGACCATTTTTATTCGCTACGCCTTTCAGCACTCGGCGGTCCCATTTTGTGAGCTTCTGTGGCCTGTCACTTCGCGGCTGAGCCGTTGTTGCTCCTAGACGTTTCCACGTTACGTTTCCACGTGCAGGCCAGAAATTTCACGAACTGACTTGTTGGAATGGTGGCATCCTATGACGGTGCCACATCAAAAGTCCCTAAGCTCTTCAGTAAGGCCATTCTACTGCCAATGTTTGTCTATGGAGAATACATTGCTGTGTGCTCCATTTCATACACCTGTCAGTAACGGTTGTGGCTGAAATAGCCAGATCCATTCATTTGAAGGGGTGTCCACAAACCTTTGCATATATAGTGTATTATTATACTAGAACAGTAAAGGCTCTGATGGCACAATGTGATGGAGCTGTTTCCCTTGTGCTTTTTATGAAATCAATACACAGAAACACGTGTGGGAAAACCACCAGTTCCAAATCAAATCAAATCAAATTTATTTATATAGCCCTTCGTACATCAGCTGATATCTCAAAGTGCTGTACAGAAACCCAGCCTAAAACCCCAAACAGCAAACAATGCAGGTGTAAAAGCACGGTGGCTAGGAAAAACTCCCTAGAAAGGCCAAAACCTAGGAAGAAACCTAGAGAGGAACCGGGCTATGTGGGGTGGCCAGTCCTCTTCTGGCTGTGCCGGGTAGAGATTGTAACAGAACATGACCAAGATGTTCAAATGTTCATAAATGACCAGCATGGTCAAATAATAATAAGGCAGAACAGTTGAAACTGGAGCAGCAGCACAGTCAGGTGGACTGGGGACAGCAAGGAGCCATCATGTCAGGTAGTCCTGGGGCACGGTCCTAGGGCTCAGGTCCTCCGAGAGAGAGAAAGAAAGAGAGAATTAGAGAGAGCATATGTGGGGTGGCCAGTCCTCTTCTGGCTGTGCCGGGTGGAGATTATAACAGAACGTGGCCAAGATGTTCAAATGTTCATAAATGACCAGCATGGTTGAATAATAGTAAGGCAGAACAGTTGAAACTGGAGCAGGAGCATGGCCAGGTGGACTGGGGACAGCAAGGAGTCCTCATGTCAGGTAGTCCTGGGACATGGTCCTAGGGCCCAGGCCAGTTGAAACTGGAGCAGCAGCATGGCCAGGTGGACTGGGGACAGCAAGGAGTCATCATGTCAGGTAGTCCTGGGGCATGGTCCTTCCACTGTGTTATAAAGTAATCAATGCTATCCATTCTTTTCAAATGCCACTTGTGTCTCAGCTCGGGAACTGTAAATACAATATCCATTCTTTTCAAATGCCAGTTGTGTCTCAGCCCAGGTACTGTAAATACAATACAATACCATTGTATTAGATATTACCAATCAATCAAGAGACACTGCTTTAAAACAGCTATAAACTCGGTGGTTCGAGCCCTAGATGCTGATTGGCCGAAAGCCGTGGTATATCAGACCGTATACGGGTATGACAAAACATTTATTTTTACTCTTCTAATTACGTTGATAACCAGTTTATAATAGCAATAAGGCACCTCTGGGGTTTTTGGTATATGGCCAACATATCACGGCTAAGGGCTATATCCAGGAATTGCACATTGCATTGTGCGTAAGAACAGCCCTTAGCTGTGGTATATTGGCCACAGAGGGTAGTGTGTACGGCCCAGTACATCACTGGGGCTAAGCTGCTGCCTGCCGTCCAGGACCTCTACACAAGGCTGTGTCAGAGAAAGGCCCTAAAAATGGTCAAAGACTCCAGCCACCCCAGTCATAGGCTGTTCTCTATGCTATCGCATGGCAACCGGTACCGAAGCGCCAAGTCTAGGATTACTTTAGATATTGATCCCATAACAAATGTGAGATGGAATGTGCTTGGCAGATACAATGGCTAGATACAGTACTGTATTAAAACCCAATCTAGTCCTTGCAAATGTAATGGTTTTAATATGTATTCTTCAGTGATTTGGCAAAAATAAACTCACCCCTGCTTTCTAAAACATTTATTTCCCTCTTTAAATGAATGACAATACACCACCCAGCATCACAGTGATTTCAACCAATCAGAAAACTCACCACGCTGACTTTGAAGGCATAGAGGAGGTCAAAGGGCAGCGCGGCGACCAGGTCAATGATGAACCACGTGGTCATGTAGTGGATGCAGATCAACCGCGCACTGAAAATCACTTGACCAGACTTACTCACGTAAGTGGTACGGAAACTGAACACAATGTCTGAGAGGAAAAGAGGGAGAGAGCGCGAGATAGAGGGAGGGAGAGAGAGAGATAGAGAGGGAGGGAGGGAGGGAGGGAGGGAGGAGGGAGGGAGGGAGGGAGGGAGGGAGGGAGGGAGGGAGGGAGGGAGGGAGGGAGGGAGGGAGGGAGGGAGGGAGAGAGTGGTGGGTATAAGGTTACAGATCCATGATTTACTATCAGATAATGTAATAAGTACTGTTTTGGATTCTCTATCCATTTTGAGGTTGGTTAGCACGTTAGTTTAAACACACTGATTGGAGACACCTTGTTAGTGAGGATATGTTTCACCTGAGCTGGCCCAACTGGCATTTAAGACCTACAGTGTATCAGGAAGAGGCAACGTTGGGCGAGCTACACCTCATGTTAGTGCTTCCACTTTAGTTACCCAAAAATACATCTGAGTTTTATTTGTTTTGATTCATATTCGTTTTACTCCCTATCCTAAACGGTGTGAGTTGATTTCCTTTAGTTTTTCCTCTGATGCAAATGTATTGGGCTATAAGAAGCCCTTATCAGTTACTTTCCAACTTTCATGGGTGTCTTCCAACCAATTATGAACCCCTTTCTGTTTTGTCTTTGTTGTCGAAGTTACTTTTTATTAGTTCCCTTTTCTGTGAGCGGTGACATTTTGAGTTTGTCCTTCGGGAACGTAACAGTACACACAAATACACTATCAGTGTAACTGAGGTTACTGAGCTGCTGGACAACAAACTATACACACTGTCCCTAACCTTAACCCTTTCCCTGACCATAACACTGTCCCTAACCTTAACCCTTTCCCTGACCATAACACTGTCCCTAACCATAACCCTAACCTTAACCCTTTCACTGACCCTAACACTGTCCCTAACCATAACCCTAACCTTAACCCTTTCCCTGACCATAACACTGTCCCTAACCATAACCCTAACCTTAACCCTTTCACTGACCCTAACACTGTCCCTAACCAAAGCATAACCTTAGCCCTAACCCTAACCCCAACCCAACCATAAGCCTAACCCCATGCCACGTAAACCCCTCCCATACACACATATGACCCTCCCTTATACCTATAATAAAGAGTATCTCCACAGCAATGTCGCTGACTGTAGTGCTCCTGGTGAGGTCATCGTCTCCGATGAAGCAGACGTTGTAGGGCACTGTCACGGCAACGTAGAAGGTGGCCAGCAGGATCAGCCAATCCCAACCCGCCTTGAAGGTGCTGAAGTGAAGCAAGATGAACTTGGACTTCTTGGCGTCCGCCACCTTGTACTCTGGCAGAGCAGGGGGGTCCCCAAACACATTCTGATTGGACGAAAGGAGAGGGGAAAAACATTCTGATTGGAGGAAAGTAGAAGGGAACACATTTTGATTGTATGAAAGGAGATGGAAGTAGAAAGGGGAGTCCATAATACATTTGGGATCCAAAGAAAACTGTCTGAGTAAAGTATATGCTTGTTGGCAAGTTAGGGTTGTTATAAAAAACATGTTGATTAATCAAAGGAGATAGGAAGAATATCTAAAAGACAGATCTTTAAAAAGGAAATCTGCAGTTCAAACAAAAATAGAGTGGTCAACCAATGTTTTGGTTAACAGCTAAGGGATGGGGCTGGAGAAATGTAACTATTCATAGACAGATCTATGGATACCAGGACTGACCATGAATCAGATCAAAATGACAGTTTGAACCATGTTTCGAAGCTACACATATTCCATTTTACAGACAATGGAATAAAACAAGCTTATTGTCATGTTTTGTCTTATATTGTCTTGTCATTTTGCTTTTCCTTCTGTTCGTTTTCCCCCTGCTGGTCTTTTTAGGTTCGTTCCCCTTTTTCTCTCTCCCTTCCTCTCTCTCTTCTCTCTATCGTTCCGTTCCTGCTCCCAGCTGTTCCTATTCCCCTAATCAATCATTTAGTCTTCCCACACCTGTTCCTTATCTTTTCCCCTGATTAGAGTCCCTATTTCTCCCCTTGTTTTCCGTTTCTGCCCTGTCGGATCCTTGTCTATTGTTCACCGTGCTGTGTCTTTGTATCGCCCTGTCGTGTCGTGTTTCCCTCAGATGCTGCGTGGTGAGCAGGTGTCTGAGTCTGCTACGGTCAAGTGCCTTTCCGAGGCAACCTGCAGTATATTATCGAGTCTCCAGTCAGTTCTCGTGATTACGAGTGAAATTGTTTTTATGCTTTATTTACCGCTCCGATTTGTCTAGGAGTATTGCTATTTCCTTAAACTGGATTAAAGACTCTGTTTTCGCCAAGTCGCTTTTGGGTCCTCATTCACCTGCATAACAGAAGGATCCGACCAAAGAATGGACCCAGCGACTACAGACGCTCGTAACACTGCCGTCGAGTTCCAAGGAGCCATGCTCGGCAGACACGAGCAGGAATTGTCTGCTGCTCGTCATGCCATGGAGAACCTGGCCGCTCAGGTTTCCGACCTCTCTGGACAGTTCCAGAGTCTTCGTCTCGTGCCACCTGTTACTTCCTGGTCTGCCGAGCCTCCGGAACCTAGGGTTAATAACCCACCTTGCTACTCCGGGCAGCCCAAGGAGTGCCGCTCCTTTCTCACCCAGTGTGATATTGTGTTCTCTCTCCAACCCAACACATACTCTAGAGAGAGAGCTCGGGTTGCTTACGTCATTTCACTCCTTACTGGCCGGGCTCGAGAGTGGGGCACAGCTATCTGGGAGGCAAGGGCTGATTGTTCAAACAATTACCAGAACTTTAAAGAGGAGATGATTCGGGTTTTTGACCGTTCAGTTTTTGGTAGGGAGGCTTCTAGGGCCCTGGCTTCCCTATGCCAAGGTGATCGATCCATAACGGATTACTCTATAGAGTTTCGCACTCTTGCTGCCTCTAGTGACTGGAACGAGCCGGCGCTGCTCGCTCGTTTTCTGGAGGGACTCCACGCAGTGGTCAAGGATGAGATTCTCTCCCGGGAGGTTCCTTCCAGTGTGGACTCTTTGATTGCTCTCGCCATCCGCATAGAACGACGGGTAGATCTTCGTCACCAAGCTCGTGGAAGAGAGCTCGCGTCATGGACGAAGCATGGGCTCGGAAACATGACATTCCTTTCAGACAGTTAGACAAGCCTACGCCCATGTTCGCCTTAGATGGTAGTCATCTTCCCAGTATCAGATTTGAGACACTACCTTTAACCCTCACAGTATCTGGTAACCACAGTGAGACTATTTCTTTTTTGATTTTTCGTTCACCTTTTACACCTGTTGTTTTGGGTCATCCCTGGCTAGTATGTCATAATCCTTCTATTAATTGGTCTAGTAATTCTATCCTATCCTGGAACGTTTCTTGTCATGTGAAGTGTTTAATGTCTGCCATCCCTCCCATTTCTTCTGTCCCCACTTCTCAGGAGGAACCTGGCGATTTGACAGGAGTGCCGGAGGAATATCATGATCTGCGCACGGTCTTCAGTCGGTCCCGAGCCAACTCCCTTCCTCCTCACCGGTCGTATGATTGTAGTATTGATCTCCTTCCGGGGACCACTCCTCCTCGGGGTAGACTATACTCTCTGTCGGCTCCCGAACGTAAGGCTCTCGAGGATTATTTGTCTGTGTCTCTTGACGCCGGTACCATAGTGCCTTCTTCCTCTCCGGCCGGGGCGGGGTTTTTTTTTTGTTAAGAAAAAGGACGGTACTCTGCGCCCCTGCGTGATTATCGAGGGCTGAATGACATAACGGTTAAGAATCGTTATCCGCTTCCCCTTATGTCATCAGCCTTCGAGATTCTGCAGGGAGCCAGGTGCTTTACTAAGTTGGACCTTCGTAACGCTTACCATCTCGTGCGCATCAGAGAGGGGGACGAGTGGAAAACGGCGTTTAACACTCCGTTAGGGCATTTTGAGTACCGGGTTCTGCCGTTTGGTCTCGCCAATGCGCCAGCTGTTTTTCAGGCATTAGTTAATGATGTTCTGAGAGACATGCTGAACATCTTTGTTTTTGTCTACCTTGACGATATCCTGATTTTTTCACCGTCACTCGAGATTCATGTTCAGCACGTTCGACGTGTTCTCCAGCGCCTTTTAGAGAATTGTCTCTACGTGAAGGCTGAGAAGTGCTCTTTTCATGTCTCCTCCGTTACTTTTCTCGGTTCCGTTATTTCCGCTGAAGGCATTCAGATGGATTCCGCTAAGGTCCAAGCTGTCAGTGAGTGGCCCATTCCAAGGTCACGTGTCGAGTTGCAGCGCTTTCTAGGTTTCGCTAATTTCTATCGGCGTTTCATTCGTAATTTCGGTCAAGTTGCTGCCCCTCTCACAGCTCTTACTTCTGTCAAGACGTGTTTTAAGTGGTCCGGTTCCGCCCAGGGAGCTTTTGATCTTCTAAAAGAACGTTTTACGTCCGCTCCTATCCTCGTTACTCCTGACGTCACTAGACAATTCATTGTCGAGGTTGACGCTTCAGAGGTAGGCGTGGGAGCCATTCTATCCCAGCGCTTCCAGTCTGACGATAAGGTTCATCCTTGCGCTTATTTTTCTCATCGCCTGTCGCCATCTGAACGCAACTATGATGTGGGTAACCGCGAACTGCTCGCCATCCGCTTAGCCCTAGGCGAATGGCGACAGTGGTTGGAGGGGGCGACCGTTCCTTTTGTCGTTTGGACAGACCATAAGAACCTTGAGTACATCCGTTCTGCCAAACGACTTAATGCTCGTCAAGCTCGTTGGGCGTTATTTTTCGCTCGTTTCGAGTTTGTGATTTCTTACCGTCCGGGTAGCAAGAACACCAAGCCTGATGCCTTATCCCGTCTTTTAGTTCTTCTGTGGCTTCTACTGATCCCGAGGGGATTCTTCCTTATGGGCGTGTTGTCGGGTTGACAGTCTGGGAATTGAAAGACAGGTTAAGCAAGCACTCACGCACACTGCGTCGCCGCGCGCTTGTCCTAGTAACCTTCTTTTCGTTCCTGTTTCCACTCGTCTGGCTGTTCTTCAGTGGGCTCACTCTGCCAAGTTAGCTGGTCATCCCGGTGTTCGAGGCACTCTTGCTTCTATTCGCCAGCGCTTTTGGTGGCCGACTCAGGAGCGTGACACGCGCCGTTTCGTGGCTGCTTGTTCGGACTGCGCGCAGACTAAGTCAGGTAACTCTCCTCCTGCCGGTCGTCTCAGACCGCTCCCCATTCCTTCTCGACCATGGTCTCACATCGCCCTAGACTTCATTACCGGCCTGCCTTTGTCTGCGGGGAAGACTGTGATTCTCACGGTTGTCGATAGGTTCTCTAAGGCGGCACATTTCATTCCTCTCGCTAAACTTCCTTCCGCTAAGGAGACGGCACAAATCATCATCGAGAATGTGTTCAGAATTCATGGCCTCCCGTTAGACGCCGTTTCAGACAGAGGTCCGCAATTCACGTCACAGTTTTGGAGGGAGTTCTGTCATTTGATTGGTGCGTCCGTCAGTCTCTCTTCCGGGTTTCATCCCCAGTCTAACGGTCAAGCAGAGAGGGCCAATCAGACGATTGGTCGCATACTACGCAGCCTTTCTTTCAGAAACCCTGCGTCTTGGGCAGAACAGCTCCCCTGGGCAGAATACGCTCACAACTCGCTTCCTTCGTCTGCTACCGGGTTATCTCCGTTTCAGAGTAGTCTGGGTTACCAGCCTCCTCTGTTCTCATCCCAGCTTGCCGAGTCCAGCGTTCCCTCCGCTCAAGCGTTTGTCCAACGTTGTGAGCGCACCTGGAGGAGGGTGAGGTCTGCACTTTGCCGTTACAGGGCACAGACTGTGAGAGCCGCCAATAAACGTAGGATTAAGAGTCCAAGGTATTGTTGCGGCCAGAGAGTGTGGCTTTCCACTCGCAACCTTCCTCTTACGACAGCTTCTCGTAAGTTGACTCCGCGGTTCATTGGTCCGTTCCGTGTCTCCCAGGTCGTCAATCCTGTCGCTGTGCGACTGCTTCTTCCGCGACATCTTCGTCGCGTCCATCCTGTCTTCCAAGTCTCCTGTGTCAAGCCCTTTCTTCGCACCCCCGTTCGTCTTCCCTCCCCCCCTCCCGTCCTTGTCGAGAGCGCACCTATTTACAAGGTACGTAGGATCATGGACATGCGTTCTCGGGGACGGGGTCACCAATACTTAGTGGATTGGGAGGGTTACGGTCCTGAGGAGAGGAGTTGGGTTCCGTCTCGGGACGTGCTGGACCGTTCGCTGATTGATGATTTCCTCCGTTGCCGCCAGGATTCCTCCTCGAGTGCGCCAGGAGGCGCTCGGTGAGTGGGGGGGTACTGTCATGTTTTGTCTTATATTGTCTTGTCATTTTGCTTTTCCTTCTGTTCGTTTTCCCCCTGCTGGTCTTTTTAGGTTCGTTCCCCTTTTTCTCTCTCCCTTCCTCTCTCTCTTCTCTCTATCGTTCCGTTCCTGCTCCCAGCTGTTCCTATTCCCCTAATCAATCATTTAGTCTTCCCACACCTGTTCCTTATCTTTTCCCCTGATTAGAGTCCCTATTTCTCCCCTTGTTTTCCGTTTCTGCCCTGTCGGATCCTTGTCTATTGTTCACCGTGCTGTGTCTTTGTATCGCCCTGTCGTGTCGTGTTTCCCTCAGATGCTGCGTGGTGAGCAGGTGTCTGAGTCTGCTACGGTCAAGTGCCTTTCCGAGGCAACCTGCAGTATATTATCGAGTCTCCAGTCAGTTCTCGTGATTACGAGTGAAATTGTTTTTATGCTTTATTTACCGCTCCGATTTGTCTAGGAGTATTGCTATTTCCTTAAACTGGATTAAAGACTCTGTTTTCGCCAAGTCGCTTTTGGGTCCTCATTCACCTGCATAACACTTATATTTGGGGTTCTAATGTGATACATGGTACGACAGTTGAACTAAGCACATGAGGGAAAAAAGTTATATTCTTCAATAATCAAGAGCTATACGGAATGTAATTTATTCAAAAGTTTAAAAAAATTGATGTAGAAATTACAGACTAGATGTTCAAGAGTCTCATGGCTTGGGGTAGAAGCTGTTTAGAAGCCTCGTCATGGTTGGTGATCAGGCGTACCACTGTTGTGTCATCGGCAAACCTCATGATGGTGTTGGAGTCGTGCTTGGCCGTGCAGTCATGAGTGAACAGGGAGTACAGGAGGGGACAGAGCACGCACCCCTGAGGGGCCCCCGTGTTGAGAATCAGAGTGACGGATGTGTTGCTGCCTACCCTTACCATCTGGGGGCGGCCCATCAGGAAGTCCAGGATCCAGTTGCAGAGGGATGTGTTTAGTCCCAGGGTCCATAGCTATTTATGAGCTTTGAGGGCACTATGGTGGTGAACGCTGAGCTGTAGTCAGTGAACAGCATTCTCACATAGGTGTTCCTTTTGTCCAGGTGGGAAAGGGCAGTGTGGATTGCAATAGAGATTTCTGACATCAAGGGTGTTGATGTGAGCCATGACCAGCCTTTCAAAGCACTTCATGGCTACAGACGTGAGCGCTATGGGTTGGTAATCATTTAGGCAGGTTACCTTAGTGTTCTTGGGCACAGGAGCTATGGTGGTCTGCTTAAAATATGTTGGTATTACAGACTCGGACAGGGAGAGGTTGAAAATGTCAGTGAAGACACATGCCAGTTGATCAGCGCATGCTCGCAGTACACGTCCTGGTAATCCATCTGGCCCTGCGGCCTTGTGAACGTTGACCTGTTTGAAGGTCTTACTCACATCAGCTGCAGAGAGTGTGATCACAGTCTTCAGGAACATCTGGTGCTCTCATGCATGTTTCTGTGTTATTTGCCTCGAAGCGAGCATAGAAGTAGTTTAGCTCATCTGGTAGGCTCGTGTCACTGGGCAGCTCTTGGCTGTGCTTCTCTTTGTAGTCTGTAATGGTTTGCAAGCCCTGACACATCCGACGAGCGTCACAACCGGCGTAATATGATTAGTTCTTAATCCTGTATTGACGCTTTTCCTGTTTGATGATTCGTCGGAGGGGATAATGGGATTTATTCTAAGCTTCACGCTCCTTCCCGCTCCTCCATGGCTTCTGGTTGGGGTATGTACGTATGGTTACTGTGGGGACGACGTCATCGATGCATTTATTGATGCAGCCAATGACTGATGTGGTGTACTCCTCAATGCCATTGGAGGAATCCCGGAACATATTCCAGTCTGTGCTGCAAAACAGTCCTGTAGCTTAGTATCTGCTTCATCTGACCCCTTTTTTACTGATCGAGTCACTAGTGATTCCTGCTTTCATTTTTGTTTGGAACAGGAATCAGGAGGATATAATTATGGTCAGATTTGCCAAATGGAGGGCGAGGGAGAGCTTTGTAAGCGTCTCTGTGTGTGGAGTAAAGGTGTTCCAGAGATCTTTTCACTCTGGTTGCACATTTAACATGCTGATAGAAATTTGTTAAGACAGATTTAAGTTCCCCATTAAAGTCCCCTGCCACTAGGAGCGCCCCCCCCTGGGTGATCATTTTCCTGTTTGCTTATTGTGGAATACAGCTCATTGAGTGCGGTCTTAGTGTCAGCTTCAGCCTGTGGTGGTATGTAGACAGCTACGAAAAATGATGATGAAAAATGAAAAACAGATGAAAACTCTATAGGTAGATAGTGTGGTCTACAGCTTATCATGAGATACGATACCTTATGCAAGCAAAACCTAGAGACTTCCTTTGATATCGTGCACCAGCTGTTGTTTACAAAAATACATACGCCCCTTGTCTTACCAGACCGCGCTGTTCTATCCTGCCGGTACAAAGTATAACAAGCCAGCTGTATGTTGATAATGTCGTCGTTCAGTCACGACTCCGTGAAGCATAAGATATTACAGTTTTGAATGTTCCGTTGGTAGTTTAATCTTCCGTGTAGGTCATCGATTTTATTTTCCAAAGGTTGCACGTTTCCTAGCAGAATGGAAGAAAGTGAGGGTTTATTTCATCGCCTACAAATTCTCACAAGGCAGCCCGCCCTCCGGCCCCTTTTTCTCTACCTTCTCTTCACGCAAATTACGGGGATCTGGGCCTGTTTACAGGAAAGCAGTATATCATTCATGTCGGACTCGTTAAAGTACAAAAAGGATTTTGCTCATTCGTGGTGAGTAATCGCTATTCTGATGTCCAGTTCTGATGTTTTCGGTCATAAGAGATAGTAGCAGCAAAATTATGTACAAAATAAGTTGCAAAATAAGTTACAAACAATGTAAAGAAACAAACAAAAAACACAATCGGTTAGGGACACGTTAAACATCAGCCTTCTTCTCCGGCTCCATCTTAATGTTGGTTGTTAGGGTGTGTAGTGTTGGTTGTTATGGTATGTTGTGTTGGTTGCTATGGTGTGTAGTCTTGTAGTGTTGGTTGTTAGGGTGTGTTGTGTTGGTTGTCACGGTATGTAGTGTTGGTTGTTAGGGTGTGTTGTGTTGTGTTGTTTGTTAGGGTGTGTAGTGTTGTTTGTTAGGGTGTGTAGTGTTGGTTGTTAGGGTGTGTAGTGTTGGTTGTTAGGGTGTGTAGTGTTGGTTGTTAGGGTGTGTAGTGTTGGTTGTTAGGGTGTGTAGTGTTGGTTGTTAGGGTGTGTAGTGTTGGTTGTTAGGGTGTGTTGTGTTGTGTTGTTTGTTAGGGTGTGTAGTGTTGTTTGTTAGGGTGTGTAGTGTTGGTTGTTAGGGTGTGTAGTGTTGGTTGTTAAGATGTAGTGTTGGTTGTTAGGGTGTGTCTTACCTTGTTGAGTTTGATCTTGCTCTTCTTCCTCTTCTTGTTGTCTTTGCTGTGGAGGTGACCAGAGATGTGGTACAGTACAGTACTGCTCCGCAGACGAGTCGAACTGAACGAAGAGCCAGTTTTCAGACCCCCTTGTCGGCGCTCTGCAAACACAAAAACATGTACAAACACAGGCATGCACACAGACAGACTGTATTACTATACAATCAAACTACGTGGTTCTCTGGAAAAGCTCATAGAAAAATTAAGAGAAAAAATTGAGGGGAAAAGAATGATGTTTGGATGAAATGCTTAATATCAACACTAGTTACAGTGACAATTAATATGTAACCCACCAGCGCTCACAGTCTCACATCACAATAAGACATTCATCATCTTCTCAAACTTCAAATTTCTAAGTTATTCCAAACCTCTCATTTCAAAGTGTTTAAGGTTAAGTTTAAGCATGAACTCCAAATTCTTAAAGGTAAGTCATTAACTCTGAATGGTTAAGGTAAGGCATTAACTCTGAATGGTTAAGGTAAGGAATTAACTCTGAATGGTTAAGGTATTAACTCTGAATGGTTAAGGTAAGGAATTAACTCTTAATGGTTAAGGTATTAACTCTGAATGGTTAAGGTATTAACTCTGAATGGTTAAGTTAAGGCATTAACTCTGAATGGTTAAGGTAAGGAATTAACTCTGAATGGTTAAGGTAAGGGATTAACTCTGAATGGTTAAGGTAAGGCATTAACTCTGAATGATTAAGGTAGCATTAACTCTGAATGATTAAGGTAAAGCATTAACTCTGAATGGTTAAGGTAAGGTATTAACTCTGAATGGTTAAGGTATTAACTCTGAATGGTTAAGTTAAGGCATTAACTCTGAATGGTTAAGTTAAGGCATTAACTCTGAATGGTTAAGGTATTAACTCTGAATGGTTAAGTTAAGGCATTAACTCTGAATGGTTAAGTTAAGGCATTAACTCTGAATGGTTAAGTTAAGGCATTAACTCTGAATGGTTAAGGTATTAACTCTGAATGGTTAAGTTAAGGCATTAACTCTGAATGGTTAAGGTATTAACTCTGAATGGTTAAGGTATTAACTCTGAATGGTTAAGGTATTAACTCTGAATGGTTAAGGTATTAACTCTGAATGGTTAAGGTAAGGTATTAACTCTGAATGGTTAAGGCATTAACTCTGAAAGGTTAAGGTATTAACTCTGAATGGTTAAGTTAAGGCATTAACTCTGAATGGTTAAGGTATTAACTCTGAATGGTTAAGGTAAGGTATTAACTCTGAATGGTTAAGTTAAGGCATTAACTCTGAATGGTTAAGGTATTAACTCTGAATGGTTAAGGTATTAACTCTGAATGGTTAAGGTATTAACTCTGAATGGTTAAGGTAAGGTATTAACTCTGAATGGTTAAGGCATTAACTCTGAAAGGTTAAGGTATTAACTCTGAATGGTTAAGTTAAGGCATTAACTCTGAATGGTTAAGGCATTAACTCTGAAAGGTTAAGGTATTAACTCTGAATGGTTAAGGTATTAACTCTGAATGGTTAAGGTATTAACTCTGAATGGTTAAGGTAAGGTATTAACTCTGAATGGTTAAGGCATTAACTCTGAAAGGTTAAGGTATTAACTCTGAATGGTTAAGTTAAGGCATTAACTCTGAATGGTTAAGGTATTAACTCTGAATGGTTAAGGTAAGGTATTAACTCTGAATGGTTAAGTTAAGGCATTAACTCTGAATGGTTAAGGTATTAACTCTGAATGGTTAAGGTATTAACTCTGAATGGTTAAGGTATTAACTCTGAATGGTTAAGGCATTAACTCTGAAAGGTTAAGGTATTAACTCTGAATGGTTAAGTTAAGGCATTAACTCTGAATGGTTAAGGCATTAACTCTGAAAGGTTAAGGTATTAACTCTGAATGGTTAAGTTAAGGCATTAACTCTGAATGGTTAAGGTATTAACTCTGAATGGTTAAGGCATTAACTCTGAAAGGTTAAGGTATTAACTCTGAATGGTTAAGTTAAGGCATTAACTCTGAATGGTTAAGGTATTAACTCTGAATGGTTAAGGTATTAACTCTGAATGGTTAAGGTATTAACTCTGAATGGTTAAGGTAAGGTATTAACTCTGAATGGTTAAGGCATTAACTCTGAATGGTTAAGGTATTAACTCTGAATGGTTAAGGTATTAACTCTGAATGGTTAAGGTATTAACTCTGAATGGTTAAGGTAAGGTATTAACTCTGAATGGTTAAGGTATTAACTCTGAATGGTTAAGGCATTAATTCTGAATGGTTAAGGTAAGGGTTCAGTTTGGGATAGGCTTAAAACAGAAATATCAAAAACAACTTTCTATCGCTGGATTCAAACTTGAAGACTGATGCTTACGTCCATCAGTGATCGCCATCCACAACACCCTAGCAAAACAGAAACCTATTTGAAGTTAACAGTGCTCACTGATGCCCCTAGTGGCTGGTTTCCACATCATCTCCCAACATCCTCAGACGTTGAATACTGACTTGTATCACTGGTGACCTGGCTGGTGTAACAGAAGGGTCATATCACAGAAACGTTTAGACGTTTTCCTGAATTTAAAGAAAAAAGTCATCATGGCCCGTTTCTACTTTTCAGCTCAACCTATTGGTCCTCAATGACAAAGTGGGAGTCTCTATATAAAACTGTTTTGAATAATAAATATATTTTTAAATTGTCTTATTCTACTGTGGTGGGATTGGTAAGGCCTACTGATTTGTTATAGAGGATGCGAAGTTGGGGCTAGGCATGACTGTGTGAATGTGTAAGTGTGTGAGTGCGTGCGTGTGTACATGTGTGTGTTTGTGCCTGTGTGTTTGTCTCTGATAGAGGACAGAGGTATTAAGAGTATGCATTTTATTGCTAGAGGAGAAGAAGACACCTGTGTTGCTCTGGGGAGATATCAGTAATATCTGGTCCTTCCCCTAGAACCAAGGTGATAACTGCTTCTGAGTGTCTGTCTGTGTCTAGGGGCAACTTTACCCTGCTTATCAAGTGTATAATGTGTGTGTGGTGTCTGTGTGTGTTTGTGTGTGAAAGTGTGCAATGTGTGTGTGTGTGTGTGTGTGTGTGTGTGTGTGTGTGTGTGTGTGTGTGTGTGTGTGTGTGTGTGTGTGTGTGTGTGTGTGTGTGTGTGTGTGTGTGTGTGTGTGTGTGTGTGTGTGTGTGTGTGTGTGTGTGTGTGTGTGTGTGTGTGTGTGTGTGTGTGTGGACCCCAGACGAGGCAAACAGACAGAACTCATCCATAAAGCCAGGGAGCCTTGGGGGACGGAATACGGTAATACCACAGAGACAGAGATACACTTATTTTGTGATCTAATGAATTTCCCCTCACTTTACAACCAGGGAGGTCAGACAGCGGAGGAGAGAGGAGGAGGTTAAAGGGAAAGACAGAGATAAAGTGAGAGATAGGTAGGATAAAGAAAGAGATATATGGGAAGAGGAGAAGGGGGACAGAGAGGTAGGTAGGGAGAGATGGGGGAGGGAGGGACAAAGAGGTGGGTATGGAGAGATGTGGAGGGAGGGAGGGGGAGGGGCAGAGAGGTAGGTAGGCGGAGGGAGAGATGGGGAGGGTGAGACAGAGGTAGGTAGGGAGAGAGATGATGGGGAGGTAGGGAGGGACAGATAGTGAGAGTGGGAGAGAGAGAGAGAGAGAGAGAGAGAGAGAGAGAGAGAGAGAGAGAGAGAGAGAGAGAGAGAGAGAAAGTAATTAAGAGAGGGAAATTGGAAGAGACTAAGGTAGAGAGAAAGCAAGAGAAAGAGAGAGGGGGAGAGAGACAAATTAAAATGGAGCAAATGTGGGAAGGAGGGAGGGAGAGAGGGAGAAGGGAGAAAGGGAAGGAGGGGTTGTGGACGACAGAGAGATTGGGTTCCCCTGTCCAATCTGCCTGAAGGCTAGACCAAGTGTGAACTAACTGGGTTATCAATGTGTGTGTGTGTCTGTTTGAGTAAGTGTATGTGTGTGCATGTATGTCTGTGTGCGTGTATGTCTGTGTGCGTGCGCAGGCAGATCGCTCATGATTGACTTCGAAATTGGGCGTCTGTCCATGTCCTGAGGATGTCTAGAACAGCATTAAGAGACCTGCCCAGCATTATCCAATGAGGTTGCAGGGTGGGCCCAACGGCTCAGTGGACACAGCAGAGAGAGAGAGCAATAACGTGGTGCACATCTCTATAGATATGTGTCGTAGTACGTACATTTTTGGGGGGCTCGTGAGTGCTACTTTCAAAACTACTGGCTAAAAAAGTATGCAAAAGTATCGGAGAATTTCCTTAACATCAAAATGTGACGTTTGAGGAAAAGGATTGATGCTGAGCAGGAGTCAACCCAGGGTGTCATATACACTTCGAAATTCAACGTTTGGAGATACGTGGATAAACGTCAGAATCTGAAATCAAATTGGTCAAACCGTGAGATCTTGTTGAGCGAGTGTTAAGATGGGTTTCCCCTGGACTGAGATGACCTGTGCATTGCTTTAGCAATACAGACAGAAACACACCCTTCTGCAGAGTTGTATTTTCTGTTATCTCAGTACAGATGCTGATAACATTTCAAATGCAAATGTTTGAGATTACAATGCAGCTTTAATGTCGAATAATATGTCAAATCCACAGTCATTATTCCCCACTTTTGTCTTTCACTATAAGCATGAGCATCATCAGCCCTTATCTTTGTGTAAAAAGTACATCATTATGTGAGTAAAAATAAAGCATGTTTTTGTTTTGTTGTTATTTACATTCATGAAAGTAATTCGACACAAATGCATGAGGGGCAGAGAGGAGTAACTGACTGTAGATACACATTACAACACACACACACGCACACACACACACACACACACAGACGCACGCACGCACGCGCGCGCACGCACGCGCACACGCACACACACAGACGCACGCACGCACGCACGCACGCACACACAGACACAGACACAGACACAGACACAGACACAGACGCACGCACGCGCGCGCACACGCACACACACAGACGCACGCACGCACGCACACAGACACAGACACAGACACAGACACAGACACGCACGCACGCACGCACACACACACACACACACACACAAACACTCTAACCTTCTCTCTTGCCCTCTGGGATGGCCTTGGCCTTGTTGTCTGTGATGTCTTTAAATGAAGCCAGGAAGAGCACCACGTCTCCCTTCTCATTCTTAATGGGGACAATTTCCAGCAGGCACCAGAACAATGACGCTGCAGTAGACAGACACACACACAGACAACACATTATACGAGTGATAACCACATAGCGGAGTAAGGTCAGACATTGATGATCCTGGGTCAGTTTTGCATTTCCCCACTGATGGTTAAGGATAGGATTGGGGGAGGGGAAGCTGATCCTAGATCTGTACCTGAGGGACACTTAGACCCCGAGCCATACTACAGTACAGACATGCTATATATATGTGACCAATCATCTGAAATGATGCTCAACTTCTGATTCGTTGGTTTTCAGATCGTCAGATTCAGTGCATAGTAGTTATAGTCTGTATGCCTCAAAGCATGTATGAATGTGTTCTCAGTCAAGAATAGGGTGTAGAAGGAGATTCCTGCTGAGCTCTGATAGAGAGCGTGATAGAGAGAGGGACAGAGAGAGAGAGAGAGAGAGAGAGAGAGAGAGAGAGAGAGAGAGAGAGAGAGGGGACAGAGAGAGAGGGGACAGAGAGAGAGAGAGAGAGAGAGAGAGAGAGAGAGAGAGGGGGGGGGACAGAGAGAGAGGGGACAGACAGAGAGAGAGAGAGAGAGAGAGAGAGAGAGAGAGAGAGAGAGAGAGAGAGAGAGAGAGAGAGAGAGAGAGAGAGAGAGAGAGAGAGAGAGAGAGAGAGGGAGGAGAGAGAGAGAGAGAGAGAGACAGAGAGAGAGAGAGAGAGAGAGAGAGAGAGAGAGAGAGAGAGAGAGAGAGAGAGAGAGAGAGAGAGAGAGAGAGAGAAAGAAAGAGGACACAGAGAGAGAGAGAGAGAGAGAGAGAGAGAGAGAGAGAGAGAGAGAGAGAGAGAGAGACAGAGAGAGAGAGAGAGGTACACTGAGAGAGAGAGGGGGACAGAGAGAGCAGTCAGTGACCAGCGCTGAGTGTTATTAAAGTTTCATGTGTTAAAGGACAGCTCCACCACTTTTCAACCTCACGGTCATTATCTCCAACACAATACCAGTGTCAACATATGTTAAAACAGCAATTTTTTGGGGGAAAAAAATATTAAGTTAAAAAGCGGTACCATGAAAGAGAGAGAGAGAGAGAGAGAGAGAGAGAGAGAGAGAGAGAGAGAGAGAGAGAGAGAGAGAGAGAGGGACAGAGAGAGAGAGGGACAGAGAGTGAGAGAGGGACAGAGAGAGAGAGAGAGAGGGACAGAGAGAGAGAGAGATAGAGAGAGAGAGGGACAGAGAGAGAGAGAGAGAGAGGGACAGAGAGAGAGAGAGATAGAGAGAGAGAGGGACAGAGAGAAATGTTAAAACAAAAGCAGTGATTTTCAAACACTATGATTCACAGTGACATGAGGAGTAAGAAAATACTTGGACTAGAAACTCTTTGCAGGTTTTGAAGACCCAGTTTTGTGATGTCACAGAGAAGCATTTTTTCGGCTTGGCCTTTCTACCTTTTAACCACAGGTCATAGAGACACTGGTTTGGTGCTGTAGACACTGGTTTGGTGCTGAAGATGATGCATATGAGGTTGAAAAGTGACGGAATTGCCCTTTAAGATATGGGTTTTAAGTAATAATCACAGGGCATATCAGAGAGAGATGTTCGCGTTTCATAGGCTTATTAGGAGACCTGACCACGTTGCCAATCACAGCTTACTTCCCTCCCTACCTCCTTCAATCCACCCACCCATCCATCTATACTGGTCTAAATAGGAACACTCCAGCTATACAGTAACAACAGGAGAAGCATGTTGTCTCACGGCTTAAACATCCATCTTAAAATAAGTGTCCATTTCACCTTTGTCAAATTGTATATGAGTAACTAAGCTTGATAGCACTACGTAAGTGATTCAGTCAAGACATATTGATGTTGTTGCCAGAATATTGGTGTGAAAGAACTGAACAAGTCAGTACACTTTCACCTATCCTGAGTCTTCAGATCAGTGCAGGAGACAGGAGATTAGCCCCCGTCCCTTTCCTCACCAGCCTTTTTGTAGAACATGATTTCTTCCTTGAAGTCCTTCCGTTCATCCAGGGCGTCGTCGATGCTGAGGATGATGGTCTCGCTGCTCTCTGGGCCATACAGGAACTTACAGGCACAGCTCTTCTGCATGACCTCAGCGCGGGAGAAGCCTGTGAGCTCACAGAAGCCATCAGAACAGTAGACGATGGGGAAACCTTGGGCCTTGGACACCTGGGCATTAGCCAGGATGAAGTTGCTGTCTGGTGGAATCAAAGATTAAGACAGGTTAGAATACAGGGTGGAATTCATTAGTGTACATCATAGCAAAACATTTAGCAACAAAGATGAGAGTTTCTTATTGGACAAGTTCAGATTTTTTTATGTTATTTTAATTTCACCTTTATTTAACTAGGTATGCCAGTTGAGAACAAGTTCTCATCAACAGCGACCTGGCCAAGATAAAGCAAAGCAGTGCAACAAAAACAACAACACAGAGTTACACATAAACAAACGTACAGTCAATAACACAATAGAAAAATATATGTACAGTGTGTGCAAATGTAGAAGAGTAGGGAGGTAAGACAATAAATAGGCCATAGAGGCAAAATAATTACAATTTAGCAATAACACTGGAGTGATAGATGTGCAGATGATGATGTGCAAGTAGAGATACTGGGGCACAAAGGAGCAAGAGGTTAAGTAACAATATGGGGATGAGGTAGTTGGCTGTGCTATTTACAGATGGGCTGTGTACAGGTTCAGTGATGGGTTAGCTGCTCTGATAGCTGATGCTTAAAGTTAGAGTGGGAGATATAAGACTCCAGCTTCAGTGATCATTTTCAATTCGTTCCAGTCATTGGCAGCAGAGAACTGGAAGGAAAGGTGGCCAAAGGAAGTGTTGGCTTTGGGGATGACCAGTGCAATATACCGGCTGGAGCACGTGCTACGGGTGGGTGTTGCTATGGTGACCAGTGAGCTGAGGCTTTACCTAGCATAGACTTACAGATGACCTGGAGCCAGTGGGTTTGGCGACGAATATGTAGTGAGGGTCAGCAAACAAGAGCATACAGGTTGCAGTGGTGGGTAGTATATGGGGCTTTGGTAACTAAACAGATAGCACTGTGATAGACTACATCCAATTTTCTGAGTAGAGTGTTGGAGGCTATTTTGTAAATGACATCACCGAAGTTAATCGGTAGGATCAGTCAGTTTTACGAGGGTATGTTTGGCAGCATGAGTGAAGGCTTTGTTGCAAAATAGGAAGCCGATTCTAGATTTAATTTTGGATTGGAGATGCCTAATGTGAGTCTGGAAGGAGCGTTTACAGTGTAACCAGACACCTTGGTATTTGTAGTTTACAGTCTAACCAGACACCTTGGTATTTGTAGTTTACAGTCTAACCAGACACCTTGGTATTTGTAGTTTACAGTCTAACCAGACACCTTGGTATTTGTAGTTTACAGTCTAACCAGACACCTTGGTATTTGTAGTTTACAGTCTAACCAGACACCTTGGTATTTGTAGTTTTCTTCCGTTTGGTTTCTTGTGAATCCTAGCCTGATGACTCACGCAAAATTATTCCGCTGCTCTGTCATTCACTACATACTTTAGTCTGAGACTGCCATCATTGAAGTCGCTTGTGGTGACTTCAATGACTACCATCATTGAAGTCGCACGATCCAGTCAGCGACTGGATCGTGTCTAACCAATCAGAGTACCAGAGCCAATGACACATGTGTTGTATCTGGCCCTACCCATCGGTTTCTGGACCAATCAGACATCCCCGCATGTGGTCGCATTCAGTGAAGGGTCTGAGGAGGAGAGATCTAGGGGTCTGAAGATGTGAGGGGAGGGGGGGGGGGTTATGGCCCCTCACGCCCCTGGTAAATCTCAGGCCACAGACAAATTCCTTTGTCCTGTTACTATGGACAACCAGCCTCAGAACATTAAACATGAACTAAAGGGACTTTGGAACAATGGTTTTCTTCAGCCACAATGGTGGTCATGACGATACATGGAATATGAAAATGTATGTCATTTTTGTTCTGTTATTAAAGGTTAATAGATGATGTTATTACAAAAACATTGTAATGTGAAGAGTTTTCCTAGTATATGTTTGATGTTTATACAATGTACGTTGTATGGAAATATCCAAATCAAAGAGAATGTTTTGGGGAAGATTAAATGTTAAGTTAGTTGTCTAAAATTGGATTTGAGTCAAATCTGGACCTTGCCTCATTAACTTGGTACGCCCAGAGAATTGCCCTAAAGACGGCTACGCCCACTTCTGACCCAAGGGTATAAAACCTGTGAGTATAGAATTTACAGCAGGACTACGTGACCCCAGCTGCAGCGAGGTCTAAAAAAGTCAACGAACCCAGAACGCAACGCAAGTTTGAGGACAAAGAAATCCTTTTCTACCCAAGCTACGGATGAGTAGATGTGTCTAAGCGGGTGAATTCAAGTCGAACCACCTCGCCTCCATCTCCCATCGAATCGTGGTATCTAAACGGTTTCATTCCTATGCTGTGAGCTCTGAGCTATAGAGCTGTCTGTCCTCAGAAGACCCCTTCCAGAGAAAAGGGTGAGGGAACAGACTCCTAAGCCAAAAAGGACACTGACACCGGGAGGACGAGCAGGGAGGTGCACAGGAGAAGTGCGTCATCGAACAGCGGAACGGTCCGCGCAGAGAATCCTCGGAGATCATCCTCACGTAATTACATCATTATATTCTGATCCATAAGAGTGGCAGTTTGGGACAAGGCTAGGGTTAGAATAGCATAGCTGACAAATTCACCCAAATGTATATTTCTCGTGTACTTTCTTTTTTTCTCTCTCTTTGAATTCCCCATGTTGGGTAACACGCGTCATAGTGTGTTGGCCCGTTATACTAAGTTCTAATCAATAGCCTATAATGTGTTTTGTCTATGTGTATCTTTTATCATCATTTTAGTTTTTAGTAAATAAATATTTGACTAAGATTGGTGTGGTACCAGTTCATTGGTGAGACCCGGGTCCGTGCAGATTCACGGGCTATACGACGTTCAGAACGAGATTGTTAGAGGCAACTGGTTAATGAGCGGCTGTTGTAAAATCGATATCCTGACTTTCTTTGAGTTAATTTGGGAAATAGAAACTCAATAAAAACTCGTTTTCCCATGGTGCCCCAGGTTAATGAGTTAATAATTGCTTGATTCAGTTAATCACGTAATTAGAAACTTGAATCATTCGATGAACAACAGTCGTCACCTTTCCTGTAATACAACGTCACGACAGTTTGCTAAACAAATACCCACTGGATTGACGAAAATAATCATGATATCATTCTGTCAGGTAAGCATAGGCTACTTCATAGTTAACATTTAATTGAGAGATTCATCGCTAACATCTACTGCACATACACAGACATGGGCATTGCAGGAATTCCGAATCACTGATGCATTCTGTTCATGTATTATGATAATCTTGGAGCGACTGTTAGTTGATTCCCTACTAAGGTCAATACATTTTTGAATATTGTTGAATTCCATTTGATAGATTCCGTGAGGGCCTCAATTATCATATTTGGACCTGCCTGAGGCTCTCCACTACCTATTGTTCCTGCAGTGATGATTCACCATCTTCATCTACTGTTTTCATAATTTATCTGCAGATCATCTCCAAAAACCCTCGGCCTACCAGTAGCCTATGCAAATGAATGAACTGCTCTCTCACTGATACGATTCGGGAGGCTACACTGACTGATGAGACAAGAGTTCTCACTTTAGTGTCACTGTCTGACAAGACCCGACATCCTAGGAAAGGAAACCTAGGAAATCCTTTGTTTGACTTGTCCGGATGTGATGCCATGGACATATAACCATGTTGCATGATTTATAAATGGCAAAGAGATACAGGAGATCAACTTTATTCAGTCAGTTCCACACCTTTTAATAAACTAGTGAATAGTTGCTGTTCAGTTGTCAATCAACGCACACTAAATAGCCTATGCGCCACGACTCCGCATATGTGAAACTTGTGAAAGAAAATCACTGAACGTGTCAGAAAACAATAATTAGGCTAAGTAGTGGATTTTGACTCGTTGTTACCACTTACATTGGATGTGCAAATTCACGAGGATCATGTTTACTCCTCTGTGTAAAGAAATTTGACCTCAACCAGAGATCGGTAGGCTAGTGAGGAGGCTGTGCGGGTGAGGGGGGTGTGTGGGGAGGAGGGTGAGGGGAGGAGGGTGTGTGGGTGAGGGGAGGAGGGTGTGAGGAGGAGGCTGTGTGGGTAAGAAGAGGAGGGTGGGGGAGGAGGCTGTGTGGGTGAGGAGAGGAGGGTGTGAGGGTGAGGGGTGAGGGGTGAGGGGAGGATGGTGTGGGGAGGAGGCTGTGTGGGTGAGGGGAGGAGGGTGTGAGGAGGAGGGGTGAGGGGAGGATGGTGTGAGGAGGAGGCTCTGCGGGTGAGGAGAGTAGGGTGTGAGGAGGAGGCTCAGCAGGTGAGGAGAGGAGGGTGTGAGGAGGAGGGGTGAGGAGAGGAGTGTGTGAGGAGGAGGCTCTGCGGGTGAGGAGAGGAGGGTGTGAGGAGGAGGCTCTGCGGGTGAGGAGAGGAGGGTGTGAGGAGGAGGCTCTGCGGGTGAGGAGAGGAGGGTGTGAGGAGGAGGCTCTGCGGGTGAGGAGAGGAGGGTGTGAGGAGGAGGCTCTGCGGGTGAGGAGAGGAGGGTGTGAGGGTGGAAAGTGTGTCTGACAGGATCTCTTTTCCCACAGACGCATGATATGTAGTTGTTTATGTCTCGTGTCAACCATTGCCAAAGGAAACAAAAGTAATTCTATGTTTAAACCCGCATCCGAACCTGATAGGTGAGAATTGTCTGTTAATTGAATGATTAGGATATTCCGCCCTGAAACATATAATTGTATGGAATTGATTAGAATGTATGAAATCATGATCAATATATGTGTTGTCCTAGTCAGAATTAGGGTAAAACAATATGTCTTTATGGTATTTTAAACACAGAATGTCTGAGCTTGGTGTCGACCTGACTAGAGATTTGGGAGAGAACGGGGAGTACGTCTCAAGGACAAAGTCACCATCTCTGTCGGCTGGGAAGTGAGACAGACAGTGTGTGCGTAGCAGGACGTGTGTGTGTGTATGTTTGTGTGTATGTGTGTGCGTATGGTTGTGTGAATGTGTGTGCGTATGGTTGTGTGAATGTGTATGTGTGTGCCTTATGGTTGTGTGAATGTGTATGTGTGTGCGTATGATTGTGTGAATGTGTATGTGTGTGCGTATGGTTGTGTGTATGTGTGGGCGTGAGAAGTCAATATAAAATGAATTGATTTGTATTCTTGACTCCAGAACGTTCCGTGAATAAACCTTTTTGACCATTTAGCTGGTCCTCCGTCTGTTTCATTCGACCAGGATCTTACAAATTCTGGTTTG
The DNA here is from genome assembly GCF_021184085.1 of Oncorhynchus gorbuscha. Lineage (NCBI taxonomy): Eukaryota > Metazoa > Chordata > Actinopteri > Salmoniformes > Salmonidae > Oncorhynchus > Oncorhynchus gorbuscha. The sequence continues at coordinate 17,826,992 of NC_060181.1, read as the reverse complement.
CAGACTGAGAGTAATATCATTTAATTGGGTGATGTACCTGGAGAACATAAATCTCCTATCAGAACCACAATGTCCTTCAACGGGGAGAAATGCAAACATTCCGTTTCATAATTCCTTTATTGACAGAGAGTTGTCTCTGTCTCCTTCCTCTCTGAATCACTGAAGATTTTCTCCAGTCGGAACCGGAGGAGAAACTTAGATCATGTTTTTATTTGCATCAGCAAAATGTGCCGGGTGATTTCTGTGTCTGCATTATAGGCCAGACACTAGTATGCCTTGGGACTCCTATCTGCAGGCTGTACCGACAAACACACACACACACATTCACACACAAACTCTCCAGACACTGAGTGAGGACCAGTCATCTGAATGGAACCAGAGACAGACATTCCTAACTCCTCTTCCTCACGTCCTGCCTGTCCAATAGCACCCCTCTGAGAGGTGGAGAGACTGATGCTTAGCCTTAAGATGTTCACCCAAGTGTGTGTGTGTGTGTGTGTGTGTGTGTGTGTGTGTGTGTGTGTGTGTGTTGTTTGTGACTGAGTGACTGTGTAGGCCTACACCATATGGAGTTTACTGTATGTATTTACTGCGTTGTAAGCACTGTCTGCATATCATACTGCCAAATTGTTTTTGCTGAAGCTGGCTGAAATGATTACAGTTAACTCTGCCTGCTCTCTCTCACACACACACACACACACACACACACACACACACACACACACACACACACACACACACACACACACACACACACACACACACACAAAAAAAACAAGATACACACACAAGCACACACCCACACACACAGGTGTCCCCATCTGGATGTGGCTGGTACTCTAATGGCCCAGATTGAATCCAGGCATGGGACTGATTTGGGGCAGTGGGGGTTGCAGACACTTTTGAATAATCATAAGCAACTCATTTTGTAATCTCAACCCAACCTCACACATTCACCCAGTCTATCACCACACTGATTTCTCTCCTCTAAACCTCATTCCTCCATCAACACTCCTCTCCATGTCTCTACTCTAACCTCATTCCTCCATTAACACTCCTCTCCATTTCTCTACTCTAACCTCTTTCCTCCATTAACACTCCTCTCCATTTCTCTCCTCTAACCTCATTCCTCCATCAACACTCCTCTCCATTTCTCTACTCTAACCTTCCTTCCATCAACAATCCTCTCCATTTCTCTCCTCTAACCTTCCCTCCATTAACACTCCTCTCCATTTCTCTACTCTAACCTTCCCTCCATTAACACTCCTCTCCATTTCTCTACTCTAACCTTCCTTCCATTAACACTCCTCTCCATTTCTCTCCTCTAACCTTCCTTCCATTACCTCATTTCCTCCATCTAACCTCATTCCTCCATCAACATTTCCATTTCTCTCTCTAACCTTCCCTCCATCAACACTCCTCTCCATTTCTCTCCTCTAACCTCATTCCTCCAACACTCCTCTCCATTTCTCTACTCTAACCTCATTCCTCCATCAACACTCCTCTCCATTTATCTCCTCTAACCTTCCTTCCATTAACACTCCTCTCCATTTCTCTCCTCTAACCTCATTCCTCCATCAACACTCCTCTCCATTTCTCTCCTCTAACCTCATTCCTCCATCAACACTCCTCTCCATTTCTCTACTCTAACATCATTCCTCCATCAACACTCCTCTCCATTTCTCTCCTCTAACCTCCTTCCCTCCATCAACACTCCTCTCCATTTCTCTCCTCTAACCTTCCTTCCATTAACACTCCTCTCCATTTCTCTCCTCTAACCTCCTTCCCTCCATCAACACTCATCTCCTCTAAACTCATTCCTCCATCAACACTCCTCTCAATTTCTCTACTCTAACCTTCCCTCCATCAACACTCCTCTCCATTTCTCTCCTCTAACCTCATTCCTCCAACACTCCTCTCCATTTCTCTACTCTAACCTCATTCCTCCATCAACACTCCTCTCTATTTCTCTACTCTAACCTTCCTTCCATCAACACTCCTCTCCATTTCTCTCCTCTAACCTTCCCTCCATCAACACTCCTCTCCATTTCTCTCCTCTAACCTTCCTTCCATCAACACTCATCTCCTCTGACCTTCCCTCCATCAACACTCCTCTCCATTTCTCTCCTCTAACCTCATTCCTCCATTAACTCTCCTCTCCATTTCTCTCCTCTAACCTCCAGCAACACTCCTCTCCATTTCTCTCCTCTAACCTCATTCCTCCCTCAACACTCCTCTCCATGTCTCTTAGCAATCCATCTCCCCCTCTCTCTCTGTCTCAATTCCATTCAATTCAATTGAAAGGGCTTTATTGGCATAGGAAAAATATGTTTACATTGCCAAAGCAAGAGAAATATACAGGAAATTAACAAGGGAAATAAACAATCAGAAATTAACAGTAAACATTACACTCACAACATATATAAAAGATCATACATAACAAATGTTATATAATTGGCTATTTAAAGTGTTGTAACAATGTGCAAATAGTTGATGTATGAAAGGGAAAATAAACAAACAGATAAATATAGGTTGCATTTACAATTTTCTCTTTCTTATTTCTCTCTCTCTCTTTAATTGCTCCCATGCAACCACCCATAGATCATCACACTCTATCTGACAGCTGCATGAGAGTCTCCACAGGGAAGGAGAGATGGAGGAAGAGAGAAGGAGAGAGGGAGGGAAAGAGAGGGGAGGGAGGAAGAGGGGAGGAAGGTAGGCGGGATAAGAAAAGGGAAGGGCGAGAGAGAGCTGGAGAGAGGGACATAGGAGGGAAAGGGAGAGGGAGGAAGGGAGAGGGAAGAGGTCGGTGGAGAGAGAGGGGGAGAGGGAGAGAATCATGGATGGTGAAGAGTGATTCATCACTCCAAAGAACGCATTTCTACTGCTCCAGAGTCCAATGGAGGTGAGCTTTACACCACTCTAGCCGAAGCTTGGCATTGCACATGGTGATCTTAGGCTTGTGTGCAGCTGCTCGGCCATGGAAAGCCATTTCATGAACCTCCCTACGAACAGTTCTTGTGCTGACGCTTCCAGAGGCAGTTTGGAACTCGGTAGTGTAGTTGCAACCAGACCATTTTTATTTGCCACGTGCTTCAGCACTCGGCTGTCCCATTCTGTGAGCTTGTGTGGCCTGCCACTTTGTGGCTGAGCCGTTGTTGCTCCTAGACATTTCCACTTCACAATAACAGCACTTACAGTTGACCGGGCAGGACAGAAATTTGACGAACTGAGATGTTGAAAGTTACTGAGCTCTTCAATAAGGCCATTCTACTGCCAATGTTTTTCTCTGAAGATCGCATGTCTGTGTGCTCGATTTTATACACCTGTCAGCAATGGGTGTGGCTGAAATAGCCAAATCCACTCATTTGTAGGGGTGTCCACATACTTTTGTATAAATATTGTATGTCCATTAATATGTTACTAACATTTCACATGTATCATACATATGATCAAAGCTGCAGGCCAAGTTAAATCTAGACTTGGTTTCCTCTATCGTAATCACTCCTATTTCACCCCAGCTGCCAAACTAACCCTGAATCAGATGACCATCCTACCCATGTTAGATTACGGAGACATCATTTATAGATCGGCAGATGTTCTTTACCATTCGGCCATCAGATTTGCCCTCAATGCTCTTTATAGGACACATCACTGCACACTATACTCCTCTGTAAACTGTTCATCTCTGTATACCCGTCGCAAGACTCACTGGTTGATGCTTATTTATAAAACCCTCTTAGGCCTCACTCCCCCCATCTGAGATATCTACTGCAGCCCTCATCCTCCACATGCAACACCCGTTCTGCCAGTCACATTCTGTTAAAGGTCCCCAAAGCACACAGATCCCTGGTTCGCTAGTCTTTTCAGTTCGCTAAAGTGGCATTATTTAAAGTGAGCTGCAACAAACCCTCAAACTGGACAGTTTTATCTGAATCTCTTCATTCAAAGACTCAGTCATGGACACTCTCACTGACAGTTGTGACTGCTTTGTGTGATGTATTGTTGTCTCTACCTTCTTGACCTTTGTGCTGTTGACTGTGTCCAATAATGTTTGTACCATGTTTTTGTGTTGCTACCATGTTGTGTTGCTACCATGTTGTTGTCATGTTGTGTTGCTACCATGCTGTGTTGTCATGTTTTGCTGCCTTGTTATGTTTTCGTCTTAGGTCTCGTTTTATGTAGTGTTGGGTCTCTCCTGTTGTGATGTGTGTTTTATCCTATATTTATATTGTATTGAAAAAAATAAAATGTATTTATCCCAAGCCCCGGTCCCCGCAGGCCTTTTGACTTTTGGTAGGCCGTCATTGTAAATAAGAATTTGTTCCTAACTGACTTGCCTAGTTAAATAAAGGTTAAATCAAATTAAAATAAAAACACATTTTGAATTCTCACTCCACACAAATACAAGACTTTCTGCATCTCACTGGTAGAAACGGTCCAGCAACAAAGCAAATCAAATGACATTTTGTGGGTCACATACACATGGTTAGCAGATGCTAATGGTCACATACACATGGTTAGCAGATGCTAATGGTCACATACACATGGTTAGCAGATGCTAATGCGAGTGTAGTGAAATGCTTGTGCTTCTAGTCTGACAGTGCAGTAATATCTAACAAATTCACAGCGACTACCTTATACACACAATGTAAGGGATGGAATAAGAATATGAACATATATGGCTGACCGTGCAGCATAAGCAATATTTTTTTTACAATTTTATTTTACCAGGGACGTTGACTGAGAACACGTTCTCATTGACAGCAACAATCTGGGGAATAGTTACAGGGGAGAGGGGGATGAATGAGCCAATTGTAAGCTGGGGATGATTAGGTGACTGTGATGGTCTGAGGGACAGCTAGATGGTGTAAAATACAGTATATACATATGAGATGAGTAATGTAGGACATGTAAACATTATTAAAGTGCCATTATTTAAAGTGACTAGTGATACCATTATTAAATCAATTTATTAAAGTGGCCAGTGATTTGAGTCTGTGTGTTGGCAGCAGCCTTTCTATGTTAGTGATGGCTGTATACCAGCCTGATGGCCTTGAGATTGAAAAACTGCTTCTGTCTCTCGGTCCCAGCTTTGATGCACCTCTACTGACCTCGACTTCTGGATGGTAGCGGGGTGAACAGGCAGTGGCTCAGGTGGTTGTTGTCCTTGATGATCTTTATGGCCTTCCTGTGACAACGGGTGGTGTAGGTGTCCTGGAGGTGTCCCGGCCATGTGTTGTGCAGACCGCACCATCCTCTGGAGAGCCTTGCTGTTGTGGGCGGTGCAGTTGCCGTACCAGGTGGTGATACAGCCTGACATGATGGTCTTGATTATGCATCTGTAGGAGTTTGAGGGTTTTAGGTGCCAAGTCAAATTTCTTCAGCCTCCTGAGGTTGAAGAGACGCTGGAACTTAAAACTTTCCACCTTCTCCACTACTGTTCCATCGATGTGGATAGGGGGTGCTCCCTCGCTTTGAATGCTGGGTATTGTTGTTGTAAGAAAACCACAATACCCAGCACTCATAGCGATTTCAGGACTGCCCTGTGGAGGTGAGAAATACCAGAATGTCTGTCTTTGTAACCATCACTTTCAGCCAGAGGATTTTTAAATGGAAGTTTTAACTGATGGGGTTGTCATGTCGTTGAATTTTGAAAAGTGATGCTGTTCTATTGATTTTCCCCTTCACTTCAAAGAGGGAGCTATCCGATCAGCCAACATCAGCACAGCAGAAAAGAAGTCAAGTTGAGGTAGCTAATGTTACCTAGCTAGATAGCGAACTCCATCAAATCAAACACAATGCAAATAGTCCGGATAGCCATTTGATTACCTGTTCAGGAGTCTTATGGTTTGGGGGTAAAAAACTGTTGAGAAGCCTTTTTGTCCAAGACTTGGCACTCCGGTACCACTCGTCATGTGGTAGTAGAGAGAACAGTCTATGACTGGGGTGGCTGGGGTTTTTGACCATTTTTAGGGTCATCCTCTGAGATCGCCTGGTATAGAGGTGCTGGATGGCAGGCAGCTTGGCCCCAGTGATGTACTGGGCCGTACACACTACCCTCTCTAGTGCCTTGCGGTCAGAGGCTGAGCAATTGCCGTACCCGGCAGTGATGCAACCAGCTCTCGATGTTGCAGCTGTAGAAACTTTTGAGGATCTCAGGACCCATGCCAAATCTTTTCAGGTTTGTGAGGGGGAATAGGCTTTGTCGTGCCCTCTTCACAACTGTCTTGGTGTGCTTGGATCATTCTAGTTTGTTGTTGATGTGGACACCAAGGAACTTAAAGCTCTCAACCTGCTCTACTTCAGCCCCCGTGGATGAGAATGGGGGCGTGCTCGGTCCTCTTTTCCTGTAGTCCATAATCATCTCCTTAAACTTGGTTACGTTGAAGGATAGATTGTTATTCAGGCACCACCCAGCCAGGTGTCTGACCTTCTCCCTATAGGCTGTCTCGTCGTTGTTGGTGATCAGGCCTACCACTTGTGTCGTCTGCAAACTTGGTGTTGGAGTCGTGCCTGGCCATGCAGGCATGGGTGAACAGGGAGTACAGCAGGGGACTGAGCACACTCCTGGGGAGCTCCATTGTTGAGGATCTGTGTGGCAGATGTGTTGCTACCTACCCTCACCACGCTAGCTTCGTTAGGTTACATTATCCAACCGTTAGCTAACTACCACAGAGGCTAACGTGACTGTGTTCTATTTAGAGTCTGATCTTATCAAAATCTGCAAAGGCATCAAAATCAAGCTCAGCACCAGGAACTAGTGTAAGTAACTCTAAAATTGTGCTAAAATCTACAAAATCTTTCCATGAGGAGCAAATAAATATACTGGAGCTAGGCATAAACATGGTCCATGTCTTGTCACAGTGGGTGTGTTTACAAGTAGGCTACTGTAGCTCTCTGTATTGGTTGTTTATGCATGGCTTGAAATCTAAATTGGAGATGGTGTGGGTGACTGACTGGTGATTGTTGGGGGAGGGTATTGTGTGTGAAGGTTAGTCGTAGAGCCTGTAGACCCATTGGTTGGAAGCTTTCAGCCTGGAATAAGCAGACGCTCCACATCCTGACTGTGAAACAAGCCAGGACAGCCAAAATGTATTTTTATTAAAGCACAATGCCCTCATGAAAACAGAAACTAAATCACCAATACACTAAACTGTAAAGACAAGAGCTCCTCCAACTTTTCCCACCCTTGCAGTCAGTTCCTTGGCATGGGGGAGAGGGGCTGTCAGTATACTCTTCTAGCCTATTCCCTCCATTGTTGGCAGTGCTTATCTAGTCAACACTAGGTGCTCATACAGAACAATTAATGACTACACTGTTTACAAGTCAAGTACAACTCAAACTTTTCCCATCTTTTCTAACAGCCCAGCTCAATGCTCTATTGACTCTTGAGTGTAACAAAACACTAGCTGTTGTCCATGTGTATATAATTGTCTTTTATCATATTTGACTAAATGATTCCAGCTGCATCAGAAACAAGTAAAGTGTTGACTTCAACGTGATTAATTTGTGGCATTCATTAAATGTATATGGATAAACTAGCTTCAGTATTACTGCTCAAATAAATGAAGCAGGGAGTTGGTGTCATTTAAACTCATTTGTTGGCAAGTTAACATGTTTTAATAAAATATATTCTTTCATGATAGCAAATAAGTAAGAAGAAGTATGTGAACGTGTTGGAATTTGCTATTTAACTAGGCAAGTCAATTAAGAACAAATTCTTATTCAGGGGCACAGCGACAGACTTTCTCGTCAGATCGAGGATTCGATCTAGCAACCTGTCGGTTACTGGCCAAACGCTCTAACCACTATGCTACATGCCACACAAAACACCTGGATTTCTGCATTAATTGGTCATCAAATTTGATCTGATGTTCATCTAAGTCACAACAATAGACAAACAGTGTACTTAAACTAATAACACAACTTGTATTTCTCTTGGCTATATTGAATACATCATTTAAACATTCACAGTGTAGGTTGAAAAAAGTATGTGAACCCCCTAGGCTAATGACTTTTCCAAAGGCTAAGTGGAGTCACCTAACCTGCCTTTTCTATTCTCTTTTGCTAGTCCTCCCGGTTTTGACCCTTACCCGTTTTCTGGACCTGCCTGCCCCGACCCCGAGCCTGCCCCGACCCAGAGCCTGCCCCGACCCAGAGCCTGCCCCGACCCAGAGCCTGCCCCGACCCAGAGCCTGCCCCGACCCAGAGCCTGCCCCGACCCAGAGCCTGCCCCGACCCAGAGCCTGCCCCGACCCAGAGCCTGCCCCGTCCCAGAGCCTGCCCCGTCCCAGAGCCTGCCCCGTCCCAGAGCCTGCCCCGTCCCAGAGCCTGCCCCGTCCCAGAGCCTGCCCCGTCCCAGAGCCTGCCCCGTCCCAGAGCCTGCCCCGACCCCGAACCCAAACCCACCTGCCACACTGTACCTCCTGGACTCTAACTGCTTTTGACCTTTTGCCTGGCCATGACATTCACTTGCCTACCCATTTTGGATTATTAATAAATATCAAAGACTCAAACCATCTGCCTCCTGTGTCTGTATCTGGGTCTCACCTTGTGCCCTTATACTTGTTGAGTTGCATAAAGATGGAAAGGGTTACAAAAGTATCTCTAAAAGCCTTGTTCATCAGTCCACTTTAAGACAAATTGTCTATTAAAAAAAAATAGAGAAAGTTCAGCACTGTCGCTTTTCTCCCTAGGAGTGGAAAGGACTGCATGGCCTTCTGCAAAGGACTGCGTGGCCACGCACGCCTCCAACTCAAATCATCAAGTTTGCGGACGACACAACAGTGGTAGGCTTGATTACCAACAACGAGACGGCCTACAGGGAGGTGAGGGCCCTCGGAGTGTGGTGTCAGGAAAATAACCTCACACTCAACGTCAACAAAACTAAGGAGATGATTGTGGACTTCAGGAAACAGCAGAGGGAACACCCCCCTATCCACATCGATGGAACAGTAGTGGAGAGGGTAGCAAGTTAAGTTTCTCGACATACACATCACAGACAAACTGAATTGGTCCACTCACACTGACAGCGTCGTGAAGAAGGCGCAGCACCTCTTCAACCTCAGGAGGCTGAAGAAATTCGGCTTGTCACCAAAAGCACTCAAACTTCTACAGATGCACAATCGAGAGCATCCTGGCGGGCTGTATCACCGCCTGGTACGGCAACTGCTCCACCCTCAACCGTAAAGCTCTCCAGAGGGTAGTGAGGACTGCACAACGCATCACCGGGGGCAAACTACCTGCCCTCCAGGACACCTACACCACCCGATGTTACAGGAAGGCCATAAAGATCATCAAGGACAACCACCCGAACCACTGCCTGTTCACCCCGCTATCATCCAGAAGGCGAGGTCAGTACAGGTGCATCAAAGCTGGGACCGAGAGACTGAAAAACAGCTTCTATCTCAAGGCCATCAGATTGTTAAACAGCCACCACTAACATTGAGTGGCTGCTGCCAACACACTGTCATTGACACGGACCCAACTCCAGCCACTTTAATAATGGGAAATTATGTAAATATATCACTAGCCACTAAACAATGCTACCTTATATAATGTTACTTACTCTACATTATTCATCTCATATGCATATGTATATACTGTACTCTACATCATCGACTGCATCCTTATGTAATACATGTATCACTAGCCACTTTAACTATGCCACTTTGTTTACACACTCATCTCATATGTATATACTGTACTCGATACCATCTACTGTATGCTGCTCTGTACCATCACTCATTCATATATCCTTATGTACATATTCCTTATCCCCTTACACTGTGTATAAGACAGTAGTTTTGGAATTGTTAGTTAGATTACTTGTTGGTTATTACTGCATTGTCGGAACTAGAAGCACAAGCATTTCGCTACACTCGCATTAACATCTGCTAACCATGTGTATGTGACAAATAAAATTGGATTTGAAGGTTAAGAAGCCGAGTGTCAGCTAAAGACTTCTAGAAATCTCTGGAACATGCTAAACTCTTGTCTACGATACATAAAATATTAAAGAATGGTGTTCATGGGAGGACACTATTACGTACACCTCTGAAGAGGGAACGCAACACCCTGCTACAACTCAACGTGGAGCAAAAGAGGTATGGCCTGTAGGTGTGAGTAAGGATGACAAAAGGCAGAGAAGTTAACATTTACTAGGAATGTATTCCTTCACACAGTAATATGGGGAAAGGACGGAACCAAAGCTAATAAAGTAAATATCAAAACCCCTTCTATCTTACCTGCCGAACCACTACTTACCCAATTTAGCACCACCTGGTGACCTAACCAAAATACAAGGGGTGGTCTGCCCAAGTCTTACCTAGTGTGCATAGACAGTGAATATACTAAGCACTCACTAGGTGCCTTCATCCTTACCCCCTGGGAACAAATGAAACAGAATATTAACAATTCCACAAACACACTGAGAAACACATCAAATAGGCTCTGACTGAGCAACAAATTCACACAGAACATACCAAAGCTGCTCCCATCTACAACTAACATAGTACATACCAACTGCCTGAGAAACAACCAACATTTGCTATAGCCATCAACCTCCTCTCACCGCAATCATCTTTCTTCAATGACCTCCCAGCAATGATCTCTCTTCTGAACAGAACACTGGCTTTTATATAGCTTAAGAAGGAATGGGTAATTGGAAACAGCTGCATCTTGACGAGGGGGCGGGGTCAGCTCCAATTAGCCATGGAGTCGACAAATCAGCTGCTTGAGGGATTTCAGGAAGCCATTTCCTGAAATACACACATGAAAATACACAAACTACAACACAGAAACCGGGGAATGTAACAGACACCACAGAAGAAGCCACTGCTGTCCAAAAAAACTAAAGTTTGCAAAAGTGCACCTGGATGTTCCACAGCGCTACTGGCAAAATAGGACAGGTGAATCAACAGTTGAGTTGTTTAGAAGGAATACACAACACTATGTGTGGAGAAAAAAAGGCACAGCACACCAACATCAAAACCTCATCCCAACTGTAAAGTATGGTGGAGAGAGCATCATGGTTTGGGGCTGCTTTGCTGCCTCAGGGCCTGGACAGCTTGCTATCATCGATGGAAAAATGAATTCCCAAGTTTATCAAGACATTTTGCGGGAGAATGTTAGGCTATAGGTCTGCCATTTGAAGATCAACAGAAGTTGGGTGATGCAACAGGACAACAACCCAAAACATAGAAGTAAATCAACAACAGAATGGATGAAACAGAAGAAAATAGGCTTTCTGGAGTGGCCCAGTCAGAGTCCTGACCTTCTGGAGTGGCCCAGTCAGAGTCCTGACCTTCTGGAGTGGCCCAGTCAGAGTCCTGACCTTCTGGAGTGGCCCAGTCAGAGTCCTGACCTTCTGGAGTGGCCCAGTCAGAGTCCTGACCTTCTGGAGTGGCCCAGTCAGAGTCCTGACCTTCTGGAGTGGCCCAGTCAGAGTCCTGACCTTCTGGAGTGGCCCAGTCAGAGTCCTGACCTTCTGGAGTGGCCCAGTCAGAGTCCTGACCTTCTGGAGTGGCCCAGTCAGAGTCCTGACCTTCTGGAGTGGCCCAGTCAGAGTCCTGACCTCAACCCGATTGAGATGCTGTGGCATGACCTCAAGAGAGCAGTTCACATCAGACATCCCAAGAATATTGCTGAACTGAAACAGTTTGAAAAGATGAATGGTCGAGTGGTGATGGTGGGCGGGTGCTTTGCTGGTGACACTGTCTGTGATATATTTGAAATTCTAGGCACACTTATCACAGTCTTCTGCAGCGATACGCCATCCCACCTGGTTTGCACTTGGTAGAACTACCATTTGTTTTCAACAGGACAATGACCCAAAACACATGCAGGCTGTGTAAGGGTGATTTGCCCAGAAGGATGGAGTGCTGCATCAGATGACCTGGCCTCTAAAATCACCCGACCTCAGCCCAATTGAGATGCTTTGGGATTAGTTGGACCGCAGAGTGAAGGAAAAGCAGCCAACAAGTGCTCAGCATATGTGGGAACTCCTTCAAGATTGTTGGAAAAGCATTTCTCATGAAGCTGGCTGAGAGAATGCCAAGAGTGTGCAAAGATGTCATCAAGGCAAATGGTGACTACTTTGAAGAATCTCAAATATAAAATATATTTTGATTTGTTTAACACTGTTTTTTAATGATTCCATGTGTCATTTCATAGTTTTGATGTCTTCACTATTATTCAATAATGTAGAAAATAGTAAAAATAAAGAAAAACCCTTGAAAGAGTAAGTGAGTCAATCTTGGACTGGTACTGTAAGTTTTTTCAACAATAGGTTATGGTCAATAATATCAAAGACTTCACTGAAATCTAACAGTACAGCTTTCACAATATTTTTCTTCTTAATTTATTTCAACCAATCATCAGTAATTTGTATCATACAGTACATCTTGTGCAGTACATATTGTGCAGTACATCTTGTGCAGTACATCTTGCATACACTTCTCTGTAAGCATGCGGAAAGTCTGTTGTTCATTTGTTTACAGAGAAATAGTATTGTGTTTGGTCAAACAGTATTTTTCCAACAGTTTGCTAAGAGCTGGCAGCAAGCTGATAGGTCAGCTGTTAGAACCAGTAAAGGCCACTTTATCAGTCTTGGGTAGCAGAATAGAGCGGCAGGGTAGCCTAGTGGTTAGAGTCTTGGACTAGTAACCAGAAGTTTGCAAGTTCAAATCCCCGAGCTGACAATGTACAAATCTGTTGTTCTGACCCTGAACAGGCAGTTAACCTAAGCTGTCCTAAGCTGTTCCTAAGCTGTCATTGAAAATAAGAATGTGTTCTTAACTGACTTGCCTAGTTAAATAAAATAAAAAAATAAAAAATAAAAGTTTTCGCCTTCCCTCCAGGCTCAGATTAAAGGTATGACAGATAGGAGTGGCTATATAGGCAACGACCATCCTCAGTTGCTCTCCATTGTTGTCAGGAGGTATGGCATTTTTGATCAGAATAAGAATCATTTTTCCACCTCTCCCACCTCTCCCACCTCTCCCACACTAACTTTACAAAACTCTAACTTACAATGCTTTTCTTTCATTATTTCTATGCATGAATACGATGGCTCACAGCTTGTTGTTGGCATTTCCTGCCTATGTTTGCCCACTTTGCAAATGAGGTTATCATTAAAATAATTGGCAACATCAAATGGTTGTGTTGAATAAGCCATCTGATCCGATAAAATATGGAGTTTAATTTGTTTTCTGTCCATATTTTTTATTAAAGTACTCCAAAGTTTTCTATCATTCTTTATATCAGTGGTCACCAATTGGTCATTGCGATTGAATCAAATCAAACTAACTATGTTTAATTGTTACTCAGTTAAATTAATCATGTAATAATTAACTCATTAGGAATTTGGGGCAACAGGGGAAAGTTGTTTAACTAGTTACTATCTCCCAACTAAAGCTATATAGATATAGATATTTCTTACATCAATAACAGTCACTTATTAATCATTACCTCAGTCTCATTCTGAATGTCGCATAATCGTTGGATCCGCAAGAACCCTAGCCCTTCTGAATATTCAGTACTACACAAATTGATTTAATCATTTATTTATTAACTAAATAATAACACAGGATACACCTACACACTTACATGAGATAAAAGTCCCTAGTGGACTGACAAGATATGACGGCTTGTTACACAGAGAGAAAGAGGAGAGACAACACTTGGATACATTTGGAACCTACGCTCAAAGGAATAGTAATACTTTGCACATGAACCACCGCTCATTCTTCACTCGTGTTGAGAGTTTCAGAGTTTCTAACCATTTTGTAACGTGTAGCCACCGCTTCACGCTGTCTGGTCTTGTAGTTTTAACCATTTGTGACATCCCTGCTTACACATTCCGTCTGCTTGGTCTCGTAGTGGTCTCAAGGTTGATTATTCAGGTTCAATGCCTGTGCTCACTTGGGCGTGTTTACTGACTAGGCACAAGTTTATATGAACAATAATTGTCTCATTTAGAAGGCTAAAATCACATTGCTATCTTCACAAAAGTATTCTCATATTTAATAATACATTTTATACAACATTTAAATGTAAAGCTGATACATAGAATGCGTACACTTTCAGAGTTACAGTTACTTCATTATGCCATTCTTAATGACATCACAAAATAATACAAAATATGACACGATTATTCTTTAGATCCCCATGGACCATTCTTAACATTCCTATGTTATGAATATTGTTCCAAAGTTCATTCTCTGGGAGAAAAACGTTTTGCCGGCAAGAGTCTCTGGAACAAAGAGGTTTCAGTCTTCCCATACTAGAGTGCCAGGGGATAGTTTCTGTGGGAGACAGGGGGGTTCAAGGCATTCCTAGTTCATCACCAAACATTTCTGTAGAAACGACAATAATAAGGGCGGTAGGTGCACTTGATACAGAAGCCCTGCGCACCATGTAGGCAAAGTGTTACCATCTTCAACCATTTAATTAGTCTGAAAAGACTAACTTTGCATACGTGGTGGACTGGGAGATCTGTGGCTAAATCGAGTGTGCCTACTGTGCTGGTGAATTGGATAGCTCAAATCACCTTGCCTACAGCTTCCACGACCCTGGCCACAGCAAGGATTGATACTAGCCTACATGAGATTTCATAATATTTAAAACCACGTCCAGAGACTGTCAAAGAATACAGCAAAGAGCTGCTGTTTTTGTGAGTGAGTTTATGCCTAAGTTTTTATTCAGCACTGTCAACACTGTTTAGTCAACACTATTACAAAACATAAAAAGTGTTTATAAAAAGTGTTTTCACTGCAGCTGCAATGAATGAAATTCCGGAGTTCTAAATTGAGCAGCTGCTGAAAAATGAGCTCCTGTATTTATTGAGATTTAAATGTTTTTTTAGAGTGAAGTACATCGAAAAAATCAAGAGAAAACTGCAAGACTCAATAGAAGACAAAACAAGGAACAAACTAAACAAGACAGGCTTTTGAAAAATTAACTATTTTTTTCATAAAATTGTACAGTTATCTTAGCTAGGTGAATTGCTAGCAGAATTGTTTACTTGTTGCTAAGCAGTTGCTAGGGACTCTCCTGGAAGAAGCTAGCTAGCTTACAAAGAATAACAACAAAAAATATCTAGTTAACAGAAGAAAGGAAGACAAAATAAGGACAAAAGAAGGACAGAAGAAAAAGGAAAAGAAAGAGGACAACAAAGTGAAACAGTCAGCACTTCTATTGCAACTTCGTATTTCATCGTCCTAACGTAGTCTACACTGCTATCTGCCCAGCAGCTAGCCAGCTAGCAAACGTCCACCGTCTACCGAATAGCAGCACTGTAGAAACTATTACACTCAACTGAACGACTTGATTAGTGTAGTGTTAGCTAGCTACATAGTTGTCTTTGCTGTCTTCGTATCCAAGATAATTGTGTAGTTTAGAGCGTGTAGTCTTAGAGTGATTATCTTAATTTACCGAGGTTAGCTAGCCAGCTATTTGTCGTCCTTAACGTAGGAGACACTGCTAGCTAGCCAACAGCTAGCCAACGTCTACTGAATAGAACTTCCGCACTCAACAACCCGGTCGCATTCCGCTTCGCTCCACAGGTAGTATCACATTTTTCATTTCATTTCATTACAGCACAACGGTTTGATTTGTTTGATCGTAGCTAGCTACATAGCTAGCTACATAGCCGTCTGTGTATCAAAGATAATTGTGTAGTCTAGAGCGATTTTCTAGGTTAGCTAGCCAGCTATTGTCGTTCTTTTAACGCAACGTAACGTAATCAACACTGCTAGCTAGCCAGCTAGCCCCCGAATAGCAGCACTGTAGAAACTACTACACTCAACGGAACGACTTGATTAGTGTAGTGTCAACAACGCAGCCACTGTCAGCTAGCCTACAAAGTCAACAACGCAGCCACTGCCAGCTAGCCTACTTCAGCAGTACTGTATCATTTTTAATAATTTTAGTCAATAAGATTCTTGCTACGTAAGCTTAACTTTCTGAACATTCGAGACGTGTAGTCCACTTGTCATTCCAATCTCCTTGCATTAGCGTAGCCTCTTCTGTAGCCTGTCAACTATGTGTCTGTCTATCCCTGTTCTCTCCTCTCTGCACAGACCATACAAACGCTCCACACCGCGTGGCCGCTGCCACCCTAATCTGGTGGTCCCAGCGCGCACGACCCACGTGGAGTTCCAGGTCTCCGGTAGCCTCTGGAACTGCCGATCTGCAGCCAACAAGGCAGAGTTCATCTCAGCCTATGCCTCCCTCCAGTCCCTCGACTTCTTGGCACTGACAGAAACATGGATCACCACAGATAACACTGCTACTCCTACTGCTCTCTCTTCGTCCGCCCACGTGTTCTCGCACACCCCGAGAGCTTCTGGTCAGCGGGGTGGTGGCATAGGGATCCTTATCTCTCCCATGTGGTCATTCTCTCTTTCTCCCCTTACCCATCTGTCTATCGCCTCCTTTGAATTTCATGCTGTCACAGTTACCAGCCCTTTCAAGCTTAACATCCTTATCATTTATCGCCCTCCAGGTCCCCTTGGAGAGTTCATCAATGAGCTTGATGCCTTGATAAGCTCCTTTCCTGAGGACGGCTCACCTCTCACAGTTCTGGGCGACTTTAACCTCCCCACGTCTACCTTTGACTCATTCCTCTCTGCCTCCTTCTTTCCACTCCTCTCCTCTTTTGACCTCACCCTCTCACCTTCCCCCTACTCACAAGGCAGGCAATACGCTCGACCTCATCTTTACTAGATGCTGTTCTTCCACTAACCTCATTGCAACTCCCCTCCAAGTCTCCGACCACTACCTTGTATCCTTTTCCCTCTCGCTCTCATCCAACACTTCCCACACTGCCCCTACTCGGATGGTATCGCGCCGTCCCAACCTTCGCTCTCTCTCCCCCGCTACCCTCTCCTCTTCCATCCTATCATCTCTTCCCTCTGCTCAAACCTTCTCCAACCTATCTCCTGATTCTGCCTCCTCAACCCTCCTCTCCTCCCTTTCTGCATCCTTTGACTCTCTATGTCCCCTATCTTCCAGGCCGGCTCGGTCCTCCCCTCCCGCTCCGTGGCTTGACGACTCAATGCGAGCTCACAGAACAGGGCTCCGGAAGGCCGAGCGGAAATGGAGGAAAACTCGCCTCCCTGCGGACCTGGCATCCTTTCACTCCCTCCTCTCTACATTTTCCTCCTCTGTCTCTGCTGCTAAAGCCACTTTCTACCACTCTAAATTCCAAGCATCTGCCTCTAACCCTAGGAAGCTCTTTGCCACATTCTCCTCCCTCCTGAATCCTCCTCCCCCTCCCCCCTCCTCCCTCTCTGCAGATGACTTCGTCAACCATTTTGAAAAGAAGATCGACGACATCCGATCCTCGTTTGCTAAGTCAAACAACACCGCTGGTTCTGCTCACACTGCCCTACCCTGTGCTCTGACCTCTTTCTCCCCTCTCTCTCCAGATGAAATCTCGCGTCTTGTGACGGCCGGCCGCCCAACAACCTGCCCGCTCGACCCTATCCCCTCCTCTCTTCTCCAGACCATTTCCGGAGACCTTCTCCCTTACCTCACCTCGCTCATCAACTTATCCCTGACCGCTGGCTACGTCCCTTCCGTCTTCAAGAGAGCGAGAGTTGCACCCCTTCTGAAAAAACCTACACTCGATCCCTCCGATGTCAACAACTACAGACCAGTATCCCTTCTTTCTTTTCTCTCCAAAACTCTTGAACGTGCCGTCCTTGGTCAGCTCTCCCGCTATCTCTCTCAGAATGACCTTCTTGATCCAAATCAGTCAGGTTTCAAGACTAGTCATTCAACTGAGACTGCTCTTCTCTGTATCACGGAGGCGCTCCGCACCGCTAAAGCTAACTCTCTCTCCTCTGCTCTCATCCTTCTAGACCTATCGGCTGCCTTCGATACTGTGAACCATCAGATCCTCCTCTCCACCCTCTCCGAGTTGGGCATCTCCGGCGCGGCCCACGCTTGGATTGCGTCCTACCTGACAGGTCGCTCCTACCAGGTGGCGTGGCGAGAATCTGTCTCCTCACCACGCGCTCTCACCACTGGTGTCCCCCAGGGCTCTGTTCTAGGCCCTCTCCTATTCTCGCTATACACCAAGTCACTTGGCTCTGTCATAACCTCACATGGTCTCTCCTATCATTGCTATGCAGACGACACACAATTAATCTTCTCCTTTCCCCCTTCTGATGACCAGGTGGCGAATCGCATCTCTGCATGTCTGGCAGACATATCAGTGTGGATGACGGATCACCACCTCAAGCTGAACTTCGGCAAGACGGAGCTGCTCTTCCTCCCGGGGAAGGACTGCCCGTTCCATGATCTCGCCATCACGGTTGACAACTCCATTGTGTCCTCCTCCCAGAGCGCTAAGAACCTTGGCGTGATCCTGGACAACAAACTGTCGTTCTCAACTAACATCAAGGCGGTGGCCCGTTCCTGTAGGTTCATGCTCTACAACATCCGCAGAGTACGACCCTGCCTCACACAGGAAGCGGCGCAGGTCCTAATCCAGGCACTTGTCATCTCCCGTCTGGATTACTGCAACTCGCTGTTGGCTGGGCTCCCTGCCTGTGCCATTAAACCCCTACAACTCATCCAGAACGCCGCAGCCCGTCTAGTGTTCAACCTTCCCAAGTTCTCTCACGTCACCCCGCTCCTCCGCTCTCTCCACTGGCTTCCAGTTGAAGCTCGCATCCGCTACAAGACCATGGTGCTTGCCTACGGAGCTGTGAGGGGAACGGCACCTCAGTACCTCCAGGCTCTGATCAGGCCCTACACCCAAATAAGGGCACTGCGTTCATCCACCTCTGGCCTGCTCGCCTCCCTACCACTGAGGAAGTACAGTTCCCGCTCAGCTCAGTCAAAACTGTTCGCTGCTCTGGCTCTCCAATGGTGGAACAAACTCCCTCACGACGCCAGGACAGCGGAGTCAATCACCACCTTCCGGAGACACCTGAAACCCCACCTCTTTAAGGAATACCTAGGATAGGATAAAGTAATCCTTCTCACCCCCCCCTTAAAATATTTAGATGCACTATTGTAAAGTGGTTGTTCCACTGGATGTCATAAGGTGAATGCACCAATTTGTAAGTCGCTCTGGATAAGAGCGTCTGCTAAATTACTTAAATGTAAATGTAAATGTAATGAGTAGGCAAGTAGGCTCATTATTAACAGCAAGTCATGTCTATTTTAATATCAAGGAATATTTCACTTTCTCTGGTCATAGGAACGACATGAATTTGTGTGTGAGACAGATGCGGTTCATCTCGAGTTTCACCATCAGGTAGAAAACGGTGTCCCCTCTCTCTGGTCAGTCTCACCAGAGGAAAGGAAAGCGAGAGCAGGATCGTGAGACCGTGCTGCTCTCTCCCTCCCCCTGCTGACACTAATCCCGTGTTCAAAACATCTGGGAACTTGGAACTCGGAAATCTCAGACGAGTTTAATGCGTTCAAGACAACTGGGTACTCGGGGAAAAAACATTTTTCAACAGTCTTCCAATTCGGAATTCCAAGCATCTTTCTAGAGCTCCGACTTTCAGACCTGAAGATCACTGACGTCAAACTCTTTTCCCCCCAGAGTTCCCAGTTGTCTTGAACGCACTATGACCATCAGATTTCTAATTATTTCAATTTATGCTCACTTGTGCCTCGCAAATGCTACACCAACTGATCTATTTTGTTATCAAAGCTTGAGTTTTGAAATATGATATTGTCAAAGAAGAGCAATATAGACAGGCCATGCATATTGCCAATATACTGCACAAACCTCATTCCTACAGAATTGTTTTATTAGGTTAATGATACATTTTGAAAGACATTCTGAGCGGTAGATCTCGGTTAGCTTTTTGACTGCAAAGGGGATCGTGACCAGAGCTTAATATAATTGATATTGGCTTCATAATACAGTGTCTTCTTTTTTGTTGAGTTTAGTCACATTATTTTTCAATTTACTGTAAGTCAGCCTGTCAAATGTGTAGCCAGACTTATTAGCCACTCCGTTCACCCCATCTCTTTCAACAATACAAGTGCAGCGTCTGGATGCTCCTTATTAATCACATCAGACCAACAAATATGTCTTAACATCATCCACATGAGTCACAGCTAAATATTTTGAATGATCTCTGATATACTATTTTAGGCCCAGCTTTTGGAACCTTCAATAACACTTGACATGAGATCTTCTCGAAGCATTACAGAGATAAAGTTCTGAAAATATACAGCAACACCTCCACCATAGGCATTCCTGTAACTTCTTTAGATGTTATTTCTTTGTATTGCTACTGCTGTATCATTAAAGGAATTATCTACAGTACCAGTCAAAAGTTTGGACACCTACTCATTCAAGCGTCTTTCTATATTTTTACTATTTTCTACACTGTAGAATAAAACATGTGTGAAATAACACACATGGAATGATGAAGTAACCAAAAAAGTGTTAATGAAATCCAAATATATTTGAGATGTTAGATTCTTCAATGTAGCAACCCATTGTCTTGATGACAGCTTTGCACACTCTTGGCATTCTCTCAACCAGGTTGAAGGAGTTCCCACATATGCTGAGCACTTTTCCTTCACTCTGCAGTCCAATCATCCCAAACCATCTCAATTTGGTTGAGGTCGGGTGATTGTCGAGGCTAGTTCATCTGATGCAGCACTACATCACTCTCCTTCTTGGTCAAATAGCCCTTACACAGCCTGGAGCGCAAACCAGATGGGATGGCGTATCGCTGCAGAATGCTGTGGTAGCCATGCTAGTTAAGTGTGCCTTGAAAAATAAATCAGTGTCACCAGCAAAGCACCCCCACACCATCACACCTCCTCTATGCTTCACGGTGGGAACAACACATGCAGAGATCATCCGTTAACCTATTCTGCATCTCACAAAGACACTGCGGTTGGAACCAAACATCTCAAATTGGGACTCAGACCAAAGGACATATTTTCACCGGTCTAATGTCCATTGCTCGTGTTTCTTGGCCCAAGCAAGTCTCTTCTTATTATTGGTGTTCTTTAGTAGTGGTATCTTTGCAGCAATTTGACCATAAATGCCTGATTCATGCAGTCTCCTCTGAACAGTTGATGTTGAGATGTGTCTGTTACTTGAACTCTGCGAATCATTTATTTGGGCTGCAATCTGAGGTGCAGTTAACTCTAATGAACTTATTCTCTCCAGCAGTGGTAACTCTGGGTCTTCCTTTCCTGTGGCGCTCCTCGCGGGAGCCAGTTTCGTCGTAGCGTTTGATGGTTTTTGCGACTGCCCTTGAAGAAACCTTCAGTTCTATAAATGTACCGGATTGACTGACTTTATTGTCTTAAAGTAATGATGGACTCTTTGGTTATTTGAGCTGTTCTTGCCATAATATGGACTTGGTCTTCTGTATACCTCCCCTACCTTGTCACAACACCACTGATTGTCTCAAACAATGTAGAATGTATAGTAAAAATGAAGAAAACCCCTGGAATGAGTAGGAGTTTAACTGGCACTGTCAGTGAATCTCAGAAATGGATAATATATGAATGTTACCTGATATTTCTAAGGCTACATATATTAATATGGGCTATTAGTAGGCCTTTCCTGGGTAGCTGATCAGAGATAGACATAACATGGAGAAGAGCAGGCTACATATATTAATATGGGCTATTAGTAGGCCTTTCCTGGGTAGCTGATCAGAGATAGACATAACATGGAGAAGAGCAGGCTACATATATTAATATGGGCTATTAGTAGGCCTTTCCTGGGTAGCTGATCAGAGATAGACATAACATGGAGAAGAGCAGGCTACATATATTAATATGGGCTATTAGTAGGCCTTTCCTGGGTAGCTGATCAGAGATAGACATAACATGGAGAAGAGCAGGCTACATATATTAATATGGGCTATTAGTAGGCCTTTCCTGGGTAGCTGATCAGAGATAGACATAACATGGAGAAGAGCAGGCTACATATATTAATATGGGCTATTAGTAGGCCTTTCCTGGGTAGCTGATCAGAGATAGACATAACATGGAGAAGAGCAGACTACATATATTAATATGGGCTATTAGTAGGCCTTTCCTGGGTAGCTGATCAGAGATAGACATAACATGGAGAAGAGCAGGCTACATATATTAATATGGGCTATTAGTAGGCCTTTCCTGGGTAGCTGATCAGAGATAGACATAACATGGAGAAGAGCAGGCTACATATATTAATATGGGCTATTAGTAGGCCTTTCCTGGGTAGCTGATCAGAGATAGACATAACATGGAGAAGAGCAGACAAAGAAAACAACAACAACAACATTCAGCTGTCCATCAATCAGTTGGTGTGTGTAAGTGTGTGTGTGTGCTGCGGGGTTAAAGCTACGAACCCACAGGCTTGGCTCTGTTATCCCGTTCCAGGCTTCTGGGACGGAGGGTGTACAATGAGCCTGTCATAGCATATGTAACCAATGTCCCCAAGCGCACTAGCAGATTTCATGGTTGGGATAGGTTCTTTCCTTTTCTGGTGCACAGCTTCAGAATAGTCCTGGTTAAGGAAGCTGTTTGTTCCTCTCAATCTCTTGGCTCTTTCCTGAACAGCTATCTTGTCCTTGAACCTCAGGAACTTAACCATTATCGACCTGGTGGTGGGTTTTACAGTCCTGTGGGCGTACTCCACCTCAATTCTCCTGTGCTCCATCTTCAGTTTCTCAGTGATCATTTCCCTCACTTTGTCCATAGACTCTATCCAGGGCTCATGTGGAGATTATGCAATTCTGTCCACAACACTGTTGTTCTGCTTTGATTTTTCCTCAAGATAATCTGATTTCTCCGTCATTGTTATCATGGATTCACATACAGAACTGATGTCCTCTCTCATTGACTTTGATTGCTGTCATCTTGCTGTTCTCCTGTTTAAACTCACGAGGTGACCCTGGCAGAACTGCAAACTCTTCTTCAGGTCCAGGACTTCTCTGGTCAGATTGTCCATTATTTTATTTTATTATTACTCCACCAGTATCTGGACACAACACTTAAAGCTGTTTTCTTGTTGTAACAACTGCTTGTAGAACTATTTTTGTTAATTTAAAAGATCCTTCACCTGTGATAAAGATACCCCACTGTCCTCAATGGTACTCCCACTGGCTTTGGTATTTGTTATGGTAGCCAAGTAGGCTACATTGTTACTCCTTGCAGTTCCAGACATGGCAGGTCACAGGGCAGGTCAAAGTGCAGATGGAAACAGCAACAAACAGCAGGGATTCAAACAGTCACACTCCGGGACAATCCGTGGTCCTAGCTGTAAGGGCTGTGGTTTGTGTACAAGCTGCTAAGGAAACCTGTCTAGCTTGATAGCTAGCTAACGTTAGGCTAATGTCTGCGCCAAAGAGGAAACAATTACCTACTTCTCTGGAACAAAATAGACCTGTTATTGTTCCCTGTAATACAGTGAATGTCCTACACCTTAATGTGATGTTATACACTGAGTATACCAAACATTAGGAACACCTTCTTCCATACTCCACCTACTACCATACTCCACCTACTACCATACTCCACCTTCTTCCATACTCCACCTTCTTCCATACTCCACCTTCTTCCATACTCCACCTTCTTCCATACTCCACCTTCTACCATACTCCACCTTCTACCATACTCCACCTACTACCATACTCCACCTACTACCATACTCCACCTACTACCGTACCCCGATCAAAGGCACTTAAATATTTGTCTTGCCCATTCACCCTCTGAATGTCACACATACACAATCCATATCTCAATTGTCTCAAGGCTTAAAAATCCTTCTTTAACCTGTCTCCTCCCCTTCGTCTACACTGATTGAAGTGGATCACCTGGATTCACCTGGTCAGTCTATGTCACAGAAAGAGCAGGTGTTCTTAATGTTTTGTAGTCAATGTATGTTGCAATGATTTATTTTGCAAAGGAAAGCCTACTCCTAAGAGTGTAGAGGTCAGGTCAAATCGATCTGACACCAGAGCTCAGGGACCTGTTTTCTCCTAGAGAGAAGAATAGAAACAAGCAGTCTGCTGTGTATTAAAAGGTGATCCCCACACACACGCACAAAACAAAGTCATGTCCCTCTGTCTCACTGTCTCTCTGCTATGTGGATCAGAACAGAGGAATCTGTGTAGTTACAAACTGAAGCAGCAGGTATACTGTACCTCTCTCCCTTTAGTCCTCTGAACAAGGTAGTGCAACATCAGGTATATGTTACCTCTCTCCCTTTAATCCTCTGAACAAGGTAGTGCAACATCAGGTATATGTTACCTCTCTCCCTTTAATCCTCTGAACAAGGTAGTGCAACATCAGGTATATGTTACCTCTCTCCCTTTAATCCTCTGAACAAGGTAGTGCAACATCAGGTATATGTTACCTCTCTCCCTTTAGTCCTCTGAACAAGGTAGTCAACATCAGGTATACATACTGTACCTCTCTCCCTTTAGTCCTCTGAACAAGGTAGTGCAACATCAGGTATATGTTACCTCTCTCCCTTTAGTCCTCTGAACAAGGTAGTGCAACATCAGGTATACATACTGTACCTCTCTCCCTTTAGTCCTCTGATCAAGGTAGTGCAACATCAGGTATACATACTGTACCTCTCTCCCTTTAGTCCTCTGAACAAGGTAGTGCAATATCAGGTATATGTTACCTCTCTCCCTTTAGTCCTCTGAACAAGGTAGTGCAACATCAGGTATATGTTACCTCTCTCCCTTTAATCCTCTGAACAAGGTAGTGCAACATCAGGTATATGTTACCTCTCTCCCTTTAATCCTCTGAACAAGGTAGTGCAACATCAGGTATATGTTACCTCTCTCCCTTTAGTCCTCTGAACAAGGTAGTGCAACATCAGGTATACATACTGTACCTCTCTCCCTTTAATCCTCTGAACAAGGTAGTGCAACATCAGGTATATGTTACCTCTCTCCCTTTAATCCTCTGAACAAGGTAGTGCAACATCAGGTATACATACTGTACCTCTCTCCCTTTAGTCCTCTGAACAAGGTAGTGCAACATCAGGTATATGTTACCTCTCTCCCTTTAATCCTCTGAACAAGGTAGTGCAACATCAGGTATACATACTGTACCTCTCTCCCTTTAGTCCTCTGAACAAGGTAGTGCAACATCAGGTATACATACTGTACCTCTCTCCCTTTAGTCCTCTGAACAAGGTAGTGCAACATCAGGTATATGTTACCTCTCTCCCTTTAATCCTCTGAACAAGGTAGTGCAACATCAGGTATACATACTGTACCTCTCTCCCTTTAGTCCTCTGAACAAGGTAGTGCAACATCAGGTATACATACTGTACCTCTCTCCCTTTAGTCCTCTGAACAAGGTAGTGCAACATCAGGTATACATACTGTACCTCTCTCCCTTTAGTCCTCTGAACAAGGTAGTGCAACATCAGGTATATGTTACCTCTCTCCCTTTAATCCTCTGAACAAGGTAGTGCAACATCAGGTATATGTTACCTCTCTCCCTTTAGTCCTCTGAACAAGGTAGTGCAACATCAGGTATACATACTGTACCTCTCTCCCTTTAGTCCTCTGATCAAGGTAGTGCAACATCAGGTATACATACTGTACCTCTCTCCCTTTAGTCCTCTGATCAAGGTAGTGCAACATCAGGTATATGTTACCTCTCTCCCTTTAGTCCTCTGAACAAGGTAGTGCAACATCAGGTATATGTTACCTCTCTCCCTTTAGTCCTCTGATCAAGGTAGTGCAACATCAGGTATATGTTACCTCTCTCCCTTTAGTCCTCTGATCAAGGTAGTGCAACATCAGGTATATGTTACCTCTCTCCCTTTAATCCTCTGAACAAGGTAGTGCAACATCAGGTATATGTTACCTCTCTCCCTTTAATCCTCTGAACAAGGTAGTGCAACATCAGGTATACATACTGTACCTCTCTCCCTTTAATCCTCTGAACAAGGTAGTGCAACATCAGGTATACATACTGTACCTCTCTCCCTTTAGTCCTCTGAACAAGGTAGTGCAACATCAGGTATATGTTACCTCTCTCCCTTTAATCCTCTGAACAAGGTAGTGCAACATCAGGTATACATACTGTACCTCTCTCCCTTTAGTCCTCTGAACAAGGTAGTGCAACATCAGGTATACATACTGTACCTCTCTCCCTTTAGTCCTCTGAACAAGGTAGTGCAACATCAGGTATATGTTACCTCTCTCCCTTTAATCCTCTGAACAAGGTAGTGCAACATCAGGTATACATACTGTACCTCTCTCCCTTTAGTCCTCTGAACAAGGTAGTGCAACATCAGGTATACATACTGTACCTCTCTCCCTTTAGTCCTCTGAACAAGGTAGTGCAACATCAGGTATACATACTGTACCTCTCTCCCTTTAGTCCTCTGAACAAGGTAGTGCAACATCAGGTATACATACTGTACCTCTCTCCCTTTAGTCCTCTGAACAAGGTAGTGCAACATCAGGTATATGTTACCTCTCTCCCTTTAGTCCTCTGAACAAGGTAGTGCAACATCAGGTATATGTTACCTCTCTCCCTTTAGTCCTCTGAACAAGGTAGTGCAACATCAGGTATATGTTACCTCTCTCCCTTTAGTCCTCTGAACAAGGTAGTGCAACATCAGGTATATGTTACCTCTCTCCCTTTAGTCCTCTGAACAAGGTAGTGCAACATCAGGTATACATACTGTACCTCTCTCCCTTTAGTCCTCTGAACAAGGTAGTGCAACATCAGGTATATGTTACCTCTCTCCCTTTAATCCTCTGAACAAGGTAGTGCAACATCAGGTATACATACTGTACCTCTCTCCCTTTAGTCCTCTGAACAAGGTAGTGCAACATCAGGTATACATACTGTACCTCTCTCCCTTTAGTCCTCTGAACAAGGTAGTGCAACATCAGGTATACATACTGTACCTCTCTCCCTTTAGTCCTCTGAACAAGGTAGTGCAACATCAGGTATATGTTACCTCTCTCCCTTTAATCCTCTGAACAAGGTAGTGCAACATCAGGTATATGTTACCTCTCTCCCTTTAGTCCTCTGAACAAGGTAGTGCAACATCAGGTATATGTTACCTCTCTCCCTTTAGTCCTCTGAACAAGGTAGTGCAACATGTAACGGTTTTGACTTGAGGTTATTATTTATAGGGGTGCCAGGTAGGTTGTGCCTACCAGAGAAAACATTAGTTTCTCCTTTTAGTTTGGGTGGGAATGAGTCCCATCTGGTCCGTCAAGTCTACACCAATACAAAGGACGTATGTAAAAGTCAGGATGGAAATAAACTTTTCATAAACCCTTAAAACATTGAAAATAACTTCAAAACAATTATATTCTGTTGCGTGGGTTGTATTAGCAACAACAATGATTACACACATATTTAATAATATCACAATGAGTTCTGGTTCCTCCAGAAATGTCCTGTACCTCGGGCCTAAAAAGAGTCCTGCCTGGTAAAGGAGTTCAGTGAACTCAAGTGACTTTTGTCACGCGATGTTTGTCCGTTCGTTCCGTGTAGCGTAAACCCAGTATTAAACATACAATCAATATAACAATTACTTTACCACAGAACCTTAAAGCGGATCAACTCTTAATTAAGTCCTCAACTACCACTAACTACACAAATCACAGTATACATCACATCCAAACAAATGAAATACCGTATACAAAAAGGTGGTAGTCAGTCGGTCAGTCAGACAATCCAATCCGCCAATAGATCTCCAGCGGAGAAAGGCCACGAAGAACGGAGAGGTGTAGTCCAGGGACACAAAGAGTGGATCCGATCCTGGGTAAACTCTCTTAGGCTACAAAACACACGTTTAACGGCAACAAAACAAACGGAATAGAGAAGCTTCGGAACTGAGGGTTGAACACATCCTCAGTCACGTCTCCATCACAACCCCACTTTTGTGCAGCTGATACTGGCTATTTAATTGGGAATTAAAGGGAAAGCGCCCTATTGGAAGGAGCTGCACTGAGACGGTTCAGAAAAATTCAGGGCCGTCACACACCCCCTCCCCTGGAAAAAGCCGACCATTGCCCTGGAAGGCACATCTTGGTCGGGGAAACCGAGAAAGGTCTCCTCATCGCTTTCCTCTACAAAAATATTCATTACTTTTTGGAGCTCACGCTCCTCAGCTGAGGAGTCACAGGCCTTAAGGTGCGAGACTTCTGGGTCTGGGAATCCGAGAAAAGTATCCTCACTATCCTCTTCAAAGATATCCAGGACCTTGCGGCGCTCAATCGCCTCCAATTCCTCAGCCGAGGGGTAACAGGCCTTAAGGCGTGAGACATGGACGATGCGCACATCTTCACCTGTGTCCTCTTTCACCACTCGGTAGTTCAAAGGGCCCATCTGCTCCACAATCCTATATGGTCCTTGCCATTTAGGAGCGAGCTTGGCCGAGAAGAATTGTTCAGCTTTCGAGTAAGGATGAGAGCGAAGCCACACCCGATCACGAAGCTGGAACTGCATGTCTCGTCTGTTCTTATCATAATTTCTCTTCTGCTTGAGTCGAGCCTGGATCATGTTCTTTGAGACAAGAGCTCTCAAGTCATGGAGATTGCCTACCTGGTCATAGCAAGCAGCGTCTGGAGTAAGCTGCTGGGGCTGTAGCACCATATCCAAGGGTCCTCGGAGAGGACGACTTAGGTTCAGCTCTGCAGGTGTGACTCCAGTGGACTCTTGCACAGCAGAATTCAGGGCAAATCGAAACTTATGAAGGTGCTTGTCCCAGTGTTTGTGCTGGGTCCCTACATAGGAAGCAATCATTGTCTTCAAGGTTCGATTTACTCTCTCAGTGAGATTGGTCTGTGGGTGATAGGCCGTGGTCAACTTCTGCCTCAGGTTCCATCTTTGGCAGGTCTCCTCAAAGAGATCAGAGACAAATTGGGAACCTCGATCAGACAGGATGTAATCAGGCACTCCCCAGCGAGTCAGGATCTCTTTCGTAAGGATGTTAGAGACGGTCCTTGCTGTGGCCTGACGCAGGGAAAAGAGTTCCACCCACTTTGAATAGTAATCAACAAAAACAAGTATGTACACATTCTGATTGGAGCTTCTAGGAAATGGACCCATCAAATCCACTCCTAACATTTCCCAAGGTCGGGTAACCACCGTTTGCTGCAACTTGCCAGCAGGCTTTCTACCTTCTGGTTTGTACATTTGACAAACCTGACAATTTCGGATGTGCGACTTCACATCCATGCTCAGATGTGGCCAGTAGAGTAACGCTTGCAACCGCTTGTAGGTTTTGAACCTGCCCAAATGACCAGCTAATGGGTCTTCATGGAAATGTTGAAGCAGTTGTAGGCGTAGAGTGTCCGGTATGTACATTTGGTAGAGTGTTCTGTGAGGTAGTTGTACGACTCGGTAGACTTTATCTTCAATGATGGTCAGCTTTGTGGTAGGATTGACCATCTTTTCTCCATCTTCCAGGATAGTCTGGTACAAAGCCTGTACTTCTGGATCATCCTGTTGAGCTTTCCATATTGCCTCATCAGAGATGGGAAAGTCTGTTTTGGGCGAGTCTCGACTGCTTGACAGGACAGTAGCACATGTAAGATCAGGGCCACCATTATCACAAGTAGGAGCTCTGGACAAGGCATCTGGAACAGTGTTGTATTTTCCTTTCCTGTATTCCACTGCAAATGTGAACTCTTGCAACCGTAGAGCCCATCTTATGAGTCTGGTGCTTGGTTTGTTGGTCTTGAACACCCACACAAGGGAGGAATGGTCAGTGACCACAGTGAAGTGTCTTCCCTCCAAGTAGTACCTCCACTTTTCCAAAGCCCAGACCACTGCAAGGCACTCTTGCTCTGTTGTGGAGTAGTTCCGTTCTGCTCCATTCAATGTCCGACTGGCGAACGCTAGCACTTCTTCAGTGCCAAGTCCAGTCTGTTGGACTAGGACAGCACCAAGTCCAACATCACTTGCATCAGTGTAAACAACAAAAGGGCAATCAAAGTTGGGATGACCTAAAATGGGAGGGGTGACGAGATGTCGTTTCAGGGTTTCAAAGGAAGTCTGGCACTCTGCCGTCCATTGGAATTTCGCTCCTTTTCGCTTCAACGCGTTGAGGGGTTCTGCCACCTGGGAGAAGTTCGACACAAACCGATGGTACCATCCAGCCATACCAAGGAACCGTTGAAGGGCCTTGAGTGTGGTTGGCACAGGGAAGTCTTGTACAGCCTTTGTCTTTTCAGAATCCACATGAATGCCGTCGAAAGACACAATATGGCCAAGGAACTTCAGGGAGGTTTGGCAGAAGTTGCTCTTCTTCATATTTAAGGTCAGACCAGCTTCTCTTAGCTTGTCCAACACTGCTTGAAGATCTTGAAAGTGTCTTTCTCTGTTCTGAGAGTAGATAATTATATCGTCCAGGTAGACGAAACAGATCTTCCCTTTGAGCTCACCTAACGCAATCTCCATGAGTCTTTGGAAAGTGGCAGGGGCATTCTTTAATCCAAAGGGCATCACCTTAAAGGAAAACAAGCCCTCAGCACAGACAAAAGCAGTCTTGTCCTTGCTTTCCTGGTCCATCTCAACCTGCCAATAACCACTATTGAGGTCAAGGGTAGTGAACACAACAGCGCCAGACAATGACTCCAGGATCTCATGGATGGTAGGAAGAGGATAGGCATCAGTCTGAGAAACATTGTTGGTCTTCCTATAGTCCACACAAAATCTAAGACCACCAGTCTTTTTTGGGATGAGGACAACAGGAGCAGCCCAGGGAGAGGAGGAACGGT
This sequence comes from Oncorhynchus gorbuscha, assembly GCF_021184085.1. Lineage (NCBI taxonomy): Eukaryota > Metazoa > Chordata > Actinopteri > Salmoniformes > Salmonidae > Oncorhynchus > Oncorhynchus gorbuscha. The sequence continues at coordinate 17,796,276 of NC_060181.1, read as the reverse complement.
CTATTATATCTTGTGCTAACATATCATTTATGAGTCCCTTTTGGATGATTAGCTTCGCTGGGGACAAACGATATGGCTTTTGCTTGATCGGCATTTCCTGTGTAAGGAATATTTTGTGCTTCAGGAGCCCGGTGCGTCCTAGCTTTGAAGTACATACATCAGCATTATTCTGCAGCTGTTCCAACAGCCGTAACTCCTCTGGCTGTTCCAGCTGAGCTCTTCTCACAGCCTGTAAAAGGAGATCGTCAGAAGGATTATCAAGGGTTAGTGGTACCGGAGCAACGGCAGAGAAGAGTGCCACATTTGAACCCCAATCATGTAACTTTTTAGCTTCTGATTGGTGCGGTATTAACTGAAAGGATGGGGATGTCGATGGGGGGGCGTAGGCAGTGACTCTTGGGGTTTCAGCTCTGGTTAAAGCACCCAGAGAAGGATGGTCATTGCTGCGAAGAGAGTTAGGTGTGTTGGCCTGTTGTGATTTGTGGTTTCTGGAAGGGTTTACTTGATACGGTCTTGGACATGTAGCTGAAGAATGTCCCTTTTGGCTACATCTCCAACAAAACATGAGGGGTCTTGGCTGGATTCTCTGGCTGTTGTTGATAGTCTGTCTTGGGCAACTGTTTGGGTGTCTGTTTCTTTCTCTGGTCATATTGCTGTTGGCATTCTCTGTCCTTCTCAAACTGCTGTCCCAAGCGAACCAGTCCATCGACAGTGATGACTGTAGCATTGCCTTGTCTTGGCTGTTCAGAGGTGCCAGCTTGGCCCTCAGTGGTCTGAACAGAAGTGGACACCAGAGAAAGTCTGTAAGGAGTTGTGCCTAATGGAGGCCATGTCCACAGACACGTCATCCAACATTTTAACACAATTAGAGAGTTCTCTCTGCAAGTGGCCTACAGTGTTAACCATGGGAGAAAAAACAGAATTAACGTCCTTGAGGACCTCAGTGTGGTGATGTTGCAGGCGCCATTGGAGAGTGGCAGTGAGTTGGTTTCGTTGGTAGTCAAACTGCCTGTCCATGGCACCAGTCATTTCCCGTCTTCCACTCTCACTGAGCTCTGTCAGCGTGTGGGTTAGAGTGCTCAGTGAGTTTCTGAATTCCATGGCACTCTGTTGTTGCTCTTCCCTCAGACATTTGAATTTATGGTGGATAAGAGTTTGGAGATGTTGTTGAGTCCGACGAATATCAAGGATGTCACCTTGAAGTTGTAAGACTACAACCTCTGGAGATAAACCAGACAATGGAGGAAGGTTGGGTGTCAGAGGGAGGACTAGCTCAGTACTTCCACACAGATCCATGTCAATAAGTGAGTAACTGGTTAGACCTCCTGTGGCCTGTGGCTCAGGCCGGGCATTCAGATTCCCAGGGCTCTGGCCCAAAGCAACTCCATTATCTCCATTCACATTATGATTTGCGTTGTCAGCTTGATGGTCAGAATGGCCCTGTGTATTCCCATTGACAGGTATGACATGGATGAGCACATTATCTTGGGGTGAATCCATTGTTTTAATTCCACACAAAATATTTGCTTTGGTTAGTTCTCAATGTTGAGCTGTCCCATCTGGGGTGCCATTTTTTATGTAACAGTTTTGACTTGAGGTTATTATTTATAGGGGTGCCAGGTAGGTTGTGCCTACCAGAGAAAACATTAGTTTCTCCTTTTAGTTTGGGTGGGAATGAGTCCCATCTGGTCCGTCAAGTCTACACCAATACAAAGGACGTATGTAAAAGTCAGGATGGAAATAAACTTTTCATAAACCCTTAAAACATTGAAAAGAACTTCAAAACAATTATATTCTGTTGCGTGGGTTGTATTAGCAACAACAATGATTACACACATATTTAATAATATCACAATGAGTTCTGGTTCCTCCAGAAATGTCCTGTACCTCGGGCCTAAAAAGAGTCCTGCCCGGTAAAGGAGTTCAGTGAACTCAAGTGACTTTTGTCACGCGATGTTTGTCCGTTCGTTCCGTGTAGCGTAAACCCAGTATTAAACATACAATCAATATAACAATTACTTTACCACAGAACCTTAAAGCGGATCAACTCTTAATTAAGTCCTCAACTACCACTAACTACACAAATCACAGTATACATCACATCCAAACAAATGAAATACCGTATACAAAAAGGTGGTAGTCAGTCGGTCAGTCAGACAATCCAATCCGCCAATAGATCTCCAGCGGAGAAAGGCCACGAAGAACGGAGAGGTGTAGTCCAGGGACGCAAAGAGTGGATCCGATCCTGGGTAAACTCTCTTAGGCTACAAAACACACGTTTAACGGCAACAAAACAAACGGAATAGAGAAGCTTCGGAACTGAGGGTTGAACACATCCTCAGTCACGTCTCCATCACAACCCCACTTTTGCGCAGCTGATACTGGCTATTTAATTGGGAATTAAAGGGAAAGCGCCCAATTGGAAGGAGCTGCACTGAGAC